>NW_028086190.1:7001590-7636677 GCF_014824575.4 Sturnira hondurensis
AGGACTTGAACAGACATTTCTCCAAGGAGGACATACAGAGGATCCAGAGACACATGAAAAGATGCTCGATATCGCTAGCTATCAGAGAGATGCAAATTAAAACCACAATGAGATACCACTTAACACCAGTCAGAATGGCTATCATAAACAAAGAAACAAACAACAAGTGCTGGAGAGGTTGTGGGGAAAAGGGGACCCTGGTCCACTGTTGGTGGGATTGCAGACTGGTACAACCACTATGGAAAGCAGTATGGAATTTTCTAAGAAAACTAAAAATGGACATGCCTTTTGACCCAGCAATTCCATTGCTAGGAGTATATCCTAAGAACCCTGAAACACCAATCCAAAAGAACCTATGCACCCCGATGTTCATAGCAGCACAATTTACAATAGCCAAGAGTTGGGAGCAACCTAAATGCCCATCAGTGGATGACTGGATCAAAAAACTATGGTACATTTACACAATGGAATTCTGTGCTGCAGAAAGGAAGAAGGAGCTCCTACCCTTTGCAACATCATGGATGGAGCTGGAAAGCATTATGCTGAGCGAAATAAGCCAGGCAGTGAAAGACAAATACCATATGATATCACCTTTAACAGGAATGTAAACAACAAAATAAACAAGCGGACAAAATGTAACCAAAGACACTGAAATACTGAACGTGCTGACAGGGTCCAGAGGGTAGAGGGGAGGGAAGCACAGAGTAAAAGGGGATGGACTCACATGAATAAGTATGAAGGACACATGGACAATAACTAAGACGGGGGGCGGAGATGGGAGGGGGTGGGGAGCACTGGGGGGGTGCAGGGCTGGGAATACAAGAAAGAAAACTGTACTTTTACAAAAGTTAAATAAAAAATAATAATAATAATTTAAAAAAAAAGAATTAAAGGAAATCAACCATGGCAGGAAGACTAAGTGTAAAAATGGCCCTAATGTTTCCCCTTCCTGTGTCTATACATCTTATAACATGACTTTGCAATTCCTCTTTCAAAAACTACAGTCTTTTCTCTTACCTGCAGAATCTGGGCTGACCTTATTATTTGATTTTACCAATAAGAATATGGCCAAGTGATGATATACCAGTTCTGATTGTAGATTTTAAGACGTCTTCTCTCTTCCATACTTTCTGAGAACTCTGCCACCACCATTTAAATGAGCCTGTACAACAGAATATGTAAAGAAAGTCCAGTTGTCTCAGTTGAGCTCATCCCAGATTATTTTACAGCCAGCTGACCTCCATATATGTGAAAGAGCCTAGCCTAGAGCTGCCTACTCAACCTAGAGCTGACCGCAGATACATGGGTAAGCTCAGCCAAGACCAGAATAACTGCTCACTTCATCCTTAGACTCATGAGCTGTAACAAATGCTTGTTTGAAGCCACTGAGTTTAGAGTTGGCTTGTGGAACAGTGATAAGTAACTTGTATATCCGAACAGCAATAAGTAACTAGGTTAGGTTCTGAGCAATGAATAGGAGCTAATTCAAAGAGTACAGTGGTAAGTTTTCAATGGTGATCATAAAGGAAATAAGTTCAATATTATAAAGAGATCAGGAAAAGAATTCCTAGATTATTCAATTTTAGAAAAGAGTAACAGGAACTATAATAAAACTTTAGGTATTAATTTTGAAAAAATAAAAAGAATACATATGTATGTGTATGTGTATTTTTTCAAGTGCCTATAGAAAGCCCTATGACCTCTAAAGACACCAAACACCTATAAATGAGAAGGCCAGGGGGCCAGGAAATATGTGTAACATGCATTGCAAGCTCAGACATTCAAACACAATGCTGCCTGCTTTACTGACAGTAATATCTAAGAGGCTATTCTGGGTGAAAGCATCTTTTAAAAAGTAAAAGGACTGCCCAAGAGAAGAGATAAGGGGGCTCAGGAAACAGGGGCAGTCAGAGGCAAACTCAAAACTAAACAAATCCCCTCCAGAAAACTTTTAAAAGCTTTCTACAAGGAATGGCAATGTCTATAGTATGCAGTTCTTTAAATAAATTAGAGAAAGGAAGCCAGCCAAAAACAGTGAGATGGATACAGTGCAAAAGGTCCATCGAGAAAATGAGAAAGGGTATAGCAGAGAGACAATTAATTCTTTGCTTCAATTAGTCCTGATGAAGACCTTCGGGAGTTTCCCACTCTGAATCTGACCTTTGACTGATACAGGTCAAAGGTGAGAGAAAAAATAATGCTAAAAGCACAAGGTGTGCTAGGTGAATTGGCAGACTAGAGGTAGATTGTTTGTACATTGGCATGCTGGCACCCAACCCAGTATTTTGAAGAAACTGCAGGGTTGGAAGAGCTCCCCCTGACCAAAACACTAAAGCGTAATAGAGACTATCCTTAAAGGCCGTATGACTTTATATCCAGACAATTTGCAGAAACGATGTAAAGGAATGGAATCACATGATGTTTATGCATGATATAGTAGAATTATCAATTGTGTTTGTTGTTCAAGCTGCTGTAGAAGCTTGTATAAGGGGCACTGTGTCTTTCTCCGAGATCTCACATGACAGAAGCCAAGTTTTGTGCACTGAGTTCTGAGCTCTAGCCCCGAAGGACTAATAGTTTTTTAAACTCAGAAATCAAAATGAAACTTGAACTCAAACCCCAACTCAAACTTCTCTTTGAGGAGAGTCTAGGCATATTTGCTGTGAGTTGAACTGAATGATTTCCAGGAGGAAGAAAATGAAATCTGATTGTAAAAGAGAAGGAAAAAGATGTGATCTTCCTGAGGTTGGTGAAAATTCCCCAAGACTGAGAGAAGCAAGAGGGCTTGGGTGGTCTCCACAGACAGCAGCAAGGACCTTGAGTGAAAAGGAGAGAGGGGCAATGGCTGCAGGGTCAAGATATGTGTTGGCTGTTGGACTGTGGAGTGTGGAGAACAGCCCCTGAATAGTTAAGTGCTTCAGGGGCATCCAACCTGTGGCCCGCAGGCTGCATGTGGTCCATGACATCCATGAAGATGTCCCAACACAAAATCATAAATTTACCTTAAATCATTGTGAGATTTTTCTTTGTTTTTGTTAGTGTTAGTGTTTATAATGTGTGGCTCAAGACAACTACCAGTGTGGTCCAGAGATGACAAAAGTTTGGATACCTCATTGGCAAACAGTACATTTGGGGCAGGCAACTCTGAGTTCACACCTTGTGACGTGCCAGAGCCAAGGTCAGGCTTGGCAGAAACATCAGCTAATCAGAGGAGGATCAGTACTTGTGGTAACTGCCATGGCCTAAGAGTTTGGCTCATGCCTTTGTTTTTGGTTGTCTGATGATCATTAGGATGGAACGTCTCAATGATCTGGAATGGGATTCAGAATTTAGATCTGCGACATTTATTATTATAAGTATTCCCAGAAAAATGCTTAATTTACTCCTACCATTTATCAAAGTGAAATCAGAGGGGGATATATTTTTTTAAAAATAGAAGTCATTCCTGCATTCCTGATCTGTTTGAATTATTTGACTGGGAAAATAGGCCTGAGAAAAATCAACAAATTTAATTTATTTAGCTGTTTCAAAGAGCTTTGCCAGAATTCTATGACAAAATCCATTTAAAAATTTTCTCTCTATTTTGTATTACAAAGCATTGCTATATTCTGAGAAGATCAGGACATGAGATAACAGACACCAAAATACTGACCACCCAGATTTAACAGATGGTAATATTTTATTGAATTTGCTTCAGATCCTACTTTTTTAAAATAAAGTATTTTGCACCCTGATGTTCATAGCAGCACAATTTATGATAGCCAAGGGTTGGAAGCAACCTAGATGCCCATCGGTAAATGACTGGATCAAAAAGCTATGGTACATTTACACAATGGAATTCTATGCTGCAGAAAGGAAGAAGGAGCTCCTACCCTTTGCAACATCATGGATGGAACTGGAAAGCATTATGCTGAGCGAAATAAGCCAGGCAGTGAAAGACAAATACCATATGATATCACCGTTAACAGGAAGCTAAACAACAAAACAAACAAGCAAGCAAAACACGACCAATGACACTCAAATACAGAACAGGCTGACAGGGTCCAGAGGGGAGAGGGGAGAGAATCATAGGGGAAAAGGGGATGGACTCACATGAACAAGTATGAAGAACACATGGACAATAACTAAGGGAGGGGGGCACTGGGGGGGGCAGGGCTGGGAATATAAGACAGAAAACTGTACTTGAACAAGAATTAAATAAAAATTAAAATTAAAAAATAAAATAAAGTATTTTACGTGTAGCTAAAGCCTCAAGTGTCTCAAGTCCATCTCTCCCTCTCTTGTTACGAACTTGTATGTAACACTGTTTTATGTTGGATTATATATACATGTGATTATATATACATCCACAAAAATGTATTATTTTGTGTGTTATAAAGTTTTTACCTGACTGCTATTATTTTTATACAATTTTTATATAGCATTCAATTATAGTTTTTACTTCTTTCCTATCTATGTATCTATTATTCTTTTATTCCTCATGTTTTTTCTTTCTTTTCTTATTTTCTTTTCTTTATTTAGAAACTACAATGAGTATCCTGATATTTTATATACAAGGAGGGATCAAAAACACCCAGAATTATCTTCTGGAGGATGGGCCTCTTTTGCTACAGGCTTCCCCCACTAGGTGAGTGTTCTAGGAACCCATCTGTATCAGTGCACCAGCTGGTGTTGGTGTGAGAGGCTGCATTTGGTTTCAGTTAATTTTTTTTGGAGGACTCTTTCACCCTGTCTGCCCATTTCATGATGGTTGATTTATGAGTGTGCCTTCCCACACCACACTGAATGTTCAGCAGTTTTTGACCAAAAAATGCCATGACCCCCATGACCCACCCCTCCTATTCACCCCATCTCTACCCAAGAGAGATGGGGTGAATTTTGGGGTTTCCCTGAATGAAAAAACACCCTCCAAAAGAAGCATTTTGCTGATGCAGAAGAGGAGAAACAAGAGACAGCAGAAGCACTAAAAAGCATCAAGGTCAACAAGTTCAAAGTTCCAAAGTTCCACTGTTTTGAGCAGTGGAATGAAACATCTCAACAGGTGCATTGCATCAAATGGAGAGTACTTTGAAGGTGACTGAAATTTAAACGTGGAAGAATAAATACACAATTTTTTGTAAATAAATTTTGGGGTTTTGGGTTTCCCCTTCATATTTCACAGGTCTCTTCAAATAGTTTCTTGTCTATTTAACAAATTTACTTGTTTTATATTTGCTGTTTTTTCTTAACTGATGTGTTTGTTCTTACTTTTTTTTATCACTTTTTGTTTTTATACTTAGTTTTTTTTTGTTCTCACCCAAGGATATGTTTATTGATTTGAGAGAAAGAAAGAGAGGGAGGCGGGATGAATGGATGTGAGGGAGAAACATGGATAGGTTGCCTCCCATCCACTGAAATCAAATCTGAAACCTAGGTGTGCACCGTCATCGGGGAAAGGACCCACAGACTTTGGTGCATAAGGCAGTCAGCAACTTAGCCACCCAGCTGGGGCTGTACTTACACTTTTTTAGTGACTTGTATTCTCTGCTCTTAGCTCCCTGGGCTAAATGTGATACTCCTTTACCCCTAAATGCATAAATCCTATTTAAACAAACAAACAAATGAAGAGCAAAAATATAATAAGTAATATGTAGTAAATGTATATGCTGGATTATAAAGTATATTTATTTGAAACTATTTTTCTATAACAGCTTCTAAATGTGATTATCTTATGCTTGTTTCAAGTTAAATACCTAGAAAGTGTTTCTCACCCATAACAATATTGATGTTTTGGGCTGTATGACTTTTGTTGTGAAGAGTAGCTCTGTGTTGCTGAATGTTTTGCAGCACCCTTGGCTTCTACCCACTCACTAGATGCCAATACTATCCCCCACTTTAGCTGTGACAACGAAAATGTGTCCAGACATTGCCACATGTCCACTGGGGGACAAAATTGCCCCAACTTAAAACCACCGATCTACTAAATGTACATGGTTAATATACATTGCACTTTGTACATTCCCTTGCCAATTCTATTGTGTAATTCCCAAAATCTTGGCTATCACTGTTTTCTCTAGGCCAGATTAACATTTCATTTTTCTAATTTAAAACTGATGCCAACATTGAAATCCTCCTAGAACGCCAATGACTAGTCAGATGTGGTTTTCCTATTGCCCTTTTATTCTCCCCTCAAACAACATTATACAACATGATAACACCCGTATTGCGTGACATGGGTTTTAACACATTGTTTAGGAAATGAATTATTTTTCACATGCCCAAGCTTGTGAAGACATGCTTCATTTTGAGAGCTGGTGACATAAGTTTCTTAATAGCTAGATTCTGCTATTCCTGGAGGAGGTGATCTGTACCTGTGTGTTCTGTTGTGTCGTTTGCCATGATGCTATCATTGCACACATCCATTTCTTCCTTTGAGGGGGTTTTAGTAGATAGACTCCACAGCTTTTAGTGACATCATTAGGGTAGGTGGGCATAACTTTTGGACAAAGAGTTCTTCTAATTTTACTACCCTTGCTTTTTGCTACCCAGTAAAATGGTTTTCACTTAATATTAAAACATATTTCTAGACCGGTATCTTTTTTGATTCTCCAGAAATACTTACTATTTTAAAATTGGAAGTTCTTGATCATTCACATGCTATATTGTATATCATTATTTCTAATAGAGTTTTTTCCTTTTCTTTTTTTTTCTGTATTCTTGGAGAACTTGAAACTTTATTTTTCTTTATCAGTGGATACTCTATAATGTTCATTCTGTTCTGTCCACTTCCTCTGAGCAGTGTTAATGATGCTCTGATATTTTTATATCTCGAACATCTTAAATGATTTTTAATTATATGGATTTGTGAAAGTAGTATATTAATTTATTTTTACTTTATAAATATTTGCAGATTTTATAGATATCTTTCTGTTTGGATTTATAATTTAACTCCATTATGTTTAGTGAACTGTGTTATATGGCTTCAATAGTTTTCAATGTATTAAACCTCATTTTGTGGCATAAACTATGGTTTATAGTGTTGGTAAACCTGTATTGCACTTTAAAAGAACAAATATTCTGCTCTTGCTGGGTGGAGTGTTTTATAAATGTCAAGTCAAGTTGATTGATAGATCATATTCAGAATTTCAGTGTTTTTACTAAATTTCTATCTGCTTCTTCTCTCAATTATGGAGGGAGAGATATTGAAATATTTGGCTATAATTGCAGATTCGCCTGTTTTTTCTTACAGTCCTATTACTTTTGGCTTCATGTACTTTGAAGCTCTGTTATTAGGTGGATAAACTATTATTATTGTCTTTTTAATAAATTGTAACTTTTATTATTATGAAATTACCTTCTATATCTCTGGTAATATATTTTTTGTTCTTAAATCTTCTTTGTTTAATATTAGCATAGCTACTTCAGCTTTGATTTAAATGGTATTAGCAGGGTATACTTTTTTTCTTTTTTTATTGTAAGCTATTTTTTCTCTCTATTTTTGTTTAATTTAAAGATTTTATTTATTTTATTTTTTAGGGAGAGGAGAAAGGAGAGAGAAAGAGAGGGAGAGAAATATCAATGTGTGATTGCCTCTCACATGGCCCCCCCTGGGGGCCTGGCCCACAGCCCAGGCATGTGCCCTAACTGGGAGTCGAACTGGCAACCTTTTGGTCTGCAGCCTGTGCTCAATCCACTGAGCCACACCAGCCAGGTTTTCTCCACTTTTAAATAGAGAGGTTGTAATTGGGTCTTGCTTTTTATGTCCAATATGGTAATGTCTTCCTTTCAATTGGGGTATTATTATTTAAATTTAATATAACTATTAACATGTTTAGAGTTAAGTGTATCATCTTATTGTTTGTTTTATTTGTCCCCTTCATTCTTTGTTCCAGCTTACCTTATTCTGTCTTTTTTAAATGTATGCATATTTTTATGGTCTATTTTATCTTCTTTGGAGCTTATTAGCTATAACTCTTTGTCATTTTACTGATTTACAATATATATCTTTAGTTTATTGCACTATCCTTCAAGTGACAGTGTACCACATCCCATGTTGTATAAGAAGAGACTTAAACTAGTAACTTCCATTTCTTTTCTCCTGACCTTCCTGTATTATTGTTATACATCTAGTTTTACATGTTATTATCTATTATAAACTCTCCTTACCAAATTCTTGTTTAATGAATTATATAGTAAAGAGATTGAAATAGCAAAAGTATAGACTTTTCCATGTAGTTAACATTTCCAGTATCTTAATTCCTTTGTGTAGACCCAGTTTCCTTGGATGTCATATTCATTCCACCTAAAGGATTCCTTTTAATAATGACTGTAGTGTGAGTTTTCTGGTGGTCAAGTTGTGAAAAAAAAAGCTTTTTTTCTGACCATCATTCTCAAAAGATCTTTTTGCTAAATGTGGAATTCTGAGTCAAATTTCTTCTCCATTGGATGTTGCTCCACCATCAACTCATTTACATTGTTTCTGAAAGAAAACCTGTTGTCATTCTTCTCTTTGTTCCTTGATATATAAGTTGGGTTTTTTTCTTCTAATGCTATTAAGGTTTTCTTTTTACCACTGGCTTTGAACAATGTGATATGATGTGTCTTGATATAAAATTTCTTTCTTGTGCTTTGTGAATTGTCCTAGATTTATGAATTTATCATTTTTATCATATTTGGAAAACATTTTAGTCATTATTTATTCAAAATTTTCTGTCACTGATTTTGCCCCTCTTCAGGGACAATATTTACAGTAACCTTGCTGAATAATAGACCATTTTTCACTTAGTTAAAAAACAACCTTAATACAAACTAAAATTTGACATATACATAGTTTTTCAACTGGGTTATTCTTTAAATCTAATTATCGATTCCAGAAATAATGCTATATAACTTTGATATATATATAGAGAGAGAGAGACAGAGAGAGAGAGAAACAAAGAGAGAAAGAGAGAGAGTGAGAGAGATCGAGATCTGGATAGCTCTTTTCAGGGTCATTTTATTTTCAAATATTTCATGGGTATTCCTATAATCATTTATTCACCTGAACATTATATTAAAAATTTCAGTTCCATAATAGATCAAAAACATGTTTGTATTCATGGAAAACAAGGAAGAGAATTTATATACTTACAATAGTCAGCAATAACATTCAAAAATCTAAAGTGGAGGCATGGTCAGTTTTATTTACTTAGATTTTTCTATAAAGTCTTATTTCTCTCTCTAGCTATCTATAATATACCTCTTATAACTTTATCATTTACTCATGTATATTTGTTCCACTAAAGACCTAGAGATCCTTATCTTCCTCTGTCTTTATAGATAGATACGGGAAGAGTGCAAGATCTGTCTATCTTTATTTGTAGAGATAGTTATCTTTATCTACCAATATGTCTAGATAAATAGATAGGCAGATTGATCCTGTATATTTATTAGTCTTTCCTAATTTTTTCATTATTTATGGCTATGATAAATAAAATTCTTTGGCCCCGCAAAATTCTACATCCAGAAGCAGAATGAGAAACTAATTAGTCTCAAAGACAGAGCTTCCAAAATCTCTCCCCATGTGGCCAAGGATGATAACATAAAAGGAAGGACATCACTAAGGGGCCTCAAGAGTCAAGGACTTGGTAACTGTGTTAGGGAATGGAATGGAATCAAATGCTAGTGAATGTACTCCGGTTGCAGAGTAGAATCCCCTTTCAATAACAGCCAAATGGAATTTCAGAATTACTTTGGAGCAGGGACCACGGAATCTCTCCCTTTCCTTTCTAAATTGACATGTTGATTTAAATAAACTGGTTCTTTCTGCAGTTTTATGTCACAGTTATGGGGGAGAGATAACTTGACATTTTGTTTCATAGGTTCTCAGACCTGGAGGAGCTATGTGTAAAATTTTAGCTACATGAATTGATTGGATAGGTCTTGGGAAGGAGGCACATGTAATGTAGTGATTGGGTAGGACTTAAGAAAAGGGCACGCATTTTCTGATGGAAAGAAAGTCACCCAGATGTCTGTGACCAGAAGGGTTGATTGTGATAGTTGTTAGAGAAATTTTAAATGAATATCAGTTCTCTCTTTGTGAGTGCAAAGTAGGATGGTTCTCCACTCCATTGATCTCAGACTGGCTCTGTGACTGGCTCTAGCCAATGCAATTTGAATAAAAGTGATGCACATGAGTTCTGGTTATAAGCTTTGAGGCAATGTTTACTTTTCCATACTCCACTTTTCAGATTTTTCAGTAAAGGAAGAAGGTAGCAGAACAGAAAGTTTTATTAGCCTGGGTTCCTAAGATGCAAAGATAAGCAAAGCCTCTAACTGCCCTGTGGTAGACACGCCCCCTGTGAGTGAGAACAGCACTTATTTGTTGTGAACCGTAAATATTCAGTGATTGTCCTCTGCCTTACACAAGCTAGTTTATTTTGACTGATAAATATTTTTCCTATTGTTACAGAGAACAACTCAGCCACTTTCAGGCGTATGGAGTAGAACTTTATTTTACCCGCGCAGACCAGAGGAGTCAGTCTCCAAATTCTGGGCCCCGATCAGTGGGCAACAATTGTTTATATAGGGTGAGGGGCAGTTTGCCACTCTGTCCATAACTTCTGGCACAAAAGCAAGAAAGCGGAACTGCTGATAGGAGTTAATACGAATTTCTTTCTTCTTACTCCTCAGTTACTTAGTTACTTGCTCTCCCTGGTTTTGTTGACTCAGCTGCAAGCCCCCACCCTGGGTAGGCCATTGGCCATTACATTTATCTTATTGATTCACCGGCTATCTCCCCTTCTGGGCAGGCCACTACACTGTGTCCTGATTTTTGTAGTTAACAATTTTCAGGAATAGTTTCACTTTCTGTGTCTTTACTTACAGGTCACTTTTCTAGGCGTGGTTCAGATTTCCCATGTGCTATAGCTTGGGGGGGTATTTTTCTATTTTTTTTTTTTTCTGACTGAGTAACCTATCTGTATAGATCTGGTTTGGGCCCATGAACATTGTCTATAGGTTTCCGCTGGCACTTGTGTGATGGAATGAGTCTCTCATCTTGGGATCAGGAAATGTGTCCCTTTTAAGTAAGCGACTTTTTAGTGAGGATGTCCTTCTGTAATATGGTGGGAGTTTATTTGTACTGCACAACACAATTTTCTTCCTATACTGATCAAAGACTTAGACTTTTTAAGGTCTGAAACTCATCTGTAGTTCTTTAGTTGACCAAACACAAGCAAATGAAAACCCACTGTACATGAAATGCTGATTGCGGTTTTTGTACCGCTCTCATGCCCACCACCTGATTTGTAGGTTAGCTTTCTCATGTGTAAAATAAAGCAGTTCTGATCTTGCAGGTTGAGAAGACTGAATACAATAACAAAGGTCTATAATGTGCATGACACAATGCCCATTTCACTGGTTCATTCATTATTATTATTTATTTTGGAAGGTCTCTGACACTCAAAATCTCTATGATCTTGTTTGGACTCCTTTCCTATTTGTGGCAAGGCTGACCCAATGATTCTGGAAATAAAATCATCACGGAGTAAAATCCTATGTTCAGTCATTTTCAATCAGTTATTTTGGCCAAATAACTATCTGAATAAAATAACACTCAAGACATTATTTTAGAAAAATGCCTTCACTGTCTGGGCCCACCAGCTTTGACAAGATTCTGGGGTCTAGAATGAATAAAGCAAGTACTGCCCCCATTGAGAACTGAGCCTCAATAAAGTTTATTCCTATGTGGGTTCCTTACACGTTACATAATGACGTCCAAGGAAAGGTCAAATGAGACCTTTTCGTTTTCCAGGGATAAAATTAGACTGGGTTGGATGAGCCAGAGGAGTGTGATTGAGGGCCCCAGGCACAAACTTTATACTGTGGCTGTGCCCACAGACTTATCCGCAGAGCATTCTCCTGGGATTCTCAAACCGACCGCCAAATTTACCACTCAGTTCCTGTGCAGGGTTCCATGTGACTTTCTGCTTATCCTGGCTTTATTTTCCCTTGTTTTGCACTCAGCTGGTTATCTTGGCCCCCTTGCCCTCAACTTCCCCAATAATCTGATTTCCTGGCTCCTGCTCACAGCCCCTCTACTGGAACACAACCTTAATTTGACACTATCCCAAACTTGGTCACTGGCTTCATCCCTGAGAGAAAAGCCTTTTTCCCAGGCAACAGCAGCCAGAATCTTAAACCAGCTAACTCCTTTTTGCTGGATATTACTAATTGTTGAGACTCACTGTTTTTCCTTCATTCTCATTCTTTCTCTCTTCTTCTCTTTCTTTCTCTCCCTCCCTTCCTCCATCTTACTCTCTCCTCTCCTCCCCTCCCACACCTCTCTTTCTTTCAATTCTAATATTCACTTCCACATTCCTATTGAAATTAATCCCTTGAAACATGTTAATCCTTAAAATAGCAGTCTTTACCATTCGACTTACTATTACTCTTTTAAAGAGTGAAAGAGTCTTTACCATGCAAACTACTATTACTCAGTCTGCATTTGGATAGCACAATTTCTAGAAGACTTTTCTTAGTACAGTTTTGAAAAATATTGGTTAGTTCTTCTTTTATTGTTTACTTTGATATTTCGACAGTATCAAAGCTGGCCACCCTCATTCACTTACCCAGGCCAGCTTCGATACTGTCATCATTAAGCATCACCATTAACTTTTTTGGCTGAAGGTTTCTCAGTCTTGGCACTATTGACATTGGGAGCTGGATAATTATTTGTTGTCAGGGACTGCCCTGTGCTTTGTAGGATATTGAGCAGCATTCTTGTCTTCTACCAACTAAATGTCAGGGACAACTCCTCTCTCCTTCCTGTGACCCTTGGCAATCAAGAATGTCTCTGGAGCCCTGGCTGGCGTAGCTCAGTGGATTGAGCGTGGGCCTGCGAACCACAGGATCACAGTTCGATTCCCAGTCAGGGCACATGCCTGGGTTGCAGGCCAGTTCCCAGCAGGGGACTCACGAGGGTCAACCATACATTGATACTTCTCTCCTTCCCTTCCCCTCTAAAGATAAATAAATAAAATCTTAAAAAAAGGAATGTCTCTGGATATTGCCAAATGCCCTTGCCTCCCACCCCAAACACACAGGGCAGGTGGCAGAGTTACTTGGTGATTTTCCAGTTGAAAACCACTGTAGCTGATGAATTTCTTTAACACACCCAAAGAAACTGTTTTAGAGAGTTATAGATTTTCTGCAAGTATTTTCAAATTTTGAATTGGGTTTTCTTGTTTTCTGAGGAATTTAGCAAGCTTCCAGTCATCAAGTGGATACAGGATTTCCCTACCTATGCCCACAAAAGGACAGGATAATATTTAAATGCTATTACATCTATTTGCAAGGACCAATCCCCGAAGTTAAAATCTAGTCATCAAACAACGTAGGCTTAACAGTTTAACCCCTCCTGTTCTGCTTCTCCAACACTCTCTGCTATATTTCTACTTGTTTTATTGGACTATAGGGAAGTGATTATAGTCATGAAATAAATTCTCTGATATGTTTATCTACGATGAAAAATAAATACTCGCCTGTTTTTCAAGCAACTTTTCCAGGGAACTGACCATGCATGCATGACACAGTTTTATTTCAAACTTGCCCACAAGGGAGAATAGATTTTGTTTTGGGTGGATTTAATGGAAAACTAAAGATGGACAGAGATTAGCTAGGGGTAAGAGAGGAATGTCACATGAAAAATCATTTGGCTCATTAAGAGGCCAATGATAAGCTGGGTGAGTAAAATCTAACTTCCAAAAGAAAACTTAAACACATCAAAATTTATTAGAAATGCTAAATACTTTCCAGAAGAGTCTGTTAATAACATAATAAAACAAAAAGTTCTGCTTCAACATTGCTTTCTAATGTTGGACAGAAATTTCTTTCTCCACACTTACCAACTTTTAAGAAATGAATGTATGTAGGAGATAGAGGAGAAATGAGGGTAAAATATGAATATATATAGGGCTGGAACTGTGCTTCTATGACGTATGTTTTCTAAACTTCCTTTTCATCCACAGATCTACCCCTTCCCCAACTTGAACATATTATTTTTTTTACCTCCATCTTGTTATTTTCTACTCACCTTTTTTGGACATCTCCAAAGACAGAATTTAATTTTACTCTAGAATTACCCCTTCTTCTTTCATCAAAATGCATTTTAAGCCTGTGTGATTGATAATAAGACTCCACATCTTATGGAAGGAGGAGAATCCATCTGGGTCTCTGACATACACAGTGCATTTTCTCACCAGCCCTTCCCAGTGGTGTGGAGGTGAATTACCCATTGGGTTTACACACACACACACACACACACACACACACACGCACATGCACATGCACACATTCATGCACTCCTTGAGCAAATAGCAATTTTTAAAGACCATACTGTTTGTCTTGTTCTGTTTTTTAATGTTTAGTTATAGCAATCATTGACATTTTTCTTTTTATTAAATTTATTGGGGTGACATTGGTCAATAAGATTATATAGGTTTCAAGATTATACAGGTACATTTTCCTGATACATGATTGGTATATTATATTATTTGTTTAGCCACCCTATTGTCAACAATGTAACTATCACTCTGATTACAATACTTTTCCAACTCTCTTCATTCAAATTTACTCAGACCTACACAAATAAGAATTAAACATATTATTGAGTACACACTCCTCTCAGAACTATCCAAAGACTGTGAAAGCTTGGACATTATCACAGCAATGCTTTAGCTGAGTTCTTAGCCAAGGCTGTGGTATAAGGTTAAAAATCAAGTCCCATTATTATTCACTGCCTCAATGTCTAGGAGAAACCAGGACCACCTTGAATAGCCTAACTGCAAGGTTCCCTCCCCAATCTGCTCCCATAGCTAAGATTTATCTCAGCAACACCCCTTTATTGGAAGGACCAGGCAAAATTCCTACTTATCCTTGATAAGTGAATTTTAGTTCCTTGCCAACCTCAGAATTATTCAAACAAGTCAATCACCCTCCTGTGGGAACCAGGGGCAACCTAGTCTCGTGATAGAACAAAGTCTTGTTCCCGTCATTCCTCCTTGCTCATTCTGTTCCAGAGTGCAACCTCTTCATGGTCCTGTGTAGTGCGAGGTGTCCTCCTTCTGGGGCTGTGAATAATAAACTGCTGTCGCTCTCATCTGTCCAGTGTCAGGTGTTATGTGGTCATCTATCTACATAACTATAGGGCAAGAACCCATCCCTCAACAACAGTGTGAACAGTTGGACATTAAAACAATGATGACCTTTACTTTTGCACTAATGGTGGTGGATTAGGAGGATTGTTACTTTAGGAGCATTTTAAAAGTCCAATGTAGTACACATAATGAAATGTACAAATATTCAGTCCATAGCTCACTGAAGGTTTTTTATGATTACCTTCTCTCTTACAGTAAATATTTATTTATGTCTATTGCCAGGTGTATTTATTACCTAGTTCTATATTAATTCTTTAATTCCATTTCTTCTTTTTAGATTTAATTGTCCTCCTCCTGAAGCATACTCTGTGTGTAGTTCTTTTATTAAAGGGTTATATTATACTACAAAATGTTCATGTCTGTAAATATTATTGCATGAATATACGTATGTTTATATTGACTTATTTTTATTGAGCTATAACATATTCAATAAATTGTGCAGTTTAATGTAATTTTAAGTCTGTATGTATGCATTTTATTGTTTTCTTATTTAAGAAAACAAAAGTATAGATCTTATAATATATTTATATTTCATTAAAAATGTGATATTATGTACAATATTAATAACAAAATACTGGGGTGGGTAAAATTAGGTTTATAGTTGTTCATATAGAAAAGACATGCAGGTTATGATTATGACAGTAGCTTTATTACCTCAAAAGAATGTCACAGTGCAAGTGTAACCCTACTTTTACCCATTTCTATATTATCTTAGGTCAAAATGAAAATGAAATAATGAAATATCTTACAGAAAAGTAAATATAGACTTTCAAGTTCAGCAAGCTCAAAGAGTCCCAAAGAAGTTGGGTACAAGGAGAAACACACCAAGGCACATCGCAATTACATTAGCCAAGATGAAAGATAAGGAGAGAATATCAAAAGCAGCAAGAGAAAAGGGGAGATTTTCCTGAAAAGGAGTTCCTGTAAGACTCCTTTAGGAGGACAAATAAAGTGCTTCCCAGATGAGGTCAGGTTAAAGGAGCTCATTATCCCCAAGCCCTTATTATATGAAATGTTAAAGGGACTTACCTAAGAAAAAGAAGATCAAAACTATGAACAGTAAAATGACAACAAACTCACAGCTGTCAACAACTGACCCTAAACAACCAAAAACAAACTAAGCAAACAACTAGAACAGGAACAGAATCACAGAAATGGAGATCACATGGAGGGTTATCAGTGGTGCAAGGGAGAATGAGGAAGAGGTACAGAGAATAAGAAGCATAACTGGTAGGCATAAAATAGATGGGGAGAAGTTAAGAATGGTGTAGGAAACAGAGAAGTCAAAGAACTTATATGTATGATCCGTGGACAGGAACTAAGGAGGAAAATAAGGCTGGAGGGTGGGGGGCTGCAGGGCAGAGGGGAATAAAGGGGAGAAAAAAATGAGACAACTGTAATAGCAATCAATAACATAGTCAATATTTTTAATAATCAATATATTTTATTGGTTATAATAATAGAAAATAAATGAAATAAAAATAAATCAATATAAAAATACACAATAAAAAATAAGCAATTGTGACTGTAATGCAGGCAGAGTAATGCAGGCAGAGTCACAAAACTATTACGCCAAGCTAAAGGCCCTAATCCTTTCTGTTAAAATATTCAATTGTATAATACAAGAGTCTGCTTTGGTATAATAATGTTTTACATTATTATAGGGATTATGGGCAACTTTTAAAACCTATATGTATCTCCATATACTTTGAAGTTATGATCATAAATGTGTATTATTTCTATAGATTAAAAACAATAAAATATATTTTAAAGTAAAAAAATTAAATCTTTGCCCTTTCATATTAATACATAGCCTAGAAAACAAAGGAAAGTTTTCCTGTTTGTTTTTTCCAATTATAGTCAACATTCAATATTATTTCACATTAATTTCAGGTGTATAGCATAGTGATTAGACAATTACATAATTTACAAAGTGATCGTCCCAGTAATTCTAGTACCCACTTGGAACCATATACAGTTATTGGTTATAGTCCCTATGCTGGACTTGATAAATATCCACATGACTCTTTTGTAAATACAAATTTCTACTTCTTAATCCCTTCACCTTTATCACCAGCCCTCCACCCCACTACTTCCATAAACAATTCTCCGTCCTCTGTATCTCTGAGACTGTTTCTGTTTTGTTTGTCTGTTTATTCTGGCTTTATATTCCACATATAAGTGAGATCATATGGTATTTGTTTTTCTCTGTCTGACTTGTTTCATTTAGTGTAGTGCCCCCTAGATCCATCTATGCTGCTACAAATGGTAAAGATTTCATTGTTTTGGGGGCTGAGTACTATTCCATTGTTCAAGGGGGAACTCAAAAAATCCCCAAAATTTATTTATTAAAATTTGTGTGTTTATTCTTACATGTTTAAGCTTCAGTCACTTTGAAAGTCCTTTCCATTTGACACTGCACCTCAAGACGTTTTTTCTACTGCTCAAAGTGGTTTTTGAATTCATCCATGTTGAGGCCTTAAAAGGCCATGTTGAGGCCATTAAAATGCCTCTGCCATTTCTTTGCCTTTTCCACATGGCAAAATATTTCCTTTTAAGGACTTTTCTCATCCAGGGAAACAAAAAAAAAGTTGCTCAGGACAAGATCAGGTAAAAACAGAGAGTGGGGCCCAGGGCTCATGCCATTTTGGGTAAAAAAACTGTTGAACATTCAGCATTATGTGGGCAGGTGTGCTGGGAAATGACCTGTCATGAAATGGGCAAACGTGATGAAAGAGTCTTCCCCCAAAATTCACTGAAGCCAAACACAGCCTTTCAAAACAACACCAGCTCGTACACTGATACAGATGGGTTTCTAGAACACTCACATAGCGGGAGATGTGTATATATTACACCTTCTTTATCCACTCTTCTATTGATGGGAACCTGGACTGCTTCCATATCTTAGCTATTGTAAGTAATGCTTCATTGAACATAGGGGTGCTTGTATCTTCTGGAATTAATGTTTCAGATTTCCTTGAATATATACCCAGAAGTGGAATTGCTGGTCCATTTTTAATTTTTGAGGAATTTGCAATGTGTATCTATCCTTTTATAACCACTACTCCGATTAAGACAGAGCCTTTCCATCACCCCACGAAGTGCACTCACACACCTTCTTGTCCACACCCTCCACAGGTCACAAGTCATCTGATTTCTATGTTCGTATCTGTGTTTTGCCTTTTCTTAAACTTAAATTCAGGATGTACAGATGGGATTATATAGTAAAATACTATTGTTAATCTGTGAAAAAACTGTCCTTTGTTTTCTTTTTATTTTCAGGGTTTTCATTCAAATGTTTACATATTAGATAATATAGGTGAGAAATAGTTTAGAAATATACCTGGCTATTATTTGATTTATAACAGGTGCTACAAGTTATTTGTGTAAAGGATAGATAATAGTTTAGTCTTTATGGGCACGGTCCCTGGTTCATATTCCCTCCCTCCCTCCCTCTCATCATCTAAATATAAATAATACTCTCAGCCCAAAAACTTTATGCAATAGATTGTGCTCATATTTTGCTAACCCCTGGTTTAATGTGCTATTATTACTGCTTTCTCTTTCTTTAATTCTATTAAAATTTCCTTTATTCTCTTTGCAAAATAATTTTGTGAGGAATAAAGAAAATATATATATATCCCCACAAATTTAACTTATAGAAAAATTTGTAAGCTAATCCAGCATGGACAAGGTCTTTAACTTCTAAAAAATTATTGTTATTTCTAATATAATTTGTGAAAAAGTTGTAGTAAAAAAACAGACAAAAATAAATACAAATTCTTATAAATTGTTGAAATTTATTTAAAGGAATTAGAATGTTTCAGATACTTATTCTGCCAGTAAGCCCTGCCTCTTTGTATTTTATTTTATCAGTATCTTTGAAAAACCCTCCATATCACCATGACCTCTAGTTAGAAGGAATCTTCAGTTTCTTTAGTAATCATAATGGCTAGAGGGCTTTCCAAAACTTGAGCAAGAAGCTATTTGAACTAGACTTCAGCCTGCCAAAAATGTTGGTCAGCACAGGTAGCAAGGCAGTGCATTCCCACCGTAGCTATGAATATAGCTATAAATTCACTGGGAAACAATTTGCTCTATCAGTACATACCATCAAATTGCTGCGTAGGGTGGGAGTTTGATCTTATCTCTCTGAGATTAGGGCCAGCAAATGTGCTAATTGTGACCTTATGTAACAACTTTAGTAACCCAGGAAAAATAAAGTTTCCTAATAAAAGATGATTCAGTCTTCCTTAGGGAGGCCAAAAGGAATTTATTATTTTATAATAATCTCTATCTTTGGAAAACTCTAAATCATATTTAAGCAAAACATTTATGTTTTGAGTTACTATTGCTAGAATCCTTTGCAATAAGCCAATAGAAATACAGAAATACTGCATTTCCCCATATAGTTTTTTTCTTTTTCTTCTCTTTCCTTTTTTCCTTTCTGTTCATTTCTTTTCTTGTCTCTTCTCCTTTCTCCCTTTCTCCCATCTTCCTTCTCTTCCTCCTCCTTTCTCTCTCTCCTTCCTTCCTTCCTTCCTTCCTTCCTTCCTTCCTTCCTTCCTTCCTTCCAGCTATGTTTCAGAATTTAAAGATCCTTGGGTTTGATTGCTGATAAGAGGCTATGTCAGCCACTCTTTTGGCTAGGCCTGATTTTCCAGAAACACAAAACACACTTAGTATCTTGCTTGCCCTGGTTCAGGATTCAGATAATCGTGCATTGAACTGTGAAGCCTGTCCTTAGCATAAGCATGAGATCCGGCCTGCCAGAGGACCACTGAAATGAATATGTGAGAAAGGTAATGTTGAAAATCCTATTGAGAGTCCTGATCAATAGCTAAATTTTAATGAAACGAACTCAAGTTATAGTTTGATGTAAGTTTAACATATGGAAGTCTGCTTATAAACTTTAAGAACTACAAAACAGCCAGAAACCCCTGAACTTTAACTGAGCTTTACCCTTACACAAAAGGTTTTCTCCTGGCTGGAGTGTATCTGTTAGCTATGATTATGCGTTTTTAAACATACAATACAATATAATAAAATGTATTGTATTTAAACAATACAATAAAATGCAAAACAGTTTTGCATTTTATTGTATTGCTTGATGTTAAGAATTTTTTCATCTCTGTTGTTTACTGGTGCACAGGGAGAGAGGGAGGATGAGACGAGAATAGCACGTCTTTAAGCTTTTTGAATACCATCTTGCAGCATCACTGGTTACATAAATTTAAAACAAATACTATCCTGGAGCACTTTGTGGAGCAGATCCTGTTTGTACATTTAGAAAGAAATATGTGGAAATCTGTGCCAGTGTGAGCTGCATGGTTTCTTTCCAGGTTGTGCAAGTTTTGTCCTTTTCATAATGCATGTTTTGTTTTATAGATAGAACATATGAAGCTACTGTTCAATAGTTGATGTTGAAAAGATATTTTTCTCTTTTGAGATAGGTTGGTCTCCAGGAGAGAAACTAGTGAAATGTTAGCTGTGGTTTTCAAAGGAACCACTTTATGTTCTGAAGGCATCAGGTTTGATAATCCGTATTTAAAGAGTCACAAAGTCATAATCTAATTCCCCTGAAGACATGTAACTTGGCTTTAAGAACATGAAGTGCTTTTCTACCTGCATCCTTCCTTTCATGTGCCAAAGCACATCTGATAAAAGCAAAAGAAAAAAAATGAACTACCTAAAATAAATGAATAAGTAAAGTGCTTAAAGCCAAGAAATGGGAGGGCTGAAGAAGAAGATTAAAAAATTACCTCTTCTACTAACTAATGTTCAAAGGTATCGTCTGTATTTAATTTAAAAACAAGAACTAGCACATTTTTAGTAGATTCCCTGAAGAGCATATTCTTCCTAACACTGGATTTACAACAAGAAAAGAGAAAAGAAAAAAGACTGTCCACAGAGGCCCACTGAATCACTGAATTAAATCCTGCTTATAATAAATTCTCTGATTCTGTGCTGTACCGAGGACTTGTGCTGAAAAGAAAGTGCAGTAACAGCGATGTCATAATCACTTCATATTAGTGTTTTCTGTTTCTCCACCCAAACCCACTCGGACAACCTCAATTTGAGAAAGAAAAGGCTGATACAGTAGAGAGGTACACTATGCAGACCCATGCTGAAATACTGTTTTAATGTAAATATTTCTGTGACCCACAGATACCTTAATGCACATACGAAATAGCTGTAAACCCATGAACCTTGGGAAAATAAGACTTACTTGTACTATTTATCCTTATGATTCATCGCCTTCGCAATGGTAGCTACACTGTTTCAGGTTTTTCTGAGAGCTCCTTTAAATATAGATTCTCATTTAATTCTCACACTACTCTAGGAGGTAGGTTATTATGATTTTCATTTTATAAATGTGAGTTTAAGCTCAGGAAGTCCAAGTGACTTGTCCAGAGCCCCACACCACTGGTCACTGGTAGACCCCCCACTATTGTTGGAATTCTACAAGCAAGAAATTGCATTTCACAAGGTTGCCCGTGGCCTCTGCTCACGTGATTAATTAGCAGAAGATCTGAGACTAGCACCCTGGCCCTTGGAGTTTCTGTCCAGTTCTCCTACCATTTCACACCTTTCTTATCCACGCTTCCGCTGCAGCCTAAAAAGTAAGTGGTCCCTACTGTGAGTGGATGCAGTAGGTGAAATTTCTGGAGCCTCAAGTCCCACCTAATAAATCTTTTAGTAACCCAGAAACTATTTGTCATAACCTATAATGTAGAATCTTCTTAAAATGAATCAGAGACATGCTTCACCTGAATAATCTTGTATCCTGTGGCTAATCTATAGAAATCTGTCCATTCTCCCCCAATTTCATGAATGATACTGGTTTTTAAATGGAAGGATTTCTTAAAATCCTTTTAAGAAAAGGATTTTTTTTTCTGACGCTAAACAGTGACATCCTTTAGTTAAAAGGAAGCAAATAAAAGATTTGTACTGCTGCAACCTTTTGTAATGTGTAGCCGAATTACATCCGCAGCCAACAGACTCAAAGCTGGGTTCTCTCCACCCTGACAAAACCCACGTCCGTCACACAGAACAGGTACTGCATCCAGAGCACATCAACCAGGGAAAGCAGACAAGCCCTCATCATCCCAACAGGAAGGCTCAAACCCCCGTCCCTTATGGGAAGTCTCGTATATCCAAAACTCTTCATGAAAGTGTAGGTTTTTTCACTGCAGACTCATACTCTGAAGGTTGAAGTGCTTGAACTTCAGTTTTAGTCACACTTTCGTACTCTTTTGCTGAGTATTAACGTCATATTAAAGATTTTATATATGTGGGTATATGTGTGAGTGCATCCCCATTGCCGGTGAAATTGTGTGAAAAATAGTTGTGCATTTTAACATCTGTTCCTCCGACACAGATTCCAGGATCCCAATATGCCTGTAAGGACTTCTTGGTTTTGAAAACTTTAATGTAGCAAACTTCAGACAACTGGCCTAGAAATTCAGGATTTGGTATTCAGTTACTCTGAGAGGTTCCACTACAAATAATTCATTCCAAAATTAGTAATGCTAAGCACTCACATGCAGCAGACCCCAAATTAAGAACAGACCAAGTCTTGGCCGAACAGTGCAGACAAAGAATAGTACTAATAATTAGGGCAGATAGAAGAGCAATGTTTTGTGAGAGCAGCCAGGTCAACAATGACCTCCGTCACTGGCGGTCACCATTGAGCGCACATTCTTGTAAGGCACTGGGCTAATTTTAAGCACTAATCTGGGAGAGCCTTGCTGACCCATCTCTCTTCCTCTTTTTTTTTCTTGAGTAAGCTGGACATTTTTCTTGTGCCTCTATTTTCTTATATAAGGTTTTGAGGGTTTTTATTGAAACTTGTGGAAATCTCTGAGATCAGTGAAGGATTTGGTGACAACCAAATTCAAGTTAATTATTATTCCTGCAAAGAATATCAATCATAATTGTCATTGTTATTTGATCACATGAATATTTACATTTAATTTTTCCTGTTTGTTTGCTTTAAAATAAATCAACAAAACCTTTTGAGTGAATTAACCCATTTGTGCTAAGTTTGTAACACCCCTGGAAGGAAATAGGATCTTCCTTATGTTGTATTGATAACTCAGTAGAGATTTTCATACAAATATAATTATACTGAATGAAGTTACAGTTTCTGTGTTAGTTCTAACTATATTTATGCTCTTGTAGAAAGCCTTCATAAACAACATGGTTTAATATTTTCACTTCATTGCTCTGGTTTCCAGGTTAAAAACAAAAACAAAAATAAAACAATTAAAGTCACAGAAGAGGGATTTGCCAAAAACCATATAACTAAAAAATAGTAGAACTAAAAAACAAGTTATTCTTATTTTAAGTCCATTGCTTTTTCCTTATGCATGGCTTTACTATATTCTGTGGAAATTGATTATATTAATTCCATCATGCTTGTAGAATTTCAAACTTCTTATTTACACAATCTATGATCAGGACTCAGTTTCATACATAAAGAAGCAATTAGTTCGAAAATAAAGTTTTAAACAGAAAGTTAATCAATTCGTTGTACTTCCCTACTATTGACACTGCCTGACTTCTTAACCCTATTTTCCACCAGCATGTAATCATTCACAAACAGAGTATATTTGTTACCCTAGCAAAAGATGAAAAGACAGGATACTTACAGGAAATAATTAAACATTAACTGCATCAGACTACTCCTTAAGTGAATGAGCAGGGAGGAAAGACTAATGTCATCAAACTGCAGCATAGCAAACTATGTCATCTGCATTTAAGAAGAACTCAGAAGCATGATTTAAAAAATAGAATATTTGCGTATGTAATAGGTGAAAGAAATATATATTATCTACTATGTCCACAGTCCTCTATCAAGCACTAAAGAACCAAAATCAATTATAAAACATGATCCAGGAATCATTAAGGTGATGATTAATTGATAAATCTGTGTGTGTGTACATGTGTAAAACATAAGATGTAGGAACTTCTAGTCAAGATGGCAGTATAGGTAAACATGGTTCACCTCCTCACACAACCACATCAAAATTAAAACTAAATTATAGAGCAATCATCACTGAGAACCTTCAGAAACTAAGCTGAATGGAAGTCTGACAACTACGGTATTAAAGAAATCACATCCATCCAGACTGGTACGGTGAAGACATGGAACAGGCTGGTCCGACATCCATGTGTGGTGAATAAAAATTCAGAAGGGACACCTCAGGAGTGAGGAGTCCTGGCCACACGCCAGGTGCCCAAGCCCAGAGTTCCAGTGCCAGGAAGATAAGTCCCCCTAACTTTTGGCAGCAAAAACCAGTGGGGATTGAGTCAGTGAAAGAAATTTCTGGAGTCACTAGCAGTGCCGTTTAAAGAACCCATACGTGAACTTACTCAGACTCATTCCCTCTGAGCTCTAGCACCAGGGTAGCAGCTGAAAGGCATCAGTGGTATACACGGAATAAGTGAAATGCCAAGCATTAAGGCGAGAGCTGGCTGACAGCTTCTCCCAGAGAGAAAGACAGGCAGAGCTACAAAGCTGGCAAGCAGGTGCCATATCTGGGATTTCATCAGCCTGCCTAACATTGTTTACCCCACCCTTGAAATTCCCTGAGGATCCATCCGAGCCAACTTATAGCTGGTAAGAGTGGCTTTTCCATAAGAATGGCTGGTCCGGGCTTATGCTTCACTACTTGTAAATCTTTTCAAACAACCAACAGCTGCCCTCAGTGAACCCTTAGCCCCTATACCTCTTGCTAAGTGGCCCCAGGCATGGCACTAACAGCAGCCAGCCTAGATTCATAGCCTGGCTTCACTTAAAAATCTCCAGCCCAGCGTAGAGGAGCAGCAATTTCAGGTTGCTCTATCAGTCAGACAGGGTGGCCCCAGTTAAAACACAGGTGGAGACTGACTTTGGCTTGCACCACCCAGGAAACCCCAGGGCCAGCACATCCACTGGACAGTTATGGACCACATTGGAGCACCACCACCCTGCCTCTGGACAGCTGATCCTCCACAGAGGGTGGAGGTGGGTGGTAAATGGTCATAAACAATCCTTGCAACTGACTGGCTTGGGTAAATTCCTCCCATTGGCCTGTCAATAGCAACCAAGGCTCAACTATAAGAGGAGGGTGTACTCAGCCCACATGAAGGCCATACCTCAAGTACCCGGCTTGGGTGATAAGGGAGGCTGTGCCACTGGACCCTACAAGACACCTGCTATATTAGGCCATGCTACCAAGCCAGGGAGTCGTAGCAGCTCTACCCAATACATAGAAACAAGCAAAGGAAGGCCACCAAAATGAAAAAAAAAACACAAAGAAATATGGCCCAAATGAAGGATCAAAACTCCAGAAAAAGAGCTAAATGAGATGGAGATAGCCATTGTATCAGGTGCAAAGTTCAAAACCCTGGTTATAAGGATGCTCAAGGATTTTGAGGACCTCAGCAGCATAAAAAAGATCTAGTCAGAAATGAAGGATACACTGATTGAAATAAAGGACAATTTACGGGGAAACAACAGTAGAGTAAATGAAGCTAAGAAACAAGTGTTTTGGAACTTAAGGAAACAAAAAACAACCAATCAGAACAAGAAGAAAAAAGAACCCAAAAATCATGGATAGTATAAGCAGCCTCTGGGACAACTTCAAGAAGTCCAACATTTACATCATAGGAGTGCCACATGGAGAAGAGAAAGAGCAAGAAGTTGGAAACCCACTTGAAAACAAATAATGAAAGAAAACTTCCCTAATTTGGTGAAGGAAGTAAACATGCAAGTCCAGGAAACACAGAGTCCCAAACAAGATGGATGCAAAAAACCCCACTCCAAGACACATCATAAGTAAAATGCCAAAGGTTAAAGGTAGAGAGTCTGAAAAGCAGCAAAAAACATTAGTTACCTAAAGGGGATTTCCCGTAAGACTTTCAGCTGATTTCTCAAAAGAAAATTTGCAGGCTAGAACAGACTGGCAAGAAATACTCAAAGCCATGAGAAGCGGGGAGCTACAGCCAAGGTTGCTTTACCCAGCAAAGTTGTCATTTAGAATTGAAGTGCAGATGAAGACCTTCCCAGATAACAACAAACTAAAGGAGTTCATCATCACCAAACCATTATTATACAAGATGTTAAAGGGGCTTATTTAAGAAAAAGAAGATCAAAACTATGAACCATACATGGCAATAAATACATACCTATCATAAACTGAATCTAAAAATTAAACTAAGCAATCAAGAAAAATGAAGACAGAATCAAGTACATGGAGAGCATTTTGATTGCTGCTGGATGGCAGGGGGTGTAGGAGAATGAGGGAAGAGGTGACGGGATTCAGAGGTCCAAGTAGGTAGTTACAGAACAGCCACAGGGATGTAAAGTACAGTATAGGAAATGGAGTAGCCAAAGACTTATACACATGGCCCATGGACATGACCAATGGTATGGGAATTGCCTGAGGGACTGGGAGGGTGCAGGGTGAAGGTGGGCAATTTGGGGATAATTGGGACAATTGTAATAGCATAATCAATAAAATATAATCTTAAAAAATCTAAATTCCTGAAAACAACATTGGTGTCCAACTACAAAGAAATATTTTAAATAAATACATTTGCAAGATTGAAAAATATATAATATACTAATCATAAATCCATATAAAATTATAATCAATAATTTTAGACATTATAATAGTGCAATTACTGATACATAACATATGAATTTTTGACAGAACTTAATTAATCTCTATAATATGCCTGATTTATTCTATTTGCATTTTATTAAATTATTACATATAAATTCATAACATCTAGTTTATTCTTCTAACTTTCCAGTCTAATTGACCAGCTGCCTACTGGACAGATATATTTTGTTTCCACATAGCAAATTCAAACTCATTGTATCCAAATCTGAGTTGATAGGCTTACCCTTTTTCATATCTGTTCCTTTTATCAAGGAATGGCACCACAGTCTATTTAATTTCTCAAGGTATTGCCCTAGCATGTTTCACTCGAGATTTTAACACATGAGTAATATTCAATCTCCTGGTCTTATCAGAATCAACCAAATGCTTGTGCCGAGGACTTAATCAATACTGTATCCTTGCATGAGTCCTTGCTTTCTCATTTTCCAGAGGCTTTTCCTCCAATTTGGAAATCCTACCTACTTCCATGGTCATATTCTAGATGCTGCCATCACCTGAAATTGCTCCACCTCTGCAAATAAACATCACAACATGCCACTGTCCTATCCTTTCCTCTTTTCACTGCAAAATTTTTTCCTCATGATGGCCTTCAGTTATAAACTCAGCCACTTCCATCCTATCTGCCCCTTCCTCTACTGGGCTCACTTCATGTGAGATATGGTGTTTTGCCTACCTTTAACTATTTTTTATGTAATAGAAATGACATTTTTCTTCAGTATGGATGATTTATATAGAGGATACTTTCTCTCTTGGTCATATAACAAGTATCACATATAAAATATCCATTTAAAATTAATATTTTAAGTTATGAATTGGTCCATGTATATTTACTGAGATTACTTGATTCTTTTCATTTCTTTAGAAATTGAGATATAGCATATAACTTTAAGTAAAGTTTAATGATTTCCAAATATGTATGTAATTATTACTCATAAGATATGGAGTATTTTCAGGACTTCAGAAGACTCACTCTTGCTCTATCTAAGTCTCTACTTCCTCTAGTGCTAACCACTAATGTGATTTCTATGATATCAATTAGTTTTCTCTGCTCTTCATTTCACACAAATAGAATTATACAATAGATACTCTTATGTGCTTGGCTACTTTCACTTAATATAATGTCTGTCTGATTTATTCATATTGTTGCCTATACTAGTCGATTTTATTTCGTTTGTTTTATTTTTGTAGTATTTCATTGTGTAACTATATTATCATCAATCTATTCTCCTTTTGGTAGGAAATTGGGCTGTTCCCAGTTTGGATGTGTTTTGAATCAAACTGCTATAGGCATTCAACTTTGCCCTTGGTGGGCATTTTTTATATCTTATTTCTATTGGGAATATACCTAAGAGTGAAGTTGCTGAGTCATATGGAAAGTGTATAGTTTCATTAGGTAGGAGCTATCAATTCTCCTAAGTGTTGGTAACATTTTTGGCTTTCAACAGGAATATGGGAGAGCTCCAGTTCATTCACATCTTCCAGGGCTTTCACATCTTAGCTTTTCTAGTGAATAGTAGTGTTGTCTCATTGAGATTTTTTTCTCCTCTCTGAGGAGTGATGATGTAGAGAAAAATCTTTGTATTACTCTTGCATTAAGATATCCTTTTCTGTAAAGTGTCTGTTCAAATCCTTTGCTTTTTAAAGTTTAGTAATTTGTCTTCTTAAGAATTGATTTATAGAAGTCATATATTCTGAAGACAAGTCCTTTACTAATGCTAATCTGGCTTGCCTTTTGATGACACAGGTTATTAATATTTATAATATTTTATTTGTCATTTTTATTTTTATAATTAATGCTTTTTGTGTGACATTTAAAAATAGTTACTCAAGCTTATAAAAGTATTTTCCTATGTTTTCTTCTAGAAGCTTTATAGTTATTATTTTTATGTACATAACTGTGGTCTACCTTAAATTGACTTTTATAAATAGTGTGAAGGACTTAAGATTTTTTTTTCATATGGGTTCCTATACTTCTGCATCATTTAGTGAAAAGACCAATTTTTCCTCAATAAATATATTAGTGCCTTTGCTATAAACCAAGTGGTCATTTAAGTGTGAGCCCATTTACAAACTCTATTTTATTCCATTGAAGTATCTGTCCTCTTTGTGACATTACCATTTTGTTGTATTAATACAGTAAATTTTTGTAGTAAATCTTGACATAGTTTAGCATAAGGTCAAAATATTTACATTTTTATACCAAGATTGTTTGGGCCATTATTCTAAATTTTCTGCGTTTCTATACAAATTTTAGAATTAACTCATCAATTTATATACACACTCAAACATCCTGGCATTCTGATTGGATTATATTAAATCTAGCATTCAATTTGGAGAGCACTGACATCTTAATAATATTGAGTTGAGTCAGTACATGACCACAAAATATTGCTCCATTTATTTAGGCCTTTTATTAATTTTTCCAATAATGATTTGTTATATTCATGGTAGAATCTTTTTTTAATTTTTCAATTTAAATAGATTGCTATACTTATTCTTATGTCTATAAATGTTTCAATGCTATTGTAAATGTGTTATTTAACTTTTGTTACCAGAAATTTAATTTAAATTTTATATAACATTGTATGCATCTATATTGTTAAATTCACGTATTCTAACAGCTTATAGACTATTTTATATCTTCTGCAAAATGGTAAAACACGACTTTATGTTTTTCTTTCCAGTCTTTGTCTTTTAATGCCATATTGTACTAAGATCTCTATTGCAATATTGAATAAAAGTAGTAAAAAGTGGAAACCTTCACTTTGTTCCCAAATGTAGGGTGAAAACATTCAGTATTTCAGCATTAAGTATGATGTTAACTGAACTTTTTAAAATAGAAACTCTATCAGATTACAGGCAGTTTCTTTTACTCTTAATTCATTGATAAATGTGTTTGCATATGTTAGTTGATAATAGCACTTTATTATTCTATTTAATATCTACAGGACATGTAGTTATGTTTGCCATTTCATTTCTATTAATGTTAATTTTATGTTTTCATTATTCCTTGAAGTGAGATATATCTTACTAAGGGTTTATTATTATATTATTTGTATTAATTCATTTATATCACACTATTTAATGAATCGACTTTTGACTTTGTTGATTTCCTCTTATAACTCTTCTCTAAAGAATTATATCTATTCTCTCATATCTATTACTTCTTTCATTCTTGCTTTGAGTTGAATTAATAATTTTTAACATTTATAACATTATACAGGAATATTACTATGACAATCTGTACCTTTTTATCATTCATTTTGCATTTCTATATGTTGCAAACACCTCTAGACATATTTCTAATTGCTTTTTAAACATTTACTATTCTTTTGCATTTTTATCCTTTCCCCCATATTTGCCACTTTTGTTGCTCTTCATTGCTTCCTGCAGTTTTGTTTCTACCATGGGCCATATTCCTTCAGCCTATAAAACTTGCTTATCCTTGCTATGTGTACCTACTGGCAATAAATTATATTAGATTTTATTGTGGGGAAGCACTTTAATTTGATTTCAGTGTAAGAGCTTTTTTTGGCAAGGCATATAATTATATTTTGGTAGTTTTTATATTTTCTTTCAATACTTTTTAAATGTCATTTTATTGAGTAATGGCTTCTATAATCTCTGTTGTGACATGGGCCATTAGAATTACTGTTTTTAATTTGAAGGTAATATATCTTTTTTCTTTGTATGCTTTTCTGAGTGTGTTTTTTTTTTCCTTCTTTTTATCCAGCTTAGTTTGCCCTGACATTTTTTTTTTTTTGGAATCTGTGGATGGATTTCTATCATCTGTTTTAGATCTTCAATTCTATTTTTTTGAAATACTACTTCTGCCACATTTTCTATCTTCTCCTGAGATTCCAGCTACATGTGTTAAACCAAAATTGTCCACAATCTACATGTCTCTGAGGCTCTGTTCTTTCTTTTAATCTTTTTGTCTCTCCAGTGAATATTTCCTCTTTACCTGCATTCAGATAACCTTGGCACATCTTCTGTGCCAGAAAGTAAGGAAGTGCCCCCCAAGTTTGGGGACATTTCAAAAGGACATCAGTAGCTGCCAATGGCCAAATGTGAGATTTGAGGGAAAAATAATGAAGTGGTAGTGATAGATTATAACCTTTAAGGTGTATAGCCATGAGTTCATACTGATATATATGTATGTATAGTATATATTTGAATATATATAATTGAATAAATAAATAAGTGGTGAGATGGACAACTATTCCATGCAGTAAAATCCCATTTAATTAATGCAGAGGGAGTGATCACAAAAAATCTCCATTTGGCCAAGAACACAGTAATAATTGTTGCAGATAAAAATCATTAATGGCTGCCGAAATTAGTAGGTGAAAGCATGATGAGATCAGGATATTTGCATGGTTCCAAAGTATTTCCCCACATGGTCCTTATTAATTACAAAGGGAAAAATAATAACTTTGCTGTGGAGAAAACTGTCAGACATTCCTTTAATCTAGCAATCAAAGTTAACATCATCAGTAATAAGGCCTCTTGCACCTAATGATATGATGCAATGCAGAGGGCCCAACATTACTTCTGTGATATTTTTGGCAAAAATGTGTAACCACAATCCAATTACAAGAAAGCATCAAACAAACACAAATTGAGGAACATTGTAAAAAATGTCTAGCCATGTACTTCAAAAGTATCAAGGTCATGAAAGATAGAGAAACATTGAGAAACTGTCCCTGATTAGAGGAAATTAAGGAGATAAAGAGTAAATGCAGTGTGGGATCCTGGAGGGGATCCTGAATCAGAAAAGGAAAATTAGGGGAATAGTTGGCGGAATTCAAATAAGGTCTGAGGTTAATAACATTTCTTCATTGTTAATTTTCTGATTTAGAAAATTATGCCATGATTATGTAAGATGACATGGTCCCATCGAGGAAAGAAGAATGAAAGAGGAGTGAGGAAGGATCAATGAGAACTCCAAGAGACCACTCGATGGATTATTCTGCGACTTTTAAAAGTCTATAATACAGCAAAATAGAAATGATTAAAAGATAAAATACTAGTCACTTACTTAAAGCATCTAAATCCAACAACAACAAGATTTGTTCTCTTCTTAGTTGTTTTTCTTGGTTTCCAGTCAATTTGTGCTCGGTTAGCATGCCTCGTGATTTTTGATGTCATGTCAATGTGGATGAAAAATTAAGGCTCTTAAAGATGTTATTTTCTTCCAATGAAGGTTAATTTTTCTTGCAGGCAAATGTGGCACTAGTGGATCTCCTAGCTCCTGTATGGAAAGGATCAGATAACAGATCTGTTAAGCCTATCTTGTGGGCAAAAACTGTAAGTACTCAACTCTGTTCTAGTGTGAAAGTGGCTGCAGGCAATATATAAAATGTTGCTATGATTCCTTAAAACTTCATTTACAAAATAGGCGTAGTCTGTAGACCTCACTGTAGAAGGTTGTGCATAACATCTTGTGTATTCTCATTTTGCCCTTACTTCTGGTACATGGCCTTCTGGAATCCCAGGAAAATGATGGAAATGCTTCCTATGCTCTTTAAGCTTATTGGGACTTGAACTCTGAACTTTGTCACCCCAGCTGCAGATCTCTCTTCAGCCCTTTAGCCTCCCTGTTCCTGCTTTCCACTTTGAGTTTCTCAAAGTTTGGCCTTGAAACAGCCTAGAGGTCAGCAGACAACTTGAGGGCATGTGTATGTGTAGGTTTGGGGCTCCCTCCTTTGACTTTCTCCTCTTCAGGGTTTTCTTCCCACTTATTTCAAGTCTCTCTGGCAGCCCCAAATTCCTGGCCTTTCTAGCACAATAAGTTGCCTCCTTGAGAACTGGAAAGTACGCTCAAAGGAAGACCAGGTAAATGTGGAGCTCACCCAGTAAACTTCCTTTCTTTTAAGAACTATATCCTAAGTGAAAGGAGCCAGTCAGAGGAAGACAAATTCCATATTATTTCATTGGTATATAGAATCTAATGAACAAAATAAACAAACAAAATAGAAACAGACTAATAGATACAGAAAAAAGACTGACAACAGTCAGACAACAAGGGTGTTGAGGGGTTGGGTGAAAAGAGTGAAGAGATTAAGCAAAAAAAAAAAAAACCCTCATAGACACAGACAACAGTATGGTGAGTACAAGAGGGAAATGGAGGTTATGGGGGGAAGTAGAAGAGAGTAAAGGGGGAATCAATAATGACAGAAAGAGACATGAGTTTGCATAGTGAGAATACAACACAATATACAGATGATGTGTTATAGAATTGTACACTTGAAATCTATATAATTTCATTAATTAGTGTCATCCCAGTACCTTCAATAAAAGTTTTAAAGAAGAACTATACATTCTACATTTTGTCATTGCTTTGGGCATTCTCTAATGCCTTCAAAAAACTGAGTGTTTTTATTGTGCTGTATTGTGGTGTGGTTTTTCCTTTTCTTTTAGTTTTGGTGATTTAAGTCCAACATTTATTATTTTTTATCTATGAAGGCTAAGCCTAAGATATGCTACTTCACCATGACCACCACTGGAATTCTGACTTAATTGTTATCCACAATGTTATTTTGTGTTTTCAGTGTACTATTTTTTATTGGATTGAGTTTTATTTTTAAGTCTTCTTTATTTTTCCTCCGTTCCTTGGCAACTTGATCATTAGCTTTTTTTTTTTTTTGTGACTGCTCTGAAATTTTTATTTTTAACTTTAAAAAGTATGCATTTTATATATGCATTTTCCTTCTGTTAGAGTCAAGGGTCAAAGGAAAGCAAGTTGACTGAAGAAGGGCTATTTACAAAGATGAGGGAGGTCAGAGTTTCACACAGGAGCGGGCAGAACCTGGAATAACACTTTGTCTAGTTTCAAAACAAAGAACAGAGGGAGAAGTCACGGGAGCATGGAAGAATTGTCTCCTATTTTTTGATTCCAGCAATGACCGTATTGGAGGGTACCGTCAGTCCTAGGTGAACCAACAGGAAGAAGAGCAATCAGAATGCATTTATTTTACTTCCCCACCCTCCCTTCCTCTGATCTTTGGCAACTGGCTGAACTTAATCAGAAGCCAGAGGGCTCAGGATCACCATGATGCAATGCATTCAGGTCAGCCTTCCAGGACATAGGGTAGGTCGAGAAGAGTAGTAATTGTATCACCTGAGGCAAACACAAGAGACAGCACAACTTCTCAGTGCGATGGTGTCTCAAATGCTTTAATATCAACAATGACCTCCCTTTCGCCCCAGTGTTGATAGTGTAGTGGTTAGGATAGCTGCTTCCCAGTTACCTCTCTACTGATCTCCAGTTTATTGTTTTTTATTCTTTTATTTTTATTTTTATTTTATTCCCCCAAACTAGTCATCACTATTATAATTATTATAACATATATTTTCTGTCTATTCAGATTTAACCCATATGTTTATCATTTTATTATACTAGCATTGTTTTTTGTATGACATACCTTGCCAAGTTTACATTCCACCTTTTTGAATTAGATGGCGGAATAGTCCTTTCAGCAAATGTCTGAGTGCACTCCTCCCAGTGTTTGTATGAGAATATATTTTACTCTTGCTCTTAAACGATTATTTAGCTGGGCATTCCAAGCCAACAGTTATTTTTCTCAGCTCAATAAAGAAACAATTTAATTGTTATTTGGCTTCTATTGCTGTTGTCTCTATAATTTACATTCCTTTGAGAATTATCTTTTTTACTCTCATTGCATTTATAATTTTCCCTTTGTCATTTCTGTTCAAAAATCTTAATGAAATTTTTACTTATCCTACATAAGTTGCTGTGCTCCTTAAATATAAGGATTCTTTGTTTTTCTTAATTCTTGAAAATCTTACTGTCACTGTTGTTCCACTTGTGGGCCCTCTTCTCTCAAAGTCATTTCTATCTTTCTTGGTTTTACTCTGTGTTTTAGAATGTCTGATTCCTACAAGCTGCCTTTCTCAATTCCTTAATTGATGTGTGTAATAATTTTATTACTGTTAATTATGATCTTTAAAACAATTTATATTAATTTCTTGGGAATATGAACTTGATTTCTTTAAATCTGTTGATTCATGTTCAAGATGATTGATCCTTTGTGTATTTGTAATTTAAAGTGGAGCTATGTATTCACTTATTTAATCCTCACAATACCTGGACCACCTGGCTGGGAGAGTGTCCCTTTAGAGAGGTTTTCTGTTTCATGGTTTTTGTGTTTTTTTTTACTTTTTTGTTGTTGTCGTTTAACTATAGTTGTCTCCATTTCCCCCCACCACTCTGCCCTGCCCCACCCATCCCCACTTCCCACCCTCCATCCTAGCCTCTTTGGCTTTGTCCATGGTGGCTGTGTTTATTGTTTTGAAGTAAGAAAAGTTAAAATCAGTTAGAAGACACTGGTTCCTGAAGCTAGACAGTGGGTGCTTATAGGTCATTATACTATTCCCTCTACTCTTCTGTATATTTAAATTTTTTAAATAATATTAAGGTAAAATAATTTAGCCAATTAGTTTACTTCTTCCTTTAGTCATGGAGATTAACTTTAATTTTTTTCTTTGTTTCTCTCTCTCTAAGATGATAGATAGATAGATAGATAGATAGACAGACACACAAAAACTACCTATGTAACTCATCGTTATACATTACAATCAGTTACATTCTTAGGCTAATATACTGCATTGTAAGGAGAACTTTTAATGCCTTTGTTCATTCACTAAGTACTCATTAACTGAGCCATGCTAACTGTGAGCAGTACCAATATAGTCCCTACTCTTGTAAAGCTTATCTAGTAAGATTGTTAAATTAGCATCATTAAAGTTTCTATACCAAGAACAGAGGAAGGAACCTGGACTGTGAGGCAGAAAGTCAGGGAAGTGAAGATATCTATTGAAATGGAATATTAATTGAAATACTATTTTGCTTTAAATATTGTGTGAGGTACTCTCGCTAATAGGTATTATTTAGATATATTAATGTCTTGCTGGAATTAATAAATAAAATTAATTCAAGCAAGAAGGTAAAATAGTTAATTAAGAGAAAACATCCAACTTGATGTTATTCTCAATTGACACAGTATAATAGGCACTCTGCTACGTAGTTTCTATCACCGTGTCCAGTCCTCAAAAGACAGTACAAAATAGCTGTTTTTAAAATAAGAAAACTAACTGAGAGAAGTAACTGCCCAAGTTTATGGAGTTATTAAGTGGATGAGCGAGGATGTGAGTCCAGGTCTGTGAGCCTCTAAATCATGTTCTTTCCACTACATCATGCTGCCTCCCAAGGAGACAAATGCCTTCTCCAGGGAAATCCGGGATCCTTAACTGCCCAGAGATTTTAATGTTGCGAATTAAAAGCCTGCTTGATGTAGATGCTGGGAAGCATTTAATTCATTATAATCATGTCTTTATTTTTTTCAAGAAAAGTTTTTTTTTTTTATCACTTGCCTTAATCCCATCTGAAGAAACTTTTGGAAATGTCATACTAGAGTGTCAACATCATAGCTAAATGTTAGGCTCTGAATTTTATGATGTAAATATTTACAAGTGTGCGCCAGATCGCCAGAGCAACCATCCAGTTCTTGTCCTGGTTTTGGAACCTCCGGCTCTGAGGACAGAGGAGGAAAGTAGAACAAACTTCCCATGTCTGATGACAGCACACCGGAGCTCAGATGTTTTTGCCCTTTTTATTTTCTGTGGGTTTCCCTTCTTGACCAGAATAGAGCTGGTAATTACACTGTGATACTCAACACCAGCCTCTCAGAACCTGCGTCTATAATTTACAACTTTCTTCTTGTCAGATGACCAGTTCTGACCTGGGCATGTTTGGATCCCTCACTGGCCACTTGGGGACTGAGGAATAGCCCATCAGTTTTTCCCCAGCAGAAAAATTAGAAAAATAATCACATATTGAATGAAAAATGAAAACCTCTAACAGTTTAGATCTTTCTCCAAGCGAGAGGACATATTTCTGGAAAGGAAATAATCTGCCAGATATTTTTTTCCCAGAAAGTCTCACTTCATTATCCCTGTAAAAGAGTTTAAATTGCTAAATTACCTCCTTCTGTGGTGTGTGTTTAATTCTGTCAGTAATGTTATATAAAAATGCTCATGTCCAAAAGTTGGAATTTATTAAAATGTAGTTGAAAACAATGCAAACCCTAGCCAGTTACCAAAAATAGAGATTAAAAAATTCTTGTTCTGACCTATCTCCACCCTATAATTTAAACCATTTCTAAAAATCTCAGAGATATAATTTCAATTAGAGCATATTCTAGTACAGTTTTCCTCAGTTTTTCTCTTCAGACACATATAATTTTGAAGAATAGCAGAATTCTTTAGACTGTCAAATAGAGAGCATTTGAAATATATAAAGAACTCACACAAGACTCTACACCAGGAATACAAGCAATTCAGTTAAAAAAGTACCTGAGCAGACACTTCTCCAAGGAGGACAAAGAGAGGGTCCAGAGACATATGAAAGGATTCTTAGCATCAAGAGCCATCAGAGAGATGCAAATTAAAACTACAGTGAGATACCACTTCACACCAGTCAGAATGACCAACATAAACAAGTCAACAAACAAGTGCCGGAGAGATTGTGGAGGAAAGGGAACCCTAGTGCACTGTTGGTGGGAATGCAGGCTGGTGCAGCCACTGTGGAAAACAGTATGAAATTTCCTCAAGAAACTAAAAATGGAACTTCCTTTTGACCTGGCAATTCCACTGCTGGGATTATACCCTAAAAATCCTGAAACACCAATTCAGGAGAACCTATACACCCCAATGTTCATAGCAGCACAATTTGCAATAATCAAGTTCTGGAATCAGTGTTAAGTGCCCATCAGTAAATGAGTGGATCAAAAAAACTGTGGTACATTTACACAAGGGAATACTAAGCAGCAGAAAGAAAGAAGGAGCTCCTACCCTTCAGGACAGCATGGATAGCATGGAGAGCATGGATAGACTTGGAGAGCATTATGCTAAGTGAAATAAGCCAGGTGGTGAAAGACAAATACCATATGATCTCATCTATAAGTGGAAGCTAATCAACAGCAACAACAACAACAAAATACAAGTGAGCAAAAAAGAACAGAAAGCGAACAGGGCGAAGGAGATAGGGGGATAACAGTGGAAAGAAGGGGATGGATTAGGTCGAGGAACAAGTATAAAAGACCCATTGACAAAGAGAACAGAGGGGGATGTTTGAAAGTGAAAGGTGCAGGATTGGTTGGGCATGGGAGAGTAATGAGGGGGAAATGGGGACAACTGTAATTGAACAATAATAACAACAACAAAAGTAATTAAAAAACATGAAGATTTTTCAATAGTTTTGATGAATATATATACATGATGTGGCAAAAGCAGGATTACAGTTGTATGTGAAACACAGTTTATTCTTGAATTATTATTTATTAATTATTATATTATTTTTATACAAACAACTATAAAGCTATTTTGCCTCACCCTGTATATATGGATATATATTATCCCTCATTGGGGCTGCTTTAAAATTATTAACCTAAGATACATCTACATTAGATAATGACTTTAAAACAGTTTCTACAAAGGGTTTACATACTGATTTCATACATTTCCAATTTTTTTTTTCTGTAAGCTTCTAGGATAGTACAGCCTATAGCTAAATAGCCCTCATGGAAAAAATATTGCAGTAAAATCATTTTAAATTTAGAATATGTATATTTTATGATTTTGTTCCTCTTCCTCACATTTCAAGGGAAATTTCTCTCTTGGTCTTGGAGATTCATTGAGGCATCTTTAAAAACATTCTATTAGGCTGATTAAGATACTTCACCACTGCAGGTGTTGCCCTTATACGGTGAACTGTTAATAACCTAATCATTCACACTTGCAAAATGATTCAGCCTCTGGTTCAAAGCTCCCCCTTCTAGAGGGCCTGATAGGTGCTAGAGAATTATGCAGGGGAGAGAACAAGCAGTATTACCACGGTTGTCACGGAATGTTTGTTGTTTCCACCCCAACTTCACTTTCTTTAACTGCAGAAGCCCTTGTGAAGTGTCAGTGACGAAGCTGACGATAAAACGTTGGCACTTCCATTCCCCCTCCAGATCGCATCGTGTTATTTTGAGCATTAATTAGCAAAGTCACGGGAATACTCAGGGAGATGGGGAGTGGCACGGACTTGAAACACACTTCAGAGCAAGACTCAAGGCAGCAGTTTACAACAGGAAGCAAAGAAGATTGTGTCTAATTAGAACTTCAGGGGTAATTTCAAAAGGCCTAGTGTAATTACCTGAGTGGGAAGTTAGCCAGATGGAGGGTAACACCTCTAGTCAGGAGAAAAAGTTCTATTTATACTCCCAAACTCATTCAACTATAATTTCTAAGTGTCCATGAAGGAAAATAAAATCTCTACCTTTCAAAATGTTGTGTTAACTATATTTTAAGGTTCCATGAGCCATGATTTTTACTGGAAATTTACATCATTAAGCAAGGAACGACCTGTTAATCTAATATTAAATTTATCCCCATTTTGAGTTAAAGATACAAACTCTGGAATCTGTACCCTAAAGGTTTCTTGCCTTAAAACCTAAGGAAAAGTATCTAAGACGTCTTCATGTTAGTCATGTGCATGTGTTAAAATGGTTTTCAAATTCATATTTTTTTCTAAACAAACTTTAAAAACTGAGATGGTAGAAAACTAAGATTTGGTGGATTTAATTTAAAAATTACCAATATGTTCGTTTCTATTATTTCACAACAAAAGTAAAATAGTATGCCTGAAAAGAGAATTAATGTGTGATAAATGATTAATTTCAACTTTGAATAGCTTTGTGGTCACAGTAACATAAACACATTTTTTTTGTGATAGATGCACTTGTAGCATCTTTCATGCATGGGGTTACAAGAAAGAAAACTCGCTTTGACATTTAATACAGCAATGCTGAGAAGCAATAAAATGTTAATTTTTTCTATTGAGTCTGTTAAGTGTATTTCAATTAATCTAGGCAGTTTGTTTCATGTATTAAGACTAAGAACAGCAAATAATTAACATTTTAATATGCTGTGCAATGAGACATGTGCTTTGTCTACTAGGTCATGTTTTACAATACAAACTACTATTGTCTGCTGGTCACTGGAAAGTCTCCCTTGATTAGCAATGTTAAGCAGAGATGCCCTGGAGAATGGAGCAGGACAAGGGGACCATTGGGCTGCAGCCCAATTACACCCTGCTGAGCAGTAGCAGGCACTTGGACATTGCAGTACACACTAGCGTCATGGTTAGATACTTAGAGAAGAGTGATAAGGGAAGCTAGATTAGTTATCGTAAGAAAATGTCATGAAACAGCATGAAGAAAGGAGAAAATCAGAGGTATGCTTTCTCCTTTCATGTGTTTGGATTTAAAATTCACAAAGTTTCCCTGGCTGGTGTAGTTTAGTTGGTTGGAACATTGTCCCACACACCAAAAGTTTGAGGGTTCAATTCCCAGTCAGGGAATATACCTAGGTTGCAGGTTTGATTCTCAGTAGGGATGTGAATTTCAGAGGCAACCAATCAATACTTCTCTCTCACATTGCTGTTTTTCTTCCTCTCGCTCTAAAATTAATGAGCATATTAAAAATGTTTTGATAAGCAAGTACATAAATAAAATTCACAAAGTTTACATTTTCAGGCTGGACCTTTGTCTTCAGAACTTTCTCTTCGCTGCTCATCTCCTTCTCTGCCCATCTCCCCACTGCCTGAAGAGAGATAGAAAGGACCAAAGTTTGCAAAGTTCTCTTCAGAGCACCAGCTACAGCCCTGAGTCTAAGTCATCTGAGTAGCAAAAGAAGTAGATTTCTGATTCTGTGAGTTCCAGTGTGATTCACAGTTCCCTGTGCTCCTGCTTAGGTGTAGACAACACTTTCACCGAACTTCTAGGAAGCTACAGCCTTGATTTATTAATTGTCATACAAAAGAGCACATGGTAGACAAGGATAGGAAGGATTACAAGATGAAATGGCCAAAACATAGGTTAGTTGTCACTTCAGGGTTTCTTAAAACCAACTCTTGGATCCAGTCAGGCACAATTCAGATTTCTATTACTCTGACATGGGCTTAGAATGAATGAGAATAAGAAAGTGAACATTCTGTTTTTCTGTATGTTGAATCTCTTCTTTAAACTTAGACTTTTGGCTTATAATTTCTGACTCTACCCCTTCTTTTAATTATTTTTAAAGCTAAGACTATACTTTCAGGGATCATTTCTATAGTTTGTTAATTATTTTTAAAGCTCACGTTGATCGACCTTTGAGTATGTAATAGCATTTCATTAAAATCAGAGTATCTAGGAAAGATCAGAAGCACTTACTGGAAATCTAATTTGGTTAAAAGCAAAGCAGCTGGCAAGTTCCTAGCTGCCTTTGCTTAAGATTTTTAGACCAAAAGCTGAAGAAAATAGAATGACCTGAATGTTTAAATCTTATTTTTGGTAGATTGGGGAATAACATGCCATAGGAACTGTAGTATCCTTGATAATCCAGGGGTGGAGGTGGGGGTGGGACTAAGCATATGAAATGGGCATGTTAGATATTAGGAGACTAGGAATGAAAAAGTCAAAACAAACCAAACACACACAAAGGGCTACCTCCATGCCTAAAAATATTTCCAAAATAAAATTGGTAGATAATATTAAAAATATGTCCAAAATTTAAATCCTAACCATTTTTTCACACCTGATCACAATAAGAAAGGAAATAGAAGAATATAAAACAAGACAATTTCTCTGATAATTTCAGAATAGAAGTGTGTACAAAGGGTGACCAGGAAGGCTTCCAACAAGGAAGACGCTAGAAATGGTATAAACCTTTAAGAAAGTGTCAGATTGACTACACTCTGGAATATGCTAAAGCACTGGGAAATTAGGGTGCAAAAACAAAATAATTCTGTTAAAGCTATTAAATTAGTTTCAGAATTGGAACACTTTTTTAGGACAAATGTATTTTGAGTCATAGAGATACAGTACAATCACTTTTTAAAAAAAGGTATGAAACTGAGGCCCATCAGACACAGGCATAACCCAGAGCACATAGCTGATAAGTGGAAGAACTCAGAGAATATTCCATTTCTTCTTCCTTTGTGTCCAGTCCTCACTGCTGAAATAGCAGACCTCTCACAGGTGACTTGTAACATGTGAGGTGCTGCTCTTTGGGCTAAACTCCATGTAAACAAGTACTGGATGAGGCAAGCCTGGCTTAAGTGCAGCATGTTTTTAAATAACTTACCATATTTTCAGACCATAAGACGCACCTAGGTTTTAGAGGAGGAAAATAGGAAAATGTTTTTGAAGCAAAATATGTGGTAAAACATTTAATGACATAAATAACATAATATTTCACTAATGTAAATGTAAAGCTACATTTGAGCTGTAAGACACACCCCCATTTTCCTTCCAAATTTGGGGGGGAGAGTGTGTTTTATGGTCCAAAAAATACAGTAGTTTTTTGAGCAGACTTATTATTCTATTTCATATTCAACTTAATACCATAGAAATAATCTTTGACTATACTTGTACTGTGGCTAGACAACCTCAAAAACACTGGGTTCAATTATGGGTTCCATTTAAACAGCAAAGAGAGGCTATAAGCCTCATTCAGAGAGTGATGAGAATTAGGATTTGAAACTAGGTCGCCTGGGCAAGCTCTAAAGCATGAGTTGTGCATGCAAGCACTTACAGTTTTGGGCTGCTAACATAAAAAAAAACCTGAATGAAACAGTGGCGGAGAAGTATTTCTCTGCTACCAGGGGAAAAATGAAATAAAACAGCACAAGCCTAATGATAAACAAAAACTGGAAGTCTGCTCAGGATAGGTAAAACACAGAGAGAATGATTTTATTTGTGACACACTAGAAAACTAAGGCTAATTCTAAGGAAGGCAAGCACCACCCACCATTAGCAATTATTGCAGTGTAGGAGTACTCACCCAAGGCTATCAGACTCCTCATTTTTTCCAGTGAAAGTTGAAATGTGGGTATTTATGCAAAATCACCCAATTTCCACGTATCGACTCAATTAATGAAAGCAACCCTGCAACAAAAATCCCTGTGTGGAATGGACAAACTGTCTCCAAACTTTTTTTTTAAAGATTTTATTTATTTATTTATTTATTTATTTATCTTTAGGGGGGAAGGGAAGGAGAGAGGGAGAGAAATATCAATGTATGTTTGCCTCTCGTGAGTCCCCTGCTGGGAACTGGCCTGCAACCCAGGCATGTGCCCTGACTGGGAATCGAACTGCGATATTCTGGTTCGCAGGCCCATGCTCAATCCACTGAGCTACACCAGCCAGGGCCTTCCAAACTTGGTCGAAACCACAGGCCAACGACTTGCTACCTCTGAAGTAAATGACCTAGGATGCTTATTCTGACCAAGAATAAAATTCTAGTGGTAAGTTCCTTTTTTTAAAGGAATATTAGATAAAAGAGGAAATTATTCATTCTGTCTAGATCAGGGGTGTCCAACCTTTTGGCATCTCTGAGCCACAGTAGAAGAAGAATTGTTTGGGGCCACACATTAAATAGATTGAAACACGTAATCACAAAAAATATCTCATAATGTTTTAAGTAAATTTACGATTTTGTGTTGGGCCATATTCACAGCCTTCCTGAGCCGCATGTGGCCTATGGAATAGAATCTAGAGGCAGAATGAAGATGGAGACTAACACTTAAGGGAGGTAGCAGCTCTGCAAGAACCTTCTGTTTCTGAGTATAGTGTACATACAATGTAATATTAGTTTCAGCTATGTGTAGGGATTCAACAGTTATATACCTCACAGAGTGATCACCACAGTAAGTGTAGTAACTTTCCGTCACTGTACAAAGTTATATTGTTTGTGCTGTATATTACATCCTCATTACATTTATTTTATGACTGGAACTCTTACTTCTCAGTTCCCTTCACCTTTCTCACCATTCCCCTCACATCCCTCCCCTCTGGCAACCGTCAGTGTGTTCTCTGTATCTTTGAGTCTGTTTATATTTTGTTTAATTATTTGGTTCTTTTTTTAGATTCCTCATGTAAATGAAATAATAAGGTATTAGTTTTTGTCTGACTTACTTCACTTAGCATAATACCCTCTAGATCCATTCATGTTCTCACAAAAGCAAGATTTTATTCATGTTACGGCCGAGTAGTATTCCATTGTATATCGATACCACATTGTCTTTGCCCATTTATCTATTGATGAGCACCTTGCTTGTTTCCATATCTTGGCTATTGAAAGTAATGCTGCAATGAACATAAGGGTGCATGTGTCTTTTCAAATTAGTGCTTTTTTTCTTCAGAAAAATACCCAGAAGTAGAATTGTTAGGTTGTATGTTGTTAGGTTGTATGGGAGTTCAATTTTTAATTTCTCGAGGAAACTCCGTATTGTTTTGTGTGGTGCCTACACCAGTTTACAATCCCACCAACAGGTTGTGGGGGTTCTCTTTTCTCCACATCCTTGCCAACACTTGTTGTTTGTTGATTTTTTGATGATAGCCATCCTGACAGGTATGAAGTACTACCTCATCGCAGTTTTGATTTGCATTTCCCTGGTGTAGAGTGACGCTCTGAATATTTTCATGTCTGTCGACCATCTGTATGTCTTCTTTGGAGAAATGCTACTGAGGTCCTCTGCCCATTTTTTAACCAGATTCTCCACTTTTTTTGATGTTGAGTTGTGAGTCTTTATATATTTTGGATAATATTCCCTTAGTAAATATATCATTTAGAAATTTCTCCTCCCATACGCTAGGTTGTCTTTTCATTTTGTTGATGGTTTCCTTCAATGTACAAATCTTTTTATATTACTGCAGTCCCATCTTTTAAATTCTTACTTTTGTTGCCACTGCTTGGGGAGACATGTCTAAAAATATTTCTAAGACTGGTGTAAAAAGTTATGTTTTCTTAGGAATTTAATGGTTTTAGATCTTTCATTTAAAACTTTAATCAATTCTGAAGGGATGTTTTGTATACCTTGTAAGAAATGATCCAGTTTTATTTTATTACATGTATCTGGTCAGCTTTCCCAGCACCGTTTATTAAACAGACTGTCCTTTTCCCCTGGTACATTCTCAGCTCCTTTTGAACAGAGTAATTGACCTAATAAGTATGCATGTATTTCTAAGCTCTCTGTTTTGTTTCATTGATATATGTTTTTGTTTTTGTACCAGTACTTTGAATACTATGGCTTTGTAATATAGTTTGAAGTGAGGGAATATGATACCTCCAACTTTGTTCTTTTTTTCTCCAGATTGCTTGGCTATTTGAGGTCTTTCATGGTTCCCTATAAATTCTAGGATTATTTGGTGAAAAATGCCACTAGCATTTTGATAGGTATTGCATTAAATATGTTGTTTGCTTTGGGGAGTATGAACATCTAAATAGATTGTTCTTGTCTATGTGCATGGTATAGATGGTCTTCCATTTGTTTGTGTCATCTTTAATTTCTTTCCTCAGTGTTTTATAGTTTTCAGAATATAGGTTTATACTTGTACTGGTAAAATTTATTCCTGAGTATTTTATTCCTTTTGACTTGATTATAAAAGGTGTTTTCTTAATTTTTCTTTCTAATAGTTTTTAATTGATATATAAAATGAAACAGATATCTGTACATTAATTTTGTACTCTGCAGCTTTCCCAAATTTATTTATTAGTTTTAATAGTTTTTGGGTGGAGTCTTTAGGATTTTCTATATATAGTGTCATACCATCTATGGATAGTGACAGTTTTACTTCTTCCTTTTCAATTTGAATGCCTTTTATTTATTTTTCTTCTCTAGTTGCTGTAGCTAGGTCTTTCAATACAATATTGAACAAAACTGCTGAGCATTGGCATTCTTTCCTTGTTCCTGATCTTAGAGGAAAAGCTTTGAGCTTCTTTACCATTGAGTATGACGTTGGCTGTGAATTTGTCATGTGTGGACTTTATTATGCTGAGGTTTGTTTCTTTTACACTCACTTGTCAAAAAGTTTTTTATTCATAATTGCATGTTTATATTTGTCTCATGCTTTTTTTCTGCATCTACTTCAATGATCACATAACTTTTATGTTTGGTTTTGTTAATGTGGTGTTTCACATGAATTAATTTGAGGATATTAAACCATCCTTGATTCCCTGGAATAAATCCTATTTGGTGACGGTGTGTAATTTTTTAAATGTATTGTTGAATCTGGTTTGCAAATGTGTGTTTTTTTTTTAATTTTGCAATTACATCCACCAGGAATATTGGCCTGCAATTTTATTTTTGTTGTTGATGTACTGTCTGATTTTGGCATCAGGGTAATGCTGGCCTTGTAGAATGAGTTTAGAAGGCTTTCTTCCTTTTCAAATTTTTATAATAGTTTGAGAAAATAGGTGTTAGTTCTTAAAATAGGTGTTAGTTCTCTAATTGTTTGGTGCAATTCACCGGAGAAGCTATCTGGTCCTGAAAATTTATTTGTTGGGAGTTTTCTGTCAGCATGGATCCACCCTCTAAGAAAAAACCTTTTAAGAGTTGTGTCTGAAGATGTTCCCCAAAGGCATTTCTTCCATGAGCCATTTTTACTGCTGCCACTGATAGAGATCACATTTTGATTTTGATCAGAAACTATGTATGAAACCACAGGAACATTGTCCTGTGCATATTCAAATCATGATGCATCTTTTTAAATAGATATTGAATTTCAACCACTGAGTTTTAAGAAATGTATTACTTATCTGAAGAAGGTAAAGAGAAGAAAAAGTAAAATAATCAAGGAAATGGTGCTACTCCTTTCTAAGAACTAATGTGTGAAAGATTGGGAATCTTGAGTCTGTAAATAGGATATAGAGGGAACATAATTAATAACCAATGCTGAATACGCTCATGTGCAACCTGCATTTTTTAAGGGATTATGATGCTTGGACTTTCCCTGACTTGTTTGTCCTTGCCCCCTGGAACCCCTGTGACCTGTGCATTTTCTAAGGACATTTCTGAAGCTCATAATTCTGTGCATAACACTTGGAAAGCTCTGCCATAGATCATAATCTTAGAATGTAGAAATTCTGAGACAATCTATCCTATTTCTCATTTTCTGATGAAATAACTAAGGCCCTGAAGAATTAAGTGATTTTTACCAGTTTCCCAAGTAGAGGCAATGAAACTAGAATTCATAAGTTTAACCCTGCACCATTACTTTATGCCATATTTCCTCAGTCTTTAATCATAAGTGAGGGGTGCAGCGAAATGCGACCTTCCAGTCAACATAGAAGTAGGAGGTCACTTCTTGAGACCTCCTTGAGATCTTCTTGAGATAAAGTAGGAGAGAGAGAAAAAATGGTAAAATTACTACAAAAATGAGAATATTCTTCATACTAACCAGATCCCCACACCTGCCCACCCCCGCACCAGTACACCTGTCACCACAAATCTATTTAAGAACTAGATTCTTGCCCAGTCTCATAATATCAGCTATAACATAAGAAAATAATAACACCCCTGAGCTCAGGCAGATGTAAAAATCATTGAACAGAAAGCATTGTAGTATTCATATTTCTGCTTAGTAGCAGATCAATTCACAGATTAGATGTTAGGCAGGAAATAACTCTTCTCATTTAATAGTGTTTAAGAGCTCTTTCTTTTAACATTGCCTGTGACTAAAATCTCTGACCCCACAGTAGAAAATATGTGGTCCAGGAAGAAGGCAGATATAACAACTGAACTTTGAAAAAGGTACAAACAATCACACAGACGTTTTCATTAGCAAATTTAGCAGTTGAACAGTTTTTGTCAAAGGAAGTTGGATGTAGGAAAAATTACTTCATTCATTAATTCTCTCATCAAATATAAATTGAGCTGCTACTATGTGCCAGACACTATAGGCATGTTAGGAGATAAAACAGATATAGTTTCTGATTGTATGGATTTGGCATTCTTATTGGGAGGGGGAAAGAAACAATATACAAATTTAAAAAAATTATGAAGTCAAATAATAATTGTTAGAAAAAATGACATAGAAAAAGAGGGAGACAGGGAGTATGCTGTTTAGTGGTGACATTTGCATAGATGTATAAATAATAGTCAATGAACAAAAAATGGAGAAAGAATTTATAGAAAGAGAAAACAGTAAATACAAGGGTGTATTCTAGAAACAACAAGATTAGGGATATGAACACAGGAGAGGGTACCAACTAATCAAAACAGTTAAAGGTAAGTATAATACCTATTTGTATTTTTAGAAAATATATAAATAAAAACCTAAAGGTAGTGATTATAGCCTTAGAACATGAAACTGTACTTTAGAGCCAGTTATGGAAAATAGTTTCAAGGAGAAAGATAAGTAATATCCAAATGAAAACTAATTATTTCTATTTTTACTTTCAAATTATTAAGTTTCTTTATGTGCCAAAACTATAAGTTGACATTATATACATACACATGTATAATAAAAATGGATAGAATTTTAACATAGAATGTGAGTATAATAATTTCTCTACAAATTCTTGCTTTATCTTCAGAAAATTCAGGATAAAGAATTTCTTTGGGTATTTTTATTTAGGTATACCTAAACTACCATGGTCATGATTCCACTGTCCACTTTCATACACCACTGGAGTGCAGATTGACATAAATATTCTGGCAAGCTCTCAGGCTTCAGTGTATAAAGAGCCTGGAAAAATCTATGCCATTATACACAATAATTCCACTTCTAGGAATCCATCCTAAGGAAATAAACAAATACAGACAAAGATTTATGTGTAGGGATATTCACAATAGCTCTATTTATAATAGTGAAAAATTAGAAACAGCATAAAGATTGAACAACAGAAATTAACTATATATATCCATATGATGAAATACTTTGTAACCATTGTAAACTGTAATTTGAAATAGGAATGGAGACTTCTAATGAGCTGAAATAAAATGGAAAACAATGGAAAAGTTATATGTACAAAATATACAAAGATGTATGTGTCTGTACATATCACGAAGAAAAAAAATGAAAGGATATACACCAAATAGCTGAGCAACAGGGGATGGATGATTTTTGTTTTCCTTTTTCTTCCCCCTGCCAAACTTTCCATGTCCATATGAAATGACTTTCCATGTCATTTTTATATATGAAAAAAAATGTTTCAAAAAAGAATGTGAAGCTTTGGCTGTCCTTAGGCAGCTCCCCTTTGATGGGGGGGAAATTGACTATTTCTTTTAAGCATTCTAGTTTTGTGTAGAATATACTGGTACATTTGTCTAACTGATGCCTGGGTCCGGGGGTTGTACTTGTCTTAAGGTTAAGAACTTAGATTTTAAAAAGTGCTTTGTTCCCAGACAGATTTTTTCCAGTTTGTCCCATTGTGTTTTTAGGAGATGTTCTTTGAAACAAATATTTTCTTGGTAAAATAAATTTGGGAAATGGTATACAGCATAGCGTCTTCTTAAATGCCACAGTATGTGTTAAGATGTTACAAAGTTTCCAAGATGTACTGTAATATAGTGAACGGACTGATTTGTTTACCCAACATATACTTGATGAGGAAAAGCTTTTTTGTTTGTTTTTCTTTACATACTTTCTTTTAACATTTCACGAAACTGGAGTTCCTTGGAAAACATCTCACGAACCAAAGGATTAGATCATTTGAGATGGGTAAGTGGGTAAAGGTCTGTTTTAGAAAATGGAATACTTGGGGGAAATGCTTTCCGAGTTGTTAAGACAAAAGCCTTCCAAGCTGATCATAAAAAGTACAACCAAGACTTAACTCAGTGTTTCCGTTGTACTTCTATCAGAAACCTAATTCTCAGCAGGATCAAATTGTAGTGCCTGTTTACTCCCAAACCTGACATGCAGACTGAGAATGATTCAGTTTGTTTTAGTGAATTTGATTGCTCTCTGTCTTGAAGGAAGGAAACTCACAGTTGAGTTATGGCACCACTTTTTCTGTGTGTCTGAATACAGTGTGTAGAGCCACATATTAAAAATGTAACTTATGTCCATAAAATGAGTGAATTGAAAAATATAAGTTATACCCATTCATCACCTTGAATAAGCAGGAAAGACAAACACCTCGTTTCATTTTTATGTTATAAAGCTTTTAACATGGGGAAAAAAAAACCTGGAAGTGGTTTTCTGCTTCAACCCTTGTGTCTTCAGAACACTGAGCATTGTTAACCTCATTTTCAAGTAAAAAAGCTACAAGGTTAAGGGGCACGTTCAGGGTCACACAGCTCTGCTTAGTCTTCATCTGAGATTTCTTGGCTTTTTGCTTCTGGAAAGGAAGAAAAGGTGGTGGCTATCTGAGGCGACGTGACTAGGAGAATGGCCAGCCCTCAGTCCCTGAAGAATAGCTAATTTTCAGTCACTCTGACCCTGTGTCTGCCTATGGGAGTCAGCCACTGAAGGTACAGAATCCAGACCCAGTTCTAAGCATCCCCTTCTGATCTGTTATCTTTGAAATTGGCATTTAAATAACAATTGGGTTTTCGAATTAAGATTTATTAGCCTGTTATAAATGAAACAAACAAACAAGAACATTCCGCCTGATTGTGAAGTTAGCCTCAATCTACACCTCCCCTTCCCATTTGGGACACCCTACTCTCCCTCCTTCCTGGGGTGGAGACGCTCAGGGGCAGGGCACACAGCTCTCAGGGCTTCTCCTTTGGCAACTTAGTTTCTACACAGAGGTGTCCCTCCTGCCTTCCTCATCAGGACACTTCAGTGATTTCTTCAGTGGGTCCAGGAGTGTCCAATCCATGGCCTGTGGGCTGCATGCGGCCCAGCATGGCTACGAATGCACCCAACACAAATCATAAAATTACATACATATATATATATATATCACTATATATCACTATATATATATATATATATATATATATATATATATATATATATTGCTCATCAATTTTCATTAGTGTTTGTGTATTTAATGTGTGGCCCAAGACAACTCTTCTTCTTTGAGTGTGGCCCAGAGAGGCCAAAAAGTAGGTTGGACACCCCTGGTTATGAAAAGAAAGAAGAACCGGGGCTTTTACGCTGCTTCTTCCTTCAAACCTTCCAAAATTCTAATGGTAGGGAATTTAAAAGGCAGAATACTGCTTAAAGCTGGGTGAAAACTAATAGAGAACACATGCAGAATGAAATAACAATAACCATAAGCATTCTAGCTACCACTGACTGAGTCCTTTGTCAGTCACTCCAATAAAAACCTTTTTCACTGTCTTATATAACTACCTCATAAGGTCAATCTTATCCCAAATTTAAAAGAATAATAAGTGGCTCACCCTCTCAGGCCAGACAGCTAGTGAAGTGGCAGTGGCAGATGGGGAAGCCCACCTACTTCCTACCCCCTAAGCTGACCCAACTAGTGTCTGCATTGCCAACTTCTAGGACTTCAGAATGGGATTCTCTCCCCGAAAGGCAAGATGGCAGCACATTTGTATCCATGTGGCTGGTTAGTTCTTAAATTGAAGACATCAGGGAAGTCAGATATCAGAGGTCTAGTTCATGTGTGGACTTGTTGATTTCTCTCCTCCAGCTACGGATTGGGTCTCTAATCTTAGACACTGGCTACCATTTAAAATGTGCTGTTAAGAGATACCAAAGCACTAGATGGCTTTGTGAAATGCATCAAAATCACACACACATACACACACACACAACCTAAAGTAAGAGCACTGCTGTTGTTGGTCAGTGCCATCATCTTTGTGTGGGAAGGACAAGGTTACATAAAACTTCAAAGTTAGGTCCCTCAGTAAGGGACACAGAGGGATAAGCATGGAGCTCTGTGAGTGACCTGGCCTTAGTGGGGCAGTTGTTTTGGTGGCTATCCATCCAGTTTCGGATGGATACCAGTGTCAGCATGAGATTAGAGAGCTTAAAAACTCAATCTGAGCTGTGTATAACAAACCAGAGTCAGAGGAGGCAAACAAGAAATATAAGGTTTGCGTGGAGATACATTGGTAATTGCCTGGAAATCAGACTGGTTTTCGAAAGGAAAAAAGTGAAGTTTATCTGACATTGCATGAGAGTATAGATGGCACTAATACTATAGAACATGACGCTTTTATATGTAATTTAAATTTAGATTTGATTTGTAAAAATATGCACAAATATAATGGAATCAAAGTAGCTTGACATTGTAAACATTTTGTGAGTTTTAGCTTGAAAATACTTTGGCTTAAAGATCACAGTTTGAAAAGTACGTAATCAAAATAATTGCACTCCTTGAAGGAAGCTATGAATGTAGGTCCAGAGATAGCCTCTTTCCTTCTCCAAATTAGTGTGTAATGTTGATTCACGCTCAGCCATTGGCCAGTCACAGCCTCTAATGACATCCTCACAGCTGCTTTAATACAGTGGCCCATGAACTACAAAATTCAAATACTGTACCCAAATTGATATTCCATTTGAGCATCTCTTTTTTTAATTCAAAGAAAAGGTTTCCATGAAAATGAAGAATGGAATTTGTGTGTGTTTGCAATGTTGAAAATAAAAAGGGAAAGGATGGAACACAGAAAACCCTGAGCACCATTAATCACACAACAAAGTTTTTGCCAAGTGCATGAGAACCAAATGCTTTCCTTTGCTAAATCTGAAGAACTTGGTCAGAGGCTATAATTTCATACCTTGTATGCCTCACCCCCACCTTAACTTGTTTTTTTCCCTGTAACCAGCATTCCTCCACATCCACCACTTCAGCACCCACGAAGGCACCGAGTTTTTTTAACCCTGGGTGAAAGTTGGCAGTCATCCTTGGCTCTCGCTCCATCGAGACTGTTTTTTTCACACTCTTAAGACAGAGCTCGGAGATAGAGCATCAAACCTCCCTTAATTTTGAATTTTCTGGCTTTTGTCACTTTCAACCTCAAGTTATTTAAATGTGACACCCTTACTTTGGAATAAGGAGTAGAAGAAAGAATGTGATGTTATTTTTAACTGAGCTATCTTGCTAATGTTCGGGGACATCCCAGGAGCTGAAACCCGTTCAAGTAATAATAGCTCAGCCTCTCATTCCCTGCAGACAGCTCTGCCGACTTGGTCTGGAAAAGCTCTTTAAAAGCCCGTTCTCGGCCTGGCTCTTTTCTTTTGGTTTCTGTGGAATTTTTCTTAGTAACAATTTTTAGCTGAGGGGGTTGAGGACAATTGTAAACTAAGGCGCACTGAAAGGAGAGGAGAGAGTGATGGGAGGGCTGCTTGCTGCGCTCATTAAAACAAAGGCTGCTTGTGTTAGCAATGTCCCTTCTTGGTGCAGAGAAGCAAACAGCACAAGGGCCTCTCGGAGCACGCAGGCCTTGAGTCCGCAAGGTCTTATATTTTAATTATTTTTAGATGTATTGATTTGAGAGAGAGACGTACATCAGTGTTTGCTGTTCCACTTGTTTATTCATTCACGGGTTGCTTCTTGTATGTGTCCAGAAAGGCAAACCCGCTACCTTGGTGTATCTGGATGATGCTCTAACCAACTGAGCTACGTGGCCAAGGCCAGGACTTATATTTTTAAATGCTATCGCAAGTAATGCCCCTTGGTTGATTATATTCGCCTTGCCAAGCTTGAGGACCTCCAAAGCTGCCAAACACTTACTTTGAAATCTCGCGTGCCCAGCAGCCTTCCCAATGCTGTCATTTCCAGAGAGGGCGGGGCAGCCTGTGATTACTGCCTTCCCAGGGTTCTAGTGAGTTGCTTGGACCACATTTCAGATGGATGCTGGTTCTGAGACTGAGCAAATCAGGCTGGAATTTGGTGTCTCTTTGGTTTTTAGAAGGGAGATAGAATTGCTCTTGCCCCTTAGTAGAGCACAGGTTTGAAAATGGAACCCACCAGAGCAAGCTTCCGAACTCCAAGTGTGGAAGCAGGAGAGTATGCTGCCCTACTAATCAAATCTAATTAAATTAAAGATCTAGTTTTAAAAAACTAAACTTGTCAAATGAAAGAGAAATGCACAAACATGCCTGTACTTTGTCCCCTGAATTTTAAAAGCATCTAGTGGTACATAGCTCACGTGAACTTGACTTAAAAAGCAGGGCCATTCCCTTTATGGTTTTAGGGGCTGTCCTCCTTCCTTGCCATTCATGACTATGATTATTTTATGAGTCCTTTTGTAGCTGGCTTAACTTGACTAACCTTTTAAATGTTGCTTTGTTTCCGACAATACGGGAAGTATAATGTCAAAGGAAAACTCTGTAAGAGGGTAGGTGCAGGAGGCAGGCACATGATTTGAAATGTCTCGAGAAGACAGTAAACGTATTTGGGAGTTTCTTCATGTTTCCAGTGTGAGTCTATAAAGCTGAGCACCAAATTTTGATTCCTGGGTTTTATGAGGTTGCAGAGGTACAAAACTAATGCTTGGCTAGGTGTTCTTTTTTTTCTGATGAAAAATGCAGGCATGAAAAACAAGGTGCAGCATCCGTTTTCAATTAAAAAAATGAAAACGTAAAGTCTCTCCCTCTGGGCCTGGTACAGAGCCAGGTGAGGGGATGGGGTGGGTGTGGCCACTGGGAAAGGCATAAGATGAAAATACGCTTCTGCTTGAAATAACTTTATATTTCAGAAGGTTCCCTGCATTCTAATAAAGAAAGTTGTACCATGCTATTATCTTATTTCAAATGTTGTCCTTTAAACATTCATTTACTTTGAAATTTGTCTAATTCCCAAGGACACTGGATTTGATTTCTATTTTCTCTGTACATCTCTGATTTCTGTTCAGCCCCACAGGGGTAAATATTTGACATCCAGCCATTCCCAGGGGTGGCAGACCAATGTACTAAACACAGAGTCATTTCACTTCACGAAGAGATGAAGTCAGGCTCCAGGGTATAAACAGCCGTCCATAAATAACCTCTCAGAAATAGCCTAAGGAACATGTCCTGCAAAGAAATCCTGGCTCAGTGCATTTTATTTGGTTTATTTTCCATAAAAGTTTTCTTTGTCTAGATTTTCACTGACATAAAAGCACTTTCAGCAAAACGTACAGTTAAAACAAAAGAAAACCAAGTTTCAAAAAAACCCAAAACTTCCACCTGAAAGGAAATTAACTGTTGCCCTTTGAAATGCCAGGATAAAACCTGCTTACCTGACATTCTCATGAATAAAGAGAAGAGGAAAACGAGTGGGGGGAATTCCATGCCAAGTACTATATTCACAGCCTCTGCTTCAAGTTGAGACCCTGTAGGCCACAGTGAAAAGTATTTGCAATATCTGACTCCTAGTGGCAAATCCATTGTTGTTGGTAGTGAAATATGCATCAAGATTTAACATTTGGCCAAGATGTAACTGACCTGTCAGTACTGTGAGATGGCTTGAGTGGTTTGGTTTAGTTTTTAATTATCTGGAAAAAATTTGCTATGTTAAAACCTTCTTTGGAGCTTCAATTACTAGATTTTGTTGAGATGAGTTCAAGCAAAGGAAAAGGGTGGTGGGGAAGTGACAGATGGGTCTCTGCTATAGGTTGTCTTCACTTTAAGCATTGTTATTTAGCTCAGTTTCACTTTTAGTACCTAAAGTGAAAAAGATCACTTTTCAGATAAAGTGATCACTTTATCTGATTTATATTTGCATGACTTATATGCATTTGTACAATTAGCCAAATTCAGAGAATTTAAAAAAACATCACGAACTACGAAGACACACCCTCGTGGGATAAATCAGTAAATGTAATTTAAATATATTTGCACCTGAAACTTGTGTACTTGTATTGACCACTGTGACTTCAATACACTTAATAGAAAGGAAAATTAAACAAAAAGAAAATAACCTTCTAGGTTTTCAGCAGTCAAGTACCGCAATTCTCATGAATCTTAGGTTTCCTTCTGATTTCTTTGGTTTCCATCTCCTTTATTCTTACTATCACACTAATTATTATCCTACATCAAATTCTTATTTCAGAAATGTGTCATTACAATGAACAGCCTCGGAACTGGCTTGACTGTCTTCAAGATCTCCCCAGACTGCATCCCAATCTTCACTTCTGGATTAATTATCTTAAAACCATGCTTTACATCATGAATCCATACTTCTCAGAAAATTTGTATTAGCACCCCAATTCCCAAAAGAGGAAGTTCAAGCTCTACCTTTCCATTTCTAGTCTTATTTTATAGCTCCTTCTCTAGGCACACTCACTATGTTATGAGCAGTCCATTGAGATCATTCCCGTCCCTGTATGTGCACAGTGTCCCTGTTGGAAGTTCCTTTCTTCACTTTGATGTCTCAAGGTCCGATTTAAGCCCAACCTTTTTCACAATGATGTCCAATTTTTTCTGAAGTGCTATGAACTAATATGCCACGTCCTTTGGATTATTGGTTTATTGTGCTTAGGTACCTCCTATCCCTGAGTAGACTGTAAATTCCTTGAGGACATGAACTGGGTATTGAAAATTTCTTATTGCCCAAGCAATGTTTGGTCCATGATTCGTGTGAAGACACAATTCCTTCTTTAGGAATGTGTGAGCTACTTTATTAATACATGGTTATTAAGAGGAGCATTGCTTTGTTGAAATAGTTTCAGTTTCCTAAGGGGTGAGGTCAGTCTCAGCTTCAGTAACTCATGGAGCAGGTGGGCTCTCCCACCAGAACTAAACATGGTGGGCAACATCTGTGGAAATGGGAGACAATAGCATAGGCATTTCCTCTTGTATTCCACGCTAAAGAGTCTGTATATCCAAGAAGGAATGCTTAGCTAGGGAGTTTAAAAAGGATATCTGTCACATAAAGAATCCAACAAGGAAAGGGCCTGTGGGTAGAAAATTGGCTTCATGTGTAGCCCGATTCTGTAGCCCAGATTGCCGAGACTCTATTATTAATTTTCTTTTGCTATCTTTAAGACATCAGTGAAGTTGCATGGACTGTCACAGCCTTGTGTTAGATAGTCTATGGAAAATTAAAGGAATGGTCATCTGTGCAGTGTTAAAGGGAGAGTTTTTCCCACTGGTGGCTAATATGATACTGGAAACAGTGGCTGGAGAGAGAGAGAAATCCTAGATGAATGCTGTTCACCTTTCCTCCTTACTAAGAGGAACCAAGATGGTTTTGGGGAATATATTAGTTTTAACTTTTTAATATTAATAAGAAAAGTAGCATTTTCTTTTAAAAATTCTCATTAAAAGATATAAATATGAGTCTTATAAACAGACATGAGGTCTAGCCAGAAGGTACACAGCCATGTGATATGAAAAACGGAGACATTTATTGAAGAAGATGTAAGATATAAGAAACATTGTACATAGGACAATAACACCTCAGTCCCCTTTGAAGTAGATACCTTAGGACCTCACACAGTTCTCCCAATCACCATCAGCTGCCCTGTCATATTTGCCTGAATCTCATGACAGTCTGAGAAATCCCTTCCCTTTCAAAGGTGATTTTTAGTTTTGGGTCAAGAAGTCACAAGGTACCAAATCTGGGCTGTATGGGGTCTGAGTCACCTGGGTGATTTGATGTTCAACAAAAAACTCTGTAGGAGATGTGATGCATGAGCTGGCATGTTGTCATGATGAAGCTGCCACTCTCCAGTTGCCCATAGCTGCAGCTTTCTGAATCATCTGAAAAATGTCCATGGAGGAATGTTCTAGCTTAATGCAAAATTTTCTGCAGGTTTGGTGCTCTACTCACACAGTCATTTTGAATGCAACAGCCACACAGTGTACATGTTATTCAACAGTGTCTACCACCCCCACTGCCTAGTACAGTGATGTCAACATTGTTCACTCATGTGTATTCCAGTCTGCTCTCCTTGGCTACCAGGTAACATTGATGTCATGCAAACCAGTCTCATTATATTAACAATGGCTGGATTATTTCAGGACAGCCTTCATATTTTCTTAACATATTGATTTAATTATAGCAGGTTTAAAATCTATGCCCTATAGCAGATTTACATAGAGAATTTCATTTTCTATAACTCTAACTTGTTTATAAGCTCATATATCTACCTAGTTATGGAAAGAAGTTTAAATTTTCCCAACCGAGTAAATTAGTCACTTTTTAAAAAAGATTTTATTTATTTATCTTTAGAGGGGAAGGGAAGGAGAGAGGAAGAGAAATATCAATGTATGGTTGCCTCTCGTGGGTCCCCTGCCAGGAACCAGCCCAAAACCCAGGCATGTGCCCTGACTGGGAATCGAACTGCAATCATCTGGTTTGCAGGCCTGCACTCAATCCACTAAGCTACACCAGCCAGGGCTAAATTAGTCATTTTTGAATTTAAATTTTGATGAACATTTTTCCAGTTTAATTCAGACTTTTGACATAAATATTCAGTGTTCACCTTTTCTTCCTCATCTTTTCTTTATCTCTAGGCAGCACCTGGACATGGAAGGAACCTTCCATAAGATTTTAGACTCAAGTGATGAAGTGAATCAATGGTCCATCATTTCTATCATATAAAAAACTAACTAAAAACATAGATTTAAATATAAGTAGTAAGACTTAAAATTTTTATTAAAAAACAAGGGAAGAGCTTTGTGATCTAGGGTTAGGCAAAGTTTTCTTAGGATAAAATAGCACATCAGTATTAAAAATATTGATATGTTAAACTTTATCAGAAACACAAAACCATAAAAGATACTGATAAGAAAATAAATAGAGAAACCACAGACTGGGAGGTGATATATGCAAAGCTCTTCTCTTAAGAAGACCTATATCCCAAATTATAAAGAATTATTACAAGTAAATAATATGACAAAATTAAACAAGTGAAGCTTTGAAAAGACTCTTAATAAAGAAATGATACAGATGTCAAAGCAGCATATAAAAATGTTCATCATCATTAGTCATTAGGGAAATCAAACTTAAAGCCATAGTGGGATACCACTACATTCCTTTTAGAATGCTTAAACTCAAACACAGGCAGTACTAAGTGCCGTGAGGATGTGGGGATGCACAACTGTACAGCCACTCTGGAAACAGTTTGCGGTTTTTCATAAAGGAGGCAGTTTCTTAAAAAGGAGAAGAGGCTGCCAGTTGTCTCCCCAAGTCTCCATTCTCCACTGCTCCCTTAGAGATAATTGGAAGTGGCAATCGGCTTAGTCAGAAGACTGTACTCTGCAGTCTCCCTGACTAGTTATCCATGGGACAAATCTTTGCCAGTAGAATATAGGCAGAAGTTATTGGCTGGGAATTCCAAGGGAGCTCTTTATATCATTATACTCAATAGAAATCTAAGAAAAGCCAAAATGAGAGCCATATATATATAATTTAATGTTTTCTGGTAGCTCCACTTAAAAAAAAATAAGAAGGTACAAGCAAATTACTTTAAATAATATACATTTTTCAATGCAACATACCCCAAATATGATCATTTCAACACAAAATCAATATAAAATTATCAATGAGATAGTTTACATGCATTTTTGGTATGAAGTCTTCAAATCTTGGTGTGTATTTTACATTTTCAGCACATGTTCAGACTAGACACATTTCAGATGCTCAGTAATCACTTAGAGCTGGTGATTACATACTACAGTAGAGAGCACAGTTGAAGAGAGATAAGCATTTGTTTGCCCTTCTGTCTTTCTTCCTTCTTCTGAGATGCAGTATATTTGTGTTGACTGGAGTTTCGCTGGCTCTCCTAGACCATGAGTTCTCCTTGTGGTTGCAAGTGGTGGAACAGAAAGATAAAAGAAATTTGATTGTAGATGCCCATGTAATCCCCTTACCAGCCATGGGCTGCCAAATTCTGGGTTTTTTTAACATGACTGTAGTAATATTCAATAACATAAACTATGGTAAAAGTCATTCTTGCTGATGAAGACGTAGTAGCCTCTAGGTAGTAACAGAAGAGAGAAAGACAGTTTGTTATATTGGTTCAAAAGCACAATTGTAGGAGCCAGCTCTCTAAGTGCAGATCTTGGCATTGCCACTTACTGACTGTGACCTTGGGGTAACTTATTTAAGCTCTTCAAACTTACTTAAACTTGTTCCTTAACTATAAAATGGAGATAATAATATCTCCCTCTTAGTTATTGTAAGAACTAAAAGCAGTTAATTATGTAACATAGCTAGATCATGTGGATTACATAGTAAGTTTTTTAATGTGTCAGGTGTTATTAATCCATTAGGAAAATATAATAATTCTGAACTTATATGCATGTGATAATGTATGCTCCAAATATATAAGGCAAAATTGACAAAATTATACAGAGTACAGAGTGCTTGATAGATCTGCAATCCTAGTTCAATCTGACATACTTTTCTAATAACTGACAGATGGAGTAGACAAAAAATGATAATTTAAATAAAACTAATGTGAAGCATGTGTGTTGGATAAACTTCAAATTTGGACGCTCTTCAAATATGAATCTAAGCTTCCGGAAAACTTTAACAAATAGGAAAACATATTCACTTGAATAACTTTAATTATTGTGAAAAATAATGCTGTTTTCTTTGATTTACCATGTTACCTATATTTGGGGATCCTAATGAAACATCTATATGCTTAACTTTTTAATTTCCTTCCACTCACACTCTAAATAGAGCAAAATCTTTATTTTAATTTGGCAGAAATCTTTAGTTTCATGACTCACTTATCCTACAAGTATGGAGTTTGTAGTTGCAAACTCTTAACTCCCTCTGAATATCCCTCACCAAAACAGCATAAGCACATGAGTGGGTAACGCTTTCTTTGGAGGCTGGTGAATGTTCTCTCCGGGAGGCAATTTGTAGCACAGCCTTTTCACCCCCTCCACGCACCCATTCCCTTATTCTCTCTCCCAGTGAGACACAGCGGGTGGAAATAAACCCAAACTTCCTAACTGTTAAAACACTTGGAACAATTCCTATTTTAATACCTCCTTTAAAATTTGGGTGCTCCCCCCAACTTTTAACTGTCTTTTAAACATTATCTTGTTTGTTTGTTTCAGTGAGATAATTTGCATAATTTATGAAGAATCCAGTAGAATGGGATTTGTTATTTAAAAAAAAAGAAAAGCAAACATTGGCCAAAGATTAGACTAGAGCCTGAGAGATGGAAAAAGAAACAAGATTCAGCTCAAACTTACTAAACAATCTCAATCGTACAGAAACTCCAGGCAACTAAAATACCCTCTGGAGAGTAACATTTCATGCTTAGGAAGAAGTTATTTACTTCGTGCAGGAAAGTACTTTGCTCCAAAGAGGGGTCCTGGCTCACCATAATATTGGGTTTGGCCTATCATGGGACTAGGCTTAAAATATTTTATGTTCTCAATTTATTTTCGCTCACATCTGGATTAAGGATAATTTTTCTAGACCCGAATTATAGAAAATTTCTCTTGTCAAGTATAGGGGCCATATACTTGACTGTAAACATATGGTCTAATTGCAAAATTTGCCATTGGGAAAGCTAATTATTTAAGGTGTGGGTCTAAAGTAGAATTTTCCCACCTTTATGTAAACCACAAACACATATCTCTGGGAGCTTGAAGTGTTGAACTCCACTGCAAGGCAAAGAGGCATTTCCTGCTGGTCCCTCCCATGGGGAGACTCAGGCCTCTGGCTAGGGGCTGTTTCCACAAGCTGGAATCTTTTTTCCTGGATGTGGGGGTCCTCTTAAACACAGGGGAATTGTGGTGTCCCATTGAGGTTGCACAGGGAATTATGTGAGTGCCTCCTTTCAGTTTCACTCACATCCCTTCGTGTTGCTCTAACAAGGAGCCCATTCTCTTCTTAAGGGCTTCTTTGGCAATGCCTTAGGGCAAGTTATTGCTGCACTGCCTCCTGTCTATACCCCCATGTTTGCTGCAGCCAAGAGAGCAGAGGAGAGGGATTCCCTTTTCGCTTTGTGCCAGGAACTTTTACAGTTCTGTCTTTCTGTTTTTCTACTGGGCAAAGGATAGGACTTCTTAATGTCCCAAAGTACGACCCCTCCAGCTCAAAATTTAGTGACAAAAAAACACAAATAAAACTCATGCTTATACAAAAATAGAAGTAGTATTTATTTTATTTAAAAATTCATAGTGAGTATAAATCCTTATCAAGGATAACTTTCAATGGTACCACATATGGGATGATAATTTATATGTTATTCATTATATGTTCATTACATACCCATTACATACTAGGTCCTGTGTGTCAGAGACAAATACTGTGAAAATAAATGACACTGGTTCCTGCTATAAAAATATTCACACTCACTCCTGGGAAGTGTGTGCAGGTAGGTGACAGGAATGCAAACACCTAATTATAATACAATGTATATGCTATTGTAGCTCAGAGAAACAGTAAACTTTGACTAGTGTGCCTTACAACAATTTCATAGGAGAGGCAATATTTGATGTGCATTTGGAAGGATGAATTGAATTTTAAGAAGAAAAGTACACTTTCCAAGAAGCAGAGAGAGCATGTAAAAGGTACAGAGATGATAAGCAACATGGTAAATTTGTGGAATAGTAGTAGATTGGTGTGAACGGGAGGCCGTGTCCAATGTGGTGCTAAGTGAGTCTGGAAAGGAAAACATTATCCAGGGATGATGCATAGTAGATGAAATGTTAAGGTTTGGGAGCTTGTGTTTTTAGTCAATACAGTTTGCCTTTGAAGGCTCAAAGAAGGGGAGTAAGAGGATCCTTCATTAAGCACTTACCACAGGCCATACATTGTTCTACGTGCTCCAGATACATTTACTCATACAAACTGCACAATAACCATATGAGGGAAGGATTTGAGTGATTTCCACATAACCCTGGGGAAGCTGGTTACCACCTGTGTTCATACTGGTAAATATATAGGTTCTACACACTCCAAATCAAAACCACAGCAAGTGGGGGTTTTGTTTTGTTTTGTTTGTTTGTTTGTTTTGGAAATGGACAAACTGATTCTAAATTTATATACAAATGCGAAAGCCCATGTTTTGTCAAAGAAAAACAAAGCAGGAAGATTTACGCTACTGAATTTTAAGACATTACAAAGCTATGCTAATAAAGACAGTGTGATATTTGAACCAAGATTGACAAATAGAATAGAGTTCAAAAATAAAGCCATGTATGTAGAGAGACAATTGTTTCTTGGTTTGTTTACAAATGTGCAAAGGCTACGCAGTGGAGAAAGGACGGTCTTTGGAACAAATGATGCTGGAACAGTTGGGTTTCCATAAACCAAAACAAAAGGACATTGTTTCCTATCTCACACCATATAAAATGTAAATTACATGGATCATACACCTATATTTTAATCATAAAACCATACCACTTCTAGGAGAAAATAGAGGAGAAAGATCGCTATGACCACAAGTTTGGCAACAGCTCCTTAGGTATAAAATCAAAAGCATGATCCATTAAAGAAAAATATGCCCTCTCCTGGCGGCTCAGTTAGCTGGAGTGTTGTTCCAAACACTGATGGGTTGCTGGTTCGATCCCTGGTCAGGGCACATGTCTAGGTTGCAGCTTGGTCCCAGTCAGGGTGCATGTGGGAGGCAACCAGTCCATGTTTCTCCCTCACATTGTTTTTTCTCTCTCTCTTCCCCTCTTTCTCCCCCTTTTTCTCTCTCTAAAATTAATTCATATCCTTGGGTGAGGGTGAAAAAATTACTTTTAAAAGAAAAGTATAATAAACCAGGCTTAATCAATATTAAACCTTCTCTTCACAAATACACTAAAATAATAAAAAACAAACCACAGACTGGGAGAACATATGTGCAAAGTGTGTACCTAATGAAGGACTTCTATATAGAATACTGGTACATGAAGAAATCTAAACATGATAATAAAAACAAACAGTCCAATAAAGAGATAGAAAATCGATTTGTAGACATACTTTACCAGAAAGGATATGCAGATGAAAAGATGCTGAAGATCATTAGTTATGATGGAAATAAAAATTAAAACCAAAATGAGATACCATTACATGCTGATTAGAATCTTTTTGTTGTTCTTACTAGGTTTTTTCTTTTTTTTTAATATATTTTTTCCATTACCATTTAGTCTCCTTAAACTCCCCTCCCCCCCAATAATCACCACATTGTTGTCCATTTTCCTTTTTGCTTGATCCCTCAACCCCCTTTCTTCTCCCCGCCCTGGCCCTCCATCTATGAGTCTGTCTCTATTTTGCTTGTTAGTTCAGTTTGTTCATTAGAGTCCACACGTGACTGAAATCATATGGTGCTTGTCTTTCTCTGAGTGGCCTATTTCACTTAGTATAATGTTCCCCAGAATCAGTGTGTGACCATGACAAGTGCTGTAAGGGCGTGGAGATCCCAAACACTGTTGGTGAGAATGCAAGTGGGACAGCCACATGAATGTTTTGGTGTTTTCAGTGAAGCTAAACATACATCTACCATATTATCCAGCTATTACTCTACCAAGTATTCACCCAACAGAAAAGAAAGCATACATCCATGCAAAGATGTATATGAATATTTATACAATTTTATTCCTATCATCTCTAAACTGAGAAAACTTGAAGGTCTAGAAAAAAACTATGATACCTTTGTACATTGAAATGCTGCTAATAACAAAAAGGAATGAACTACTGATATATGCAAATAAATCTTTAAATAATTGTGATGAGTGAATGAAGCCAGATAAAAAGAGTACATACTCTTAGATTCCATTTCTGTAAAACTCTATACAGGGCAGATGCATCTGTAGTGACAGAGTGGATGAGCTGTTCTTGGAGAGCAGAGGTAAGGAGATAGGGAGAGGTTACAAAATAAAACTTTTGGAATTATGAATACGTTCATTATCTTCATTGTGGTGATGGTTTTGCAAGTGTACTCATATATCAAAAGTGGCCAACCTGCATACTTTAAACATTGTATATGATGTGTATCATACTCCAACAAATCTATCAAAAACCAAAAACTTCATGGGAAGATGTCTGAGGATATCCTGTGATTGAGCACTAAGCCTGGGGGCAATTCCTGTACACTCTAAAGCCATCATTAAAAATGAAATAACGATCATTGGTTATTTATTCACATGACCCTTTTATTTGTTCATTCAAAAAATACATTTTAAGTGCCCAGAATGTCAACACTTCGGAGTGAGCCTAGACTGAGACGCACAGTGGAGTACAATATGGAGTCCTCCTGCCTTCACAGAGTTTATTTGGTCAGTAAAGCAACGTAACAGAGACACTTAAAGAGCAAGCTTCAAAGTTGAAAAATCCCTCCTGGAATTCTCTATAAGTTTCCCACTTGTGTTTGGTCGAAATTGGATCACAGAATGAGTTAATTAGTTGTAGAGTCAGAATTTAAACTAGACCCTAGAGATTTTGCTTCTAACTTCTCCATTAGCACTCAGTATTATGAGACATGATTATAATCAGAATGATCAAAACTGAATTGAATGTATTATTAACTCTCTTACTGTGGATTTAATGGTGTTTCAAGTCATACCCATGTACCACCTAAAATCTTTTATGCCACCAGAGATAAGCATCCCATCCTGGGAAACAATGGCTAAATGTACTCTAGAGTTGCTTTTGGTTCTAATTTCTTAGAAGGTAGTATTCTGTGTTTAGTCCATGTGAAGGTAGAGGATAAGTCATACCCAGCCTTCTTTATGATGCTGGAAAAACAAATAACATGTCCTTGTCAGGTCATAGGGTATGGTATATGGGTCCACGCAGGAATGCAGATGGTAAACCTTACCTTTTCCTTTATATATGTTCATATAAGTGGGTGGTGAGTGTGGTGTGAGAGAGTAGGAGGCAGCAAGAGATTCCAGGTTGATTCTAACTTCTGTCAGTGAGCTCAGTGCACTAGAGGAGAACTAGCTGCTAAACGGAAGTGGGCAGTGCCCACTCCTGGGGCAGTGCCTGAAGCAAAGCGGCCCCTTTAAGGTTCTTGTGCAGGGTTTTGATTCCTATTTGATACTGGATGATCCCTGCTCTCTAGCATTACTTTCAAAGGATCTCTAGCAAGTGGCTAACATTTGTAATTATTGGATCTGCTACCCAGCAATGCTCAAGAGGGTCCAGGTAAATTATAATGTAGAAGGTTGGGGCCTCATGGCAAAGTTTCAAAGTTCTGTTCAAAGATTGTGTGTGGAGCACAGAGGAAGTAGGATCCCTCTGGTTGTACTTACCTATATACTTACCTACAACTGTGACAGCCCTTACTCACCATTTGCTTATGTTCCCCAAAGTGTTCCTGCTTAGGGTACTTTTCAGCCCAAAGCACTAGGACGAAAGTGTCTTCAGGGGAATACATTCATGGACTCAAGCCAGCGTTCTCTTTTCTTTCTCCTGACAACGTAAAGAGTAGACCGTTGGTTTTATGTCTTCTTATTAGCAAGGCAGGATTTCTGACCTCAGTACCCTTAACCTTTTGGGCCAGATAGGGTTTTTTTTTTTTTTTTCCGTTTTGGAGACTGTCCTTCACACTGTAGAATGTTTAGCAGCATCCCTGGCATCTACCCTCTAGATCCCAATGTACTACCCCCAGTTACGACAATCAGAATGTCTCCAGACACAGCGTGATGTCTCCTAGGGGACAAAATCAGCCTCAGCCGAGAGTCACTATCTTAAAATAACTATTTCAGTGTCCCAAGTAAGGGCCACCTTAGTCTAGTTCATAAAAGTGTATAAATCAAATGCAAGGATTTGAGGCTGGGAGTTTTCTGGACCTTCATCCCTATTGAAATTGGCCTCTTTTCTTCCCAGCAGTCTGTATACCAGAAAGAAGGGCGTATTCACTAAGTTAAACAAAAGGTTATATACTTGCACATATTTTTTTCCACTGGGCCAATAGTCTGCTTACCTTATTTATATTTACAAAACTAAGATGGTCCACTTAATATGTGCCCCAAATCATGAGTTTAACCCAGAACACATGATTGCTTCTATTAGTGAGGCTAAAAGATAAACTAAAATAAACTCTTTAGGGCATTTCATTTCATTACAACTTTATTGGGTATCATATTCCAATTAGCACACTTCTTTCAGTTTGGCCTATTATAAATATATCGGATAGAGGTTGGATTTTTATTTTGTATTTTTAAATATTGTGCCTTAGGAGGTTGGATACACTTTTCAATGGGAATCACTTGGTGAGGGAAGTATACTACAGCCTTCAATGATTCTATAAATAGATCACCTAAGTACCTTCCTGTAAATGTTGAGTAAGGAGAGCTAAGTAAATGGAAGGTAGTCTTTCTGTGTTTCTTGAAACTAACTTAGGAGAACAAAGGTAGTAATTAGGATTCATTTATCTCTCCTCATCAATTCTGTGTTCAGCCCCTCTGCTGAGCAAGTCTTTGCAAGACATGACATTTTAAATAAGTGATTGATAGCACCCACGGCTTCCAGGCAGGAGAATGTTCTTAGTGACCTCCACAGAGTTGAGGCACTGAGTTATGTTTCAAAAGCTTGACAGTGCCAAGATGTCTTTAAACTTGTGAAGTTTCAAGACCAACATTATCATGAATTGATCCATGGGTCGAAAATGTAGATTTGCTTTGATGGTAGATTGGAAGCTACAGGAAGAAATTATGAAGAAATGATACCTCTGAGTAAAGAAGGCAATTTTGATTTTGATTTTGATTTTTAGAAAATTGACCAAGCGTGTTTTATCATTTCAATATTTTTTCAAGTGGCCCTATTTGTGGTTCCCTGTTCTGTTCTGGGCGTCGTATCTTTTCATCTCTGCTTTCCCATTTATTCCTATCTCTTACAATACTCAATCCTGTATGCATGACTCCATAGGCTATCTCTTTGTGAATAAGACTGTACCTTTAACTGCCTCTCAACCTGCTCCCTCAGATGGTAAGTACTTAAACTCAACAAAACTAAAACCAGCTCAACACCTTGCCTTCTAAATACCTTCCTCTTAGTAAATGTAAACGTAGATCAATCATCCGTGCCCCAAATCAAGGACTCGTCCTCTTTCACTCGCACAGTCAGGAACAGTGTTCCCTCACATTGTGAGGGACCACATTTCATCATGCAGTCAGGAACAACGCTCTGTGGATTCTATCTCCTAAAGGCCTTTTCAGATTTTCCCATCATCAATGCTTTTGCCACCTCAGCGGCAGCAGCAACCATCACCTGGATTCTGCAACGGTACCCAAACTGGCCCTTCTATCACAGCTGTCTAACTTATTTTTTCATTGTTTGCATCGTTACAGAAATTACCTTACTAAATGAAACCCAGATCTGAAGTGTCACAGCCCTGCTCTTGTATTTAGTCGATCCTTTGACCACCAATCTAGCCCTTGTCACCCATGTACTGTGATGAAGCGCTTACTGACTTAAGGGAAAACTCTCCTGTCAGTAGTACTGCCTATTCTCTTTCCTGTTTCACACAGAGTGATTTTTCTCTCTCAGTCCTTTACAGTGCTACCTACACTATAACTGTTTTTAAAATTCCTTTTCAATTGTTATATCATCTCTAACTAAGTTCATTTATTTGATCTATTTACCATAAATCTACCATATATCATGTGTTCTCTTAAGCACTTTAGAAATATTAACACATTTAAGTTCAAACATTCTAAAAAGTTTTCCTGAGACTAAGTTAAAATATATATGAGTGGCACTACTGAAAGACATCCTCAAAATTTTTTTTATCGAAGATGTTTTCCAACACCTAAGCAAAAGTTCTTAGAAACTGTTTGAGGTCGGAATGATGTCAGGACTTAATCTTGGCATTCTAAATTCCCCTAACTAATAGGTTCTCCTTCCCTTTTTCTATCTGGTAGGCTTCTGCTCATTAACTAAGTATTGAGGATATTGAACTCAGTGGTTATAAATATGAAGCAATCATGTATTTTCCAAATATAACTTTAAAAATAAGGTATCATGTGATTTGAGGCAAGTAATTTAACCTCCTCATGGCTTGGTATTTCAACAATGGGACAAATAATACTACTTACCCCATAGAGTTGTTTTAAAGGTTGAATGTGCTAATGAATATAAAATATCTAAAGCAGTACCTAGCACATAATAAGCACTCACTAAAATTGGCCATTATTTACTATGCTCTGTATTCCCCTCTACAATGGAAGCTCTTGGAATCCTATATAGTTTAGGTAGAGTATGACACATATCAGGTGCCTCCAAAATATTGGTATAATAATGGATAAAAAGGAATAAAAATGAGGATTATAAGAATCAAAGAGAATTTTAAGTACTTGATTTGAATGTATAACCCCCCCCCCCCCACCCCCCGCCAAGGATCTCAAAACAGCATTGAGACAATCCTCAATTCTCTTATGGGACAATGATTGTAGATGAATCTCTATGAAAGAGAGAGTAGTATAGCTAGATTCAATCACAGAGAGATTCAGTTACTTTCCTGGGAACTAAGGGGAGAATTTGAAATAGCTACTTCATGGGATGGAGACAGGGAAAATTCTGAATATTTTAAGATAGCAGAACTACGCTTTGTGTATTTCCTTATCTGGGTTTAGCCCAGACATTTTTTTAAAGGGTGGCAATGGAACAACCTCCACAGATAATAATTGTACAGAGCAGGATTTTACAAAATGCTTTTTTTATCTGGTGCTTTGGAAGGCAAGTAGATCATATTACCTACTTCCACAGGTATTTTTCAGGTACTCAGATGGCATCAGAGCCCCCTTGTATCACAATGCAAAGCAAAACAAAAACAAAACAAAAAGTAGTATCTCTTTTTCTGCTTTATAACACACAGACCTGCTGGGTGAGTTTGGTTTCGTCTGTCATCAGGTAAGTGTCCTCCAACAGTGTTCTTCTCAGGGGCCCAAAAATAAACTTAAAATTAAAGAGGAAGGGTAAAATCAATCAGAGCTATTTTTCCAAATAGTCAACTACTTAGTAATGTGTAGACTAAACATCTGGGTGATGGTTAGATTTTCCCCCAGTTTTTATTCACATTTTTACCCAAAGATTGAACCTGTATGGAAAGCCTCCACCATTAGCCTATAAAGCCAAATCAGTGGAGTTAATCATCACAGAAAGTATAGTTACTTATTGAATTAGAGGTGGTCATAGAGGGAGAACATGAGGAAACTTCAGCCAAAGTCAAGGGCTTTGTGGTTGGATTTCTCTGGATTTATACTAATGAAAAAAGTGTGCCTCTGTCCAGAAGATCAATTCCAAAACAAACAGAAACATTGTCACAGTAGCTTTAAAGAGATGCCTTCACTTTCAATAAGGGCCTGGAGGGAAGGTCCTTGGAGAATTATCTGGGAGTGGATGACATACAATTTTGTTTTCTAAACATTCTTGACCTTATGTCCTCTATAAAAATAGTTTCTCTCAGTACAGCTGACAAAGCTGTGACTTTGCTGCCCAGTCAGTCTAGGCTGGTCACCTTCATCACGGTGAAGATGGGTCTGACTCAGTTTTCAAGAATGACAGAAAGAGGTGGCTAGTTCAGACGCTCATTCCAATGGACTCAAGTACAATACAGTGTATTTGTACTCCTTCCCTCACAGAATCCTCAACCAGGAAAGCACGTCAGCGACACACCCAGGGCACACAACATGTCTAAGACCCAGGGTATGAATTTCTCTGTTCCTGTCTTGTTTTACCCTCTCTCCTACCCCTGACTTACCAGGTTCCACACTGCCAGGGAGCTCTGTGGTATCAGGCTGAACATTTTGATGTAATCCTACCACTGTTGCTGTAGCTATCTAAGCTTGAGGATTTATTAGTTGTGAACGTTCATTTTTGTTTTTCCTGGTCTGGTGCCAGTAAATAAGTCACCCAAACCATGGCTGAGTGTCATTTGATAGGAAAAGGCTGGGATCACAAGGAAGCCTTCTGTCTTTCAACCAAAAAAAAAAAAAAAAAAAAGTGCTGAGGTAAGCAGTGTCAAACCCAGCTGCATCAACATGATGGTGGCAAGACAGATGCGAGCTTTCACTGCGGGATAGGGAGCTAGCGAGCAGCCCCTGAAAACGCGCTGCAAGCCCAGGAACAGCTGAATTAATGCAAGTTGCAAGAGACGGCCGTTTCATACTCCTAGCTCTGAGAAGAAAAATTCTCTGTCCATTTTAATCTGCCCAGCGCATAAACACAGTTCATTTGAAAGGTGAGTAGAGATGAGCATCTCCTAAACACGCAGGCACAAACACACACATGTGCACACCGTATACATGCATGCGCATACACACACCGGTATTGTTCAGTACCATTAGAAGAAGAATGTGGTGAAATATATTCCTGTTTGTCGGTCAGTGACCCATGGGCTGTATGGTGGCCGGTGGGAGGCCAGAAGTGGGGTGCGGTGTGTGCGAGGGGCCCTCAGGAGACCAGGGGTGGAGAGGAGGAGGTGCGAACTTGGGAGGGGACTGCTCTCGCCACAGGCCCTGCGCCAGCTCCCTGTGACTGTTGCCAGGGCGATGGCTGGGGGATTATCAGGAATGCTTGGAACCGATATCCTTCTTTTGGACTCATGGATGCAGCAGAAGGGGGTGGATGGCTTTTCTCTTTCTGTTCCTTCCTTTCATATTCAGCAGATTAGAGTGGCGGGTTGCTGTGGCGACCACACGGAGGAGGGCTCCCGCACACCTGCACCACAAACAGAGCCCGCCAGCGTGGACTTAGGCCGTCCTAGGGGGCAGTTTCTTCGGTGGGAAACATAACAACAACAACAATAACAAAAAGAGTGAGGGAGAGAGCGATGGAGGAGGAAAAGAGGGAGGGAGAAAAGGAAGAAAATACACTACCCATTCAAACAATAGTAGTGTAGCTCTTTACTAAAAAGGCATAGAAATCCACACATTTGGTGCCCCAGAATCTACCACAGAAGCCTTGGGCGGGGGGGGGGGGGGGGGGCGGGGGNGGGGGGGGGGGGGGGGGGGGGGGGGGGGCGGCGGCTATTTAGGAGTGACAGGAGGTAAGGAGATAGACACCCACATGCTAGACCCACAAGTTTCATGCACTCGGAAGGCAGAAGACAGGGAGAGCTTTAAGGCTACAACTCTTATTTTGACAGAAGAGATGGCTAAATGGATAGTTTCTCCTTCATTATCCCGAACTAAAAGGAATCTGCCATTTCTTCAGACCAACTTTCTAATGGAAAGAAGTGCATTATAATGTGGAAATAAAATCACGTGCTCTTTTTTTTAGCTTACAGAGAGAGTGGGAGGAAGAGAGGAGGAGGGGGAGAGGGCGAGGGGGAGGAAAACTGAGGCGCTCCTCAAGTCGAGTGGGGACCTTCGGAATTGTCTGGCGTGGTTCCAGGTGCTACTAATGAAGAAGTCAGCTCCACACAGTGTCCTGGCCTGGACTTGCTCAGACAGCCCGGGCTCTGCCTTCAGTCCGCCCCTTCCTTCTTCTGCCTCCTCCTCCTCTTCATTTTGGGATTGCCTTCTGCACTTTTGTCTGTTTCTGTTACCAAAACATCACAATGCATTAGCCTGTCCAAAGCACTTTACAATGACAGTATTTACAGAGAGTCAAATAAAATATGGATAGAGAGAGTGATAGTGAATATGCAATAGGACTTTCAAACTTAGGGCATGCTGGGTTTGTTTGATTTTTAAGCTAGCGTCTATAGGCTGCTCCAGCTATTTTAATATCTTTCCATCCGCTTAAAGGGGGAGATGAGTAGAGAAAAACATTCATTTAAGTTTTTTCTTCTCTTTTCCTGGTGATGTGATTACCAAGCAGTGGGCCTTATGTCTTCCACTTTCAGCACGGCTGAAACCAAGAGCATTTTCATGGGGCAACTGGGTCACAAGAGACTGAGGTAAGATATTTGACTGCCCCGTGAACACATGCACAAACAACACTGTACTACTGTTCCTGAGGTTTTTACATATCCTCGTATTGACTCTAGCTGAATGAATTCAGCAAAATGATCGAATCTTAGAGTTCAGGTTCTTTTCATAGGGGTAAATATTTGCCTTCTTCTTTAATAGAAAGTTTGTAAAATATTTTTATTAAAAAAGTTGGGTTGGCCATCTTTCTCTTAAAGGGATGAATATTTTAAGCTTTGTGGTCCATATAGTCTCTGTAGCAACAACTTAACTCTGCTATGGTAGCATGAAAACAGCCACAGGCAACATATACATGAGTGGTGTGGCTATGTTCCAATAATGCTTTATTTACAAAACCAACTAGCAGACACATTTGTATCGCACGCCATAGTTTCCCAACCCTGCACAAGACTATCCTTTTCTAGGTGTAACTTCCTGAGTAGGTATGAATCCTCCCTAACACACTCAGACGACTTCCCTATTCCAGTGCCATTTCCTTCAGTTCCTAATCTTCCAATGATATGTAGTAACTAGGGATAAATAAGCAACAAACTGGCTCACCTGAAGAAAGCATTCGGCCTCTTCACATGACTAGAATGTCTTGGTTTTGTTTTTCAAATAAGAACACTGAATAGGAAAGGGCCACATATATTTGAACTGTTACAGTATATGTTTGTCTAGTCTTACAAAGCCTGATCCATTGACAAATAAATGGTTAAGCACATTATGTTCAGACTGAGAAGAACTTGCACTTCTTGATGGTCATGATTTTCAAAGGCCTATTTGGCGCCCAGTTTTCTATAGAACCTCGTGCCAAAATGCCTTTTGTGACAGGGAGGCAACAGTGCATTCAAACATACTTTGTCCGCTGGGCACCATACGTAGACATGACAGTCGGAGCTCTCTGCCAGTTCTCTTTCAAAGGAGAAGATGGGTCTCTGAAAGTTCAAGCTTCTCACAGGGTGACTCATGTTGGAGGACTCAGCAGGTAAGGAGTGGACTGTATAATTCTAAGTTTATTCTGAAAATGATCTCTTTCCTAAATATGGATTTGGATGATTACCATCTCTGAAATTTATTCTTTTTTAGGAGTTGTATATGTCATTCTTGCTATAGTATTGTATACAAGACAGCAGAAGGAAATGGGGACATATGTTCACCTCATGCTAGTGTATGAATTCCAATATAGAGTATAAGGTTGAGGCTCCTAGGTGAAGAGCCCATTCTTTGAGAATTACACTGTTATCTGACTATGGAGTTTTGAAAAGTTTCCTTGTTGGAAACCTGGAATAAAGTTATCCTGGTTAATAAGGGGTAGGAATTGTTAGAAAAAAATTTCTATTAGTTATTATTGGGTAATAAGGCTGATCCTAAGCAGAGTAATGTCCCAAGACATTCCCCCCAAAATCAGTAAGAATAGATTGGAAGAATGGATTTGCACTTCTGAAGGAGCATCCAAAAAATACTTGGGGAAAGAAATTTGAGGAAAAGCTAGGCTTGTTTAGGTCTAGTTAGTTAGACAGGTTTGAATTGCCAGGTGCACTTACCTGTGGATTTTTTTCAATAAATACTATAAATATATTTTCTCTTCCTTATGATTTTCTTAATAATACCTTTTCTCTAACTTACTTCTGTAAGAGTACAGTATAAAATACATATAACACAAAAACAATGTGTTAATTGATTATGTTATTGGTAAGGATTTCAGATAACAGTAAGCTATTGGTAGTTAAGTTTTGGAGGCTATAAAAGTAATACACAGATTTCCAACTACATATAACTTGTTTTTCCTCTTGTGTACACTTTATTCACACATGCTAAACCTTACTGAACATATCACGCTCTCAGGGAGGATGGCTAGGGGCACGTTAAGGCTGTCAGGATAATCCTGACTTCTGGCCTTGCTCTGCACTAGTAAATGAACAACCAAGAACAAGATTGGAGACAAGGATGTGAGGGGTGAGGGGTGGGGGCAGCACACCGTGTGGCAGGCAGCAGCAATTCTAGCCAATCAACACTTTATTTTTGTAGTCAACAGTGCAGAGGTGTTACTGTCCACTTCCTGAGTGTATTAGGGGCTCTCACCAAACTTGAACTACTCATGGCCCAGAGGAACGGGTCTCCTTGTTTCTTTCTGCCTGGGATAGTAAGGAAGCACCACATCCCAAGAAGACTGCTGGTGCATGTGCTGTGGGATCCCCACTTTGCACCTGTAACATAAAAGGCCGCATCACGCATGGGCCAGGGTAGGGGTGCTGCCTCCAACCCCTACACTGTTTAAGAGTCCATTGCATTTTCCCCATCTGTGCATGTTCCCAGACTGGTAAAACCAGGGACATTGAGTTATATTACTTATTATGGTCCTTTATTAAGGTGGGCCAATTTAAATACTGTATATTTAAAAGTCTGTATATTTCCATAAGTCTGTATGAGCAGACACTCTAGTTTTGCTCATAAACTTTTTCTACAACTCTCTTCCTATTACACACTGAATCCAGCTGCTTCTTGGCCTCACCTGGGTCTAAGGCCAAGTACTGTGGTGCATTCCATCTTCTCAGGAGAAGTGTCTGAAATGGGGGCCAAGACAGGAATGGAAGTGAGCTCATGGAACTTTGAGAAGAAAATTCTTGAGCCTTGGGTACCTGGAAGATGGTATAGAAAAGGAGCCAATTTAAAGTCTGTATATTTCCTTGTTGCTGCTGAAAGACAGAGGACTGCTTTATTTGGGATCAAAGCTGACAAGTTAGCCATCCAAGAAGACGAGGATTAGATAGGAGAGAAGATGGGACTCAATTTTCTAAAAAACAGTAAATATACAAACAGATACAGGATAGAAGCTTCCCCTCCCTCTCTCAACAGTTTGCATAGAAGTAGAAAGTAGAAAGATGCAGAAGATCAATCTTACTCTTCTACTGAATTACTATTAAATATAAAATTAAATTAAGTTAAGCAAAATATTATATATTAAAATGAGAAACAACTTTATGTTCTCATCTTCTATATCTGCAGTCAATAAACAATTAAATTATTTGGAATCAAGATTAAATCTGGACAATGCCTATAATTTCATATGAATATTATGAGAAATTAAAAAAAAAGAGGAGCCATTCCAAGCAGCCATTCTCCAGATGAAGTTGCAATGAGAGAGTCTCTGATGGAAGCCTGCGGTGTTGTTAATGAAGTCAGACAGCAGTGCAGTCTCACCCATGGAAACATTATGGGCCTTCAAAAGACTTGGCATTCCCCTTTAATAGTTTTCTGAGGTGAATTCAGGATGAAAAGCACACTTCTGTGGAATCATATAATGCATACAAAATAATCTGATGTGCATAGTACAGATGCCATGTAAGGTGATGAGAGTTAAGTGTGGCCCTATTAAAAATGACAACTGAATTTTAATCATTGTAATTTCAGTTAAAAAATGATGGCTCATACAAAAGCCATTGGGGGAAAAAGTCCATTTTCCTTAGTAAAGTGTAAAAACTGTGCATTGAAAAGATATTATCAACGGCCCTTTAAAATGTCAATAAAAGGAGCAAATAAATTTTTCCTGAAATATGCAATGTCCAAAAATAGGAAGTCAAAAATTCTGGAGCCCCTGTTGATTTCCTTCAGGGGGGAAATACACCAGCCAAGGAGAACTCAGACTTCTTTGTCCTTGAATGTCTAACCACATGTTCAGGGAAGTCTCACAGCATCCTGGACAGAGCATGGAACACACTGCAAGGTTGGTAACCAAGTGGGCACGGCACTCTTCAGGGGCTAGAGGTTCCAAGTCCGAAGCAAAGTTCCTAAATATTCTTTTCTGGAGTGTGAAAGGCAGGGAACTGGGGAAGACTGGTAAAAAAAAAAGTCTAACTGCTGAAGATATTTGCTTCATCTCTCCTATACTACCTTCAGATCATGTGTGCCCACATTTTCCTTCTTCAATCCACTATGGATCCCCAGACATGTATGAAACACCTGTCAGCTATGATTAAAAAGCACTGGAGAAATACAGTATAGCCTCTGATTCCAGGGATCTCAAATAGCCTGGGAGGGGCAAGCAACAGGCCTGCCCCTAGAAATTTGCAAGCCAGGGACGAGACCACAAACTGTATGTCTAAATATTTCAGTTATGAAACTTGAGCCTAATAACTTAAAGTAATGTTCTATCATTCAACCTTGAAAAAAATCTTTATAATAACCTGGAAAACCTGGTTCACATTTACAAGTCTTAGGTTCCATTGAGTTCTACAAAAAACATGGTGGCCTTTGGAGTGAGAGCATGCCCCGCAGCCTGCTCAGGGCTTCTTCTTGCTGCTCCATGGTCCCAGTGCACAAGCAGACACTCTAGTTTTGGTCATAAACTTTTTCTACAACTCTCTTCCTATTACACACTGAATCCAGCTGCTTCTTGGTCTCACCTGGGTCTAAGGCCAAGTCCTGTGGTGCATTCCATCTTCTCAGGAGAAGGGTCTGAAATGGGAGCCAAGACAGGAATGGAAGTGAGCTCATGGAACTTTGGGAAGAAAATTCTTGAGCCTTGGGTACCTGGAAGATGGTATAGAAAAGGAGCCATAGACTATAGGTAAGAACAGCACTTGGCCTCTCAGATGCCTGACTTTGCATAGGGGCACAGCCACAGAAGGGCCAGAATTGGGCACTCCCAATTGGAGTCCAGAGGAGGGGCCCCTTTTGTCAGCATCTACAGGCAGTATTGACAAGCCAGGTGCTAACATTGGACTAATAATATATAGTTCCTCACAAGTGTTATCAAAATACTCTCTTTCAAGTTAGTTATTGTTGGATTCATATTCTTCAACTATCAATTATCAGAAAAAGTATATAGTAGACATTTCTCATTGCTTAAGTTCTTTGACAATTTAATTGGACCAAACCCCATTTCTGAATTTTAGAGAGATTCATAGCCATTGATTGGTCTGTTCACTCATGTATTTTTAATAAATCAATGTAATCATTACAATTGTCATGTTACACTAAGAATTTCAGGATTCAAATTCGTCTTTGGGAACATTTTTAACGGAGTGAGTCATTTACCTTTTACATTCATAGTAACTTATAAATAAATTTTCTGAAATTTCTCCGAAGTTTCTTTTTAGATTTATTTCATTGTACTTCTCCTTTCCTGTTTATTGTGATTGTTAGTCATGTGTTACTTCAGGTTTGATCTCACCAAGCCATTGGCCATAGTGTTCATGTTCTTCATCAGGCACATTCATCCTTAAATAGCACAGTCACTCCATTGCTCTTGTTCTGAATCACCTCTTCTTTCTTTACATTTTACTGAAAATCGAGTCTGAACTCCCAGCACTGACTTTTCTTGCTCAGTTCCAAATTATGTGGCTTATCACTTTCAGTAACATCATGTTGTAAATCAAGCAAAGATTAGCTTCACTTTATTCCTTTTTTCCAGATATAACTTTTTTTATTAATTGTATTGATGGTTCTCTACTTATAAATGTATTCATATATAATTTGGGATGTGTTATTCAAATTTTTAATCAGTTCTTTTAAATCATACGTATTTTTTAATACTGACTCTATAGCTGTACTTTCTAAAAATAGATCTGCAAATTTCACTAAATCTGCAAGTTTCACTAATTCATGCTCTTTAGGAAATGCATTAAAATGGGAAGGGGATATTCCTTATATTGCCAACAATTTTCAATGTATTCTTGGATAAGACCCTTACTGCCAATTATAATCTACCTCGTTAAATTTGAGCCTACCCAATTCTGAAGTCAGTCCCTGGTGTAGTATTACAAACTCAAGGAACATAAAATTATTGTTTTTCAACAGTTGGTATGTATGGTATATATGGGATTAAGAACTTTACTTGCTGTAGAAAAGCAAATTAGGCGATATAAGTCACCAATTTTAGACTGATGGTCAGCCCTAAATTAAATGGGCAGGAGTAGTGGCAACCTATAAATCTTACCTAAGTGTGGCTACAGAACACTCCCTTCCTTCCTTAGCAGATACTGGGGGGAAGATTACTAGACTATGTTTTGGTGCAAGTTTTGTTCCTGACTTTTTGAGGCTTTTGGATTTGGACAAATTATCTAACATCTTTGGGCCTCAATATCAACAGTTTATAAAAACAAAATGTCAGGTTATCCTTAAGGCCCCTTTTAACTTTTATAATCTATTCCTCAATTGTTATATCAGGTATGAAATTTTCCCCATTAACTACAGGCACTGCTAGGTGGGGCCATCAAGATTGGAGTGTTACCTCTATACTTCCACCAGTATGATGCGCTGAACAACTCAACAAATGTTTGTGTTTTCAACTTAGTGACTTGAGTCCCTGGAAACAGAGAGTAGCTCGGTGAACCTAGCAGGTCTAACATGTTAAATCAGGGGTGGTGGGCCAGGGGAGAGAAGAGGAGGGTGTCAGAGGGAAAATGAGCCACCAAAGACATCTTAGCTAGAAACCTTCCAGGTCAAAGTGACCTACTGATCTTTGGCAAACTATAAGGTTGCTGAGGTAATGAGGACCTTGGTAATCAATAATCACTGAAGTAATGTTATACATCTCTTACTATCTTTCAGTGTGGTAGAGAATCAAATTAAAAACTGCTAGATATATAGTAATTTCCTCTTGAATCTGCCTTGCTCAGCCTAATAAATCTGTCTACCTCTAATCTAATAATGCCTAACTAAAATTCCCCAAATGCTTTTCCCCACACTCTCCATCTGTGGAAAACCGTATCCATCATGTTCAAATCCAAGGCTCACTTCAAGTCTTCTCTCAAATGTCCCCAGGCAGAGTTAACCTTCTTTTCCTCCACAGGCTGACAGCATGTTACCCCCATTTCTCTGCGTTTTGTTTCATTCTGCTTCACGTTAGCAGGAGCTCTTTGGATACCTGTCTCACTTGTGCCCCTTCTTGCAACTTGTGTAAACACCTGAGGAAGGGCAGCAATTGGCCCTCCCTTTCTGACTTTTCCCGGTCACTGCTTTGTTCTCCTCCAGGTCACTCCTTATGACTCTCCAGAGCCTCTGGAGAGTGTGGGAAACCAAAACTGAACGTGAATTGTGTCTTTTTCCTACATGCCTGCTTTTACAATCCAAGTTCTCCTTTAGGCAATGTGAACATTTCTCACTAATTAAAGGAAGGTTGAGAAAGTAAGAAAAGTACAAAGATTAGTATTTCTCTTTCTTGCTACATTTCAGTGACAGACTTGGGCGTTAGTGTAGTATTATTAATAATAGTAATATCTTGTAGTGTTGATAGGAACACCTTAACCAGGGATTTGTGTCAAAATCACCAAATACATTTGTAAAATCAAGATACCTGAGCCCACGGTGGTGATCCTGATTAAACAGTCAGGGCTGCCTCGGGAGGCTACATACAGAGACTCCCTGTGGGCTGGCGCATACCACAGGTTGGATGGGAACTCCTTGTGACTTCAAGCACAGGGCTCTGGAGGCCCAGACTTGAGTGTGACCTCGGGCAAGTTATCTAAATTATATATGTTATATAATCTTACATTTATAACCATGAAGGTAGAATCTTCATCTGCGATGATAACAGGTAGAAATACCGATTTGTTTCCGAGAATATACTCCAATTCATGTTTCAAGCACACATCTGAGAACGGTGCTAGGGTTTCACTTTTACTGAGCTACAGTTGACACACGGCTATTTTATTTATAACCAAAATGTTGGTTTGGTGTGATATGCAACATGACTAATCAGTTTTGGAATTAACAAACGAATGTGGTTGGTCCAGGTTCAGCTCCCTGATAATCACTGTTTTATATCCTGTTTCCCTAGGGTCAGCCCTCCAGCCCTGACATTTTGGCAATAAGATTTTATTTTCATCTGGAGCTACCTCCATTTATGTTCTTAAATGCTTCACCCTTCCCAAGAACATGCTTTTCTGTTTTCTAGAGAGAGAGAGAGACATACAGACAGACCAAAACAGAGACATAGAGACTGAGATGTTCTGGCAATTGCATTAGTAGTTAATCTTCAGGTTCCCCAATTTCAACAGAATAGTTTTAAAAATAATTTTATATCTTCTTTTAAATATTTTATTTATTTATTTTTCAGACATAGGAGAAGGGAAGGAGGAAGAGAGGGAGAGAAACATCAGTGTGTGGTTGCCTCTCACGTGCCCCCTACTGGGGACCTGGCCTGCAACCCAGGCAGGTGCCTTGACTGGGAATCAAACTGGTGACCCCCTGATTTGCAACCTGTGATTAATCTACTGAGTTACACCAGTCAGGGCTAATGTTTTATATCTTTATCAGATTTTCTCTTCTGACCTAGAGTACCCCTGCCTGAGGTTCTTTTTTATCTAAATTCTTTCCATTATTTGAGTCCCAATTTTCATAAAGTCTGCCCCCACCCCACTTCTTCCTGCCCCCATAATGTTTTCATTTCACTTTGTTTATGGGTTATTGTCTATCATGTACAATAACTTTTAAATGCTGTGTCCTATTTTAATATGTTGCGTCATCATTTTAGGAGTGTATCTTACCTCCTTAATTCTTTTAAGTGTCACACTAGTGGTGTTTCTATGGAGTATTTCTGTGCTTCCTCCTCCATGCCTAGCAGTGCCTTGAAAGTAGCATGAGCTATCATCCCTGGAGAACGGCTGTTTGAGGAGTACTGTTGTGATATACAGTAAATAACTATGCATGATAATGTAAAAGGAAGTGTATCAGAGCATCATTTAGGCAGAATAAAAAGGATTTAGGCAGAAACAAAGGATTCCTTTCTGCTAATGGTGAGTCTTTGGACCTAACATTCTAGTACCTGTGAAAAGAACCTCACAAGCTTGATCACTGGAAAAATCAACATATCTACCTTTGACATTAGAATTCACTTGGCTCATCTCAGTTATTCAGACATAAAGGGACCAAGTTGCATATTCTTTCTTTTCCTGTAAAAAGAAATGCTTCAGGTCTAGTGGCCAGCATGTGATTTCGATTGTCATTCAGAAATATTTCCTGGCCTTCCTGGATGCCAAACTCCTTGGTCTTTGTTTTGTCCTAATCAGGTCACTGCTCCCTCCGTCCAAACTTGAGGCTTCCCCATGGATTCCTGGAAATGTAATTCTTATCTGCCTCCTCTCCCAAGGTCTCGGCAGCTCTGTGCAGCGCCTGGAGCTCTTCATGCAGCCCCTGATAGTGTTCCACATTCCTTTTCAGACAGCAGGGGAAGGCAAGGGATCTGTCTGTTGTGAAAGGTTCATAGTTATGGGATGGCACCAATGATTGAGGAGCGAGTGAGAGTTTTTCTCACTGAAATGATGTTCAAGGCTTACCTACTTTTAAAGACAAAGACATGGTGCTTCTCAGCATCGAAACTGTAGGGCCTATTAGTTGGCATACCACTTACTTGGCAATTGACCTGTTTCTTGAATAAACACAGGAGATCAGACGCTGTCTCTTCCTAGAAGCCTCCCTTGGTCTACTCAGCAGGACTTGGTCTACTGGGCCTCACTTCACCATACACTCCCACTTTTCTTCCTGAAGTTATCTTAGTAAAAGAGACTGATTTGCATTCCATAGATTTATCTTTTTCAGAGGGGCTAGAGGATTTAGAAGGAATTGTCCGAGGGAGGCCTTAGGTGGGGGGGGTTGACTTCCTGTCCTATGTTCCCCCTCCTGCCCCACTCCCATTATCCTGGCACTTCTAGGACTGAAATCGCATGGTCGCTAAACTGAGGGTTATAGGGGTGATGAAGCTCTCGGGCTTCACGAAAGAAGAAAACAACTGCTGAAGTAAGCATCATTACTAAAACTCTTCCCCATTACTTAAACTTGTATTACCCAGTGTTTGTTTCCTGCGAACTGCTTACAACAGTGGCCTGCAGCTTCAGCTGCCCGGGTTTGTGCGGTGTCACTGTTCCCCATCTTCTGGGAATGGGCACCTTTCAGGGGATGTGTGATACCCCTGAATGTTTAACTGGATCCTTGATTCTGAAAGCATTTTAGACAGAAGTGTTAAAATGCCTTTTCCGACAACATTTGCCTAACTGTGAATAAGTATGAGTGGCATGTGTCAGCTATTAAATACTGATTGATTGACTAGTCAATTGATTAACATGTGTTATAGAGAATAAAAATTGATGGCCATACCCTGGGAATATTGTCAGACTTCTGGTCAAAGATGTTTGTGCACACATAAGCAGGTTATAACTTATAGCATGTGTTTGAATGTATTGGGATAACGTCCCAGTTTGATCTTGTGTTCCTTTGTAGTAGATAACCAGAAGAGAAGAAATTGAATTGAGGGGAAAGAGGGGGTTGAGTTGAATCCCATGATGTGATTGTACCTCCAGTGTGCTGCCTATTCACGGGAAGGACATTTCCTGACTCCTCTGTCTTACCCACCTTGTCAGATCAAATGCTGACCGCAAACCCTGAGGAGCCCAACTGGTCATTTGTCACACGGTGTCTGATGTAAGATTATGATTACTGCAAGATGGCCACCACAATCAAAGTGCTCCCTCTAGCAGCACGTAGAAAGCACATCTGAGTTTTGGACTCCAGATTTGAGAAATGTGTGATTAAGAAATGCTTGCAAGTGCTACTTCTTATCCCTGAATCAGAAAGACCATAGAGACACGAGATAAAATAGAATGGCGACTGTGTTTTCAGACAGATTTTCTGGAAATCTATGACCTCCACCAATCTTAAAAATAAAGGAGTTCCATACATTTCGAATGCTCGGGCCAGGCTCCCTTAGTTGGTTCTCTATTTTTCTTACCACCCAGAGACTGAAGCATTTGGCGTACGTGGGATCCTAGTGCTTTAGAGCTGGAAGGGAAGCTCTCCCACCCGGGTTTATCTGTAGACTGGATAAAGGTTTGGGATATAGCAATAGGCTTTGCTAGCTCAGCTTGTGAAAATCACATTCTTTATCAACTCCCCAGATGGTTTAGATCATTAAAAACACAACAAAACAAAACAAAAGCCCTCAGAGTGTACACTGTGAAGATATTCTCTAATTTCCAAGAAAAATAAATATATGTCGAATTTCTCACAGATTTCTCACACTTTCTCAGTATACAGCCTGAATTGCTGTGCTGAATGGAGAACTTAAAGCCATCCTTTCTGAAACAGCGAAGCCTTGTACTGAATACTTAACTTCCAACAGCCCCTTTGCCTTTCCAGCTTGTCCATCAGCCCCCAAGTCTAAGTCAGTATTTATCTCTTGGAGATTAGCTTACACTGAAAAGTGGATGTCTTTATTCAATGAATTTGGGGCAACTGGCTCTCAATAAGCAACAAAAACAAAAAGGCTGTTTCAAGTCAAAGAGACCTCAAGAAACTATTCCACCATCTGCTGAGGAGAGGGAAATGAGCCTGTGGGCCAATAGCTCTCTATTGAATAGAATAAATAGTATTGTCGTCTAAAATTTCTGCAACACTCTTTGGATCAAAATATTATAATCACGGCAAGTAAATGCAGCAAATAGATGCGGCCACACTTAATGGATACTCAAAGGGCCAGACCACTGCTTGGCTTGAATCGTTTACTGTCATTTGGAAGTAAAACTTGGGGGCTACCGGGACTGGGGTTGGAGGGAGAAAGGGCGACATTGCGTGAAGCTGGCACGCACCAGTGGGTAAATGGCTGGCATTTGCAGAGCTGCATTGCAGGGGAGCTTTCAGCAGTTTGCCGCTGCCAGCTGATGTCTCTGTGAACATCAGTGCCAAGAAGCCAAAAATGAAAGCAGGTGCAGGGGCAGAGGAACTGAATGTAGGGGTAGGGTGGATGGGTTGGAGGGGGATATTCAGCAACAGAACTTCTGTTGTTAGAAATTGGTTGCCTTCATTAAAACCTAAACAATGTCTCACTTTAACTCTGCATCACATTTTTAGCTGTTAGCATCCTGCACACCCACTTAAGGCAGGCTTCCTACATTTAAGCATTGGACTGAGGGTCTCTGTGTTTTGTTTGTCTCTCTAAAGCTGCGGATTGTCTATGCGACTGCCGAACTCAGAGTACAGCAGCTTTCCTTCCGAGGACAGGAAGACGCAGCATCTGCTCCGCAAAATGCCCCTTTCCTCTGCTCTCCCAAAGCGCCCCCTCTTCAGAAAGTCCCACTTCTACACAGGCAGGGCCTGGGAACAGGGACTATCCCTCAACTCTGCACGTCTTCGCAGAGAGCCCTGTTGCCAGTTGAACTCTCTGAAATGCTGCTTTCCGATGAGAAAACAGACGGGACTCAGTGCCGCCTGCAATTTACATTTCCCTCAAAAGCTCTATGCTCCTGCAACATTATTCCCCAAGCCCACCACAAGGGAGAGCAGGAAAAAAACAATAGGGGTAAGCAAAAGGAATAAAGGTAAATGCTTGGGACCCACAGAGGAAAAGAACTGAGGCTTGCCACAGGGCACACTAAAAATGGAGAATCAAAGAGGAAAGGCATCTGTCCCCTGGTTGCTCTGCCCTGCTGAGCCATTCCCAGCGTGGACTTCGCCAGTGAGCATCCTCCCACCGCAGAGGGTCCAAGTCATCTTCCAGAGAGACAGGACGAAAACACAGACCACTGGCTGACTTCTCACAACTGTATAAGAGGGAGAGCAAATCCTGACAAGAGGAAACTACAGGCAATCTGTGCTTGGTTGAAGATACACTTTGTTTTTTTCTAATGGGTGTTAATGCAATGAGGGAAATCTAAAATGTGTTTTTTGTTTTAACAGGCTTGTAGAAAAAATAGAAATGGCAAAGTTCATCTACAAAGCCAGGTGCTCTGTAAAAAGTAGAAAGAGTTTAGTCCATTAAAACTATGATGCCACAACATTGGGGTCAGACAATTTTAATTATAATTTAAGATAGATAAGTACGGCAACCCTTGGGGAAGAATACCGGGAATTAGGTCTGTTCGGTGACCTTACACTTGGGAAGACTTTTGAATAAATAGCCTCCATTGTTTCTACAACCAAGTGCAATTGTCTTATCCACGGTGGGGATGGTTACTATAAGCTTCTAAAACCCAGAAGAAAGTTTAACAAAAAAGAAACATAAAGATCAGATGAGAAAAATCAAGCCAGTGGATGAAAACAAACTTAGTTTGTATAGCAAGAAGAGCCGGAATTTTAGTCTGAATAAAATAATGAGTTGGGACAACAGTAGGCTGCAAAGCTGGGAAGTCTGAGAGAAGTGAAATACTATAATAAAAAATAATAATAATAAAATAAAAAAATTGGCCAAGGCTAGGGAGAGGCATTCCAATAAAAGAAACAGACAGCTAATAACATAAAACAAGGATCAAGCTGAGGACAAAGAAAAATACCATTTGAAAGAAAAAATATGCTCAACTACAAAATATGCAGATAAAAATATATATTCTTAATATTGTTGACAATTTGAAATGAATTTAAATATTGAAGGGAAATTGAAAAAGTGTATATCAAAAAGTTTAAAGTTTCTCACTTATAGAATTTATTTTAATGGTCAAATTCTATGAGATATAATATATTTATTACAAAAGACTTCATCATCATATTTAAATATTTAAAAATATAAATATGCTAATTATCAAAATGTAAATAAATTGGCTAAGGAAATTATGGTGTATACATAAATTATATTTTGGAGAAATATTTTTTTGACATAGGAACCTTCTTGCCTTATGATTGCTTAGTGAAAAAAGAAGTTTATAAGTAGCATATACAGGATGATCTCAATTATATTTGAAGCATCTACTTCAAAATATTAGCAGTAGTTATTCCGAATTCTGATTATAGGTGATCATTTTTCTAATTATTTTTCTATAGATTGCATTAGTTTTTTTCAAAAATTTTAAAGTGAAAATTTATATAATATAAACTTTTTTATTGAAGATTATTCCATGTATAAAGAAAAATATGCAAATACAAATACAAATGAATGGATTTTAAAAAATGAAGACCTCCATGTGACCAGCACCCTCACCAAGAAACAGGACATTACTAGCTCCAGGGACATCCCCTCCACCCCTTTCTGTTCTCTACCTGTCTATCTCACAAGGGCATGTACTCTCCCTCCACCTGTAATAGTAGAAGACATCAGTTTTGCTCTTTGTGTATTTTTTTCATAAAAAAAAGAAAAAGAAAAAAACATGTTTGAGACCAAGTGTCTCCGTCTTCCTGTGGAATTGTGCTAGACAGAGATAGTAATGTGTCAACTGCTTTAAGCAGGTGAAGTGACAATACAATGATTCAATTGTGTCGTAACAATGCATTACTTTTTGTGTGCTTTAAATGAAGGTGACCAACAGTATATGATCTTTTGTGCCCAGTTGCTTTCATTCAGCTTTGAAAATATATTGTTTTAAGGCAGGAGGAACCAATGGGAAATTAAACCCATTCAGGCAGGGCCGTTTGTTGGGTCAAAGCTGCTTTCGATGCCTCCAGGCCGCATTCCTACCTCGCTCTGCAGCGTGTGCTCTGAATCCCGTATTGCGCCTAAAACTGTAGAGATCGCCCAGTGGCAAATGTTCTTACCTTTTCTGAATTCTTATACCATGTGTGCCTTCCATTAGGAAATCACCACACCATCATGTCACCTGTTGTCGCATCAAACATTTAATGTGCTGCGTGATTACTTTGTCATGTCTTGTTCATGTTTAACTACCAGCCATTGGACTTCTTCTTTGTGGCAGATACACTGTTCATGTAAGGTACATTATCCCTGTTTCACGGAGAAGGTCAGTGATTTCCTCTAGGTCATAAAACTAGAAGGGACTAGAACTGAATCTCTACCCAGGTCCTTGCACACGGTACCAGATGGTCTCTCCACTGTACCTCTTTCTCTCATTTGCTCATCTTTTACCTCCTCACTGGGTTAGGAAGTATTGGAGAGTTAAAAAAAAACCCAAACATTTACTTTTCTATGGATTTCCCTTCTTAGCACATTGTACAAATACAGTGTTTGGTTAATAAGCATAAATATGATGCTTTTTTATTTGATTTTTCTACTACCACAGCACTCATTATAAATATTTTTCTTCAGTGAAACCGTATCATAATGTCCTACAGTGGTGTCTACCATCAGAAACTGAAATTCTGATTCTAATCATTATCTAGAGGACATGGGTTTACTCACTGGCGTGGCCAAAATCTAAGTAAAAAAATGGGTGAGGTGAGCCAGGTACAGCAGGATACCTAGTATATTTGACATAAACAATGAATCATCTTTTAAACATCATAGGACAGAATTATTGTATATTGTAATCATAAAATGAAATGAATTAAAATAATTGTCATGGGATAGAATTATTTTATGTAATAATTATGAAATGAAATTAATCAAATACCAAATTTGCCATGTATAATGTACACTTTTTTGCCCAAATTGTTGGGGAAAAATAAAGATGCACATTACACATGGGTATAATGATTTCATACCATGGGTATACTAATTCCATGTATAGTGTGCACAAAACTGTGGGTGTACATTGTACATGGCGAAATATGGTAATTGTCAAAACATACCTGTAGAGAGAAAAATAAAATTAAATGTAAAAGAAATATTTCAGTGCAAAATAAGAAAAAGAAGTGATTTGGATCTTATTGCATTAACAAATAATTTTTTTAATTTTATTTACCTTTAGAGGGGAAGGGAAGGAAAGAGGGAGAGAAATATCAATGTATGGTTGCCTCTTGTGCGTCCCCTGCTGGGAACTCATCTGCAACCCAGGCATGTGCCCTGACTGGGAATTGGTTTGCCGGGCCCGCATTCAATCCACTGAGCAACACCAGCTACTGGGAATTGAACCCTGGGACTGCAGGCATGTGCCCTTACTGGGAATTGGTTCACAGGCCCGTGTTCAATCCACTGAGCTACACCAGTCAGGGTTGCATTAACAAATATTTTAAAAGAGTAAAACTTACACCTATGTATTGGCATGCTGTAGGAATGAATAATAATATTATATTTTCCCTCAAGCTTTAATTTATGTAAATGAATTGATGACTTTGTCAAAAATGCCCTTCACTGATTCATGTTCAATATACAGAATAAGCAAAATTTTCTATTTATTTTGGTGAATAGTTGGTCAACATTTGATTAAACATTTGATTAAATTTTGATTTCCAAAAATTTCTTTCACACTAAGCTGCATGAAGTAGCATAAAATTTCAGAATTGCAATACTCTTCATCTCTTTGGGACTGATTCTGGCAACTTTCAAATATCTCAGGTCAAATAATTTTAAATTCACATTCTTATCCTTATAAGAAATTCCCTAACTACTAGAATTGAAGTAATTTAAGTTTGAACTGTATGATTATAATCACTGGGCTTTTATTTTTTGTTTCACATCTGTTTTTTAAATGCACAAAAATATAGTATCTGAGGGACTGAGGGAATGAACTCTGTGAATTCGAGCTCTAACGCTTCCAAACCATTACCCAAATGAGTCAGCTTGTGCCATGGCCTGCTGTATAATTAATTTCCATGTAGAATACAATGTTTACAAAGGAATAATTAATGAGCATGTGTTCATTTAAAACTTGTGTACATAGTATTAAAACTCAACAATAATTCCCCAAATGCTATGTTGGATCCCTAACTCCTGTTACCTTAGAATATGACTGTATTAGGTCTTTAAAGAGGTAATTAAATTAAATATAAATGAGGTCATCAGTGTGAGCCCAAATGCAATATGACTGGCATTCTCTAAGAAGGGATTAGAGCATGGACAGACACAGAAAGAAGTCTATATGAACACATGATTTAATGCATGGGTATAGGCCTGTGAAAAGACTGCAAAAAATGCTCATCAAACTCTAACAGGGAGTAACCACTAGCAAATGGAGGATGTCATTTCCACTTCCTATAGTTATGCCCTATTGCTTCTTATGACAAGAATGTATCACTTTTATAATTTAATAAACAAAAGGGAAGTCAATAAGTGAGAATTTTTACTGTGGTATAATATAAACTCATTTTAAAATCACAGTTGCAAGACCTCACAATACAAGATATATAAGAATCCTATGTGTGTGCATAGGGAAGAACTACAAACATAGACATTCTGTGGAGGCAAATTTTGGATCAGGATAAGAAGTCACTTCTTTGACATTCAGAGATTAAATAGCTTAGCAGCATTGTTTATATTGGTTAGAAATATATATTGAAATCAACCTAAGAGTTTTGCAATAGGAAACTGAATGAATGAAGGGTGATATATCTGTACAATGGAATAAAATACAGCTGTGATAATGAGTGATGTAAAGCTAATTTTATTCACATTGATAAATCTCACATCAAATTACTGAGCAATATGAGCAAGTTCCAAAAAATACATAACATATGATGGCATTTATATGAAGTTAAGAAATGGGTATTTGAACTTTCTGCATTGTTTATGAATATATACATATTTACATAACAAAATTACTAAGAAATGTGTAGAAATATTGAATACCAAATTTAAGATAGAGTTTAGCTTTCAAGAAAAAAGAAAAGTAGGTTAGGGACTTGAATTATATTATCATGCTTGTTCTTATGCTAGATGGTGGGTACATGACTGCTAACCACGTAATTCTTTATATCTTCATGTATAAAATTTTATATAACAATTAGAATAATACCAATAATAGTAACATTTAGTTACTACTTACTGTAGGCCAGTCACTATGCCAAGGATTTTACATGTATTAATCTGTTTCTTCCTCACAAAAGCCCTATTAGATGGACACTGTTATTAGACAAGTTTTACAAATAAGCAAACCACAGTACAAGGAAGTTGGTTGAGCAGTCTAAGATCACATCTACTAAGGGGCTGAGCTGAGATTTGAGGTTAGGCACTGACCTCTGTGCTATGCTCTTAACCACTTAGAGATAAAAAAAGGGTTGTTGTGTGAGGTGCTAACTTGCCCTTTGTTATTATTTTTTTTAATGTAATAGGCTCCTCAGGTTTGAAAATGTACATATATGACCAATTCTGAGACTGCTGTGGGTGGCATTTCATTGTAGTTTCTGAGCGTTTGGGATATATTACTTGAACTTCCCTTTCAATTTTTAATGTCAGAAAGAGTTGTTTGGGGGAAAACACAAAGGTTCTACTTTAGGCATGTAGAGTTTGAGGTAAAAACATGGCCGGCAAATAGAGATGACGGGATTCAGTTGGTGTTACAGCTGGGAATTTGTTAGCATTGTAGTGCAAATACAGAATGGATGTGGTTATCCAAGAAATATGGGAGGAGGAGAAAAATGAAAGGCTCTGCCATCCCTAGTAGGAAGAGAAAGGGGAAAAAGGAGACTCTTTCAGTCTGTTTATTTCTCTCTCTTTCTACACACACACACACACACACACACACCCCTCTACCACTTTTCCTTATAATTCTATCTGCACCCTTCGGGAAGTAACCATGTTCCTACAGCAAATACTGCACACTTCAAACTATATGCTTGTTGATTAGAGGAAGCATACTCAGTGCTATAATACTGTGTAGAACTAAAAGTCCCTTGAGCAATTTACATACATGTGTTGACTATTTGTATTAAACTTTAAAAGAGTATCATTTTACATAGTGAAGCTAGTCCTAAGGAAACATAGAAATGTGTCTTTTTTAAACGCTCACTTTTGTATATTCATAGATTAGCCTACTGAATACAAAGAGATTTCTTTCCCCGAGCTTGAGCCAGTCTGATCAGCCCATGTGCCAATGGGTATTTCTCCGCGAATGTATTGTAACAATTATCCTAAAGCATGAGTATCATTAAATGTGAGTGGAAGTGTTACTTTGATCAGATCCTAGGAGGATTTGGCTTTAGTTCCTATTGAGTAAGGAGGCAGCTGTTTCATCTTATCGGGGGTATGGCAAAAGTAGGGGGAGTGAGTAGAGCAGGTAGAGAAAGATGGAAGGAGAAGAAAGAATTCTATTATTTATTGACTCTATCGGGTACAATACTTTGCACTGTACCAAGCTATACATATTTAAAACTCTTGGCATTTCTCCTGTTACTTATTATTATCCCATTTTTCAGATTATATAACTAGGTTTCAGAGACCTAATTTCCTTGAAGTCATACAGGATACAAAACAGGTATGCCTTGGCACCAGTGCCCACAGCCTTCCGTATCTATCATTAGGTGCAATAAAGGCTGTTAGAGTGCACTCGGCAGTAGAAGATTCATCTATTCCTCTATGTCTTTACATCATCAAATGTACCTTCAGTCAAACTGGAACTGCTCTCTAGTTGTCAGAAGATTTTTAATACCTGGTTTGTACCTGATAGAAAAAAAGATTTTTGGTCACAGCTTCTACCATTGCTCTTTGCACATGTTTTTTCTTCTCCTTTTTAAAAACACCCAATATAATGCTTGGAATCACTGCATTATACATTTCCATAATGTAAATTTATTTTATTACTTGTTAAATATGATTTGAATTTGGTTTTATGTATTCATTTTCTATTAGTGCCAAATATATTTCCATTCCATTATATTTTTGCTGATCATTGGTTTGCAAGAATTATACACACAGTCATATTCTTAGTGGTGGCCTTCTTTAAATTAGAACTCTGAAGGCACGAGGTTTTCTTTCCTGCCAGGTCCCGGACCTCCAGCAGTGCCTAGCACAGAGTAGGTAATCAATAAATCATCGCTCTCGCCCCACCTCAGCACACCCTGCCCCTCGTTTCTCCTTGCAGCCAGGAGGTAACGAGAAATGACACACGTGGAATAACATGAGTTTGATAACACATAAAAGACCTAATCAATTTTGTTAGCTAGCATCTGTTGTATTGAGCCTCCTGTGTCTATTATTACATCTCACTTTAACAATCCTTCTGTGAGGCTGGAATATTATTATTATGATCATTTATTACTCTAATTTAATGGATGACAAAACCAAGGCTTGAGAGCATTAACAAGAATTTTTTTATACAAACTCAGACCTCTCAGACTTGAGCACCCGTGCACATGTCCAAGACACTGAGCTACTTTCCTCTAAGCAAATTAGGTAATTGAAAGCCAACAGCGCTGAGCAGGAAAATGGAATAGGTGTGGTTAATAGAACGAAGGTAAGGCATACAAAGATTGCTGCAGATAAATTCCCTTTAGAATAAATTCTGAAACCCTCATTCTTCTCAGTTTCTTCTGTTCCCTGGCATCTAATTAGGTTTAAAAGTTTGAACAGGGCAGCAGATCAGGTTGGAATGGAGCTGGGGGTACTCACAAACTCTCATTACTGCATGCATTAACCTGATTAACAACCAGTCTCTCCTCGTCAAAATAATGGTGTTATTGCTTCACTGTTGCCTTGACAACCCCTCCGGTCATTACAGTTGGTGCTGCTCACATGATGTCTTTGGTCCCAAGAAGTAATAATGCCTCCTGCCATATTGTTGCTGATATGACTGCCAGCTTTTGGTCTCACTTTTTAAGTGGTGTCATCACTAACTTTTTATGCATTCAATGAATGTAGTCAGTGCTAGGCTTCCTACCACTAGAACCTTCTCTGGCCGTAGTGCCTGACAGAGGTATACACTTCCTTTAATAAGTGCGATAAGACGGCTTCACACCAAAATTATAGGTTCCTGCTCAGGGCTGGATTTTTCCTCTGGTAGTGTGTGCCAATCTGGACCAGAAAAAGCATTTCTTCTTTGTTCCAGGAGCAAGGAAAGTCTGCTTCCCCAAGGTGCAGAAGCCAGGTCTTCTCTCTTTCAGTACTACTGGGCATCACCTAGAAAGGCAGGCCATCGACAATCAGGAGACTTGCCATCCTCTGTGAAAAACTCTGACTTTCCCTATTAACTGGAAATATTAAAGTAGAATCAGATGTAATGCTCTCTCTCCAGCCCACCTCTGCAGAACCAGCCCTGGACAAGACAGGAATGGACACTGGAGCAAGGGGCAGAGTAAGTGAAAATAACATCAGGCAGACACGAATAATCCACTGATAATCACAAACTTGCAGATGAGATTTCAGCCAAAAAGAGGAAGGACCTGCTACTTGTGGTTTGATTCCTTCCCTTTGCAAACAGTGCTACCCTCAGAATCAGAGTGAACGCACAGATTTCCCCACTAAGGCTTTTGTTTGGAAGGGTTCTATAGCCCTCACAACTTCATCACCGCTTATGTGGATTATCAGCCACCCTGAATAGCTCAGTGACTAGTTCATAGCAAAGTCTATCTAGTGTACCTAGAAGACCAATCAAAGGCCAGGGATCTTGAAGAATTTAAAGCTAAAAAGACTGATCTCTTGAGCACGGGCCTGCAAATCAGAGGATCATGGTTCAATTCCCAGTCAGGGCACATGCCTGGGTTGCAGGCCAGTTCCCAGCAGGGGATGCATGAGAGGCAACCATACATTGATATTTCTCTCCCTCTCTCCTTCCCTTCCCCTCTAAAGGATAAATACATACAAATTAAAAAAAAGAATGATCTCATCCATTTGGGGTATAAAGTATCATGTATAAACAAAACTCTGTTGAATTACCAACTTATTTAATATTATTTAAACAAACACAATTTAGAGAAAGATAGAAATTTAAATACCTAGATGCACACTACACGCACTCAAGAGAGATGAAACACTGCTATTTATTCTTGCTTAGCCTACTAAGCAAGGTAGTCTTATTTCCCAGACCTATATAGAACCCAATGTGACCACTTTCCTAGCATCCAAATTTGTCTGGACTGTTCACATTGGCAGTACTTCAAGCTCGATGACAGAGCTTGGAGCAGAGCATTTCAGCCCGGTCTCTCTGTACTTAGGTGCCAGGAAGCCTTTAATTAGCTACTTATTCTAATTATTCTAAATAGAAACTTATCTGTTCATGTGTCCTCCTGGATCAAAAAGCCTCGGAGCGCTTGTAGCACAACCATAGAGAGAACCTCTTTAAGACCATGTGTTACTTTTGTGGCTAGAACAGAAAAAGAAGGAAAATACAAGAAGCCACTGTCTGGCTCACGCATAACCCCATCATCAGGTCTCCATTTATACTGAAATGATTTGTTCAGCAATGTAAACCAGACTTTAATATTTGAGTAAGATCAACTTTTTTCTTAAGGGAGTTAAAACACTTTTAAAAGCCAGCTGAACGGGGCAAGGTAGTTTCCAAAAAGAAAAAAAAAACACACACACACAAAACAAACAATTGCACAGTGATTCTTCAGACTGATACAGATAGCGTAACATGTAAGAAAAGTAGAAAAAAATTTAAAGAAGCTCGAAGGAAGTGGGGAAGAGTATGGAAAAAATAACAAACAGCAGTGCCTGTCAGCTCCATAAGGCAAATCTGTGATCTCCCCTTTGGTTGTTGATCTTATGACAAACAGAGCAGAGAATGCCATGCCTTTGGGACAGGCTGGTAAGAAATAATATGTCCCTCTATTTAGAACATAAAAAATACCTGAAATTTATGTATATTTCATGGTATTTAGAGAATAATTTAAAACCTTTAAACAACTCTAAAATGTGAATAAGATTGGCCTTTGCAATAAATGTAAAATTTACTATGAATAATAAGAATACACTACTCATGCATTTGTTATGATCTAAACTGATGAGCAAAAAAACTGATAGGTCAGCAGAAGTACATTTTCAAAATCATTGATTTGGGCAAGGCTTATGAAATGAAACTATAGGTGATGGGAATTATATCATCAGTCTTTTAAATTTGTGCATTTTGAACATCATCCAAAAATATTAACCCTCTCGAAGTCCTGTGAAAGGGAGAGAGCAGAGAAGTAGTCTTCCTACTGCAATCATCTGACCAAAGGCATTCTCTTCCTTCCGTAAGTGTATCAGGACTGTGTCACATCCTTTGCAGAACATGCCCCCTTTTTTCTTTTGGTTTTGCTGTTAAATCCTCTCATTTTATAGAACTTTAATGTTTGGCAAGAGCATGATTCTAACAGTTCTTTTTTCACTGGACCCCCTGACTTTACATGACAATACCAAAAGTAAAGATGGAAATGGAAAATTTCAAGCATAATTGGAGCAACAAGATTTGGCTTTTTAAAAAAGGCTCTTTTATGTGTTTAGTGTTATGTTAATCAGTTACAGGAATAATTTTTGCCTACTGAGGAGAGGTAAGGAAGATAGATTGCTGTGAATTATTTATGCATGCATATTATCATATATCCTTTGCAGACCTTTAGAAAACCTGAGGCATAATGGAACATAGTTTATGCCTGTCCCTATGTTTTTGAGTTCTTGTATTTTTAATTTCATATCACCCTCAGCTACTTAAATTTATATGGCAGATACAGATATTCTCATTAAATCATCTTTCTAATGTAATACAGATTCGTTCTTCAAAGCTAAACATGTCTCTAAACTTCTGCATTGCTTCACAAAGGAGTGAGGAGCAGAAGCATGAATCCTCCCACAGGGAAAATGACTGGACATTTCCCAGTGACAATCTGCCCGTGAACTCAATTAATATGGGAAACATTCATGTATCCTGTTTGTTAGAGGAAGAAAGTCACTTCCTGTTGTATCATTCAAATTTTCCCCAAACTGTAACTACTCACATCAATGCCATAGTAGTCCACACTTAGTTTGATCCAGAATGATGATATTGAGCATTGCATTCTTACTCCACAAACTCCTTTGACCATATGCTTTGAAGATCTATACCTTAATTTCCAATAGCAAGATCTTTTGATTTCAATGAAGCTGTACTCTAAAACTTGTACTTTCTCTTTTCATTGAAGTTGATTTCTCAGATATAAATATGCCCAAACTACCTTATGGCTGTAAATGCTTTCATTTATTAAACATGTCTGAAAAAAATCAAATAGTTATTCCTTTTTCTGATCAAATTAATAGTGGATTATGTTACTGTTGAAATGGAAAATGTACTGGCTGTGGCCAATTAACTGAATTTTTTAATAGGCAAACTGTAATTACGTAAGAAAAACAAGGAGGGGTGTAGGTGTGGAAGGAATTATTGTATAAGCAAATAGGAAATCTGCTCACAGTGTGAAAGAACACAAACAGGATGTATAAATTTCAAAGCCAATGCCAAAGTTTTCTGCTAGCCAAGACACATAGAAATTGAATTCTCTTTTCACCTGGTAAGATTCCAAAAGGAAATAAATAGTGGCATTCAGAATTATGTCTTTAATAAAAGAGGCAACTAAAATTAAAGTGAAAAGTTTACATAATTTTTTGTTTAATGTAAACAACTGCCTTAGGATTGCTTGCACACAAATTTAGAATATTTTTATTTAAGCTTTGTGAGTACATGATGAAAAATTCCTTCACCTGTCCCCAAAGTATATTAATCAATTTCCCAATAACTTTTATTGAGGTGAGTATACTCTGTAAAGCAGAATGAAGAGAATATAGTTGGTAAAAATATTTAAACCATGTTTTGTACTTGATTATTTCTTTAGCTTCTACATACTTTTGTGCATTATCAATTTCCTGGCTCTTTTTATTGTCAGAATTATACATCACTTTATAAGATTTCAATTCATTTAATTTCACACATGTCAGGAAGTAGAAATATTGTGCAATAGATTTAATATAACTTGAAGCCTTTTTAAATGAAATATCTGCCTGAGCACCCTGGGACCTTTTTCCCTCATCTATAAAAGACGGGGCGAGAGAATATAACCTAAGGTCCCTTTTAGGTGAAGAAATTTTATAATTCATGCTTTTGCATGACTACACTCAAGTTAAAAGGGAAAAAATGATGGTGGTAACAAGTAGCTACTTTCAGAAATGACTTTGAAATCAAGCTCCTGGTAGTAGAGTATGGACAATGACTAAACCTTAAAGTCCTCTGCCAAAGCCTGGGACTAGATGAGACCTTAATGGAAACAATAAGCTCATTTTACCAAGGAATAATAATGGCAACACAAGAGAGCAAGGAGTGGATGTTTCTTAGCTCTTTTCTATAATTCAGGGACCCTGTGGCACTCTGGGTCTACAAAGATGCACTACATAGTCAGATCACAGCCTTGTAAAGGAGGTAAGAGGTAAAGGAGTCAACACAAATCTCAGTGTGCTTATGATACACTCTATGATAAATACTGTGCAGAGATAAGCATAGAATGCATTGGAATCACATGGGAAGAGACCGCTGCAGGCTGGGAAACATTCACAGAATAGAAGGCATATCACTAGATAAGCAATAATTTATGCTAAATCTCTAAATCTATTGGAGGAAATGTTTCCTTCTCAATTTTCTTCCAGGTCCTTTAATATTTTATATAAATTTTAATATTGACATCACTGTCCTATGAAAACACCATCAGAATAAGGAAACTGAATTTCTTTTCAACGTGCATGTCTTCCATTTGTGGAAATAGTGTATCTATATTAGTGTTATTTTAGATCCTCGCAAAATTTTAAGTTTTCCAAACAGAAGGACTTGTATATATTTTATTATATTCACTGCTCTTTTGAATTGAATATTTAACTACATTTGAAATGACTTATGTATTTTAAATTATTGATGGTATATTAAATATTATTTATCTTTTATATTGATGTTATATCCAGGAGCTATGGAAAATTTTTTATTCAGTATAATAGTTTGTCAGTGGATTATTTTGAATTTTCTATGAAAATAATCGTACCTTCAGATAATGATGGTTTGTTTTTATTAGTTCTTTTTAAAACTGTGAACATTTATTTGTTGTGATTTTTCTTTTACTGAATGGCTAGTACTTTTTCAAACAATGCCGAATACAAATAGTTATAATGGGCATACTGCCTGATTTACTTAAAAGAGAATGCCACATTTTTTTTTTGCCACTAAGTATGTTGCCTTCAGTAGATATTTTTTTGTTACGCGATGAATGCAGGTCAAATTTTGGTTATACTCTTTTTCTTTCTAATTGTTTTATTGTAAAATACACATAACTAAAGATAAATAGATGTACACAAACATAGTTTTTTAAGGAGTAATAATAAACAATCATGTAAATACTACCTCCTTTAAATAATAGAACAAGGACATTATTTTTTCACAGTTTTTTTAAAATTGTTCAACTACAGTTTTTCTGCCCTGTCTGCTGACCCCAGGCAAACCCCCTGGCCCTCCCCACCTCCCTCCCGCCTCCAGGCCCTCCCATTATTGTCCATGTGTCCTCAATAATTGGTCCTGCTAACCCTTCACCCTTTTCCCCTAAAATTCCCTACCCTTTCCCCTCTATTTACTTTTCACCCTGCTCTCAATTTCAGTGTGTTTGGTTATGTTTTGCTTGTTTGTTTGTTTTGTTGATTAAGTTCCTGTTACAGTTGAGATCATATGGTATTTTCCCCTCACCACCTGGGTTATTTAGCTTAGCATAATGCTCTCCAGTTCCATCCATGCTGAAGGACATCATTTTTAAAGCCCTGAATCCTCTTCTCCAATCATATTATCTTCACAACCTGATAAAATAAGTACTGTTATAACATTTGTGATAATCATTGATTTAATTTTTTAGTATGTATCATATGTACATATCCTATACAATATATTGTTTAGTTCCATTCATTCCAAAACTATTATGTAAATGGAATCACACTAACAGTATTCTTCAGTAAAATTATTTTCCCAGTATTGTGATTGTGAGATTCAGGCATGTTGCTATTTAGAGCTATCATTCATTCACTTTTACTTTTGTGTGATGTTTTAGTGTGTGAATATATTATAATTCATTTACAAAATGTACCCTTGATGGATATTCAAGTTACTACCAGTTTTCTTCTGTTACAGATAATGTTTTTATTAATTATGGGTTTTGGTGCACATTTGCAAGAATATGCATTTACCTAGGACTGAAGTATTGGGTCTCAGGTATATGGATCTCCCACTTTACTAGAAAATGCTGCATTGCTTTCCAAAATGATTGTACCATTCACAGGCAGTAATACATGAGAATTCCCATTGAGGCACATCTTTACCAATTGTTAGCCACACCAGTGTTTTTAAGTGTTGCATGTAAAGATAACACATTGTGGTTTTAATTTATCCTTTTCTGAGGTTGAATATCTTTTCATATGTTTATTAGACATTCATGTTTTCTACAAAACACATGTACAGTGGTTTGCCCACTATTCTCCTGAGGGCTGGGATTATTTAAATATCCTAGACATTGTATTTTGTCAGTAATACATGATACATATTTCTCCTCCAAGTTTGTGGCTTGCATTTTCAGCCTGCCTATATGGTCATTGGGTGAGCAGTTCTTAATCCTGGTGTCATCAAAGTTATCTGTCCTTTGGATTATGCAATTTTTAGATTGTTTGAAAATTTTTGTACCCCCCAAGGTTGTAAAGATATTCTATACAATAGCAAATTTATTATTTTGTATTTGCAGTAAAATCTTTATTAACGTACAATTAATTTTTATAGTATAAATTATACTATAAATATACTTTATATTTTATTTTTCCATATGATAGTCAATTGTCCTAACTTTGTAATGAAAATCCCATCTTTTCCCCAGATATCTGCACTATTTTCTGTCATGTTAACTGTCTGTTTATGATTAGATCTACTTCTGGGGATTTCTATCTGCTCTGTTTCATTTGTCTATTTGTCTATCTCTGTGTGAGTGATATAATGTATTAAATACTGTACTTCTGTGATAATTTTGATAAATTTTAGGAAAAATCCTTCATATTTTATACTTTATCAGTTATTCAGAGTAAGTTTTGCTATTTTAATTTTATATAGACATTTCAGAAGCAATTTATCATGATTCAAAAGAACATCAATAGAATGAAAATATTATTGGGATTTTAATATCCATGAAGCCAATAGGGAAAGAAGTGAGTTTTTACAGTATAAATTCTTTGAATTCATTAATCAGGTATAGTTCTCCCGTTTTCATATCATATTTAATGTCACTTTACATGATTTCAAGACTTACTATAAAATTACAGAAATCAAGACAGTGTTGTATTAAAGAAAGATAGTTACAGAGATCAATGAACTTCTAAAGTAGATCCACAAATGTCATTTCACCAAATAAACAAAAATAATTTGGAAGAGAAAGAAAAATCCTTTCCAAAAAACAAGTTACTGAAACAATTAAATATTCATATGCAAATGTGTATATATATATACACACATATACACATACACATATACATATATGTGTATATATATACACATACACACACACACATATATATATACACATACATACATACATATATGGCCATATCTCACACTAAACAAAAATTAACTAAAAATAAATCATAGAACTTCATGTAATTAGAACTAGATAACACCTACGAGAAAAGAAGAAAAAAAAGCCTTGCTATTTGGTGCTGACAATGATTTCTTTGACAACTAAAGCATGGTCTAGAACAGAAACAAAATAAATTTAATGTGTTAAAAGAATGGAAAAGCAGAGCTTCAGACTGGGAGAAAAATTTGCAAGTCACGTATCTGATAAAGGACTTGTATCTAGGATACAAAAAGAACTCTTAACACTCAATAACAGGAAATAAAAACCTACAATCAATCAGCAAAACATTTGGCCAAGAAAGATATATGGATGGAAAATAAGCACATGAAAAGCTTAAGAAATTTAGCCACTAGGAAAATGTAGATCAGAACCACAATGCAATGCCACTACATATCTCCTCGAATGAACAGCATTTTGAGAAGGACTTACCATAGCGACTGCTGACACGGATGCAGAGCAGCTGGAACTTTCATGAATTCCTGGTGGGAATGCAACATGATCCAGACACTTAGAGAACAATTTGGCAGTTTTTTATAAAGTTAAAAATATGCTTATCATGCAACGCTGCAGTCCCACTCCTAGCTATTTATTCTGGTGAAATGAAACCTTCTGTTCACACACAAACTTAAACGTGCGTGTTTATAATGGCTTGATTTGTCATTATCCAAAGCTGGAAACTACTCAGAGTTTGAAATAGGGACTGCTTACAAACTCTGCCACATCTATGAAATGGCATACTACCAGAATGGAAAGACACGAACAAGTCATACTCACAAGAGTGTGGATGGATTTTAAATGCTTTATGGTGACTGAAACAGGTCAGACTCAAAGTCTACATGCTTTATTATTCCATTTATATTACATGGTGGACAAGGTGAGATTGTATGGGCCTAGAACAAATCAGTGATTTCCAGGGGCACCTGGAAAAGAGTTGACTGCCAAGGTGGAGTTTGGTGGCATGTTTGGAAGGGGACAGGGTGATGGAACTGTTAGCTATCTTGATTGTGGTGGTGGTTAAAGATCTGTATATATTTGTCGAAACTCAAAGATAGTACAGTTAATAAAAACTGAATTTTACTGTATGTGTTTTATAGGTTAATAGAATAATAAAAAAGGAACTTTATCTGATTTTAATATAATCACATCTACTTTCTTTTGTTTAGTACTGGTACAGTATATCTTTTCTAACCATCTTTCTGGGACCTTGTATGTATGTGTGTATGTATGTATGTATTTTTATCATTTGTCATCATCAATGATGGTCTCCTTTTAAAAAGAAAAAAAAAACATAAGGATCCGGGTAGGGGGAGTGGTTGGGGAAAATGCAGACAACTGTAATTGAAAAACAATAAAATAATTATTTAAAAAAAACATAGGGCATTTTACTTATTTATTTGTTTTCCATCACCTCTTACCACCCCTATCCCCTCCTCCACCTCTCCCCACACCCTCCTCCCCAGCATTCACCACACTGCTCCACTGTTTGTCCATGAGTTTTTCCCCTACCTCTCTCTTTTTTTTTTGCTTAATCTCTCCAAACCCCCAGCACCCAGATTCCTCCAGTTGTCAGCCCGCTCTCTATCTATGAATCACTCTCTATCTGCTTTTTAGTGCATTTTGTTCATTAGATTCCACATCTGAATGAAATCATATGGTACTTGGGTGACCTTGTATTTAAAAGAGCACATATTTTAAATAGAATTTTTTCTTTTTAATAATCTTTAGTAATCTTACCATCTTTCTAGTTAGGTGGTCTCTTTAGTTCCTTTATAACTAATGAAATTACTGATCTACCTTGGTTTAAATTTATCTTCTTGTTACTCGTTTCCACTTGGCCTCTGTGTTTATTTATTTTTTTATTCTTTCTTATGTTTCTTTAGATTAATCAAGTACTTTCCTTAATTTTTCTTTATTTTCTGTCATTATTCCACTTCCTTCATTCTTCAAGGGCACATCTCCTGCTCCTTCATGGATAATTAGCACTCATTACGTGACTGTTAGGGCCTATATCCATGTTCACTATCCCCTTGAGCCAGCAAGGCTTCAGCAAGTTCACAAATCAACTTCAAATTTTTCTTAGGTTCTGGAATGTGGGAATTTTGTCTTGATTTTGAAAACCTAGAATGCATTAAAATGTTTATGGTTGTATTTTATGCAGCATTTCTATTTATTTGCACTAAGAAGAACTCATTTTAGTTTAGTTTTCCATTATGCAAAATCAAGCAGTAAAAAAAGGCTTAAAAGTTAGTATGTACATCTGGGGAATTTAAAGCAACTCTCTGTGGCCAGAATGTAGAGCTAAGCTCATGGCAGAGTGAGAATGGTGGGAAATAACCACTTGGGGAGGAGTCAGATCATAGAGAGCCCCATACCCTGTGCTCAGATTAAGAATATTCCTGTAAAAGCAATGGAATACATTTTGGGGGGGGAGGGGAAACCTTTTATTTTTAATAAAGTGTTTCTTCAGATTTATTTGAACTTGTCATGGGTATTTTTTTTGTTTCTTAATCTATATTTTTAATTTATTTAATTGTTGTTCAAGTACAGTTTTCTGTCTTTTACTCCCATCCCAGCCCACCCCCCATTGCTCCCCACCTCCCTTCCATTTCTACCCCCCCTTAGGTGTTGTCTGTGTGTCCTTTATCCTAGTTCCTGTAAATCCTTCAAAACAAACAAGCAAGCAAAATATAACCAAAGACACTGAAATAGAGAACAGGCAGACAGTGACCAGAGGGGAGAGGGGAGGGAATTTCAGGGGAAAAGAGGATGGAATACATTTCTTAAATAATTTTAATTGTTATTCTATTACAGCCTAATTTTTACTTCTTTGCCCTCCCCCTCCCATTCTACCCTTGCTCCCATAGTTAAGTCTCACACTGTTGTCCAGGTTCATGGGTCACTCATATTTGTACTTTGGCTAGTCCCTTCCCCTTCCTTCCATCATTATCCCCCTCACCCCTCCCCTCTGGCCATTATCAGTCTGTTCCATATTTCCATGCCCATGGTTCTATTTTGTTCATTAATTTTGCTCCTTAGATTCCTCTTATAGGTGAGATCATATGGTATTTGTCTTTTACTTCCTGGCTTATTTCACTCAGCATAATGCTCTCCAGGTCCATCCATGCTGTCCTGAAGGGTAGGAGCCCCTTCTCAATTTCTGCTGCTTAGTATTCCATTGTGTAAATGTATCACAGTTTTTGATCCATTCATTTACTGATGGGCACTTAGGTTGCTTCCAGCACTTGGCTCCTATAAAAAACACTGCTATGAACATTGGGGTGCATCAGTTCTTTTGAATTGGTGTTTCAGAATACTTAAGGTATAATCCCAACAGTGGAATTGCTGGGTCAAAGGGCAGTTTCATTTTTAGTTTTTCAAGGAAATTTCATACTGTTTTCCACAGTGGCTATACCAGTCTGCATCCCCACCAACAGTGTACTAGGGTTCTCTTTTCTTCATAACCTTACCAGCACTTGTTGCTTGTTGATTTGTTCATGGTGGCTATTCTGATTGGTGTGATGTGGTATCTCATTGTGGTTGTAATTTGTATCTCTCTGATGGCTAGTGATGTTATGCATCCTTTCATATGCCAATGGGCCCTCTTATGTCCTCCTTGGAGAAGTATCTGTTCAGTTCCTTTGCCAATTTTTTATTTTTTTAATATTTTAAATTTATTTTGTTAAATATTTTTTATTTATTTATCTTAGAGGGGAAGGGAAGGAGAGAGAGAGAGAGAGAGAGAGAGAGAGAGATCGAGATCAATGTATGGTTGCCTGTTGTGCGTCCCCTACCAGGAACCAGGAACTGGCCTGCAACACAGGCATGTGACCTGACTGGGAATCGAACCGCGATCTTGTGGTTCGCAGGCCCACGTTCAATCCACTGAGCTATACCAGCCAGGGCTCCTTTGCCAATTTTTTAAATGGAATGTTTGTCTTTCCAGAGTGGAGTTGTATGAGTTCTTCATATATTTTGGAGATCAAGAACAATACCAAAGATTCATTGGCAAATATGTTTCTCTGTAAGTTTGTTCCCTTTTCATTTTGATGATACTTTCTTTAGCGATGCAGACACTTTTTAATTTGATGTAGTTCCATTCATATACTTTTTCCTATATTTTCATTGCCCTAGAGGATATATTGGGAAAAATAGTAGTGTGTGATATCTGAAATTTTACTGCCTATGTTTTTTCTCTAGGACTTTTATGGTGTCATAGCTTATGTTTAAGTCTTTTATACATTTTGAGTTTATTCTGGTGTATGGGGTAATTAGGTGATCTAGTTATTTTGCTTGTACCATTCCAGTTCTTCCAACACCATTTGTTGAAGAAGCTATTTTTACTCCCTTTTATACTCCTGCCTCCTTTGTTGAATATTAATGGACCATAGAGACATGGGTTTATTTCTGGTGTCTCTATTCTGTTCAATTGATCTATGTGTCTGTTCTTATGCCAGAACCAAATTATTTTGACTACAGAGGCCTTATAGTACAGTTTGATATTGGGTATTGTGATCCCCCCTACTTTGTTTTTCTTTCTCAATGTTCCTGATGCTATTTGAGGTTATTTTTGATTTCATATAAAATTTTGAAATCTTTGTTCTAAGTCTGTGAATATATCATTGGTATTTTAATAGGGATTATGTTGAATCTATAGATTGCTTTGGGTACTAGGGAGACTTTAATAATGTTAATTCCTTCAATCCATGAACATGGTATAAGCTTCCATTTATTTGTATCTTCTTTAATTTCTTTCTTCAGTGTTCTGTAGTTTTCCAAGTGCAATTTTTATACTCCCTTCATTAAGTTTATTCCTAGGTAGATTATTTTTCTTGTTGCTATAGTAAATTAGATTTCCCCCCTAGTTTCTATTTCTGATAATTTATTGTTCAAAAATGTCTTTGATTTCTGAATATGGACTTTGTGTAAAGCTACTTTTCCAAATTCACTTACTAGGTGAAGTAGTGTTTTGCTGGAGTCTACAGGGTTTTCTGTGTACACTGTCATGTCATCTGCAAATAGTGACAGTTTTACTTCCTCCTTTCCAATTTGGGTGCCCTATATTTCTTTTTCTTGTCTGATTGTTGTGTCTAGAACTTCCAATACTATGGTGAATAAACATAGAGAAAGCAGACAACTGTGTCTCAATCCTGATCTTAGGGTGAAAGCTTTCAGTTTTTGCCTATTGAATATGATGTTAGCTCAAAGTTTCTTATATACGGCCTTCATTATGTTGAGGTGTGCTCCCTCTATTCCCACTTTGCTGAGAGTTTTTATCATAAATGGGTGGTATACTTTATCAAATGCTTTTCAGCTTCTATTAATATGATCATGTGATATTTGTGTTTTATTTTGTTTATGTGGTGTATTACATTTATTGATTTGTGAATATGTAACCTTCTTGCATCCCTGGGGTGAATCCTACTTGATCATGGCATATGCTCTTTTATTTTTTTTATTTATGTCTTTGGCATTTCAAACATTATTTTTATTTAGACAATTCTAATTCAGTTCTGGAGTGATCTTTTAAATGTATTGCTGAATGCAGTTTGCCAATATTTTGTTTTGGGGATCTCCTCATCTATGTTCATCAGTGATATGGCCTGTAGTATTCTTTCTTTGCTATGTCTTCACCTGCTTTTGGAATTAGGATGATACTGGCCTTATAAAAAGAGTTTGGGAGTCTTCACTGTTCTAGAATTGTTTGGAAAGTTTAAGAAGGATAGGATTTAGCTCTTCCCTAAAATTTACTTGTGAAGTCATCTGGTCTAGGCCTTTTGTGTGCTAGGAGTTTTTTGATTACATCCTCAATTTCACTAGTTGTTATTGATGTATTCAGGCTTTCTGCTTCTTCTTGATTCCATTTTGGGAGATTATATGTTCCTAGAAATTTGTCCAATTCTCCCAGGTTGTCCAATTTCTTGGATTAGTTGTTCATAATATTTTCTCATAATTCTTTGTATTTCTATGATATCAATTTTATTTTTTAAAGATTTTTTAACTTATTTCTCTTTAGAGGGGAAGGGAAAGAGAGAGGGAGAGAATATCAGTGTATGGTTGCCTCTCATGCGTCCCCCCGCTGGGAACTGGCCCACTACCCAGGCATGTGCCGTGACTGGGAATCGAACCGTGATCCTTTGGTTCGCAGGCCAACACTCAATCCACTGAGCTATGCCAGCCAGGGCTTACGGTATCAATTTTAATTTCTCCTCTTTTGTTTCTGATTTTATTTATTTGGGTCCTTTCTCTTTTTTTCTTGATGCATCTGGTTAAAGGCTTGTCAATTTTGTATTTTCATTTCAGATATTGTATTTCCTCCTGGCTCTTATTGATATTTCCTATATCCTTTTTTATGCTGGTGTATTTTGCAGTAAGTTCCTTGTAGCTTCCATAGAGTTCCTTATGGTTCTCACTGAGCTCCTTGAGCATCCTTATAATCATTATTTTGAACTCAATGTCTGATGGTTTGCTTGCTTCAGTTTTATTTAGCACTCGTTCTGGGGTTTCCTCCTTTCCTTTTGATTGGGGCTTATTTCTTTGTCTCCCCATATTAGGTGACTTTTCTTGTTCATGTCTGCATATAAGATTGATCTGCTTTGACTCCCTGTCTTTGTGGTGTGACCTGTGGTAGGAGACCCATGAGACTCAGTGGTGCCGTCTCCTTGATCTCCTAAGCTTGATACTTTGGGGATGCCTTTGGTGCCACTTATGTGAGCTCTCTGGTTGTAATTGGGTTTTGGTTGTTGTTGGGTCATTCTTTGGTGGGTATTTCCCTCCAGCTGGCTGCCTGAGGGTCACTCCACCCACCCTGTCTTCTGTGCTGTTGTACAGGTACTGCCAGAGCAATACCAAACAACCCAAGGAACCAACCCACACCCCCCAAAATAATCCCCACCCACAAACACACTATCGACAGCAAACGAGAAAATACTAGTAAAAGTGTACATGGATTAAGACTATTATAAGAAAGGAAAAATGAATATGGTGTGACTAATTGAAAGAAAAATTATTTTAAGAGGGCAGATACAGGAGAAATAATAAGAGTAGGGATAGAAACAAGGGGAAGAAAGAACATTTACACCATAATTAAAAAAGGGAGGGAAAAGGCAGAACAGAGAGAAGGGAAGCATACAGTTTTAGAGTTTAAGAGATGTCTAGAGGAAGGAAAAGTGATCTTGAGAGAACAGAGGGAGAAAGAATACTGAGAGTGAGGAGTGAAAATCAATCGAAGACAGGGAAAAATGAAAATTTAAAATGAAAAAATGAAAGGGCAGAAGGCAGGTAAAATGGAGTAGGAGAAGGAAAGGGTAAAATCTGAAGCTTGAAATACAAAAATAGTGAAGATTTAGAAATAAAATTGAAGAAATGCAACAACCACCATCATGTCAACAACAAACAAACGAAGGCCGATAAAGGGGAAGAGAGAATAAGAGCATTTTAAGAACAGAAAAAATCATGTAGGGTGACTAATGAGAAGAAAAGTGGTCTGGAGAGGGTGGAGAGGGGGAAACAGCGTATGGAATAGAAACAAGTCATAGCAAGAGAAGAAATAAAATGTATAACAAAAATTTAAAAAGGAAGGAAGAATGGAGTAAGAGAAGGGAGGAGCAAAATGTGAGATTTGAAATAAACAAAAATGTAAAACCTAGTGAAATAATAGGTATAAACTTGAAGGAAAAGAAACAAATGTTAAAAAGCTATCAGGGAAGAACACAACACAAATCATGAAGAAGGCCACGGCAAAATTTGTCTCCACAGAATTCGGTATTTACCCCTGCCTTCTCTTTTAGGATCCTCCCCTGGTAATGTCAGATGGTGTCCTAGTCAGGCCCTAGGCAGCCTGTCTGAGACAAGTGATCCACAGCGTGTGGCTGTCCCATTCAGCTTTGGCTGGAACCCACTGTGCTGCCCTGCGAGGCTTTCATCAGCCCTGGCCCCAGGTGTGGTTCATTTAATGACCCCAAAGGATTGCCAGTACCTTCTCCCCCTGCCTCCAGATGGGGCCTGTGGTGCAATAGAGAGGGTAAGAACACTGGGTCACCCCAGGGGGCCACTATTCAGTATCAGGGAAGATGGTGGGAATGTTTCCCCATCCTCTTACCCCATGTCTTAGTCTGTTCCAGATTCTTTCTAATTATGTATGGTTTCTGGCGAATTAGCTGTCCATTTCCTGTGAGGGGCCAGTCTGTGGGGCAGCTCTTTCCTGCTTTGTGCAGACAGGAACTGTGTCTAGGGGCCGATGCTGGGCAGGGCCCTGGACACCCCTTATTGTGCCTGTCTCTAATCTATTTGCTTAGAGATCAGGGACAGCCCTGGCCTTAGTAGATCAGGGCCTGAAGAACAGTGTAGCTTGTAGTGTCTGAAAAAGAGCACTTTCAAAGCTTTTTATTCTTCCTCTACAGAAATGCACCCAGCCGGGGGCTCCTGAGCCAGATCTCAATGAAATGAAGAGCCTGTAGTCCCGGATGGGGGGCATGGGTTCACCTGTCTGTGAGGGAACTTGCCTGGCTGCAGCAAATCTCAGGGATTCAGCTCCTGACTGTCCAGTCCCTACCCTGTGCTCTCTTGCTGGAGGCTCCAGCCAAATTCTCCATTCTGTCCAGTCTTCTGCTCCCCAGCCATGCTGGGCTGGGACCCACAGTTCTTTCAGCATGGCTCTGTCTCTCTGAGTTCTCAGTTAGCAGGGCTGCTATAGACACACACACAAGCACCAGGTCCCTGTTGAGTCTTGAGTCTCCCCTCAGCTCCTCTTTTAAAAGGGTTTCTGTATAGCCCCGCCCCTTGCAGCACTGAGCCCTGGGGAAACTGTTTTCCACCTGCTCACCCTCCCCCCAAATCACAGTCTCTTTCAGTCAGGGCTGGCCACTGCCTGCCATGGCCTCCAACAGTCTTAGGTGAAGTTTCTTTCTGGATCTCTTCAGGATGGTGCTGGGAAGAGTCCTGCAGCAATACTATAACACAGGGCTGTAGTGGGATGCTGTCCTCACTTCCTCCACAGATTCTCAGCACCAGGTCATGCTTTTTCTGCAGCCAGCCCCTCCCTGGCCATTTCTCTCTGCTCAGCCTGGAGCTCTCGGCTTCTGAGCCGACATGCAGCCTTCCTGTGCAGTCAGAAGTGCAGGTTTGGGCAGTGGTGGCAGCAGTTCCTCTGCTAAGAGAGCTTAGGCTGCCCACTCCTGAGTGCCCTGCGGGCAGGCAGCTTCTTGCCCACTCATGCACACTCCCTGCATTCTTGTCCATGTATGAGATTTGCTCACTCACACGTGTTCCCACTCACTTTCCCCTGCTTTTTTCGAGTTGATTGCTCTGTAGTTTATTTAGCAAGTGGATGAAGCTTCCAGGTACTCAGTGGCCATCTTGGATCCCCCTCGGGATACATTTTTCAAAAAAAGACAAAACGAGTTTAAACAAGAGAATGGTGTGAGCAGACTTGTATTTTAGATAGAGTATATTGGTTGCTCTAGGGGATCGAAGTTAGTCCTTAATTTTTGCATGAAGCAAGGACCTCTGCTACTCCTCTTTAAGAAGTTCTGATTCCTGGAAGAAATTTCCAAAGCTCTTTGAATGTCCCTCAAATTTTCTCTATTGGTTGATTTAATTACCATGTGCATGTGCCACTTACATCATTTAGGAAAAAAGTATAAAGCTATTTTGTATTTGGGGAGAAAAACATATAAGATACCTGGCTCCTAGTTAAAGTTGGGAATAAAAAAAACCAAAACCAAGAGAGCAAGTATGAATTCTGAAAATGAAGCAGATGGATACTGGGGAAACAAAAGAATGCCTTTGTAATTGTAGAGTTCACAAAAGCCAGGTAATCCTTCATGCTTTGCTGCCTTTTAGCAAGGCAGCACAGAGACCACTGGTGGAGCTCACATCAGCCCTCTCCGACGTGTGTGTGTCTCCTTTTACATTGTTGCAGGGGACTGATTGCCAGCACCTTGCATGTATTTCAGTTTGATACAAAGCACCAGGCTATGAGAGTAGATGGAGGGGCTGACTCCCGGTCAACTCCCACCCACACTGGTCTGCCCTTTTTCTGAACTCATGTTGTATCAGGTACCTTGGCATTTGTGTTCTAATTATTAAAACAGTATTTCTAATGAATACAATTTATTAGGTTTTTACTACATTCCAGGGGTACATTATGTCCCGTATTCCTAAGTGCATTATGTGTGTAGTATCATTTATTTTTAACAACTCTAGGAAATTAAGCATTATTTTTCCCATTTCGTCAGAAGTTTATGGATAACTTGCACAAGATAACCCAGCTATTCAATTAACAGCAAATATTTGTCTAGCATCTATCTATTTTTCCGGCTCTACATTTAGGTAATTAACATACTTGTTTTATTTAACTCTCACAAAATCTCCCAAAATAGTTGTTATGGCCACATTTAACAGATCAGGAATCTGTGTAACGGAGATCTTAAACGACTTGCCTGTCATATACTGATAAGCGTGAGGTCATCATTCAGGTCAGGCTTCTCCAAAACCCGTGCTCTAAACCATTTATTTTTATTCTGACTTGTCCAGTTATTCCTAAATTATTAAGATCTGGGCCTATGCCCCCACACTACCTAACACATACTACATACGAAGGAAAAATGTGTTGATGAAAGAGAAGTGCCCAAATACGTTTATTAATAATTACCAGAGAAATCCAAGGTGAGAGGATACAAGGGTGTCTTGCTATTTAACATCTTTGGGAAATAAAAGTTTTGTGTATATCTGAGGGCTTCTTTCCAGACACTTTAAATGAAAGTGTTTACACATCAACGATTTTTCATGAAACCCCCTCTAGCAAGAACTATGTCCTGCCTTTCTTACACAAAGTAATCAATGTAATTTAATCTACTCGAAAAGTCAGGATCGCTGTCAGACAATCATTTATAAATTTGCTTAAATATATGGTTGCTAATGAAAATGTGTTTACAATAGCTCATCCCTAAATGAAAGAGTCTTTAGCTGTTAACTAACAGCTTTAACTTATTTATTCTGACAAGACATGTGCTCCAGCAGTAACATTTTAAAATTTGCTGCTTCTAATTGTTTTGCATTGGTAAAAACAGACCCAAGCCCAGAAGAATTATATGTAAAGTAAATATGTTCAAGGTTACCCAACAGACCCGGAGGATGAATATAATGGCACTATTTTCGCTATTCCAGAGCCTCTTAAGTTTATGTCAAGTATTTTACTTGTTTCCTAGCTTATTTGCAGAGTGAAAGTGGAGCCGGGGTAGATAGAACTGCCAAAAATCTGATTTTTGATTAAGTGGAGTAATTTTTTTTACCTGATTTACATTGATTATCCTGGTTGTGATGAAAATAACTGCATATGTTTTTGATCAGGTATTATTCTCCTTCTTTTTGTTCATTTCTGTCTTTTCTAATTCATTAAACTTAAACTCTTAGGGGGGATACCGAAATGGGGTGGGAAACGTGGAGTTGCTGCTAAAAAACCTTGAGTGTCAAACTTAAATACCATTATTTATCATTCAGATAAAATGACCTATTTCCATTGAAGGCATTGGAGCTCTGAAGTCAAAGGGACTATTAGTTTACATGGCTAGCTGGAGGTGGTACTCAGAACTAAACCTCTACAAATTCATTCCAATGTTCCTTTAGTGTTACTACTATTTGAATAATGGAGTCATTGCAGATTTCCTTTCCTTTTGGAATAGCTGTGCAATAATGGCTTATAATTTATTCTCATTGTTTTACATCTTTATGTCAGCCTAATTTTAAAGTGTCAAGTGGAAAAAAAAAAAGAGAAAATCCCAAGTATCGTTGAGCATAGAAGACAAATATAGTTCATGTACACTAGTCGGGTATGAAATATTTTCTGCTCACCTCTTTCTGTGTACTAGGAGACAGAAGTTCTATTAACTGTGAAATGCCACTTTAAATTTTGATACTAGTCTTTTTAGTGAATCATCCCCTCATGCAAGGCAGGGTTTCTGAGTAATTCTGTAGTTCCCAGCACTCCAATAGGGGCATGAGATACATCGACACACAAAAGAGGCAAAACTCCCACCCTTGAGGAGTTTAGGTTTTTATAAGAGAAAACAATAGTGGACGATACATGTAGCATGCAAATGATTTTCACAGTATGTTAGAAATGTTGTGAAGAAAAGAAAGAGCAGAGGGGGATGGGTACATGGAAAGCTGAGAGTGAGTGGCAGGCTGGTGGAGGTGCTGGCAGGTAGTGGTACCCAGAGTTAATTCTACTCATCTTAGTATTAAATTGTCTCCAACTTTCCCAGGTATGTATCATCCCTGTAGCTATATGTTCAATTTCTATATCTTAGGCTTTTTATTATAGTTTCCATAATCCTTAGCACAAAGCTGACCTTGTGGTAGGAGTTTAATAAATACCTGATGAATTACTATATGCTTATTTTACTTAATAAATATCCTTCACTGAAAACTATTTTTAGATTAAAATTGGCCTTCAGAAATGACGTGTTAAATGAACTTTAAATGTTCATTAAAAACGTTAGTTTTTTCTTAATTAGTTAAAGCATTTGAGGAGTAAAGGTTAGATCCCTTTCTTGGGCACCAAGAATAAAAAGTCAGACATTGCAAAGCTGTAGACACTCATTACATAGGGTTCCAAGTCCTTTACGGTGATACCAGCATGAGTGCCAACAATTCCTCGTAACTAGAAGCAGGGCATGAGGCGGAGGACATGGGCAGCATAGCAGACAACTTAAAGACCAGAACAGCACGTGGACCCCAGCGAATGATGGCCATCTGTTTCTTGGATGTCATTGATCCATGAAAGATAGCCTGGGGACTCCAGTCAGCTGTAAAAAGGGATCCTGGGATTCTCATCTTTGGAGAATACTATTCATTTGCATGGTAAATAGAGTCAGGACTGCAAACTAGGTCTTCCCCATGTTCCTTCAACATTACTATTATTTGCATAATTGAGTCAATGTAGATTTAATTTCCTTTGGAATTTAGAAAAACACAGAAATGATTTTAGGCAGTAGTTGGGGTTCTGGCTGGCAATGAGCAGGATAAACTCTGGCGTCATTGCTCACTTGAGACAATAACACAATCTGATGACATCAGCTAAGATGGAAATCAGGAAAAACCACACCACTCTGTATTTCATAACTTTTTAGTTTTATAATAATGATGGTGATAATAAAAGCTGACATTTATTGAGTATTTACCATGTGGCAGGCTCCCTCCAGCATGATTTACATGCATTAATTCACAGAATCCTCCAAACATGTCTACAAGGCAACACTCTTACTATTTCCCACTTGCAAATGAGGAAATCTGAGACAAAGACATGATAAAGAACTAGTTTCACGATCACACAGAAAGTGGCTGAGCCAGAAAATAAATGTATTCTGGATTCTTAGATCTGCAAGATACCTTAGGCTCTGGCAACTTAAGGTGTCTCGCAGGGGCCAGGAGCAATGGGTTCACCTGGGAGCTTTGTTAGGGGCATAGGTATGCAAATCACACCCAGGCATCCTAAACCAGAATCTGCATTTTAACATTATCCTCACTGATCCATATGCACATTAGAGTTTAAGAAGTGCTGTCCTACAGTGTCCCAGATAATTGTCTGAATAGCCTCTTAGGTCCAAGGTGGTGAACTCAGTAACCCACAGTCATCATGTTCTTTTGTAGGAGAGCTTAGAGTGACTTTTTTAAAGAAAAATTCTCCATATTTCAGTTTTCCTATTCCTTTCACCTGTAGGTCTTTATGTTTTATTTTCAAACATACATAAAGTGTCTTTTTTATGACATCCCCATAGCATTGGAGCATAGCTATCAGTTTGGATCTGGTATTAGCATTACTGCTACCTCCTTGTGGCCTCAACCCTCGCCTGCCTCAGGTCAAAAAAATATCAAAACATTCAAATTTCTTTTAATTATTTATAAGCCCTGCTTTCTCTCCTGGTTGCATTGCAGTATATCAATTCTTTCAAGACACAAATTGAATTCTAGCTGTGGTCAATTGCCTTCCTTCCATTTCATACATTATTCTTGGGGCCTGGGCCTTTGCCTTTGTCTTTTATATTTGAAAGGTAGTGTTATGATAATTTTATATTGCATTTTTAATTCTAAAAATCCTCCAACTATGCCTTCAGACATTCTCCTGCTGCACAAGGTAAAGATGTATAGTTTTAGTCTATACTGTTGTCTTTTTCTTCTTGACCGCTCTGTTAGTGAAATGACTCAAAAACTTACCACAAAACTTACTGATAAGTTGTTTTGAAGGTCAAAAATCCCAGATCCTCCTCAAAACCCATATATTTGCCATTGGGAGTACTTCAGTTTTCTGTCTTATTTTTAAGAATTTTACAGGTGTAACTTAAAATTTCATGAACAGGTTAGTATTACTTTGACTATTTGGGTGAAAAAAAATTCAGAATCTATCCTGGAAAATTATCTTTTCTGTAGACTTTCTTTCCAGTGATCTAAATGAAAACCAACATCTGTGTAATTAGAACTGTTCTTTTAAGAATTCAAGATTTGATGTTTGAAGGTTATCCAACTTTATAGTGCCAGAGTATCATCAAAGAAATTCTTAAAAATTAAAACATCCAGGTCAGCTGTATCTAAATCTCAGGGTCTTAGGTATGGGCTAGGGATTTTCATTTTTAATAAGAATCTCACAAAAGCAAATTGTTTACAGACTATAGTTTAAAGATCTAGCTCTTTCACAGATTTATTAAGTTTCTGCACGCAATTTATCATCATCTACATCGTGCATGCTATTTAATTTATTAGGCAAGGGGTAGTCATTATCAACCACTATTCACTAAATGCCTTTTGTGCACAGGACCCACAATAGATTTCTAATTAAAATTAAGTGTTGAAGCTTTCAAAAATGGAGAACTTCACATTTATTGTCATTGTCACTCGGATTTACCAAAAAAAAAATCTTCTAGAAAAATGAGATGAACAGTAGCGAGAGGCCACAGAGTTCTTTGCATTCCAAGAACTGCTGAAGATATATGTGTCCTTGACACTTTACACACATGCACAGTGTCATTGTCAGTAGCTGTGTATTTAAATACAAATATGGAGATAGAAATGTAAGATAGGAGGCTAAAAATCTTATGTACTATCTCCATGCTCATAATTTTCCATTTCCTTTCTAAGACATTTCCCCTGATAAGAAGCTTTATGAAAGAGCTTTACTGTATATATGAATAGTCCAAGTGTATACACTAGACTCAAATTTATTACGTATCTTTCCAAATTTAAATGGGTTGAAAAATGGGTCAGTCATATATACTATTGTGTATTCTACTATTACCTGTTTTTAGAGGTTGGACTTAAGGAACTACTGCTTTACCTCAATTCAGTAAAACTCATGATTAAACTAAAATGAAAACCTCCAGCTGGTAAATTAGTTCCAAGACTGGGTGTACTCTAGGATCCTGAATTTATTCAGGTGTTATCCATTTATTTAATGTTGGGTGAGCACAACAAAATGCACATGTGAAAGTTATGGTTTAATTGAAAAGCATATAGCATAACTTAACTAGGCCCTGCTGCATCGTGCTAAACGTAGCAGCATGTGGGGCTAAGTTTTAAAAAATCTAATTATAAAGAGAACTATGGTCACATTCAGCCAATGCCTCCAAGCAAATATTTAGTCTTTTCAATGGGTACTGACTATATATTTGATAATTTCCAAGCCCTGGAACTGTACAACATTGATACAGACAAGTTAAATAGAAAACACACACAGACACACACAGAGACACACACGCACACCGGGAGAACCTCCTTACAAATCAGCAGTCACTTGCTTTACAAATTCTTCTGAGTACATATAATCTAGTTCATGTGTCTTTTGGCTCTCACTCGGGATTTTTTACCCTCGGACTAGAATAGATAAATAAGATTTTCACCTGGTAGAAATCACCCTCTGTTTATCATTGGAAGGCTAGGTCAAAATGTAAACTCTCTGATATTAAGAAATTGCCTTAGACATAAAGAGCAAGAACACTCATCCCAGTAAGCTGTAATGACATGTGCTGGTGGGAGTGAATGGATGTTCTGTCTTGCCTGCTTCCTGTAGATCTGTAAATTAGTGGTAGTTTGGCTAAAAGTGAGCATTAGAATAACAAGCCAACTTTCATCTGCTTTCCTCAATAACTTTTCTTTCCTCAACCTACAATAGACAGTGGATTGAATGAGCTTGTTAGAACTCAAAACTGGGGATCTTTATTCTGAGCATGTTTCCTTCTTTCCCGGAAGATATATTGACCAGTATTTTTGTCCAAGTATGATCTTTAAAACATTTAAAGTGAATCAACATTTTTTTAGAAGTTAATGGCTCTTTGAACCAGAACATGGGTCTTCATGGCCCATGGAAGCTGAGAGGACACTTGATTAGCAAGGAGATTCTCTGGAGGTGTGTGTGTATGTAGTTTAACTTGTCTGTAGAAATGTTACACAGTACTCTGATTAACTCTGGCAGTCTTCACTTGATGTGACTTTCCTTCCATAATGAACTCCCTCAGCTATCAAATATGCTAAAGATTCATGTCATTAAGTACACTTGTACATTTTGATTGTAGAAATCTAGTCTTATAACAAATTTTCAATGTGGAAATCTAGTCCTGCAACTAAAAAATCCAGCCTCGGATTTTCAAAAGTATTCAATAACTGTTCTCTTCTTGAATGAAGAATTTCTACAGTTAGCAATAATTAGTTTGGTTGATATTCATTCCATTTAGTTGTCACATATTTTCTTTGCTTCATATTGGGACCAAATTCAGCCCTAAATGGGCTACTAAAGTTGTAGATATGGGTATAAATATAGATAATGTCACATAACATGCTGGGCAATTTTGCTGCCATAGATGAGGAAGGTCATTCTTAAACTCACCATGGGAATATTCAAATCAGATATTTTAACTTAAACATATGGGAAGTGAGGAGTGGGATATAACTACATAGTTTGTTCAATAATTTTAAAACCTGGCTTGGGGAAAAGAGAGATTAACCAGTCAATTACTAAAATCTCTGTTTTGTCTGTACTTAAGTTTAATATACTGGAGATGGTTTTAATAACAAATGAAATCACTTTTTATTTCTTAAAACTAATACATTAAGAAAAAACTCTACAAGTCACGTTCATATAACTAAAACAATTATTCAACGTAACACACTGTATATGTAGTTTAAGATTTTTATCCAAACCTGCTTGCTATAACCTTCATTTCATCAATGAGCCTCTTTGCAGAATTTTTAAGAGGATGGTTAACTAACTGTTGTAGTTAGATGAGATAAAGAAATTAGAGACATGAAATGGAAAGGAGAATGTAGAATTGTCTCTGTTTTCAGGTAATACGATTATATACCTGAAAAATCCAAGAGAACCAGCTGGAAAATCACTACACACAACAAAAAACTAAGTTTAGAAGGATATTAAATACTAACAGTTATAACATAGCTTTTGTATATACAACCAATAACCAGTCTGAATATGTGAATAATGAGTCAATTTTAGAAAGCAACAGAAAGTTCAAAATACATAGGAATAAATTTAGTTCCCTAGACCTATATGAAGGGAAATATGACTATATGACTGAAATGCCAAAGAAAAGACTTGAATAATTAGGACATACTCAGGTGTGAGTACAGAAAGTTAATTGATAAATTTAGCACAACTCCAATTAAAATACCAAAAATTTTAAATTAGATAATCTGATTCTATTAAAGATTTACCTTAAAAGTATCTTTTAAAAATCTGGGAAACCTCTGTAAGAGAAGACTAGCAAGACCAGGCTAGAACTATTAATTTTAAAGCAGATAGTCAGTGACCAAAACATGGGGCACATACATAGACAAACCAATGTAATGGAGTAGGAAGTCAAAAGTATTGAAGGGATGTCACATGTGAACCAGGCAGCATCTCCAATCAATGGGGAAGTGATAGTCCCCAAAACAGTGTTGAGACAACTAGACGACCATCATTTCTCATAATATGTATCATAATAAATTACAATTGGATGAAATATTTAATTGTAAAAATTTATATAGGTGACAAAATGATAAAGACTAAAGGTTTGTGTACACATGGCTCAAAATCCAAAAGAAATAGAAGAAAGCTGGATGTAGTGGGCTATGAAAATATCAAAAACTTCTCATGGCACCAGGGTCCATCAATAGAGATGCCATGCAAAGAAATGGGCATCTGTCTTTAAACCCACTTTCTACTTGTTCAGTTGTCATATGTGCGCTTCTTCTTACCCTCAGGAAACCACTCACATTACTTTATTATTTATCCTACCAGAGATTTCCTTAATAAAAGTTCAAGAAAATACACAGATAGGAGATTATGTATCTCTTATTTTATACAAGAAAATATTCTATATACATTATTTTATAGCACCCTGATGTTTTCATTTCACAGTATACCTTGAAAATCTGTCTGAATATATATAGAGAGAGCTTACTCACTCTTTTGGTAAATGCCTGATACTCTATTGTATGAATATGCCATTATTAATTTAATAAGTACCTCTCTGATGGAATTTTAGGTTGTTTACAATAATTATTCTCACAAAAATATTAGAAATGCAAGTGACTATTTACAACAATATCTTGGCACAGTTCTTAGAAATATGACATTTTCATTCAGAAAACAGGCTTTGCAAGAGGTGTTATAAAAATCCCAAAGGCATATCATAATTAAGCTACTAAAGACATTGTTGATAAGACATAATAGTTTCTCTCCAAAAGAATCTTACAAGCAAATTTACTATGATGTGACAGGCAGTGTTAAGATTCTATCTTATGTAAAGTGAATATGAAATTATAATAATTATAATGATCAAATTACAGTAATTAGTACACAGAGCAGAGAATTTATCTGTGCCAATTCCATACACTAAAATAATTTAGGCAATAGTTATCTTATCAGTCTCAATCCTTCCCAGAGAAAAAACTAATGACAACTCTATAACATTCTATTTTCAACTGTGTAGCACAGAACTTGGCAAATGTTATTTTTATTTTAAAACGAGTGTGGCAGAGAGAGGTTCATGACATAATATATTACAATGGGTTCATTTATTCATTTGGCACATCTACCTATTAGTTATTTCAACTTCATTCTACTGATAGGGTACATTAACCTGATTATTCATGAAGAATAAGAATCAATATTTTATATGTATATTTCTAAATTTTTGTCCAAAGATTTTCTAAAATGTTAAAGAAATACTTGGTATGTTTTATATATATATAACTGTCCAGCCATTAAAAATGTCTAGCCATTATTAATATAACAAGAATGGTTTGTGTGACATGCTGTAACCTGGCAGCCAAGGACAGTGGACTGGAATGCACATGTGTGAACAATGATAACTTAACTCTACTAGTCAGTGGGGGCGGTAGATGCTGTTGAGTGAGCAAGTGTACTGTATGGCTGTCACATTCAAAGTGACAGTGAGTAAAGCAACAAATGTGCATTAAATTTTGAGTTAATCTTGAAAATTTCTCCACAGAAACTATCTGGATGATTCAGAGGGCCACAGCTACGGGCAGCTGGTGACTGGCAGCTTCATCACAATGTGCCCATTCCTGTATCATGTCACATGCAGAATTTCGGGTGAAACATCAAATCACTCAGGTGACTCAGCCCCCTAGAGCCTACATTTGGTGCCCCGTGACTTCTGGCTTTTCCCAAAACTAAAATCATGTTTGAATGGGAAGAGATTTCAGACTGTCAGTGAGATTCAAGAAAACATGACAGGGCAGCTGATGGCAATTGGGAGAACTGTGTGAGGTCCCAAGGTACCTACTTTGAAGGCGACTGAGGCATCATTGCCCTATGTACAATGCTTCATTTATCTTGTATCTTCTTCACTAAATGTCTCTACTTTTCATAATACATGGCTGGATACTTTCTGGACATATCTCATTTGTATTATTTCTTTTTGATGACTTTGGTCACCTTTGACTCAGAAATACAGTGCTAACAAGAATTTGTATCCTTCTATAGAAATTCTTGGTAGAATAGCATGATAGTAATAATTAATTGTATTGTTTATTCTGTCTCTGAGTTTTGATTTTGAGGCTATAGTAAAAGGTACCTTTCCTGGAAGGCATCTGAAAAATAGATCTGTCTGATTAGCTCCTGGCCTTAACTTTTCATGGTGCTCAAGAAGGTGCTTGCCTGTATTTTTACATGGGATCTCACAAAGGTGTGTGATGTTTTCCACAGTGACTGCCCATCCTTTGGAAGTTTAACACTGTGTTCTCGTGGGTTTTCTGTAACCACTTCTGATCTTCCCAAAGCATGAGACAAGCATAACCTATTTTATATTTTGCATTGATCCCATAAACTGCTTTGGGAATCTGGGAATCCTCAACTTTCATAACTTTGATTATGAAACATAGTATGCTGTCTCGTGATTGAGTTTCCAAAGACATATCAGGCAACAATCAACCTAGAAGAATGGCTAACATCACGTTTATGGGCCAGAGGAGAGTGGCCCCTTGACTCTCCAGAAAGCACGTAGTGAGGTCTGCGGTCAAGTCACAGGAGAGCAGAGCAGGAGCATTCAGATTGTGGGAACTCAGTGGCAAGGAACTGAGCCATTCAGCACGCCTTGGCCCGAATGAAAGAGCACTTTCTTTCTTTCTTTTACAGAATGTGTGTTCCTGTGGAATGAGGAGGTCATCTTAAAACTGGTGAATTGTTCATGTTCAACGCTAAAATGATTTCAAAATGGTAACTACCATATAAAGTGGAATTGCACCGGTAGTGGTGATCAAATCCTGTATAATTTTTCTAGAACAAGAATGAGTGTACTGAGGGATTGCAAACAAAAACAATCACTAGAGATACATGTGGAAAGGACAAAATCTCTGAGATCAGGCTGAGCTCAGCTAAAATCTCCTCTGTGCCATTTGCTGGCTAGTTATGGGATTTTGGACCGGTTACTGTATGTCTCCCAGCTCATTTCCTCATCTGTGAGATGGAGATAACGTAAACTCCCTTAGGGAGGTTCGTGTGAGGATTCAGTGAGGTAATTGCCAAGCATAGGACTGGAGTATAGTAGAGACTAACAATGTTACAACGTTTTGTTTCATCTTTTGTTTTCCTTTTTCTTTACTAATTTTCCATGGAAACAGAAAACCATTAGCAACATCCACTTGTTTCTGACCCATATTGCTTATAATTTTATATTGTACAAAGGTAATTCAATTCATTTTCTTCCTCTAGTCTTTTTGAGAGCCAAATCATTTCTAAGTCATTCCTATTAATTTTATATGTATTTTTATTATCATAACACAAAAGATGTCTGGGAAAGCAAATTCCACAATTAGCAGCTGGACACATATTGTATTACCTCTCCATCACTAATATCTTTAATATTGTAAGACAGAAGTTCTTTCCCCTTCATTTAATCACATTTTCCTCCTGTCATCAGCATGAATGTCAGTCAATTGATCCTCAAACCACATAATCTTTATTTTTTTGCCACAACTTCAAATGAGAATGGTAGAGGTTGTCCTATGTGTTCATGCACTGAGCACGAGAGTTTTTGTAGAATATTCAGGTATCTACTTGAGAGTATTAAGTAGGATTCTATATATCTACATTAAATAGTATGTAGAATCATAATTACTCATATTTTCTGTAAGAGATTCAAGTGAGAAACTAGCTATAGGAATAGGGTTTTGATGTCTTCATAATTAGTAATGTGAAAGGCTATTTTCAACTATATACAGGGGTTAGCTACTGTGGAAAAGCATTGGACATAGAAAAAAAGTCAACTTCATTCAAAATTACAAAGGTACTTTGGGGTGAAGAAATAAATAAAGATTCTTTACTTGGGGAAATGAATTACCAGGGCCTTGTTTTCAGAAGGTAATTCTGGAAAAAAAAGGCAAAGTTCCTTAGGTCAGGGAGAACCCGATGTATTATGCACTACAGCTAAAATATCAGAGACTAAAATCAATGTAAAATTAACTTTTAATGTTGACATTGGAGTTTGATCAAAAAGGCAATTGATATATCCTAAAAAGGCAAAATTCTAGTGTATGAAGTGGAAAGAAGTATGGTAAGGTATCAGTTCTTTGTTGGTTTACTTTCCTTATAGTTTGACTTCCACTTCCATCTCTACCTTTTTCATGCTCTCCGCTTTCCTTTCCTCACCTCTCCTCTTTATCATAAGATTGTGTATTAACAATGTCATCTAACAGGTATGTGCAAAAAATGAAACTAGACCACCTGCTCACAGCATGAACAAGAATAAACTTGAAGTAAATTAAACCTTAAATGTTAGACTTGAAACTATAAAAATCTTAGAAGAAAACACAGGCAGTAAAATCTCCAACATTTCTTGTAGCAATATTTTTTTCTGATATATCTCCTTGGGCAAGGGAACCAAAATAAAAAATAAGTAAACAGTACTACTTCAAACTAACAAGTTTTTGTACAGCAAAAAAAATCCATCAACAAAATGAAAAGACAACGCACTGAATGGGAGATCACATGCATATTTGCCAATGATACATTTGATAAGGGGTTAATATCCAATTTTTTAATTTTTTATTATTGTTCAGTGACAGTTGTCCCACCTTTTCCTCATTGCTCTCCCCTGCCCAAAATTTATAAATAATTTTTTAAAACACCAAAATTACGAACTGAGTAAAAAATATGCAAAGAACTTGAATTAACACTTGTCCAAAGGGAACATATAGATGACAATTAGACATATGAAAAGATGCTCAATGTCACTAATCATCAGAGAAATGCAATTGAAACCATGATGAGATATCCCCTCATATCTGTCAGAGTGTCAGAGTGGCTATCATCAATTAATCAATAAACAAGTTGGGTGAGGATGTGGAGAAAAGGGAACCCTTGTGCACTGTTGGTGGGAATGCAGACTGGTGCAGCCACTGTGGAAAACAGTATGGAATTGTCTCAAAAGATTAAAAACAGAACTGATACCCAGTGATCCAACTTCTGGGAATATGTCTGAAGAAACCCAAAATGCTAGTTTGAAAGAATATATGTAGACCCCATGTTCACTGCAGTGTTATTCAAAATGCCCAAGATATGCAAGCAGCCCAAGTGCCAATCAGTTTACAAGTAAATTAAAAAAGCTTTAGTACATTTACACAATGGAATACTACTTGGTTATAAAAAAGGAAAGAAAATAGTATATTTTGCACCAGCATGGATGGACCTGAAAAATATTGTGCTAAGTGAAATAAGCCTGTCATATAAAGGACACATGGACAAAAACTAACGGGGGTGGAAATGGAAGGGATGTGGGGAGGGCTGGATGGGTGGGCTGGGATGGGAGTAAAAGACAGAACAACTGTAGTTGAACAACAATTAAAGTAAAGAAATTTAAAAGAAATAGGCCTGTCAGAGTAAGGCAAGTACCATTTGATTTCCGCACATGTGGAATCAAATGAACAAAATAAACTAACAGACAAAATAGAAGCAGACTCAGGGGGTGCATCACAGGAAAGACTGAGAGCTGTCAGAGGGGAGCAGTGTTGGGAGGATGGGTGAAAAAAGGTAAAGGGATTATAAATAAAAATAAACCCTCATAGACACAGACAACAGTGTGGTGATGGAAAGTGGGGTGATGGAAGGTAGACGAGAGTAAAGGGGTAATAAATGGTGAGTGAAGGAGACTTGATGTGGTGAACACACAATACAATATACAGATGATGTATTATAGAATCATATATCTGAAACCTATACAATTTTATTAACCAATATAACCCCAAGGAATTCAATAAAAAACTTTAAATGTGATTTGAATTGGTGTTGCAGAGAATTTGAAAACTCTTGGAGAAGTCAAATGCCACTTGCTCCTGTTTGATGGGTGCCTCTGGTTGGTCGGATTCCAAGTCCAGCAAACTTAGCAGCAACCAGAGACACTGTGGCCGTAAGTGGGGAGATACTACTTTTGTGTGGGCAATGGAATGTAGACAATTCCTGGTGTCTGGAAAGAGAAAATAAACAGAAGTAAATGACCAAGCTTATTTTGGCAGGGCGTGCAAAAACACAGACTAAATGTCCAGCCAATCTGATAGGGTTAAGAGAAGTCCTACAGGTTTATACAGTGACCAAGTAGGAAATAGAAACATGTCATGTAGAAAACAGGGGAGGAAAGAACAAGGCGGGAGACATAACAAAACAGCGCAGTGCAGACGCATTGCTTTGTGGGTACTTGGAGAGTCTCTAATCAGTCACTGACCAAAAGCTGTAGTCAGAAAGCTTTTACATTTCAGTTTGGTTGGAGTTCTACCCTACTAGAATCAGCCTCAAAGTCCACAGGTTTTATAAGCAAACTTCCGTTTTCAACAATTACTGGACTCAAAAATAAATGTGAACGTCCAACTCAAGAAGAAAATCTGAAAGTCAATCAGTTCAGCCCATTCATTTCACAGATCAGGAAATCAAAGTTCAGAGGAAACAAATGATTTGCCCACTCCCACTCTTCTAGCTGAAACAGAATTAGGCAGAGAATGGAGGACCCTGGTTCTCGATTTAGAATGTGTTCTCCTTCACGCACCTTCCACTCACAGTGAACACACCAGTCATTTCTCCTCCCTTTCCCAGCCCTCTCTGCCCCTCTCCTTTCCTCCCCATTGTCTCTCTCTTGACAAAAGTAGAAATTTAAGAGCATTCATTGCCCAGGGCCCTCCAGTGATTGATTATTGGAAGTTACTCACGAACTTGTGTACTCTATCATCCCTAACAAGTGAAACCCATCTCCAGTGAAATACATACAAATAATGTTTCCGGCATTTTGTGATTCATCTTGTACGTCACACCCTGTGGTAAGAAAAAGCTATCCTGAGTGGTGTGTGTTCATATTTTCATATGCATATGTGCTGTTCTGGTTTACCAGTTTACCTCTGCATTAGGATAAAAATAATGTCACAATAGCAGCAACAAATAATATTCTTATGACTTTCTCAACTCACGGATTCAGTATTTTTGTTCTATGTAAAACATCTTCCCCTTGTCCAGGTATTTCTGGAATTCTTTGAGGAGTGCATGTATGCTGGTGCATAGAATTGACACTTCCCACTCTCCCTCACTGATCTTAGGCCTGACAAGTTGTCATTCAGCCACTCTGAGGCCCCCTTAAAGCCTCCATCTTCTGTAGCTCATCCGTACTGAAGTTCCTTGGCTGCTGCATCAAACTTGCTGAAGCCACCCCCGATGGTGGCTAAAGCCACCATGTACTCCCACTGTCACCTAACTCTGTTCCAATGTCCTAATAGGAAGACTCAAAGGAGGGCTCTCTTCTTCTCCTGATATTCTCCCAACTGCCATGCTTTTGTTGAGGATGAAAGATCTCTTTCAGTTTGGTACTCACAGCACAGCCAACAGTCTAGGGACAGACACCATGCAGCATTGGGGATCTGCCATATTATTCTGCAATGGGTTGTTTTTGCATTAAAATTGTCTGCTTTTAATTGCTCTTCTTTAAGGATGATTTATTTACCAAAAGGGCTTTTTTTTTGGTTCCTCAGGCAACTAAGATTCCTGACCGATATGTCCCACAGCTTCATAAGATATGATGCTCCAAATCCATAAGAAGTGATGAATCCAGCCCTGGCTGGTGTGGCTCAGTGGATTGAGTGCGGGCCTGCGAAGCAGAGGTTCGCGGTTCGATTCTGGTCAGGGCACATGCCTGGGTTGCAGGCCAGTTCCCAGCAGGGGACACACAGGAGGCAAAATGATGGAATCCAAAGCGCACAAAGAAATGCAGGACAAAGATGAAAGGACCAGGGAGGCCTGAAATACAGCCCGCACACCACTCACCAACTACACGACCATGAATGTGTCAGCTGATGAGGGGATATTTTTCTGTTCTTTTCTTTCTAACCAGATAGGCCGTAGCCCTGCCTGGGATTCTTAGACTGAAGCTTTAAACAGGAGCTCCTGCTATGGGAAGAACAGGGACTGCAACTTATATTTTGTATCTTTTGTATAGACCTCATCATATGGTTCAGAAGTGGGCATGGAAGCTACTCTATAAACATTTACTAGGTAAAACCTGTGAATGGCCCATGGTTCACACGTAGGTAAAAGCTCTGGCTCCAGTGGTCTTAGAAAATAATACAATGCTAAGAAAAGGAAAGAATTTTCTAACATGCAAAATGCTGGTTTTCTCTCAATGTCTAGAACCAAACTCTATTAAACTCTAAAGCGTTTCTTTCCTACTCCTGTACTGAACCTCTGATGCAGTGTTGTGCTCAGCCTGCACTCTGGTGTTGCGTCATCAGTGCACCTGAGTTCTCCAGGCTGTTCCTGGACCAGTACCACATACTGCCATCCTCCTCCTTTCTTGCCATGTACTCATTTCACAAAATTGGAGCTGTTTTACAGGGTCCAGAGTGTAATTTTAGTGTTAGCACAGTTGCTGCTCTGGAGGGACTGAGTAGTGAAGAGGTCCAGTGACTTTCTGTCAGTCGAAGCCAGAATTTCTAATCCCCCAGTGGCCTGGCCTCTCTTCCCGTTGTTCCCCATGCCCTGCGGGGCTATGCTGGCTAACTAGGGAGAACGGTCAGAAGGGTGTCTTCAGCTGTTTGATTCTAAACAGCATCTTTCTGTGTGTAGTCAGCAAACATTCACTTTCATCTTCTTGCTTTTGCAAATCTGTACGTCACTCCCCCCAAAGTTTTTTCAGTTTATCATTAAAGTTCACCAACTCAGCACTTACCCTTCACAAAAGTCTTGGAACCCACATGCAAAGATTAAATCCTGCTGCACAAAAAGTCAGACAGTCCAGCCAGGGAGCCGAAGTGGTTCCCACCCTTCACACCCGCCACACCCCATCAGCCAACAATAAATCCCCTCTGGACATAAAAGTCCCTTTTCCCCCACTCACCCGACAGTAAATCCCCTATTGGCAGGAAGCCAGCCTGAACAGATGTGTCTGCCACCATTTCCTGGGGTGGGGTCAGGCAGCCCCAGCTTTGATCAACCAAAAGGAGGAATTTCCAGTGTCAAGGGCCCTCCACAGAGAACACCCCAAGGCCAGCTCCAAGAAGTAAAGGGACCACTGAATAAAACACAACTGGGCACATCCCAAGTGGGCAGAGCAGCATCCAGAGAGGTGATGTCTTGGTCGTGACCCTCATTTTTTGGACAGTAGTACAAATGCAAATAAATCTACCTTTCACGGTTAGATGCTCTTCCTGAGGAAAGGAAATGGCTTGGTGGTATTGAGTTTACTCCTCCCCATTATCTAGTCATTCTTCCTAGTAAACTAGACACACAGGAGAGAACATTAACCCTTGTGCAACTCAGAGATGTGCTACGGTAACATTAATAATATTTCTACTTGATCAGGCCTGCTATTTGTGGCTCCCTGAATCAGTATACTGGCTCACGTTAGGCAGCACCATTGTTCCCATTGGCCAGTTTCCCTTGAGTCGCCTATCACAATGTCCAGAGAAGCCTTGAGGTGGACCTATCTGGGTGCCCTGTTTGGAGCTGTGGTTGTAAAACTTGAGAGTCTTAAAAAGTATTGCAACATGGCTTGCTGAATTTGGAGGAAACTTTCATGGTGAAATAAAATAAAACATTTTGCTCCGTCAGCCAAGCTTCCTGTACACTGACACTCAGGAAATTGCTCCGTCATTGAGTATCATTTGTGATTTATTCCTAGTAGGAACCTATATGACATTTTGTTTTGGAGGTTTTATCAGAGTAGACTAAGTATTGTATTACAATGTACAATACCAAATCTCCGCCACCAAGGTTCACTGATCACACACTTCCTAGTCCTGGGCAGGGTGTGTGTGGGGGGAAGGAGGGCCCCTGGGCTGAGTAAGAACCAGATTCTTTCACCTAGTGGCTCTGCCTTCAGGGTTCAGAGTCCTCTGCTGGGTGCGGTGCTGTGCACCTGGCCAGCATATGTGGGAAGACAGGGAAGATGGAGTGTTGCCCCAAGAATTTTGTGGGCCTGACTTGGAGGTAGTTGGTGAACATTACTCTCACCCATACTCCTTTGGCTTTGTGTGACTGCAAGGGGAGGCTGGGAAATGTAGTCAATTCTATGTTCCGTACAAAGTAAAAAAAGAAAAGAAAGAAATGATAGAAGTTAAAATTTGCTACAAAACTAAAGTATGTTGTGGGACAAAGTTTTGATGAGAATTTGAGTAATGAGAGAGGAGACTTTTTCATTCACAATAAAAGGGTATGTCTATTCTAATTTAGAAAACACAACACGCAGCCTTTTCTCGATGATAAGCTCTTTAAGCCCTTTTTGGAAACTTTCTAACAGTAGACAGGGCAGAGAGATTAAACACTGAGCAATCGCACACACATCCTGTGACTTTCCTGAAGTGTGAACACCAAAGTCTGCATTTACCTTCATACATTTAACTCTCCATGGAATATGCGTAATTTTGCAGGTAAGGTCACTTTTTCTTAGCACCACATTATTTTCTATATATTTTCATGTAAATTCAAGTCTTTCCCCCTGATGTGTGTAGCTACTTATATATGATTTTTTAATATAAAAGATCTGGGGATTGTGGAGACTGGGGAGAGGTGCATAAAGGGATTAAGCTTTTGGTTGTTGTGTTGAAAAGCACAACTACCTTAAATGATCATAACTTTGCAAAGTGTGCAATAAAATCCCTATTAATGAATGCTAGCGTGCTTCAGATAGGGATGTCACTTCTTTAGGGCAGGCGTAGAGTGTGAGAAATGCTGTGAGCAAATGGAATGAAGAAAATGAGATCGAAAAGGGCTCCTGTCCTCCTCTCTCTATTTCCCCTTCCCTTTCCTTTCCTGAGACACAGGCCAGGAAGCCGATTGAGGATGCAAGCTGTGGCAGGGAGGAGCAGAGGTGGCAGGTTGAGAGATGACCATTGGCGTTGAGGGACTGGTTACACTGAGTAAATAAGCAAATTAAGCAAATGATTCAATACTCTGAGGATAATAGGAAGTGATTTTCTCACTGCTGGAGAACATATTTACAAACAGAGGAAGGCAAAATAATAGAAAGAAGCCTGAGGTGCTGACCTGCAATTGGCAGTATCAATATGAGCTTATCATAAATATATATACATAACACACATATACATATATTTGTGCATTTGTTACAAATATGTACATACAGAGAGATATAGAAATAGGGATGAATATGAGGGAGTATTTATATGACATATGTATATATTTTTACATTTACATATACATATTTACACATTTATTTTCTAGCTCTGTTTGCTGAGGGGATGTAGAAGAAATGGTACCCAGTAACGCTGGGGGCCCTAAGACCTAGATCCCAGTTTCTAAAATCCTACCTCCACTAAAGCAAACTTGGGTTTCTCTAAGAAATTGTAATTCCCAGACCTAGGGCAGTAAAAGTGTAAAATTGACATGGAAACAAAAACCACCACAACCTATGGAGTCAAATGAAAGAGGAAAAAAAAATGAGCCTGGAACATGTTGTTTTTCCAGGAAGTTAGGGCATGATTGGTTAATGACAGGCGCATATCACAAGGACATAGGTGCCAAAGTAAGGAGTTAAGGATGTAAATCCATAAATCAATCAATCTGGGACAAGGGAAAGCTCTTCCTGAATGTAAGATGCCAGTGAATAAAAGTAAAAGAAATGATGCAAGTAGAGAGCCACCTCCTGGCAAACAGCATAGAGGTGGTTGACTCAGACAGGAGTCTGTAGAGCGTGCAAAAGCTGATAGGGGCAGATTTGATGAGGTGCAGAATATTGATGTAACCTCAGGATACTTCCCTATAATATATCAATAATCAATTTATAAAGGGCAGAATTGTTACTCCAAGTTAGCAAAAGCTGAGACACCGGTATAATCAGGTGCTCACAATCCATACCCCCCGCAGTGGATATGTCGGGATGTTACGTCTCCTGTCTGGACGCACTAAGAAGAACGTAGTAGCACTTCCATGACTTCCTGTCAAGAAGGCATGGTCTGGATCTGGTAATGGAGAAATATCAGATAAACCCGGGTTGAGAATCAAGGCATAAAACCAAAGACCTCTCCTCTTTAAAACTGTCCAAGACAGGGAAAGTGGGGAAAGACTGAGGTCTTTGTATAGCCTTAACTCATCTGAAGATGCACAATAACTCAATGTTCAGATATTTCTGGATAGGATCTTGAAACAGAAAGAAAAATGAGATCTTATTTGATCAGTTGCTAAAATCTGAATGGGCCCATGAATTGATGGTAGTGTTGTATCAATGTAGATTTCCTGATCAGAGTGTTGCATGCTGGTTATTTGGCAGCACATTCTTGTTTGAGAAACATGCTCTAGAGTGTTTCTGGGTGAGAAGTTATCATTTTATACTTTGCTTTCAAAAAAGCTCAAGAAAGACATTAATGATAATGGACGTATAAGCGAGTGACTATAGAAATGTGATAGCATGTTAACATTTTAGGAACTGGGGTAAAGAGGATACAGAAGTTTTCTGTACTATTTTGGCAAATGTTTGTAAGTTTGAAATTTTTTCCAACTAACAAAATCCAAGAATCTTCTCCATTTAAAATAAAGTGCATCTGTGACCAGAGGGGTGAGGGAAGGGAATTTCAGGGGAAGGGGGGAAGTGTTTGCAGGGACTAGTATAAAAGACACATGGACAATAACAAAGGGTGGGTGGAGATGGGAGGGAGGAAGGGAAGGCTGGTATGGGGGTAAAGGGCAGAAAACTGTACTTGAACAACAATTAAAATAAAAAAAATCAAAAAAAAAGAAATAAACTTGGGTGACCTTAAAAAAATAAAAAATAAAAATTAAATAAAGTGCATCTGGATTTCACAGTGGATCCCATTTATTGTTTTTAGTAAATCAATGAAAATTTAAATTGCTTTTATTTACAAAAATAACTGGAATAAATTTTAATTGCTTTCTTGGGTTACTTCAAAAATTATTTTTATGGCCAGACCATGTCTTTCACATGTAATAATTCCATTTTGACATTGGACTCATGGAATTCAAGCCTTTACAACATCAGGTTATAATAGCTATATTTTAAGTGCAAACTAAGCTTTCATTTAGTGATAGTATCTAGCTTTTATTGAGCACATTAAAAATTGATTTAATCATACTATTTTAGTATATCCTTACGATAACACTTTGGTTTAGGTCCTGCTGTTGTTTCCCTTTCCTGGATAAACTGACATATACTAGGACTAAGTTTGGCTACATATTACTGGAAAGACCAAAATGACTGTAGCTTACACAAATATGAAATATATTTTTCTCCCATCTAAAAGATACCTAAAAGTATGCAGGCGAGGGCAAGTCGTGGGGCTTCCTGGGTTCTTTCTGCTCTGCAGTTTTTAATAGGTGGTTGCCATTCCTAAAATCAGCCCATGATCCAAGAGGACAGCTGGACCTTCAGCCTCACATTTGCATTTCCAGGTGCCGCTAAGGAAATACAGTAGAAATGAAAGGCAGGGCACTCATCTCTTTCCCTTTTAAAAGTTAGCCTTCCCCAAATATCTCAGACATTATTTCTATCGTGTACCTGGCCACGATGACTGCCTACAAACTTGGTGAATATCATGTGTTTGCTTGACACATGCAAGAATTGTTAGTGAAGCATTCTATTCATAGTGGAGAGAGCTAGCAGTCTCTAACCGAGGAGAATATCGAACATCACCCACTTAGTAAACTTAGTCTAAAGCCAAAGCTTGAGCACTCACCACAGTGTGAACTGTTCAGTCCTGCAGGAGCTGGCACCCTCAGTGCAGGCAGTGGTGGTCTGTGCATGGACAGCAGTAATGGCTGAACTGACATTGTTCCTGCGGAGTTTGGGTTCTTGTCTCCTGATATAAAGAATTTAGACCGTGGACACTGATAAAAGCCAAAGCAGGTTTACTGAGGCTCTGCAGAGGGAGACAACACTGGAACAGGGCCTCGAGTTCTACACCCCACATGTGGGGCTTAGGGGTTTTTATTCCTTGGGAACGTGGAAATTTCTGGGGTTAACCAATCACAATGTAGGTTTGCTGGCTTTATTCTTTTTAGGAACATTGGGGTCTCAGTGAAGTCTGGATACTCATCAGTAAAGTAAGGCATTCTGGGATTGTGCAAGACTTACTATGGGATTCAGGAAGGAACTTCCCCAACCAAATGTTGAGTTTGTATCTGAGGTTTGTGCATTAGCTTTAAATCTAAAAAACAAACTTTAAAAAGTCAGGTTAGTTCCCAGACCATTGTTTTATAGCTACCTATTGATAACTGCTGTAGTTCCATAAGGGCTTGACTCAATGGAGCAAGTTTGGTGAACATTTTAATCTACAGGTTTCGGCACTGGCACTCAGTATGGCTTCAGTGTTATCAAAAGCCTTACTCAAAGCTCAACAGAGGAACCAGAATTAGATATATATATGTACATATATTTCCTAATTAATTATATAATATAATATTTTATACATACTATTTATGTATAATATATTATACTAGTATATATACTTTTCTAATTATATATATACAGTGTGGTAACTGAGTGGACTGTATACTTGAGTGTACATGAACCATTCTTAGTAATGATTGGCCAGAACGACCCGCCATGGCGAGTTGGGGTTGGAGTCGTGTGGCTGATGTGACTTTTGTTATTCCCATGTAAATTCCCAGGGAGGGGGTTGCAATACATGAGAAATCTATAGATGCGGTGAAAGCTCTCAGAACATTTTCTCAGAGCCCAGGGGTTGAAGGGGGATGCAGAGGCAGGTAGAAATTATTTAAACTCATTCTTCCTTCTTACTCCTTTCCCTGCACAGACCTAAACTCTCTTACCATATCTGTAATATTCTCACTTTCCAAGGAATATGTAATGCAAATCTGTATGTACTACTGGCAGTTTCTAGAAAATGGAGTAAAGGTTTTTACATTGCCTCCAAAGTTTTCTAGGATTTAAGGGTGTCTTTATGGAAGAGTACCAGATGCTGGTTACCTACAACTAGATACTAATCCCGATCCTATTAAGTTACCTGGAAAACAGTGAAGACCCTGTCTGAAGCTCCAGTCTGCCTGCCACTACACCTCCAAGGAAAAGGGGAGCATTGACAAGCTGCAAGGAAGGCAATTGATAATTTTTACCACTCAAGCTTTGAGGGGGCTTGGGAGGGATTGAAACATTCTTTATTCACCATTTGTATAATTTTATTTTCATAATGAAATCTTTTTAAGCCAGAGGAGGGAAAAATAAAAGCTCCGCAAATGGTCCAAAGTAGAATTGCTTTTGGCTATTTCCAAACCTGAAAGAACCAGCCAAACCAATTTTAATCAAATATTTTTAAAAGCACAAGAAAAACAACAACAACAAATTTCCCCTGAGTGTGAGGCTGTGAAGGTCAAGGTCTAATCTGGTGTAAACAAAAACATCTCAGTAAAGCAGAGTTAGAGGTTAAATAAATGTTTCTAACAAGATAGATTTAAAACAGGACCGTTAAAAATAGATGCTGCCTTGGCTGGTGTAGCTCAGTGGATTGAGTGCGGGCCTGTGAACCACATGATCGCAGTCAGTTCGATTCCCAGTCAGGGCACATGCCTGGGTTGCAGGCCAGTTCTCGGCAGGGGACACACCAGAGGCAACCATACACTGATATTTCTCTCCCTCTCTCCTTCCTTTCCCCTCTAAAAATAAATAAATAAAATCTTTTTAAAAAATAGATGCTGCTGCTTGTGTAGAAAGGAAAGAGGTAATGACTGCCTTTAATATTTTCTGAGTTCTGAAGGAGAAATACAGATTTGTGAACACATTCTGGAAACGAAAGAAGGATAGATTTATGACTCAAAATGTGATGGAAGTATCTGGATGACAAGTAAGGAAAACACTTTATCTATTTAAAGTGTATTACATCCTAGTCATCTCTACAGATATATATATATTTTAAGTATATTAATCTTTTCCCAAGTTCTTGGCCAGTGATTTTTTTAAAAGCATAACTAAAACTTTTTTAAAAACTAAATACCAACACCCACTAAATGTTTCTTGTAATTAATATTTTGGAGTATTTCTTTGTGTTCCTTTTCCATGCATCTTCATACATATATTTATAATTTCCTCCAATTAGTATCACATTGCACATACTACTCTGTAGCACCTTTTCTCACTTAGCAAGTCAAAGCAGCAGCATCCTATACCACTAAGTGGCTTTTAAATTGCTGCAGCTCATTCCTTCTTGTGTGCATACATCGTTTCTTTTTCTTTAAATATATTTTATTGATTATACCATTACAGTTGCTCTATTCCCCTCCTTCATTCCCCTCCACCCTGCACACCCCCTCCCCCACCCTTCCCCCCCTTTAGTTTATGACCACGTGCCTCAAGTTCTTTAGATTCTATATTCCCCCTACTATTCTCGCCCTCCCCCTATCTATTTTCTACCTACTGTCTATGCTACTTATTCTCTGTATCTTCTCCCCACTTCTCCTCCTCCCACTTCCCTATTGCTAACCCTCCATGTGATCTCCATTTCTATGGTTCCACTCCTGATCTAGCTATCCTCTTGGTTTGCTTTTGTTTTAGGTGTGGTTGTTAATAACTGTGAGTTTGCTGTCCTTTCATTGTTCATATTTTTCATCTTATTTTTCTTAGATAAGTCCTTTTAACATTTCATATGATAAGGGCTTGGTGATGATGATGAATTCCTTGAATTTGATCTGATCTGAGAAGCACTTTATCTGCCCTTCCATTCTAAATGAAAGCTTTGCTGGATAAAACAATCTTGGTTGTAGGTCTTTGGATTTCATGACTTGCCCAGGAAACCAATGGTGATGGAAAGGAAACTGGGACACAAATCAATGGAGTGAACCAGAAGGAACAACGAAACATCCAACCAGAAAAGAATGAAGAAACGAGAATTCAAAAAAAATGAGGAGAGGCTTAGGAACCTCCAGGACATCTTTAAACATTCCAACATCCGCATTAGAGGGCTACCAGAAGGGGAAAAGAAACAGCCACATGTGGAAAACTTATTTGAACAAATAATAAAGGAGAACTTCCCCAGTCTGGCAAAGAAAATAGACTTCCAGGAAATCCAGGAAGCTCAGAGAGTGCCAAAGAAGTTGGACCCAAGAAGGAACACACCAAGGCACATCATAATTACATTAGCCAAGACCAAAATGAAGGAGAGAATCCTAGAAGCATCAAGGGATAAGGGGACAGTCACCTACAAAGGAGTTCCCATCAGACTGTCAGGGGATTTCTCAAAAGAAACCTTACAGGCAAGAAGGAGCTGGAAAGAAGTATTCCAAGTCATACATTGTTTCTTTCACAACTCTTTCATTTACATCTGAGCACACAATTTCCAAATTTTTGCTATTATTGTTAGGTCTGCAATTTATATTTTTCTATGTAAATCTTTATGCACATTCAATTCTTAGGATAGTTTTTTTAGAAATAGCATTACTGGAATTAGCAGTAAGAACATATTTAAGGATTTAGAAACCTAATTCCAAAATGGCTTCCAGAAAAAGTGCCAACACCATTCACACCCACAGGGCACAAGCCCACTCACATCTCTGCACTCACAGACATACACAGGGATATGTAAAGCTGTATACTTCTATTTTAATAAGTGAAATACTTTTATTTCCCTAATTTCTAATAGCATTGAACATTTTTATTTATTTAGTATCTACTTTTCAGTTCATTGCCTCTTTGTTTTTTGACTACTTTCCCACCTCCCACGTATATTTTCTCATTACTTTGTTAGAACTAATATATTCAAAGTGGCAAATACATTTGCCGGTTTTTCATTTACTTGATTTTATTGATGATTATTTTATTGTTGCTATTGTTACACAGACAGCTTAAGTTTTTATATCGTTGAATCTATTAGTCTTTTAATTAATTTGCCTAAATATTTATGAGGCCTGTCCTATTTCCACCTGGATAAATGTTCAGTTTTTTTCAGTTGTGCCTTTCAAGTTTAAATTATGTTATAGCCGAAGGAATCATGACACAGGCAAGCTCAGGGAGCTTTCTGTTATAATATATAGTCCACTCAGTGGGGACATGGTTAAGGGAAATACCAAAATGCCCCAGGTTTCTGTAAACAGAGGGTATTTCTGACACTTAACACAAGGCACAGAATGGAGTAAAAGACTCATGGACAATGAGAGAACCTGTCCCTTTCGGCTGGAAGTCAGAGTGTTCATTGTGACTGTCATCATCAGCAAGCCCACAAGACCTGAGAAATATTGGATTGGCCAAAAAGTTCATTTGATTTTTTTCTATAAGGTGGCTTTTGCAGTGCTTAGTTGTCTTTAACTTAATTTGAGACAATTTTGTTAGGTTTTTTGTGACAGTTGTCATACCAGTGAGCATTTTTTAAAAAACCTATCAAAACTGATAAATTTTTGTGTAGCTATTTTATTTTATTTTTTATTGTTATTCGAGTACAGCTGTCTCCATTTTCTCCCCGCTACTATCCCCCACCCCAGCCACCCTCACCTCTCACCCTCAATCCTACCCCGCTTTAAAGATGGAAGAAAATATGTAACATTTTTGGCATTCTATGCTTTATTATTTCAAGAAAGGTAAAAACGTAACTGAAATACAGAAAAAGATTTGTGCAGTGTATGGAGAAGGCGCTGTGACTGATCAAACATGCCAGAAGTAGTTTATGAAGTTTCGTGTTGGAGATTTCTCACTGCATAATGCTCCACGGTCAAGCAGACAAATTGAAGTTGATAGTAATCAAACTCAGACATTAACTGAGAACAATCAATGTTATATCATGCAGGAGATAGGCAGTATACTCAAAATCTCCAAATCAATAAGGTGATTGGGGAAAATGAAAAATGTGTCTTTTATTTTACAGAAAAACTAAATGGGCTTTTTGGCCAACCCAATAGAAACCATTTGATTGTTAGCAAGCAGTTAACTGTACTGGGCATTAGATGAAGATGGTCTCATGTGTCCGTGCAAAGGCAAACAGAAACGATTAGAGCCATGTGAGAAGTTGGTGAAGCAACTGCATTTAAAGCCCAACTTTTGAGAACTTACAATTAAAAAGACAGAGGATCTCCCACACTTGATGTAGAAGTCCTGGTAGAAAAAAAAATGGATTTGGATTGAGTCACAGAAACAAGGCAACAGAAAACAAAGGACTCGAACACCAGGGGAAGGTTTTATTATCTAGGACCAAGGAAGAGATAGAGATTTTTTCAGGCACGCCTGGCAGCAATTTTACCAACCCCAGTAGGTTGTCGTTGTGCTGTCATTTTAGAGTATTTGGTTGAAATACTGCTTAAGCTTGAACCTTACACCACAGTGTAGGTTCATCTTCAAATATTTTGCTGTTGTTTCACAACAACTCTAGGTCAAAGACCTCCCCCAGATATTGTTAAAGGCAGGCTTCTCCTCAGCATGGCCTTAAGTGACAACTATACCCTAGATTGAGGCTCAGAGACTGGAAGAAGTAGGCAAAAAGCCCTCCCTCGGGGAAGGTGGAGAGGCAGAGCTAATTACCACCTGGGAATGCCCTGCGTGGGTGGCAGTGAATTAGGGACTTAACTGCGCCAGGTTGTGATACAGGAGAAACGCGTGTTATGTGAAAATCATGTTGTCAGAGATAATTCTCAGGGTCGCAAACGATGTGAATGGTGAGTGTAGTGATTGAATGCTCAAGCACCAGCATCAGAACTGGCTTAAAATAGAGCCCTCCCACTTTCTAGCTGCTAAACCTTGTGCAAGCTCTTTAATTTCTCTGAGAATCAGATTTCCAGTCTCTAAAGTGATGTTAACCTTCATAACATCATAGAGTTCAAGTGAGGATTAAATGAGATAATGTATATTAGCTACTTAATCTTCCAGCCACCTAGCCACAATTATTTATTTGCTCAATAAATGGGAACTATTCATGTCATTATAAATAGCAAATGAAGAAAATTAATAATGTGTTCCCAGAATAGCTCCTACATAAAAATTCAAGAGAAATGATCATAACCTAATATCGGCCTGGGAACTATACTTGATTAGTATCCCATCAATTAGTATTGTTAGAAAAATTCTAGAGACAAAAAAAAATTGCCTGTAAACCTAAGACCTTTGTGCTACATGGCATTACCAAATTAGAGAGAAAATGAAAATACAGTCAATATTGTAAGTCATTAACAATCTCATCTAAAGTTTGCTTATTCATAAGATTTATAATAACCTTCCATCATTATGCAGCAAAGCCAAATATAGATTTACTATTCAACATTTTTTGAACTCTAGTCACTCCCTGGGAATTATGCTGTTGTCATTTAAATTATCTCCTTTAACATTAACATATTCTTGGGATGAGAACTGTTAGTCACATTTTATGTAACAGGAAATGGAATTACTAAGGCCTTCCAAAAACTCTGTGAAACCAAACAGCAAGTAAATAGTTAAGCTGATTTTTTATCCAAGCTTTCTCACTTTAAACTTGATTCTCTGTCCATACTCATGAAACAAACAGAAATGACTCTGTTGTAAACAGCCCAAACTCACAACCAGATTTCCTTGCAAATATAACTGAGGAAGGAAGGAAGGAAGGGAGGGAGGAAGGAAGGAAAAGAAAGAAAGAATATCACCCTACACACTAAATCCGAAACTAGGGAAGTCATTTCAAAGCTTTGACTGAGTGTCTGTATAGACAGAGGAGGTGACATTAAGAGGTATTTGGAATTTGGGGGATTTTTTTGTCTTGTGTTCACAGGAGACTTGAGTTGGGGAGGGCTATAAAAATTGATTATAATAATTTGGTAACTTGCAGATTACAGAAGAAGGAAACAATTTTTTTCTCTTTAAGGATTTAGATTGAAAAATCTTCAAGTTTATGTTGGCCTTTGGGAGAAATGTAAGTTTGACCCAAAATTGCCTGTTGGGCATTTAGGAAAATAAAAGACATATATAGTACCCTCACGGGTGGAGAGATGCACAAGGGGTTTCGTCTCAGAGGAGTCAATAGCCACTTATAGTCTGTCCTATAGGACCTGGGAGAGGCAAAGCTCACCAAGCCCATTGGAAATGTGCTAGGTATAGTAAGAGCAAGACAGTGGGGGGGGGGGGGGGGCGGGGGGCACTAGGCCAAGACTGTGCGTTGGGTGGCAATTTCCTTATGGTAGGTGAGGAATTCATAGCCCTGAAGGCAATACCACAGGATGTAGATGCACCCAGGAGAGGATGCCCGCAGAGTGCGGGTCTGGCTCTTGAACTATAAGGATAATCATATTATCCAGTGTTGTACCGTATGATATAAAATACCATAACTTTGTTCTTAGTATTTGTCTTTCTTTTTTATTGATATTCGACTACAGTTGTCTCCATTTTCCCACCACCACTCTCTCCCACCCCACCCACTCCAACCGCCCACCCTTAATCCGACAGCACTTTGGCTTTGCCCACAGGTCCTTTATATATGTTCGTTTATGACCCTTACCCTTCTTTCCCCCGTTATTTCCCTTTCCCCTCCCCTCTGGTTCCTGTCAGTTTGTTCTTTATTTCAGTGTCTCTGGTTAAATTTTGCTTGCTTCTTTGTTTTGTTAATTAGGTTCCATTTATAGGGGAGGTCACACACTTGGGTTTTAATGTCTAACAATTGTGTGGGGCCATGAGAGAAAGCAGAGAAGTTCTGCAGAGAAAGGAGACTCAGCCTTCATTTAACACTTTTTCTGAATTCCTCCTACACACGTAGCTAGCAGCAGTTTTCCTTGGGGGGTGTATGGCCTGATGCTCCTCAGCTAACCCAGGTGTCAGGAAGAAAGTCCAAGGGTCTATCAGAAATAAGGCCAACTCTCCTTTGCCCCAAATATTTTAAGAAGTAGGTCACCATGACAGGGGAAGAGTAAACTGAGAATTGATTCATACTTTAAAAAGTGGACGAGTAGTGACCACGAATAATGCTGCCCCTCCTAGATTTGAGAAATGACCATCCACCAATCCAACACCAGTGTGTTTTTACAGCATTAACTGTTAGTGGAAAATAAAGTTTATTTTCAAAACTGAGAACTAAAAGGAACAGATTAAAGTTGGGTTCTAGTTTTCCTGAATAACACAGTGTTTTTCTTCATCATAAAAGACAACACAGTTGACCCTCTGGTTACCCCCATTGACCCTAAAAGGCCATCGAAGGGGAAACAGGATGTGGCTAAGAACAATGACACCTCAGCAAACCACAAACAGAGCCAACAGACGAATAGAGCCCTGGTGTTTTTCAGAAGAAAAAGGCATTGATTCACAAGGAGAACAATAATTGTGGAAATGCTACTATGAATTTTGCCCACAAACCACAATTTCCACCTCCCTCCTCATGTTCATCGATTTCAGCTGCGTGGGATGCAGAAGCATTCTCTCCTATCCTTTGAAGTCCACTCTGTGGTTTTTAACGTCCTTTGTCATTGTGACCTTCTAAAGGACAAGCTTGTTAAATTATTCTCAAAGGAATCCCTAGTCATATAAACCACAGACTATGTATATAAAATGTGTGTAAGTGTACAGCAGGTTCACGAGTAATGTCATTTTGTTCCACATCATTTCCTTACAATATTGATGCAAAAAAAATAACGATTTCCACCTGGAGCCACGGTCTGTGTGGAGTCGGCGTGTTCTCCCCATGTTTGCATGGGTTTTCTTCAGGTACCCCAGTGTCTTCCCACATTGCAAAGATGTGTATATGTGTGGTGGACAGGTGTGTCTAACTGCCCTGGTCTGAGTGGGTGTGGGTGTGATGCGCTCGGCAACAGAAGGGCGTCCTGTCTGGGGTTGGTCCTGCCTGGTGCCCTGAGCCACCACGACAGTCTTCAGCCACCCATGACCCTATAGTAGAATAAGCAGGCTTGAAGACAATTATCTTTCTTGATTTATTCATCTTTCTTAAATGTATGTATAGCCCACATTTATTTCAATGTTAAATATTAGAAGTGCTTTGGCTCTTTCTTTAGAAGTTTGGTGATGTTTTTGTGACCAACAATATGCCATAAGAAATTAATTCTTGATTATATCAACTAGTCTATGGTAAAATTGGTTTCATTATACCATGTTTTTCTTTTTTAAAAAATATTTTATTTATTCTTAGAGATGGGGAAGGGAGGGAGAAAGAGAAGGAAGGAAACATCAGTATGTGAGAGAAACATTGACCAGTTGCCTCTGACCTGCCCCCAACAAGGGTACTTGGCCCCGAAACCCAGGCATGTACGTGCCCTTACTGGGAATCAAACCAGCAACCTTTCAGTTCACAGTATGATGTCCAGCTCACTGGACCACATCAGTCAGGGGCATACTATGTTTTTCTTGAAGTCATAGTTTCCAAGAGCCTATTGACAACATTAAGTGGAGGCTTACTGTATACATTTCCAACCATAAGAATTTAAATTTAACAAGCTAGGAAGATTACGGGGGAGACAAATGAATTATTTGTCATGAATTATTATCAACTTTCTCTGAAATAGTTCATAGTTGGTCTAAGACATTTTGTAGCAAGATTTGAGATTTCTGTTAAAATACAGAAATCTGTGAATAGGCATATTTTGCAGTTTTCACAATTGCTGTCACAATGGAGCACCTATAAAAATGAACAAGAAGCAAGAGCAATTCCAATCAATAAAGCAATAGCAATGCATTAAGATATTACCTCTATAACACTCAACTCGTTTCTCCTGGTACATTTCCCTTCAATGTCCTCAATCTTGGGGCAGGGTTTTTAGAATGTGAGACAGTTGTAAGGAAGACATGATCATTTAAACCTGACTAATTAGGAGAACATTAGCTCAAGAGCAAAATTTTCAGCACAATTTCTTAAACTTACTAATTCTGCCACTCATCAATTTAACGGATTGTTACAAATAAGTACAATATAAAGGCAATAGCCAAGGCACTTAAACTAAATGAAAGAGAAAACTAAAACTATGCCATTCTTAAAGAGTTGATTTTAAAGGTGTTATTTTTTCTCACTGCCTCCTTTTGTATCACTTGTAAAAAATAATTAGAAATGGTAAAAGTCAACATACAGGTCCAGATCTCTGTATGTGAATAGGCTATTCATGAGAAAATCAGCTTGCTCGTTTCAGAGGTCACCAAGTGCTCAACAATTGTGAGGTTAAGACTGGAAAGGATATGTCTTCTCAGTTCCTGGAGATGGTTAGGTTGGTGGTCCCATCGTCTCCCGTTACATAACTGTACCTTCATTGAACCTTTTTTGCTGTTGTCACTTCTTTTTATTTTCCTTTTCACTAAGGTGTTAGTTTTTTTATTTCATTTTGTTTTGTTTGAATGATTTTGATACTATTTTTCCCATTTCCATGTAGTCCCCTTATACACCCTCCTGTCCACCCTCCCGCATCCCTACACTGTCCATGAGTCCTTTTCCATTTTTGCTCATTTGCTCTACCCCTGACCTGCCACCCCACACTAGCTGTCATCTGCTCTCGATCTATGAGTCTGTCCCCATTTTCCTTATTGGTTCCATTTGTTCATTAGATTCCACATATGAGTGAAATAATATGGTGTTTGTCTTTCTCTGACTGGGTTATTTCACTCAGCATAATGTTCTCCATCCATACTGTTGCAAAGGATACAACATTCTTCTTTTTTTTAAATTTATTTATCTTTAGAGGGGAAGGGAAGGACAAAAGGAGAGAAGCATCGATGTATGGTTGCCTCTGGTGAGTCCCCTGCTGGGAACTGGCCTGCAACCCAGGCATGCGCTCTGACTGGGAATCGAACCGCGATCGTGTGGTTTGCAGGCCCGCGCTCAATCCACTGAGCTACACTAGCCAGGTCTTCTTTTTTTTTATTATAGCTGAGTAGTATTCCATTGCATAAATATCCCATAATTATTTTATCCAGTTATGTACTGAGGAGCATTTGGGCTACTTCCATATCTTGGTGATTGTAAATAGTGAAATGCTGCAATGAACATAGGGGTGCTTATGTTCTTTTGAATTAGTGTTTTGAGTATCTTTTGATATATTCCCAGAGGTGGAATCACTGGGTCAAAAGGCAGTTCCATTTTTAATTTTTGAGGTATCTCTATAGTGCTTTCCACAGTGGCTACACCAATCTGCATTCCCACCAACAGTGCAAAAGTGTTCTCCTTTCTCAACATCCTTGCCAGAATTTGTTGTTTGTTGATTATTGGATGATAAGCACTCTGATAAGTGTGAGGTGATGCAGATGATATGATACTGTACATAGAGAACCCTAAAGATTCCACGAAGAAACTACTAAAATTTATAAATCAATTCAGTAAAGTAGCAGTACACAAAATTAATATCCAGAAATCAGTTGCATTTTGTATGCAAATAATTAACAGTAATGAACTATCAGAAAGAGAATTTAAGAAAATAGCCCCACTCACTATTGCTTCAAAAAGAATAAAATACTCCCTGGCTGGTGTAGCTCAGTGGATTGAGCGCGGGCCTGCAAACTACACGATTTCGGTTCGATTCCCAGTCAGGGCACATACCTTGGTTGCAGGCCAGTTCCCAGCAGGGAACCATACATTGATACTTCTCTCCTTCTCGCCTTCCCTTCCCCTCTAAAGATAAATAAATAAAATCTTTAAAAAAACAAAAAGAATAAAATACCTAATAATAAATCTAACCAAGTAAGTAAATGATCTGTACCTAGAAAATTATAAGACACTGTAGAAAGAAATTGAAGAAGGCACAAATAAGTGGAAGCACATACTGTGTTCATAGATAGGAAGAATTAACATCATTAAAATGTCCATGCTATCCAAAGCAATATATAGATTCAATGCAATTCCAAACAAGATACCAATGATATATTTTACAGAACTAAAACAAATGTTTCAAAAAATTATATGGAACCACAAAAGGCCCTACATCACAACAGTGATACTGAGAAGGAAGAAAAAGGTGGAGGAATCACGCTACCTAATATCAAACTGTACTATAAGGCCATAGTAATCAAAACAGCATGGCACTGGCATAAAAACAGAATAGAAAGCCCAGAAATAAATCTACACCTTTATAGTCAGTTAATATTTGACAGAGGAAGCAAGCACATACAATGGGCTAAAGATAGTCTCTTCGATAAATGGTATTGGGAAAATTGGATAGATATATGCAGAAAAATGAAAGTAAACACACAAGAATAAATTCAAAATAGATTAAAGACATATATTAGACCTTAAATCATAAAAATCCTAGAAGGAACTAGAAGAAAACATAGGCAGTAAAATCTCAGACATTGCTCATAGCAATATTTTATCTGATAAATCTCCTCAAGCAAGGGAAACAAAAGAAAAAAATAAATAAATACTACTACATCAAACTAAAAAGTTTTTGCACAGCAAAGGTAAACATCAGCAAAATGAAAAGACAACCTACTGAATGGGAGAACATATTCACTGATATATCTGATAAGGGGTTAATATTCAAAATTTATGGAGAAGTTATAAAATTCAACACCAAAAAAACTGAACAATCTAGTTAAAGATGGGCAAAGAGTAGAATAGACACTTCTCTAAACAGGATATAGTTGCTCAATAGGCATATAAAAAGCTGCTCAACATCACTAATAACCACAGAAATGCAAATTAAAACCACAATGAGTGATCCTTCATTTTGAAGTTGCCATTTTTTTCTTCGCATTTCCAACTTGTCTTCACTTAGGGAACTAGTGAACAGTTTATTAAGCCAGAATGGCATCTCCCAATAATGTGTTTGGTTATCTAAGCATCTCCCAATAATGTGTTTGGTCCCTTTATTTGAATTCTGTTACCATATTTACTTTATTTAGTTTTTTTCCTGTGTTGGCACTTGAAAATCCTGTTGGTATTTTCCTAAAATGATGTTGCTGATGTAGGTGGAAAACACTTGAAATTTATGTGTTCTACAATTTCTTACGTTTTGTTGCTGGAACACTTCAGAGTCCTCTGATTTTGTACAGAAACTGTCAGCATAAAAGACCAACTGGTAATTTATAGATAGAAATGTGAGTCTAAATTTTCATGTTGCCAAGCTGCTCATTTAAAAAACACAGTGAATTACAGGAGAAGTAAACCCACAGAACTGGAATGCTTCCCCTCATTTTTCAGTGTATGAGTGATAAGCCATGTTCGCCTTCATTGACTGATTTTTGTTTATCTCATTGATCATTTGTACTAAAAAATGGCTCATCCAAGTTCTTAGCCATCTCTTTTTTAAGATTGTATTTACTTATTTTTAGAGAGAAGGGAAGGGAGGGAGAAAAAGAGAGAAAGAGAGAAGCATCAATGTGTGGTTGCTTCCCATGTGACCCCTGCTGGGGACCTGGCCTTCAATCTAGGCATGTGCCGTGACTGGAAATCAAACCAGGGACACTTTGGATCTCGGGTTGTCACTCAGTCCACTAGGTCACCCTAGCCAGGGCCTCTATTTTTAAAAAAATAATTCCAGTAATCTTTTGGGGTATTGAGTATTAAATATCTAATCCGTTCTTTTGCATTTTATGATAGCCTCTAAAACTATATGCCAACTGGTACTGCAGTTATGGTTTTCCAGACTAATAGCTCAAAGGATATGAACTTGATCCAAATTGAAATTATTTCAAAAGCTACATTATATAATAATGCTCGTGATTTAAATGCAAAATAAAGAAAGGGGAGTCATGCCTGCCTTCTTTGTAAGAAAGGAAAATTAAATTTGGAAAATGAACAAAAGATCTATAAAGGGCTGTAATGAGAAGATAACATCCCATCTCTCCCAGCAACAGACTGAATCCAGTTTTCCAATAAGAAGGTAAAACCCTGGACCTCCAGAAAAGTAGAAACTGAAACTTAATGTCTCTTTCTCAACATGTCCCCTTCTTAGATTGCCATAATCTAGGCTCTCCTTGTCCTCATTCCAAAAACAACAACAAAAGAATAAAAGCAGAAGTAGCGCAAATTTCCTCTCTATTATCTAAGGCTCAGATCCATTCTTTCCTCTTTTGCAATATCGCTCTTGACTTCTGTGACCCACGCTATCATTTTTTCAACTCTGTTTCACATTTTAGTAGTAACATCAAGCTTAGCACTAACTGTTGGATTATTTTTGTTCTAACAGAACTATAAATTCTCTAATGTTAACAGCTAACACCAAGTGTCTGTAACATATCAGCCTCTAGTCAGCGTTTTACGTGTGTCCTTTAACCCTCCCACAACTCTCTTAGTGTCCCATTTTGGAGGTGAAAAACAGGATCAGAGAGGGTAAGTAACTCGTTCAAAGTCACAGGGGCAAGAAGTAGAGCTGTTTGAGTACCGAGTCTATGTCCTTAAACTGAGTGCTGTGCTCTCTCAGAAACATCACTACCTCCTAGAAGCAACTCACCTCTTCCCTGATACCTAGACAATGCTCCTTGGTGGCAGGGAACCATCATGTCTGGGTTTGAGGAATCTACAGCCTGGTGAAGAGGGGATTAGTTGGGACTGATCATAGACACGATAAATGTGTTCCTCTGACTTAGCTTTGGAAGATAGAGTAATCCCTTGGGAAATACTGCTGTCATTCTCTGCAACCCTTCAGATGGTCTAAGGACAGCTTGGTCCAGTCAAATGAGGGTGAGCATATTGAGCAAAAGTGGGGGAAGGCTCATAGAGGCAGGGAAGCCTCCAGCTAGAGACCAAATTTGATGTGTAGCCAGTTGCAACCTCTTTAGGTCTAGACATTCTAACACAGTAAGTTCTCAATGTCAGCAGTAGGTTCTTAGAAACCATCTTTAATAAACATCATATAATAAAACCAGTTTTGCCATAGGGTGATTGACATAAACAAGAGTTTATTTCCTACAGCATACTTCTGGTCACAAAAACATCACCAAACTTCTAAATAAAGACCCAAAGCACTTCTAATATTCAACACTCAACACTAAAATAAATGTAAGCTGTACATATAAACAGTGTGGTGATTATAGGGGGGATTTGGGGTATAAGGGGGTTAAATGGTAGCGGAAAATATAGTAAAAAAAGAAAGATGAATAAAAACAAATAATTGTTTCCAACTTGTTTATTCTAGTTCAAGGTGACTGAAGTCTAACCCAGCAGCTCAGGGCACCAGGCAGGACCCACCCATGGACAGGGCAGCTTTCCGTCCCTGGGCACGTCACACTCAGACTCACTCGGGCTGGGACAATTAGACATTCCAGTTCCACTCACATGCACACCTTTGGGTTGTGAGAGGAAACCAAAGCATCCGAAGAAAACCCATGCGGACGTGAGGGAACGTGCTGACTCCACACAGACAGCGGTCCCCGCCAAGAATTGCTTTGGTTTTTCCTCATCATTGTTATAACTGAATGATGTTGAACAAAATAACGTCATTCAAGGACCTACTAGATCTGAGGTGAAATATGCTCATGACTTCAAATGACTCTGATACGGCCAATTACTTAGAGTGAGAAGACAAGTCATTGCCTGTCAAAGTAGCCAATCCGAAGACAGGAAAGGAGGACCCCCCACTAAAGTAAGTGTTGACGGTGAGTGAGGGATAAAGATTCTATTTTGTTTTGATCAAAATTTACATATCTGAATATGCTACTTCCTCTTATTTAACTTTATATTTATGACTCTTTTATTGTGTTTACCTCTATTAAATAGCCCCTGGAATTCATGCTTCGTGGGACAGATTTTGAAAAATGGTGCTAACTTTTTAAACAGAGAGCTGTCATGAGAATGCAATGACATAATATGCTAAACGGGAAACCTGTGTAGAGGGCTGTGTGTTCAGTGACTTACAAGTCTTGTGATGTAATACTCCTAATGAGGCTGTACAATAGCTATCGTTATCACCCCCATTTTGCAGATAACGGAAGAAGACATTTTACTCTCAATTGTTACTATGTGCTCACCACCGTGTATTTTTAATTTCCACCTTCTGATCACTACTAAATTTTGGTATTATCACGCCTGTTTTTATAGTTGATGAAACTGAAGTTTGTAAAATTATATACCTTATTCAATGTTACAGATCAATCAGAGTCAGGATTCAAACCTAGTTCTGTCTAATTTCAACATCTGTGTTCTTCTTAAATCAGAGACATTAATGCACACTGAAGAACACGAAGCATTCAGTGACTATTTCCAGAGCAGCGGAAGGTGTGACTGTGGCCCAAGGACCACATCAGAAAGAAAAAAAATTTGCTCTGCGCTGATACCCACCTGCCACCCTGACATCTGTCTGTCTAAATAACCTGTCCAAAGCTGGATTTTTTATATTTGCTGCCAAATCTGCTCTGCCTAAATCTTCCCCCACCTTGGTTGATGGCAAATTCATTCTTGTACTTGCCCAGGCGAAAAATTCCTAGACTCACACCAATTGTGTTAATGGAGAGAATAAAATAGAAACCGTTAACTGAGTAACTGAAAAGGCAAAGCATGGCATGACGGAGGTGGAAAGCATGGGAAGCAGTGACCGTGGCTGAAGAATAAAGGGGCGGGATTGGAAATATTCAACTTGGTCGCCCAGGCCTCTGAGGAGGGGCAGTGACCAGAAGGTGCCGGTGCTTCTGACAGAGTGCGATGAGGCTAGTTCAGTGAGTGCTAGAAACGCTGCAAGCTTCTCTAAGGGAAAGGACTCCTACAGCTGGATTGAAGAAGCACGGCTGGGAACAGGAAGCAGACAGAGAGCAAAGAGAAAGAAGCAAGCCACACTCCCCCTCTCCTCTCCGGCAGCCCCCTCTATTACCATGGGGTGGCAGTCACCAGGGGGCAGCTGGCAAGGCAGACATGTGATTTGCAGAGCCCTGGCCTCAGCATCCCAAAGCCAAGTATAAGAGCGTGAGTCTGCTCTGGAGAGACAATAGTTATTAAGAAACTTATGTCTTTTTTTTAATTGTTTTGTTTTGTTTTGAACCCCCTGCAAGGGATCACCCTTTTGCTAGAGTAAAACCCAGAGTCCTCACTGTGGCCCACAGGGCTCTTCAGGAACTGGTCCCCAGATCTCTAACCTCACCCCCAACTCCTCCACTTCTCACTCTCTCTGCTCCAGCTGCTCAGCCCGCGCCTGCTTGCTCTCTCTCAGACACACTGGGCTGGCGTGCTACCATCTGAAGGCCTTTACTCATGCTGCTCCCTCCACCTCACTGGAATGTTCTTCCCCCAGATATCTGTCCAGCTGACTCCCCCACCTTCTTCGAGCCTTTGATCACATCTTACCTTTTCAAGAAGACTTATCCTGACAACCCTATTTCATACAGCACTCTGCCTACCGACCCCATCCTGCTCTCCCAGTTCTCTGACCCTGCTCTGTGTTTTCTTTTGTCCATGGCACTCATCACCTTCTGTCATACTGTACAAGTTATTTATATATTATGTTTCTTGGTATAGCCTCTTTCTTGACTGCTATCATGGAAGCTCCAGAAGAGCAAGGATCCTTGTTTCTTCAGTCCTATAGCTCAAGCATCTAGAACAATGCCTAGCACGTAGTAGGTACACATTAAATATTGATGTGAAGACACTCCACTTTAATCAGCCCTGTAGAGTTATTTATGGGAATGGAAAGAATGATTTTAAAGTTTGCTCCAAAAGTAATTCGTATAGGATATCTAGACTCACTGAGACATTTTGTAGTTGTTTTACTTTATGAGAACAAAGAATTGTGTTTTGCTTACCCTAATATGCAGATCAATTTGCTTTTCTTGGGTGAAGGCTTGAAGAAGTGGGAGAAATTCCTTAAATACAGCAGTTTAATAAGGGGAGATAGCCTAGAATAAAGATTTATGTCTCATAACCATAAAGGCAAATAATTGAGTAGATTGCTTAGCAAAATATATGTATAAAACTATTATACCATTGAGATATTGATAACAAAATCAATATTTTCACTTATATATTCCTAATTCTTTTTCATAACTGAAAAGGGACCAAGTTTTAAAGGACAATTTTTTGGCCTGAAAAAAAATAAGTAGCATTTTAAATGATAAAGTGGTAGGGACATAGTCATTTACTTTATAATATATCATTAACTTGAAACAGCATGTTTAATGTACATTTTCTAAATGCATATTGTATTTCATGAGAGAGGAATGAATAAAAGTTTTGAAGTCACAGAAAGCTAGACTCTTCTGGGTACAGAGAGACAGAAAGCAACCTGAGGTAAAGCCATAAAATACTATTATGCTTTGAGACAGCCTGTTAAATTTACTTCAAATTTGCAAGTCCCCTTGCCCTTCAACCTCTGTGAGTTGGCAGTGTGAAGGTTTTGCTTCATCCCAGGGATGGTGGGTGACCCGGGAAGCGTGAGTCAGGGGATGCTGGGAAGGCCCAGGCAGGAGACGGGAGGCAGGGCTGCTGTGCGGGGAGGCAGGCAGCAAGCAGGCCAAAGCTCTGCGCTCTTCTCTCTCAGACAGGACTGCATCACATTCCCTCAGGGCGATTTGCCTCTGGGGGTACCCAACAAGAGCAGTCTCAGGTGGGTTCTTAAAACAAAATAACAGCCTCTGAGCAGTCAGTTACTTCTGGTGTGTATCAGCCCTGGAAATCAGCGCCCTCCCTCACAGAGGCCTCTGGAAAGCCTGTTCCCCAAAACATGAGGGAAGGTTAAAGAACCTTTCCTCAAGCCTGCAGAGTCAGGGACAAATGATTCCAGAAGGCAGATGGGACACTCCTGGACAACCCTGGATGTACATATGAAAGCAAGGTGGGAAGAAGAAAAATTGTTGCAGAGAGAAGAGGGCCAATAACTTGCTGACTGAGCAGTGACAAAGCCCTAACAGGAAGGGAGAGGCCCTGCTCCACCTAGAGGCAAAATAAACTGACAACTGGGCCAGGAAGATGGGATAGAGAGAGAAGCCAAAATAGGCATCCCAGGAGCTGTCTCAGCAGGCCTAGGCTGAGGGAAATCAAGACTCCTCAAATTCATGTGTGACAAAGACCAGCCGTTCCTCCAGGTAACAGGAGAAATGAATGCGAACCATGAAAATGCTGCACATAATCCTATCTGGGTCACCTATGGTAATATAGCATGTAAATATTGCACGAGGATGTCAGCCTTAAAGAAAGAAAAAAAGAAAATTCTGCAGAGCATTGTCTTCCCCCGATATGGGAGCTCAGTGGTTTCCTGAAGCATCCTGCTTTACCCGTTAATAATTTCTTCCTATTCCCCTAGAACCTTGGAGTCCCTTGGACCATCTTTCTTTACTCTGTTTCTAACATATGTTAGAAGGAGGTCATGTGGAATGGCCCTGGGAGGTAAAATTATGAAGAGAAGCCAGCCTTCAGTGCCCTCTATAACCTCCTTCCTTCTTCCCTCCCTGACCTCCTTCCCTCCATCACACACACACACACACACACACACACACACCCCTCCTCTCTTTTTGTCTATGTTTGTCTTCTTTTGTTCTAAGCACTATGTTTTTGAAACTTCAAAGACATAGACCTCAACCTTTTAGAGATACATTCAAATCTGTTCTCCAAGTTCAAGTTGGAAAACCATGTCGGAAGAAAATCTGACGTGAGCATGGGTGGACCTTGAGCTTCTTCCCTTCTAGCAGGCTCCAGCTACTCCTTCCTAATGGGAAATATGTTTTGCAAACTTGGCAGCTTTTCACCAAGAATCCTCTCCCAACAGAAATGTTCATTGGCAGCAGAGTGTGTGTTCCTGAGAGCAGTTACATCTGTGCTTTGGGTTTCAAAACTGCTTTGGGCCCTACCTCAAGAGTTAATCTGCTGCAAACCCATTACCATATCAATATTTGTGGTTGGAGCATCAGACCATCCATATACCAGAAGGTTGCAGGTTCTATTCTTGGTCAGGGCACATACCTAGGTTGCAGGTTCTTTCCCCAGTTGGGACACAAATGGGAGGAAACCAATATCTCTCTCTCTCTCCCCCCTCCCTCTCTCTCTCTCTCAAATCAATAAACACATCCTCAGGTGAGGATTTAAAAAAAGTAATATGACATGTAATAAACCCTGGCTTTGCTGTGTGGTACTTAATTTTTCTTTCTGATATTCTACAAACTTTTTAATATATATAAGGCAGATAATGTGGTCATGGATGCTTAAGAACTTGAACTGTGCTGTCATCATATGATAATTATAGCATTCTTGAATGAGAGAAAAATATTATGATCTACTTTTTTAACCTTTATGCTTAAAAGTAGAGGCAAATGATAATTTCACAAATTTTGAACACTCACACTAAAACTAAAGAACAATAATGAAAACTAAGCATTCATTATAACTTTTAAAAATACTCTAGAAAGAAAACTAGAGAAATGTCTGGGGATCTTTCAAGATATCAAATATGTAAATAGTGGAAATGCCAAAATGTCAACTCATCTATCCTCATCATAAATCTAATAATGTCTCCAACAGTCCACAAAACAATCTTTATTTTGAACCGGGGCAAATTTGGTTCTGTCGTTATCTACTTTATAAGGTGGTATCTGTCATAACCACTCACAAACTGTTCTCCCAACAGACAGGTATCCAACACCAAATGCCAAAAGGCCAAAGGGGGGTCCATAGAGATCAAGGCAATGTCTCTGTAGATATTTCAATTGGCTCCTAACTTGGAGAGAAAGGCAACGTGCCAGTCATCAAGACTTAGAACAAATAGGGCATAATTCACCCTGCCCCCTTAATCGGTGTCCTTTTCCTTTTTCTTTGAGCTTTCTCATGAAGAAAATATGTCTTGTGTACAACCCTAGCTGACTAGGAGAAAGTTTCTTAATGTTGTTTGCCTTTCCTACCTCCATGTCCAGATACACCCCCCACTTCAGCCACACACATACTCCTCTTTGATCCCCCTTCTCTTTGAAATATTTCAATATGTGTATTAGGTCATAATTATTTACCTTTATAATCTATTAAAATATTGAAATGAACATTTTGAGTAGTTATTTAAAAATAGATAAGGTAGAATTGTTATTTATTTATTTCCCTATTTATTTTATTTATTTTTTTTAATCCTCACCCAAGGATGTGTTTATTGATGAGAGAGAGAGAAAGAAGAGAGGGAGAGAGACACTGGTATGTTGCCTCCCGAATGTGTCCTGATGGGGGATCAAACCTACAGCCAAGGTACGTGTCCTGACTAGAAATCGAACCCATCATCACGTGGTGTATGGGACGATACTCCAACCACCTGAGCACTTGGGTTAAACCAAAATGCAGTACAGTGTGCTTATATTCAAACCCTGGCTGTCCCGTTTATTTGATATGTACCATCGGGCAAGGTATTGGCCTTCAGCCTTGCTTTCCATAGCTGAGGATCACAGTCTTACCTGCTTCATAGGATTATTGGGAAGATCAAATAAATTTATACATAGATAACATTCAATAGTATTTGGGGAATAGTAGAAATCCATGAAACGTTTAGCTATTATTATGCTACAACAATTTAATTGAAAGTTATCTAAATTGAAATGAAGAAAAAGAGGTACAAATTTAATACTTTTGGTTTGGTCCTTCCTCCTTCCTTTAATTCTCATCCTATTCATTTTATTTGACTTTTTGGATGAGCTAAGTAAATCCTTCCTGCTATTTAGAAGCAAAATAATTAGGATCCTTTCCAATACCAGTGACCTGGTTTTGATGCTATGCACTAGAAGTAGCCTTCCTAGACAAAACAGATTCTTCTATCTAATTATTAGGGAAAAGAATAATTTAAGATAATTAAAATTAAGTATACTTAAACCAAACCAAAATTATCAGCTGTGAAAATATTCTCAGGCATATAGTTGGCTTTTATACAAAATTTTTTCATGGGGTGAAATCATTCAGTTACCCAAAGACAGGGTTTTCAATGAGTTCATCATAGAGGCCTCACAAATATCTAAATTGATTAAAACATAATATGCTAATAGGTATCACTGTTGTTTTTCATTCGTGGTAGTCGGTGATCATACCCATTTTACTTCTAAAATGTATTATGATAAATATTATGGCACACTATAGTCTCTATTGGTATCCTCTCATAAAAATGCTGGACCTTCCCATAGCTATTTCCTTGATACCAAGTGCTAATCCACTCTGGCCTGTTTTGCCACCAGCTCATTAACTTTCCTGACCCACCTCCCTCCCCTAAACAACTGTCAAATCATATGGTTCTCCTCTCGGTTGTCACCCGAGAATAATCTTGACAGAGATTACAGCCTTGTATTTTCAGCAGGCCCAATCAAGAGAAATATTACTCTAAAGGGTCTAAATGTTATTCTTAGATCTAGCCAGATTAGCAGAACTATGTACCAGAACTGCCTCGCCAGCAGACTGCACTGAGTAAGAGAGGTTTTGAATTACAGTCTTTGGAGGCAGTAACACTACTTGTGTCTTTGTGGGGTTCTTGTCTCTTATGTATTTCACATCCACAAAAAAGGCAAAAAGAAAAAGAAAAAAACTTTTTTGCAATATAGCTATGGCCTGTCTGTCCCCTGAGAAGTTGCCAATTCATTGTAGACAAGTTAATTACTTAAGTCAGACAAAACTCAGGATTTTTGGCTCCAGGTAGAGACTCAGAATAAAAATCCTTTCTTGTAAGAGCTAATTTTTTTTCTGTCAATCCCAATCTAATTTATCTAAAACATTTCTTAGAGTTCAACTGTCCTATGAGTACCATCTAATGGGTCTCACTGTTTGGTTTCTTTGGCTTATCACAAGCACTGATAATTCTTGTATACATTAACTAATAGGCCTCTTTCAAAGTATTCTGACATTTAGCTTAGTGTTAAATGGTTCTTAATGAGCTCTACACTGTCCTCCTCCACCCTGAGTTCCTGCACAGGAAGTCCATTTTCTCCACAACACAGAGAACTAATGGTACTGTACATTCCAGTGAGTGTGGACCAAGTCTGGACTTTAAATGGAAACCTTTGGACCAAATTACGATCATGAAGACAAAACATTCTAGCGGCTGACTACATTATTTTATTTTTTTAGCCAGATATTTTAGCAACCATAGACATAGCCTTGTATAAAAGGACCCAAAATGATGCAAAGAGTTGAACAACCGTTTGAGAAATTTGATCTTGGGGACCATTCACTCATAGATTGGGGGTGGTGGTGGTATTTGTAAGCACACATTTTCTCAACAAATGCTTGTTTTCCCCATTCACAATTTCAGCTTCATCCTGGGGAAAATGTCTCTGGAACTCAACCCAGTGAGGCAAGAGGATAGCAATTCTTTGGTCAAACTGCAGAGCATCAAGTTCCTACTGTACTACAGGCCAGCGATTTTCAACTGATGGGCTGTGAGAATTTTTAAAACGTTCAATACTTGACTATTTAGTCAGGGGCATGGACCTCTTTTTCCCTTAGACTGTCAAAAAAAAAACAAAACATGACAGCAGCCACCACAATAGCCATCAGGTGTGAATGAATTGAAATTATGCCGATGTTTTGTCAGATTGGCAAAATATAATACATCCTTTGGTGTGCCACAGAATTTTGGTAATTAGTTTATGTGTGCCATGAGATAAAAAAAAGGTGGAAGATTGCTGCTCTAGGCAATTGAGCCAGATGAATGATTCATGTCTTATGTTGTGAATGTGTGTATGTGTATGTATATGTTTTCCTTCCTTTCTTTCTTTGAAATTTGAATCAGTGTATATTGAGTTTCTGTTTCAGCACTTCATATTGAACCCAAAGCACCTGAATAGCTGTTTATCATCTGCTCCTCTTGGTCACTTGGTCCCTCAGCCAACAGAGGTCCGTAACAAATAGGCAGGTGAGGGCAAGACCTTCAAGAACAAACACGCTGTTCTTTCTATTCTTTTGTGGTTCCTTCTTCATTGTCACCTCTTTTTTTATTTCAAAAAAAATCATCCAGTTCACTGCATGCTTGTTTCTAGGAAGGGGAAAAGAGTGAAGAAAAATAATACACTATATGTAGTATATTTAGAAAAAAATCACATAAATATTTTACAGACTGTACAGTAAATAATGTATACATTTAGAAAGGCAATGTAAATATTTTATAGACTGCAGAATAACCGTTAAGGTTGAAATGAAATCACTATGTTTAGAGAAATACAGTGTGCCCCAAACTGTACCACAGAGTTTTACTATAGCCCAGTGCCATACACTTCATAAATCACAGCATTCTCTGCATTACCTGGGAGTTCAAGAATTCCACTTGCAGAGTCAGTTCCTCCCTTCTTTCTCTTCTGCTCAGAAAGACCCCCACTCCTACCTCACCCCTCAAGGCCCTGCTTTGAACTATGGCAGTGATCAATACATTCTCCTTGAGAAACTGAACCAGGGCATGAGAGTGAACTCACCCACATCACCTAATTTTCATGCGGAGGGTGGTGAGAAAGCTGATCAGAACTGGACGGAGAAAATACCGAATGAATTCCAGATGTAACCTGAGTCTCTGCATATTTTTTCAGGTGGCTGAGGACACATCATGTTGGTTTCCTGAAATCCACTCCTTGAGAGCCTTGATTGGCCGGTCCAGGATTCAGTTACGCATCAGTGCCCTTGTGATGCTTAAATACTATAATATTTACCAGATTGTGTGAAAAATGACACAGGTGTGTTCTGAACAATGGGTAATACAAATAGTATCAAAATATTCAGAGGAAGGGCAAAATACTGTCATGCAGCTCCTTTTCCAGCTGACTAAAACTCATTGAAACAATTGGAATAAAACATAATGTGGTAATCTTGGTGAAAATGTTTCTACTAGTAGTTAGATGGAGATCAGGAGGCCACAGTAATAATCTCTAAATAGAAACAAAAAAGAAAGTTCCACGTTTAAGGATTATATTGAGAGCCCTTTGATTAGTCAGTCAAACGATAGGAAGAAAACAAGGACCTAAAAAGGCAGTACACAGAACAGAACCCGGAAAATGATGGGAGAGAAGACATAAACTAGAAACCCCATCAAATTAAAGACGTTAAATAACATTCAAGCCATTGCACGGAAATACCATAGCGGAGAGGGGCTGAAAGCAAAAGACAGCAGAATGTCCCCAAAGAATGTAATTTAAGGATATAACCCCCTGGGAGTCCGTTTTAAATGTTGATTACTGAGCCAGTTGTCCCCAGAATGCTAATGAGGTTTATGGAGCCAGGGAATGTGCATTTTTGGAAAGCTGTACAGGTGATTTTGCTGCAAGTAGCTTGTAAGCCACATTTTAAGAAGTCCTTGATTATTGAGGACAAAGATGAAGGCATGGAGGGACAAGAACGGTTTGGTTCATAAATCAGAGAGACAACGCTAAGCATTCTACCCCATGCTACATGTCACCTATTGCAAATATGTGGCACCCAAAATCACTATAGTTATATCTATTGAATGCCAGGCATCATTAAGAAGGTTAAATTTAGTTCAATACTAGCAAGAAAAAAAGCGTGAGGAGAAGGAAGTTACATTCAAAGTAACTCTGCTAGATGAGGGTACTTATCGTAGATCTCATCTTTCTTTAGAAGCAAATTGTTTGTTTGCTCTTTAATACTTCATACCTTACCAATGAATGATGGATGGTCTCATTGTCAATTAAATTTCTTTTTAACCCTTTGAATCTAAGAGCATTTGGAGAACAAAAAGACATTTGATTTTTTTTAGTGGAATGGGCGCATTTGGAGAAGATACATTGATGCTGTGAGAAAGGGGGAAACAAAACAGAAGAGATACAGGGTGTCCTAGTTATTAATCACTCAACCTTTGTGACCTCAAGATGCAAGCACTTTATTATTTTTCACAGTGACATGCGTCAGGAGTTTGGGTTGGACACAGCTGGACGACTCTCGTCTCACACGCTATCAGTGGTAGTTTTTCAGGGGGAAGATATGCTGTCCTGGGGAGTCCAGGAAGGCTTCCTTCTCACACCTGCCCCCGTGGAGGAAAGGCCTGGAAGACTGGGCTCAGCTCAGTCTGTCAACTGGAGTGTCTATTGTAAATATACCCTCTCCCTTACGGCAGCTTCAGGCTATTTGAACATCCCACATGGCAGCGCAGGGCTCCCAAAGAGAGTGTTCTATGAAACAAAACAAAAAAACCTGCCTATTTCTTAAGGCCTAAGATTGGAAAGTGGCCCAGTGTTCCTTCTGCCATCATCACCTATCGGTCCAAGCAGTCCCAAAGCCTGCCCAGCTTCAGGTGGAAAGAACATAGACCCTGCTTCTCAAGGAGAGGAGTGTTAAGGAATCTGCACCCACGTGTCTCAAATCCATCACAGAAAAATGTTTTAGAAATGTATGCAAATATTTTTTCTTTCCTAGCACATCAAGGATGACTAAACAAGTAATTATTACTTTTTTCCCCCATCAACCTCCCAAGGGTGAAAAAGCCTTCAAAGGATAGTGAAATTTACAAAATCAAGAAGCATATGATTCCTGCTCTTTCCTTACTACTTAGACAATGCCACTTGGACAATGACGTTGTCTAAAGCAAAGATACAAAATTTTGTTTGGTGCAGTGACCAACTGGGATATGCTAATCTGTTGTGAGGTATATTGCAGGCAATATGCGGCTAATAGCAATTTAAAAGGTTTTTCAAGTAATTTACACATTTTAAAAAATAGTTCAGTTAAATGGCACTTTCACTCACATGTAAAGCTATACGCAGTTCTGAGTGCTCTCCTCCAGGATGGAGTGAGCCTGTGGGAATGTTCCAAGCAGGTGGCTATCACCAGGCATCATTGGTGGTAAGGAAAAAACTCCTTGAAGATGTAACTTTTCAGCTGAGACCCAAAATATGAATGGGAGTGAGCTGGGCTGGGAGTTAAAGAATATTTCAGGCAGAGACAACCATATGTGATGGCCTTGAGGCTGAGTCAGGCTTGTCTTAAATAGGATGGGAGAAGACCAAGACTTAGGACAGCTAAATCCAGTCAGGCAGTGATTTGGGGCCACTTAGAATCACTTGGGTGGTGACTGAGTATTGAACACCCCCCCAAAAAAATGAGAAATGAAGTTTGGTAATTAATCACAACAGTCCTTGCTAATTAAGTCCTATCAGATTTACAAATAATTTGCAGAATTTGAAGGTTTACTCCAATCTTCTTTCATGTCTGTGTACCTTTTAGGTAAATACATGAACGTAGAAAAACAGCTAATAACCAGGATGTGGATCAAGGGAAGACACTGGATCAAGTGGATCAAGTGGATCAAGGAAGATCTTGAGTACTATTATCAAAATAATATTCCACTTTTTAGTTCCTTTTAATATTTTTAAAATATTTTATTTTAGAATTATACCATTGTTCTTCTATATTATATCATTTAATTAAATTCCTCTTTATTTTACAGAAGGTGTAACTGAGAAGAAGTTAAGCAACTGGGTGACCCATAGCCAGCCAGGGAGCCCTGCCTGGGAGATATTCTTCTGTGCCTAATATTTCCAGGCCATGGCGACCCACCATCTATTACTAAATGAGTGGATGAGATTCCTGAAATACAACTTCCAATTTCAGAGAGATGAAAAAACAAATCCAATTCTACTGAAAGCATCACAGATTGGGTTCTCCAGGAAGGAGATTCTGAGACAGTGATTAGCATTTGTTAGGGGTTCTCGTAGGGTCAACACCTGTGTTGGGAGAGGAACAGAAGCAGGATCAGTGGAGAAAGTCGTGGTGCAGTCCCAAGACCTCAGCCCACCCTGCAGGGAGCTGAAGGCTGGGACAATGCTTCAGGGTGTCCTGAACTAGGTCCAGAGAACCACCTTCACGGCCCTGCATCAACCCATCGCTGTGTTTGGCCCCGGAAGGGAACAGATGGCTCCCATCAGAAGACACAATTTCCAGAGATGGCTGACGGCTGAATGCTGCTAACCAAACCTTCCCAGGAGCTGAAGTGTATAGACTGTCCATGAAGTGGAGACGATACCTGGGCAGCAGAGCACAAGTTCTGCAGTGGGAGTCCCACCGTTTCTGACGACCTCCAGTGAGACCACCTCCACCAAGCCAACAGTGGGTCATTCCTCAACTATTACAATTGCCCCCTGGAGGGTGTGCCTGCTTCAGGTTTTGCTCTTCTTCAGCATAGCCACCACATCCCGGATGGCATTCACCTCTTAAAATGTAAGTGAGACTTGGTTACTGCTTACGAGTAAACCTCCAATGGATTTGCATCACACGTACAGTCAAATCTAAATCCTTTACCACAGTCTACATGGCCCGACTTGATTTGGCCTCTCATCCTTAGGTCTTTTCTTTAAGTACAATGTACAGATTTTAAGTGTCGAATTGGATGAGTTTTGACAAATGAATATATATCCATCCCCTGTAAGATATAACAATGTTCTTTCACTGCAGAAGGCTCTCTCGTGTACTTTTGCAGGGCTCTGTCCTCCCATAATCTCTCACCCCTTTTGGAGAGGTAACCACTCCATTCCTATTTTAAAGGTTTTGCCACAATTTAAAGCCACGGATAGAATTGATTAAGAATGTCTAATGTTTCCAATTAGCAACTAGATGATTTACCTCTTTCAGAAGGTAAGCAGGGAGGACACGTTACCAATATTCAGGACCACTTCCTTCCACAAAGAACATTTTGTTAACCCTCTATCACCCCTCAAGCCGGCATTTCACGCAAGGTGGTATAATGGTCTTAATTAGCATTTTGCAATGGTTACAAAAGATCCGGGTTTCCTTTTCTGGTGTGAGCATGTATGCTTACCTTTGTGCGTAATAAGCACCTTCTGATTTGAGGGGTTTTTTCCTCACATGAATGTAAATGTAACAGAATTGAATGTACTCCTTTAATGACAATCACACGGCTGCACGTACACACAGTGGACGCCGCCACCCTAAATGGGAGCAACAAGAATAACTTTAGAGTGAATGACACTCATGCCAGTGCAAAAAATATATATGGTTTTCAGTAAGTGTGGATCTTTCAAGGGTTTGTTGCTGTAGTGTTTCTTGGTGATTCCTCAGAACGTACCAAAATGCATTATTTCGTAAGATTTTTGGCAAAGGCCTTTCACTGTAGCTTTGAGAATTTTTGCTTTTGTGATGTGAGTTGAAACATAGGGCTAAGAGAGATTTTGAAAGTCTCAACATTACCCCGCTGGATGTCTTTCCACGTAGCAAATTGTCTTAAAATAACTCTGCAGCCAAGGATAGGCATTAGCCAAACTTTATGGCATCCACCCAAAGATCTCCAAAGTGGCTTGGCTAGGTTTGGGGAGAAGAACCAAGAAGGAGGGAACATGGTACCGTCAGTGGTGATATTGAATTCTTGGTGCTCCAGCATTGGTTTTGGGAAGTCACTGTATCTGCAGTTGGTTTAAACGGGGGAAGAGTTTGAGTCTCCAGCGATGAGATCTTTGATTATCCTTGGCAGGTTATTCTGAGATATCGCAGGTCCATCTGCTTCCAGACCATCACAATAAACAGAGTCGTAATGTTTTTGCCGGTGGAGAGTCTCTCCTTCCATTTGCAAAAATCACAACACCTGGGAAGCACAGTAAAGGGAAGCACCATAAAAAAAGGTCTGTGTGTTTCTATTTTGTTCACCAGCTTATTTCGTTCTTTAGATTCCACATACAAGTGAGATCATATGGTATTTGAGTTTATTTTAGTTATTTTAGTTAGCATATTTTAGTGAGCATAATAATCTCCAAGTCCACCCATGTTGTTGTAAAAGGTAAGGTTTCCTTTTTTTTTCTTACAGCCAAGTCGTATTCTATTGTATAAATGCACCACAGCATTTTTACCCACTCCTCTACTGAAGGACATTTGGGCTGTTTCTACACCTTGGCTATTGTAAACAACAGTGCAATAAACATAGGGGTGCATATATTCTTCTGAATTAGCATTTTAAAATAGAAATAGAGGCAGGCATTCATGGAACAGACTAACAGCTCTTAGAGGGGATGGAGTATGGGGAAAGAAGGTGAAAGGATCAGCAAAAATATGTATGTTATATATGTTATTATATACAGACACGTATGTATGTATAGGTGTGTGACTAGATAAATATAGACAGGTATAGGTATAGATAGATGTAACACACAGACAGACCACAGCATGGTGTTAGCCAGAGGGAAAGGGGTGGGGGAAGGGTAGACTGCCAATTAAAGACTGTCTGCAACTCTCTGAACTGCTAATGAACTCCTTTAGCCCATCACTCAGAGAAGAGTTACCTACTCTCATCTTGGAGTACACTGGAACTCAGCATACTTCTCAGCGTTACCCAAGGGCATGCATGGTCCTAAAAACAAAATGCCCGGGTAATGAAGATGGTGATATTTGAATGTAGTTACTAAACAAGTTGACTGCACAGCCATTAACCTAGTCACACTGAGGTCTCATGTCAAATTTTTTATTAAACTAAAGATCATTCAGGTAGAGTTTGGATGTAACAATTTATCATTGGTGGGACAATACCCAAAACAAAAACTGGGAATTTAAAATGATTGACCTTTAAATTTTATCTGTTCTTCTAAGGTTCAGGACATCGTACTTAAGTTTTCAGAACCAGAGAGTTTCGGAATTTCCACACAAAACATAAGAGGAAACCTATAGCTATCTTTTAGCTCTACACCTCTCGTACTTCAGGTGGTACAGAGGACCACGGAGCCTCTGCTGCCGAGCAGCCCCCAGATTTAGTGGCGGCACCCCGTTTTTGTTGACTCCAGCTGCTGGTTCTTTTCCTGATTCGTTCTAGACTCTACATCTTGTGTGGTTGGCTCATGCGTCTGCAGCCATTTGGCAGGTCATCGGGGGGCTGGCTGGTGACAGAGGACCTCACTCTCGGGTCTGGTGCGGGGTTGCAGTGTGTCAGGTAGAGCCAGGTGGGGACGTTGGCTCTGTGCTTCTGACCAGCCCGGGTCTGTTCATAGGGAGTTCCAAATCCCAGTAAGAAAATAGACTTTAAGTCCTATTTTCACATTGCACTGACCACAAATGTCCTAGTTAATCCCAAAATCGCTGTGGGTGGGGACCACACAACATCATGGATATAAAAACCAGTTAAAAAAGGAGGACCATTATTTCATTAATCCACCATTTATTAGAAATACGAATTCAATTTTAATAAAATATTGAGAAAATGGAATCAAAATTGAAGCTTCAGTTTGATAGAAGTACCTCTAAGGGCTCAGCTTCTTTGAATAATGCCATGGTTTATTTGTTGTTTTTCTCATAGCATCCAGTTTTGTTAGGGATTCAGTACTTCCCTATTCCAAGACATCCACATATGACCTCTTCTACCTTGTCTTCTAATTAAGGCAATTGTCATTTTTCCTTTAACTTAGACCTTGTACACCTTATTCTTTGATTTTACATAACATATGTGCATGACAGAGATAGTATTTGTCACGTTTGTCCACTGTAAAGTTATCTTATTTTCCCTTTTCTGTATTTCATATTCTATTCTTTTGAAATCAATTCACTCTGTATTGAAAGCTCACACTTCAAGAAAGGAAGGGAGTGGTTAAGGTCAGTCTCCTGGTGGTAGGGGTGGAGTGGGGGACGGTGGGGGGGGCTCTGTATGACTATGGACTCCTGTATATTTATTTTATACTTTGGATTATACAGCACTATATTATCTATTTTGTTGCTCAAGTTGTTTTAACTTTGCCACCAGGAGCCCTTTTATGTTGTTTCCTCTGTCCTCGCAATTTTATCATTTATTTTGAGTGCGTCCTATTTAGAGACACTACATTTTGTGTTTTCCTCCTTTGCCTTTATATTTGATGAATTTATTCATATATTTTAGATGATTTTTATACATTTTATATGTGTTATATAAATATTCACAAGTGTTTTTCCCAGTCTCTTGCTTTGCATGTAATTTCAATTCCATTGTAATTACGCATATTTTTCTTTAAGGTTTTCGTTGTCTGAAAAGGCCTTCTTTCCCCCTTTGGTCATAAAAATATGCTCATATTTTATTCTAACAAACTGACAGTCCTGTTTTTACATTTTAACCCATCTGGAATTTATTTTTGCCTGTGATTTGAGGAAAAGATACAGCTTTATTTTCTTTCCCTGCCTGCACAGGCAGAAAATTACCTTAATGTCATTCCTCATTGTCTGGGATTTTCACCTCTACCATTTTTCACACTCACATATAGCTAATCTGTTTGGGGCTTTCTTTTCTGTTTCCCTGATCTACTTTTCTGTTCCTTTATCATAGATACCACACAGTTTCCATTACTATAGCTTTAAAATGTATCTTGATTTCTGTTTGGGTATGGACTTACCTATGTTCACTAGGCTTGAGAAACCCAGTAATCTAATGCAGGGTTTCCCCACTTCAGCCCTATTGACATTTTGGACTGGATAATTATTTGTCATGGAACTATCCTGTGCGTTGTAGACTATCAGCGGCATTCCCAGCCACTGCCCACTAGGTGCCAGTTATCATCTTCTTCCCAAATGTGAGCACCACACCTGCCTCCAGGTATTGCCCAGTGTTTCTCAAATTTGCCACCATTTGAGAACCATTGGCCTAAAGCAATGAACAAGAAGAGTCTTAGAAATACTGCTGTAGATCATGATATTCTTGGGTATAATAATCCTGGATACATGAGAGAATTGCAGTTCCCGACCTTCTTGAAATCAGGCTTGGATATATGTCTTACTGGCCACAAAGTAGGAGCAGACAGTACCTAATGGCCAATGTTCAAATTTCCACCTTTTCCTTTCTTCCTGACGTAGAGAGGTTTGAAGCATGTGTCAAATGTCAGTGTCTCTTCCAGTGATTTAGTTGAGCAGAGCCCCTAGTAAACCAAGTTGAATGTAGTTCAAACTAGAAACAAACTTGATAATGTAAGCCAATGGGGTTTTGGGATTTGTGTTATCATCACATAATTCAGTCTGCCCTGACAGTAGTATTAAGTCTTAAGTCTGTGCAATAAGAGAAATGCACTGCTGCGTCTGCACCCTGACATAGTTAGAAAATTATCTCCTCTCTGTGTCTTCTGTGCCTTGCTGCTGGGGGGAAATTCGAGCAAACGAGCTATCTAGGTAGGAGAGGTTGGCAGAAACTTTCGTTCTTCGTCAGTGCTTCCAGATATCAATGAAGGACTTACCAGCTCTGCTGGTGTGAAGAAAGGGCTCTATTCTGATCTGTTAGAAGCAAAAGCCCAGGTTTCCTGCATCTATTTGATGATTTTACTTCCGCAAAGATGCATCATATAATTGGATGTTCTTTTAAATACTTTAATCCCTAGGAAAATCCCAGAAACAACAAAACCAAGTCAAAGAAAACCAAAGCCTTCATAATTTTAGGATAAAAAAATCTACAGAGAACTGCATTTCCGTTGAAGAACTGCATGGAAATTCAGTTGGAACTAGGGCTTGCTTTTACCAGTACTTGCTTTTATTAGTACTTCTAAAACCATTTTGTGATTTAGCCATTAGCTTTATCAAATCTGAGTCATTGCTTAATGACCATTCTTCTCAAAATCTAGGAAACAAATTGAGTTCAACAAAGTAGCACAATGCCCTGTTTTACAGTATTTTGCCGTATTCTCTGCAGAGCCCTTCCTTCCTGTTACCATCAAAGGTTAGTCTAATAGAGTGTCTATATTTAAATGATCTGCACCCTTTGCAAATTGTTCCCAGTGTCAGTGAGACAAATTCTCAGGAATTGCTCTGTGGAGGATTTGGATTATACAAAGAGCCTCCAGCTCACCACACACCCTTCAGAGCCAATTCTCTGGAATGGAAACTATCTGTCTAATTTTCTAAATTGGTAGGTGTGCACCATTACTCACCAAGAAAATTTATTACCTAAGAAAGTGGAAACAAATGTCACTGGATTACGCCAGGTATAACTCCAGCAGGTGTACAGCTGTCCTGCCCAGCTTCCTCAACCCATCTTCCCTCAGTCCTTTGGCACCTGTTTTCCAGAAGCTCCCCATTTATGTCCCAATTGTTTGCAATCCAGTTCCATGGGACCCTGCCAGGCAATGTCATTCTTATTTTAAGTGACTTCAGTAAACAAATGAACTCAGTTCTGTGGCAGGAGACTTAATGGTACTAAAATTCCAGTTGCTTCAATGTCAGCATCAGCAATTTTGATCACAAACACTGAATAAGTTTTTCATGGATCAAAACATTGGAATCACTTACGCCTAAGCACAAGATCTTTTCTTTGGAGCTGTTCCATTAACATTATGGACAATAAACATTATTTTAATCATGATAAAAGGTCAAAAAGCTGCCCTTCCAAACTTCCCCTATGTAAGAGTGCTTGGCACATAGTCAGCTCTCAATAATCTGAAGTGAAAAACACCCAAGGAACGCCATCATTTTTGATTGTCAAAAGAGATTTGATGGTTTTACGAAAGTCTCTGCATGGAGAAAGTGAGTAGTCAGGGTTCTAACCTATGCTTTTCCATCAAGTGTCATGCGATTGTTTCAAATAACCCTTCTGTTGCTCTTCAAGATGACAGCGTGGAGTATCTCCAACAGGAAGTGTGGAAATGTGACTCTGCATACTTTTATTGCAGTAATTATGATGATAGTTGCCAATTTGCGGTGTGTTTACTAGGAGCCAGGCACTGTGTGCTAAGCACTTTCCTGGATTAATTATCATGGGCTCCATGAGAACAAAATATAGCGCTGTATCCCCGATAGCTAGAGGTACACACAATGCTCAGTACTTAGAAGTGTTTCATAAGTACTTGTTGAATGAATGAAGGATTACAGAATTCCATTCAATCTTCATACTCTCACCAATTTGCCAATAAGAAAATTAAGCTCAAAGGTCTCACCTCCGTTATAGCAGGATTTGAACCCATGTTGTCCATCCATACAGCCTATGCTCTTGACACCCAGGGTGTCCATTTACTTGTTCCATTTTAGCCTGCAGACAAACAGAACATTCCGGAAAGGCAGCTGCAGGAGGATTAACTGTTTCCTAGTTCGCCCTACCCCCTTATCCCGCTAATTATAGAAGGGCCATTTTAAGTCTAGTTCCCCTGCCCACTGAGAAAAGAAACATAAGTGCAGGGTAAATAAAGAATGTCATGTGAAGGATTAGAAAATTATAGACATCTTGTGCAACTTTGATGGGATTTTACTGGTAGTATCACACCAATTATACAGGTCTTTCTATTCGCATAAACCACTCATGTAATCACTGACACTTACAACTGACCTCTCCTTGGAAAATGACAAAGACTTCATTGTATGGGGCTTTATTAGACAATTACAACAGGTGAAAACTTCTGCATTCCTTTTTCATTATGTCTTTGGCACTTCTGGGAACAGGAAAGGCACTGAGTTGCTTACATACCTGACCAGAGCTATGCAACTCGGAGCCGGCCAGGGTAGCCACTCCTGGTGCAGCGTTAGTGAATAATGCTCTCATTGTCGAGAGAGAAGGAAAGCCTGCAGCTGCCCTGCCGAAAGGTAAATAGGAGGGGAGATTCTCTCCACAGAGAAACCAATTCTAACACATCCTACATTCCTTGAACCATCCCATCAAACCACATGTGGCATGAAAAAAGTGCAGATTTCAATTTAGGTAATGTACACGCATTGAAGGTTAGCAGAGGACCATGACCAGGCCAATTCATCTTCAGTAGATTAATGTCTGGGTTAGACAGGTATGTCATAAAACATGGACAATGTGCGGAGACGCTCAGGGCTCACCTCCTTCTTCTCTAATGCACTGCAGTGCTCGCCTATAAGAGAGCTGTAGTACTCTAGGGCTATTGCTTTTAACATTGCCTCTGACCCAGATAATGTCAAAATGTCTGAATGCATGTGATCCTCTTCTTCCAAAAGAGCATCTCTAATGTAATGCAAATGCACATGGTAGGGGAAATTCCAGCTGAGAAAATGAGGCCTTATATTTCTGAAACCATATACATGTCAATAGCCCATTATTCTCCCGTTTTAAATGTAATTGCAGCCCAGCTTTGAATGAATTCCTGAAATAATAAAATACACAGAGTAGCAGTCTTGCAGTTATTTTATGCCTGCTCTACCACCCCCTTTTCCTCCCCAGCCTCAAAAGTCGCAGAGATGTTGTGGAGAAGGAAGGGGAGCAGAGATAAAAGGGAAAGTCAGAGCCCTTGTCTTGAACATGTTATCCATCAGAACAGCCTGTGCAGAGGAAATATGCAACGTTACAACATCAGTGCCTTTAAACCATTTATATAAATGTATCACGCATGTTCCAAGTTAGCATGACAGATTATTTTCAGACAATTAAGAATACTTATAATGGTTTTCTTTGGTAAGAACTTCCTTCAATTTCCAATTTTCCATTTAAAGCTAATGTTTCCTGTAGAGCCTTAACAGCAATCATTTTGAAAGAAGCTTTTCAATGGGTTTCTTTCTTAGTCATGGGAGCTGTCCTGCCTTTTCTTGATAAATTTAACATGGGTATACTACAGTTTTTATCGCCAGAACAGTTGGATGCAAAGAGGCCGTTATCTCATTGGATGGCCATTCTGACAATCTTCCTCTGCAGCTTTTCCACCTCCTCCCCACACTCTCCTTTTCTCAGGAATCGTCTAAAAAATTTCTTACGGTGAAAGGTAACAAATAAATTTCACAGCTGGGAGGCTCCTGATGATCTTCCTAATCTTTTTCTTTCTTTAGATGGTAATGGACACAGTGCCTTATTGTGATAAGTAAAAAATAAGATGTCAACTTTTTGGAGAACAGGTGTGAAAGTTACCAAAGAGATTTCCAAAAGTGAAAAGTGACATCATTTAAAAATAACTAAATAGAATGGTATTCAGTGTATTTTACACATTTGTGAGAATTCTGACTTCTCAATTTCTTTTAACTTTCAGAATATCAGAGTGAAATATGATTCTTTAATCTTAAAGTTTGTGGACTCAACTGTTCTTTAACTGTGAGTTGGGTTAATTGTTAAAAGGAGAACATTTTGATGGTTCAAATTCTCCCACAGTTTCCTGCAGAAAATCGCCTGTGGGTAATCACTGTGGGTAATCACAGTGGTTCTTTGGTACAAACTCACAAATCTGTTTACTAATATTCCTGGAGTCCTTGAGTAGCATGATGAAGTGTTGTGTTGTCCCATGCAAAAAAGAGCCTATTGAGTTTATTATTTAGAATACTTTTTGTTGCATGCAACAAAATAATCAAAAGTTGCTCAAAATAGAAAACATTTACTGTTTCTATGACAAAAAAAAAAAAAGCCAGAGGAAGTGATTCCTGGGTTGTGCTCAGGATATAATGATATTGCTCAGGGCCCATCTCCATCCAAGCTTCTGCTCCGCAGACTCTCAGTGAGAGGATAAGATGTCCCTTTATTGTCTCAGCATGGCTGCCCACACACCAAACGTCAAAGCTTATGGAACCACATCCCAAACAGAAGGGGGACAAAGAGTGATGAAAGAAAGGTGTCTTTTTTTATCAGACTTTTTTTTAATGGGTGGCTGTACCTGATTCTCATACCCACCTCTACACCAATAACTAGCTTGGGGGAGAGGGTCACTTCTGGTTTACCCATGGCAGCAGCAGGCAGCTCCTGGGACCGAGCACACTAGTACACAACACGCCTGGGGGTTTCTTAAATGAGGGAGAAAAAGGGAAACGTGTCTTCCTCCAGTTAGCTATTTTGATTCTTACTCAAGAATCGAATAGGCACTGCCCTCTCAGGTAAATACAAAGACCTTTAATTAGATTGGAAAAAAAAAAGAAAAAAAATACCCCAAACCTGGGAATGCAGTCTGGTTAACAGGCATTTCAGTCTTCAGTCAGAATCAACTTTCCGCTCCATTGGGGGAAAAAAAATCTATGAAATACTTGTATTAAGTAAGACACCAGTTTGTTTTCTCTGGACAAGTTTGGCAGTGCAAATCACCGGTTGCTTCGAAAAGCTAGTTTTTAAGTTGGTTGTACAGAACGCTGATTATATGTTCAATAGAAATTATCAAAAATTATGGTTGTCTTTTGGCCAACCCCCCAAAAAAAAACCCTATACCTCCCAAGAGATCCCTGGAGTGTACGCCAACTGCACCCTGCTCCTACAGCTTAATTGTTTCCTGAACGATAGTTACAAGTTAAGCAGCTGTGAGTTTTGGGTCACCTGTGTAAGTACTTGGAATTTACCCTCAAACTCTGGTGTTATGCCAAACAATCTGTGTCCTAAAGCAATCAAATCCATCCTGTGCAATAGTTAAAATTTACTTCTTTGATGTTTCAATGAGCTCATCCTTAAGTATTTGAAGGAGCCGCAGTGCCATTCCTGCAATTGTCACTTGGCTCCCATCCACGTGGATTTGCTGCTTCTGATCGTGTAATCCACATAATCAAAAATTTTTCCACCTCGAGAGTCAGCCTATTCAATTTTATTATTCCGTGTTGATTGCATCAGACTAGGAACCATGGATGCCTTGCTTTGGTAGCACTTTTTAGGTGGTCGAAGATATGAATTGTGTTGCCTTGGGGCCTCATTTTTCGTAGCTTTAAAGATACGAGTTGGAAGGTTTAAGGATATTTAGATGTTCCACTTTATCATTAAAATATTTTGATTGTATAATGAGATGCTTTGAGAATCAGAAACACTTGGCTACCAGTAACAGGCACCAGAAAACCAGTAGCTTCATCATCTTAGGGGTTATTGTTCTCTGTCATAGAAAAGGCCCGTAGATAGCCCAGGACAAATATCCCAGACATTCAATGCATGTGAATTTCTTCTCTTCTCTGCCTCTGCTTCAATATCACCATTTTTGCAGTTTGGTACACAGTTGGAGGTGGGATATGATGAGACTAGAAGATGAGGTGCCAACAGAAAGAAAAGGAGTCAGAGAAGAGGAAAACCCTGGAGGGGACTGCAGGAAGGAATAGGAAAACCTTCTCAGGTAGCTGAAGACGTAAAAATATACTAAGTATGGTGGGGACTGCCTGTAGTGAAATCCTCAAACATTATTTACTGAGGTGTTACCAAGAACCTCGGAGCTTTCATCTTTCTTTAATTTATGTCACAGATTGTATTCATATAAATTCCATCTCTTATCTGTTTTTCATCAAGCTGAATTTCTATCAATGTTTGTAACCCCGAGGATAGACAAAACTAAAATTAGCTCCACTTCAGTCTGAAAGGGGAAATTTTTTGCAGATAAAAACAGTCTCTTTAGGTCTTTAAGTCTATGGTAGTTGATTAGTCCCTGCAGTAAGGAAAATTAAATTTTGTGGTTGAGACCCAGCGTGCTTGGATGGTTTAATAATGTGATGGCCTTCGTCCAATGGCTGACAACCAAGAACTAAGGTACACTCTGTACTTGACTCCCTCACGCAACACCTGAAAATCCTGGGGCAAATCAAACAGCAAATTAAAGCTGAGACAACCCTCACCTGCAAACCATGTTCAGTATAAGGAACTCATTTTAATGTTTTTTGGCTGAAGTCATAGGGGATAGGAATACAAAAGAATGGCCATGAAGGAATCCTGTTAAGTTCTTAAAGCACCCTGGTTTGTAAGATGCTTTTCTCTTTTTCAGTTCCTTGTAACTTTAACTATGCTTAAAAGTTAGTGACTTTTTCCTCCTCCAAATTCCAGGCTGTAAAAGGGCCAAGTTGAACATGAACAGCAAAAAGAAAAAAGGAACAAGAAAGAAAGAGCCTTATGAATGGCTGTACATGTGAAGGGTTGGGACCTTGTGGAGGAAGCAGGGTTTGGAATTTAATTTTGGTCCGTGGATCCCTTCTGGTCCTAAGCTGAAACTAGGTTTTAATGGACAATTTGGGAATTCATGACTATGCATAGTATCAGGGTTATTCACAAAACCAAACAGGCGAAAGCACCACTTGCAAACATCTTAATTTTTTTTAAGAGATCGAGTCTGAACTATTCTTACAGGTACTAAAATGTTTGGTTTGATGATGCACGCTTTTATTTCCAAAGAAATCCCAGGTGAAAGTTTTGGTCTTTTATTTATAATGGGTGTATTGTGGCTTAGGGACAAATTTAACCTAAGCTAAAAGATTTATGGTCTAGAGCTAGAGGGCGTAGATAGGTTTTAGTTCCCTATTGTTGATACAACAAATTACCACACATTTGTGTTGTCGGATTAAAACAGCACACATATTTTAATATCTCACCCTACAATTCTGGAGGTCAGAAGTCCAAATGTCAGTGCCCTGGCTAGGTTGCCGGTCTTCTGGAAGCCATAGGATGAATCCACGCCCTTGACTTTTCTAGCTTCTAGAGGCTGCATGCCTTGGCTTATTTCCCTTCCTCTGAGTTCAAAGCATACGACACCATTTCTGCGGCACATTTCCCCCTTTTCTCTGATTTTGAACACTCTTACCTTTTTCTTATATAAACCCTTGTGATTGCATTTGGTCCATCTGGGTAATCAAGGACAATATTTCTACCTCAACATCCTTAGGCACACCTGCAAAATCTCTTTTTTCCACTTGAGGTAACATATTTGAAAGTTCTAGGTAGTAGATGGTGGACATCTTTGGAGGCCATTATTTGGGTTACACAGGATGTTTTTGTTTGTTTGTTTGTTTGTTTTTAAATATATTTCATTGATTATGCCATTAGAGTTGTCCCATTTTCCCCCTTCATTCCCCTCCACCCTGCACACCCCTCCCCCACCATTCCCCCCCTTTAGTTTATGTCCATGTGTCACAGGTTCTTTAGATTCTATATTTCCCATACTATTCGTGTTCTTCCCCCTATCCATTTTCTACCTACTGTCTATGCTACTTATTCTCTGTACCTTCTCCCCCCTTTTCCTCCTCGCACTCCCCTGTTGCTTACCCTCCATGTGATCTCCATTTCTATGGCTCTGCTATCTAATCTCTGTAATTCAATTTTTGGTTTTGGAATATGTGATATAAATTCCTTTCAATGAGGGGTGGGCAGTGTGCTGTCTCTAGACCACTGGGAGGATTCTTTCGTGAAGCTAAGTTCTAAGAAGAGAGATGAGAGACAGAGATTTTGCTTCCAGTTCAAAAAAACCATAAGAGCTTCCCATGATGTAAAATAAAATTCAGATATATGCTTAGGAAACCTTCCATTCCAAGTTTTTCCCAAATGGTCCCAACTCACTTTGAACTATTATTTCCATTTAAGCCATTCACTCACTCCCCCTGTGGTGTTTTCTTCCCTACGAGTCTTCTCTTAGGTTATTCTCTCAGCTGATTCTTTTGATACATGATCACATCCTTCCCATTCTAGAAGAACTATTTCATATCCCACCACCTTCATGAAGTTTTCAGATAGTTTAATTGGGTTGTATCATATATTAAAATAACAAACAAATGCAAACGATGGTATAATCACAAAGAGATTTCATATATATGATGTCATTTGTTTCAAACTATGAAGATCCATTTACTTCATTTCCAGATGAAGAAACAGTGTCAAAGAAGTTAGGTTACTTGGTGAGGGCCAGGATCCATGCTTCTGACTCCAGATCCATGCTTATTTTTACTATTTTATATGACTTTTCTACTCTGATCTCCAGATGGTCTCTCAGACAGCTGTCCCTCCTTGATCTTCTCCTGCAGGAGTTTTTGTGTCTCACGGTATCTGTTGCAGACTGGTGGCATAACTGGTTTGCTCAGATCCACCATTCTGTAAGCTCCGAGAACAGAAACCAGCATTCTGTATTCCATTTAGACCCCAAGAAAAAGAACTAGCATTTATTGAGTGCCTTATGTATGCCAATCACTTTTTTAATTTTTATTATTGTAACTGGCAATGACTTTGTGAAAGAGATATTATTATTTCCTTTAATACATGAGGACACTGGAATTTAGAAAGATTATGTAATTTTTTCACAGATAAACAGCAAGTTGGCATGACTCCTCAAGCACATATTCTTTCCACATGCCCTGCTGCGTACACACTCAGTAAATTTGTGTTGAAGTGAAACAAATATCACTGAAGTGTATACTATTGTGAAATAATGTTTCCTTTAGGGAAATGGTAAGGTAAGTGTGGAATTTGCCTTGAGGTGAAGCTCTAGGATTACATTCTGAATGCCAAACCTGTGGGAAGAGGGAGAAGGGAAAGAGAGTTCGGAGGGTCTACCTTATATTTTGAGGCCAGCAAAATACCCTCCTCTATCAGAAGACTGACATTTGAAGCTGAAGCTTGCTTAAGAAACATGATTTTACCCTTTGGTGTATAAAAAGTACCTTACACTCAGATAGCCAGGAGAAATGATTTAAGTTTTATTTCTGGATAATAATTGAGTAACACTTTGGTATGTGATGCACTGCCAAGTGGACGCCGTTGGTTTCACAGAGCTATAGTTAGCAGAGGCGAGGGCTATTTACTGGGAAAATGATAATGCAATGGGATGTTGTACTGAACCCGAGGGTGAGATAATTTCTGTTGTGCTGTATCCCAGGGCTGCCGTTAGAGTCTGTTTGGTCAGCCTGCTGGAAGGGCCTGTGTCATTGACACTAATTCATAGGATTTGGTTATAGAAAAGGAACGTTTACCTTTATTTAAATTAAATCAAATGGGACAACAATTCAGACCCAGTCAATCAGTGTTTTCCAGATTCACAGTTTACTTTTCAGACATATAGAATACGTTCTTCCCTTTGGACTTGTTTAACTGAAATGTTTACACTTTGACTCAGTAATCTCACTCTTGGGAATGTACACTAGGAAATGACTTAACATAAGAAAAGAAGCAATGGGGGTATTTTTGCAACATTATTTCTAATCATGAAACACTGGAAAAAACCTAAATGCCCAGCAATCAATGAATACCTAACAAATTATGGCACATCCTCTTAAGGGAATCATTATGCTGCAATCAAATCATAATTATGAAGGCCATTCAATAAACAAATACACAAAACCATGTAACAAATTGGGAAATGTCTATAATATATGAGTAAGGGAAGAAGTAGAATGCAAGCCTTGTTAAGGTTTCCAATTTTATGATTACGATGCAATTCACAACCCTTTGTCGGGTCTCTCTAGCCATTGGTATCATAAAGTCCAAGCTAGTCCGCCAGGTCCTCAGCCCCTTCCCCATTATATGACCAGAGATTCCCAGAAGCTTTCCAGTGATTGAGAGAATGGGAGAAATCTAGTCTACTTCAGTCATCTCTCCATGTGCTGCCTGCCTCTGAGGTTTGCTGGTCACTGAATACACAGAAGGTGATCTTTCCTAGCCCTGTCCAAAGGACAGCAGATGAGGCAAAATCCCCTGCTCCAACAGGTGTCAGAGGGGCCAATAGGTGACTCCAATAGGTGTCAGAGGATGTTTTTTCACCAATAACACTTCGCAATGGGGACTCCTCAGCAAAATAAAGAAAGCCCCTAGTTTCCCAGTTCTGTTCATTAATGCACTCACCTACCCAACAGGACACAAAGCTGCCCCAAAGCAGTAGAGTCCTGAAGCCTTCTGGTATCAGTGCCTCATGTGCCAGTGCTGGTGAAGGAAGGCGCTCCAGAGGAATCGTGTACTCTGGGAGAAAAGCCCACCCAAAAACACGTAGTCAAATTGTGTTTAGTAGTAAATGTAGACTATGGGAACCAGTGCTGCTTTCAGGGCAAAGATGATGGGGAATTGCCAAATACCAAGGAACCTCTGATGGAACATCCTGGAGGTAACTATTGTTCTCAGGATAGAGCGCATTCTCCCTGCTCCAGTTTTTACCATAAAGGCTTCACTGGAGCCCTCTTGCAATCATAGCATGTTCTTCAATGGAAGACTAACACCTGATGTCATGCTCACTTAAGAGAATCAATTCATAAGTACCCTGTGCTGCAAGTACAAAAGTTCATTGTACACTTAGTTCTTTTTTTGCATACACACCTAGTCTTTTCCTAAGGAACAAGACTGAATCAGAACCAGTTTTTCTCTGTTTTAAGACCAATGTTCCTCTCTTCTCCCCATCTTTGCTCAGGCTAGGCATAGTCTTTTGGTTTCAACTGCCTTTATTCTCATGGAAATGAGATTTTAGGAATTCACAGCCTCTAGGCTTGCTTGTAGCCAGTGTAACCCACCTGATATAACTCCCTTTCTCCAAATCACGGAGACAGATTTGAATTTATCTGTTTCTCCTATCCCCTCAAGTCCGTAGACATCTTATACAAATTTGTCCTCCCATCTCTCAGAATTTTCAGACAGGAGAAGGGGTTGATTTTAAATAGTTAAAAAGATCTTCTCACTCCTTTTGTTCAAGCAAAGAGAGACCTGAAATGTTTAGCCCAATGTATGCCTTCCTGCATGGCATGCTAGTAACTAAGTCTTGAGTGAAAGAGGCAAACAATAACTGTGGAAAGGAGGAAGGGGAAGAAGAGAAGATGACAAAGAGGACAAGAAGAAGAAGGGTAAGGAACAAAAGGAGATGAGAAAAAAAAGGGAATGATAGAAAGAAGAGGAGAAGGTTCCTACTATAAAAAAATCTAACTATAAATGTAGGATATGAAAAAAGGAAGATAGTAGAGATGTTAGAACTTTGGAATGGATCTTATTTTTCTTTTTAATACTTTTTTTACTTATTTTTTATTTGTGTAAGAGGCTAGGAAATCAATACTTGGTTAAATAAATTTGAATACATTTGTGATAGTGGTCAGTGGTACACTGGAAAATCTGTATAATAAAGAACTGTGCTCCAGCCCAGATCTGCCATTTAATTATGCGGCATACATGTCATTTGACCTTACTGTGCCCAAACTCATTTATAAAAGGTTAGATAATCTCTAACAGAAATCGATAGAATATTTTCATCAGTAACTGCTATGATATTTGTAATGTCTGTTTATGATTCTAAGCAAACAGAAGAATGAGTGTATAATTTGATTTGTTGAACTGAAGATTTAAACAAAAACTCACTTATCCCAAGATACTGAAAGAGTAAAGATACTGCTAAAAAATGCTAAGTAGAGATTTGGTATATAGAGAGTAGAAGACCAAGAATATATAAGGAATAGTGCAGATTAAAAGTGAAAAAAAAACAAGAAATTTCTAATTCCAATACTACTGTGTTGGGTAGGATCCTTACCATGTAGTTATTTAAACAGTGATTTACAAACGTTGTTCTGAGTAGAATTAGGGCTCCTCCAACTTGCTCCAAAAGCTACTTCAAAGGAGGAAATGAGGAGAAGGGGGGCCCTGACACAAGGATTATAAACTACTTCAAGGAGGGGAAAAAGGAAATTCTTCCAGAGCAACTCCATTTTCAGCTTTATTATATATAAGAATTCTGCCAAAAAATTGGTCTGGAACAAAAACGTTCCATTACTTTAAAATAGTTTTGAAAACCTCTGGTCTGTATTATGCTTGAACATCATCATTACTTGTTTATGCCCGTATTAAATTATGGCTTCCAAAACAGAACAGACTATAACAATATGACTCAATTTAAAAAAAAAAAATAGTGGCCTTATAGAGAATTCTCTTCGATACTTAATGCAGAGTCAGTTTTTTGTTTTGTTTTTCTAGTTAGTTAGCTTGTTTGTTTGGCAATCAGAAAACTTGTCTTCTTATCCTTGTTTGGACCAGTTATCAGATTAATGTGCCCCCTGGGAAGAGGTGTAAACTTGGGTGAAGCAGGTCCTTTCTGTTTACAGCAGGCCTGAGAAGGGCCTTGGCTGTAACCCTGCTGGAGGACTGGTGGTGGTGGCTGGAGACTGAGAGTCCTCACCTTGGGGGCCCGTGTAGCAGGCATGTACTATACAGTACACCCCTTGCATCTCTGAAGTCCCTGTTTTTGTATAATAAATCTACTCCATCTGGAATCAGCTCTTCCAAGATTCTAGATGGTCTCTTTTCCTAGGGAAACTTACACACACACACACAAAGACTTTTTCTGTCCTCCAAGATACAGGAGATGAGAGCTTCCTCATATGCTGCCAATGTCTCCTGGCTTTCCCATTGAGCCTTAAATTAGTGATTAACCACAGGTATTTATCATATTTTCCCCATTGCATTGATGGCCCCAACCAAAGTCTTTTAATTTCTTAGTTCTTACAAGAGTTCCCTCTCCCCATCCACACACACCTAACTTGTTAAATGCCAGTAACATTGCACCAGCCAATTAATTTTCTTCCATGGTAGCTGCCCCAGTTTGGCACTAGTGAAAATTTAAAACATTTTTCTACTATATGCCAGGGGCTATTAGTATTTCACCCAGTGCCTGTGACGGGGTCCTCAATTTCAGCCAGACAGACACAGATCCAATTCCGAAATCTAACTTAGCATCTGCTTTAAGGACCACTCCCGGTAGCAACATTGGAGGTGGGAGCCTAGGAAACAAACTGTAAGATGGATATTTGCACACGCAGAAAGTTTATTGAGGACTGCTCTGGAACAACTGTAAGGAAGGCAAGAAAGGAGGGCGGGTATAGGGACAAGCTGAACCATGATGCAATTCCAACAGAAGCGTGAGCTGATCCCACAGGAAATGCTGAAGTGCAGATGGTCCTTCAGAGATGTCTCAAACCGAGGCAACTGTAGCCCCACTGGGCAGTCATTGGCTGTGGGCGGCCCCAAGGGTAGGAGCATAACTTCTCACAGCTCCCTTTAGCAGAGAACAAAGCTTAGGGAATAGCTCAGCTGTGGGAGGTTAGCAGCCGTCACTCTCAGCTGCCAGGGAATGAGTGGCTCCATTCTTAATGAGGGGAACCAGGTGATACCTAACAGCATCTACTAGCAGGGGTGTCAAACTCATTTTCACCAGAGGCCACAACAGCCTCACAGTTGATTTCAAAGGGCCAGATGTAATTTCAGGACTGTATAAATGTAACTACTCCCTAACTAGGAGCAAGGAGCTCATCACTGCTGCCAGGTAGAAACAAGGTGCTGGGTGGATAAAACCAGGTGGAGGGCCAGATTCAGCCCAAGGGCCCTGTGTTTGCCACCTGTGTTAGCATCCATGTCAAGCTTTGGTTTTTCTACAAGGGTATCATGTGTGATTCAAGTCACCGGTGGCCTTCTCTAGTTACAAAGACAGAGAAATGCAGTTTAGTGAGGAGCATTGAAAAAAATCCACCCAGTTTGCTGAACAGTAGCACACTCTTCCTGAATTTTGCTGTGACAGATCAGACACACACAAAGAAGTGAGAGAAATTTCAAAAAAGAAGATCCAAAAATCATTTTTAGGAAGAACACTTATTCCAGAATGCTCAGAAAATCATAAGTGAATGGTCAACATATTTATGAAGGTTCTGTCACTAAAATTAGTAACAAGCTGCCATCGTCAGCCTAAGGAAATAAAAGAAATCAAAGGATCAGGTTCAGCCCAAGATACGGGGGGAATTGCTAAAATAAATACTGAATAATTTAAAAGTTTATTATAGAATAGTTTTGGAGGTTTGGACAAATTATCTACTTGCGTTTATGATATGACATAGTAGCTACCTTCTAGCACAGGTGGCAAACACAAGGCCCGCAGGCTGAATCCGGCTCTCCACCTTATTTTAGCTGGCCCAGCACCTTGTTTCTGCCCAGTGGCAGCACCGAGCTCCTTGCCTTGGGAGGAAAATGGGGACAAATGCAATTGCACAACAATAAAAAATAATACTGTAATGACTACATATAGTGTCAGACGGATACTAGGTTATATGGCATGATTACTTTGTAATTTATACAAATGTCTAATCAAATGGTCGTACATCTCAAACTTATATAATTTTGTATGTTAACTTAATCAAAAGATAAAAATTATTAAAGAAAACAATAGCTGATACATATAGCAACCTGGTCAGGTTACTTATATTCTTAAAAAAATAAAATAAATTAAATTAAATTAAAGAATAAATATACTATTTTACCTTATATGCTTTTTCTGCATTCTGTACATGGACTCTATTTAATTTTCACACACTTAGGATATGTATTCTAACACATCCTCTGTTGGATATAGGACCCTATTACAGAATTAATTAAGAATAAAAAGCTTTGAATACAGGTTATATTGATAATCATCCCTGCCAGCTAATTGCTTCATGTAAACTTTTCTTATCACGTGAAACCTGATTTTTACCCTAGTAAATGCTTAGGAAATTTCTATTGGTATTCTGCAAACTACTGTATCATCTTTAAGTTTCCTTTCCCTCCCACTTTAGTAAATTCTTTGAACTTCCTTGCTTCCTGTTTTCCTTTTTGCTGCTAAGAATACCTTCTCTAATAGCTCTACTAATGAAAATAATTAAAATAATGACATTAATAAAGTATAAAATTTGAGAATTTCCTGTGGTTATCTTTAAGTAGGAAGGAAGTTTAAATTTCTCCTCCAATATTTAATGAAATACATGTGCATGTACAAACATATACATACATACACACACAAAGATTTTCCCTAGTGTCCTTAATGACATGCTGTAATTACTGACATGTATCAACCATCTTGAGACATCCAGTCATGAACTTAAATTCTCAGAACACAATCTCTAAATTGCAACAATGGTCATTGCATGAAGGCTAATTTACTAATTTATGTGTAGAAAATAATTGGCAAGTTGAAAAAATAAAATCTTCAGGAAACAACCAATAACTTTGTTGAGTAACCTTTTTTCTGGTTCTCTGTGTAAAGGAGACGCTAAAGACAATAAAAATGCAGTAAGATGCTGGGTAAGAAAGAAGTGATAGGGTATAAAATTGCAAAAAAACATTAAACCAAAGTGTGGTAGGTATGTATTTTAAACTAAGTGCCGCCCTGGCTGGTGTAGCTCAGTGGATTGAGTGGGGGCCTGTGAACCACAGGATCGCGGTTCGATTCCCAGTCAGGGCACATGCCTGGGTTGCAGGCCAGTTCCCAGCAGGGGACTCACAAGAGGCAACCATACATTGATATTCCCCCTCCTTCTCTCCTTCCCTTCCCCACTAAAGATAAATAAATAAAATCTTAAAAAAATAAATAAACTAAGTGCCCAAAGCACCTCAATGCAGATATTCACTCATCCTAACCATAGTGACATCCTCAAGGATAGGTGCTTGCCCCCAGCCAAACCATTGAAAAACTGATTCTGAAACAAATTCCTGGCTCACTTTGGGCATCTGGAGCAAGCTATGCTTGAAGTTAGGACAAGGATAAGTCAGTGAATAGGGTCCTACGATAATTATACCACATTTGCTTTGTGGACACTCATAACATAAAGGTTGCCTCTTTTGCCTTCTAGTTCTAGAATTGACAGATTACTCCCAAAAAGAATAGTCCTATGCTTTTCACTGCATTTCTTTAACTCTCATCCACGTTTGGAGACTCCTCTCACAAAGGTAGTTTGCACACCATTTGGAACAATGTCTGCTATGTGACTAAATTACGATATGCTTGTTCTGAATGAAGAATCTTCTCAGCCTCTTAAGAATTTATCCAGTGTAATTAGATACACCCTGATTCATTCAAATGCTATCCAAAGGCTAAATATCTGTGGCTTTAACTGAAAAAGCTCATTAACTTTAAATAGAGCTAAATTTATTGAGGGAAAAAATTCTCAGTAGAAATGCTCTAATAGATTGTCTAGAAAGACTGAAAAGGAAAGGTTTGTATATTATAAACCAATTAATTTTGATGTTGTCTACATCATTCCACTTTGGATCTGAGGCTAAGCACTTTAAAAGGTATAAGCTTTGTGTGGCTCTTCATCAAAACAGACTGCATGCTCACTGAGTTCTACTTATTTGCAAGATATTCGACATACTTTGATGTCTTAAACTAAATCATCTTTCTAGGTGAGGGGGATTTTCCCTTTATAGCATTTTTTGAGGTAATAAGTGAAAAAGGAATGATGTAATTAGAATATTACCATTTGCAATCCCTAATGAACAAATGCTTTTAAATGTTGATTACCACAATTAGTCTTGCTCAAATATGAAAACCTGCATCTGATCAAGCCTCTAAAGTAGGGTTTTCAAATCTCAACCTTATTGACATTTTGGGCCAGATCACTCTTTGTGGTGTCCCCACAACACTCTCCCAAATTCCCTCATTACTAGCATCTCTGACTTCTGCTTACTGGATGTCAGCACCATCCTTGTGTTATAAAAAAACTAAAAAAGCCCTGGCTGGTGTAGCTCAGTGGATTGAGTGTGGGCCTTTGAACCAGATGATCGCAGTTCGATCCCCAGTCAGGGCACATGCCTGGGTTGCAGGCCAGTTCCCAGCAGGGGACTCAGGAGAGGCAACCATACATTGATATTTCTCTCCTTCTCTCCTTCTCTCCTTCCCTTTCCCTCTAAAGATAAATAAACTAAATAGATTAATTATTAGATTATAGATTAGATTAGATTATTAAATAGATTAATAATAGATTTATTATTAATAAATCTATCAATAACAAAAAACTAAAAAGACATATCCCCTTGGGACACAGGGGCAGGGGAAACAAAACCAACCCCTGTTGAGAATCACTGCTGTAGATTCAACTATTAATTTACAAGAAATACATACAATTGCCAGACACTTTGAAATTATATAGGACAAATAGCTGTTTTTGGTTGCTCACATGGGTGGGAAAAATAAATGGAAGGGAAACCCATAGATTAAAAGTGATTTAAGAGATATATCAGCCCTGGCTGGTGTAGCTCAGTGGATTGAGCGCGGGCCTGCGAACAACACGATCGCGGTTCGACTCCCAGTCAGTGTACATGCCTGGGTTGCAGGCCAGTTCCCAGGCTGCCGGTTCCCCAGTTCCCAGCAGGGGACACACAAGAGGCAACCATACATTGATATTTCTGTCCCTCTCTCCTTCCCTTCCCCTCTAAGATAAATAAATAAATAATTCTTTTTAAAAAAAAGAGATATATCAGCTAATCAGAGTCTGTGGACCTAATTTGGATGTCAATTAAAACAGATGGTAAAAACAATAAATAATTTGGATACTGATTATTTGATTTATTTAAAGAATTATTATTAATATTTAGGTGTTAAGATGCTGCAGTTATGTTTTTTAAAAAGAGTTCTTTGAGATATATATATATAGAAATACTCACAGGTGGAATGAGATGATATCTCAGGTTTGGTTTAAAATAAGAAATGGTGTAAAAGTTGGGGGTGGATAAATCAGTGGCCATGAGTAGATGATTTGAAAAGCTGGGTGGTAGATACTTGAAGGATCTTTATATAATTCTGCTTATATTTGTCCAAATTTAAAAAACTGCATGACACAAGTAAAAAATAAATTGGATTATTTCTAGAAAAGTTGGTCTCTTTGGGGAACATTTATAAAAGCAAGAAAAATATGTATACAGTATTCATAGCCCTTGGTGAGAAAAAAACAGCTCTGTATACATTTTTGTCATCTTTAAGTACAGTTTTGGGGGAGTACCCCCACTGTACTATAACGACCCCTCTTGGAGAAAGGGATAGATGCCAAAATATCAAACTTTCTACACTAATTGAACCAGATAGTCATTGAGGCCAAATGCATTGAATTTTCTGACCATGGGGTTATGTTAGGACTATCTAATTAATTCAGCAAAAAGTTTTTGCTAAATGAATTTTCATCTTTCCTGCCCAAATTCACAAAATAATTCTTAAAATGTTTCATGTTCTTATTTGGACGAATTCACACCCTGGCACTTCAACTGCCAGTGCAGGCAGTTAAACTGTCTGCATCTGAACTGTGCCCTTTGGCTCCTGTTCTTCTTCTTGCCTGCAGACTCTTCCTCACCAACTCTTCAAGCACACAAAGTTACCATTATAGGCACTGACATATTGTATCACCTCCTCACCTAAACACCTCAGTGTCTCCTGAATCCATCTGCTTTAATTATTTAATCCTCAGCCTGGCAGTCATGGCTTTCTGTGAGCTAGATGTTGGGTGTTTCTAATTACTACTCCCTATATTAAATCTGAGACCCTCACAGAATATTCACAAATAAACTCTATGCTCCAGGGGATTTCCTTTCCTTGAATCCACTCTGCAGTTTCCTTCTACATACATTTATTCTATACCTGTACGTCCACCTCCCCCACTTTCATCTTTTACATGCACACACATGCTGCAGTGTGTGACCAGTCACCAATGACTCTACAAATACGGTTTGTAAAACAGTTAAGATTAATCCGTCTTGCACACTCTCATTTCTTTGTACTTCTTCCACCAGTCACCAATGATTTTGTTACTTTGCATGAAAGTATATTTGCCCAGCTTTACCACTGCACTGAGATTTCCAGGAAGATAGAAACCATATCTTATCTAACTTTCATAGCTACAATACTTGATTGCACACAGGTTGCAGAAAATGTTTGTTGAATTAAGTACAGTGATATTTTTGCCTCCATAAAATAAATATACCACTCAAAGTAGAAATGGATGCAAAGAGATCATAGAATTCAGAATTGTCATTTAGCAACAAACAGTAGAGAAGAAATTTCTGTTAGATGACTTAGTCAGCATAGGAGGGAGAAAGTGTATGAGATGAGTTAGAGGTTCAGGGTGAAGTTCAGTTTCTAAATTCTGCCATTTTCATCTCTAGAAGAAATCTCACCCACAAACAACTGGAACAGAACTGGTGCTAGAATACTCCCTTACCAACAGCTGCATAAGCACAGTTACTCTGTCTTAGCCTAGTTTTTATAGAAAAACGGAAGCTGAAGCAAGACTTAAGCACTAAACTCCGGCTGGTATGGCTCCGTGGATAGAGTACCAGCCAGTGAACCAAAGGGTCATTGTTTTAATTCCCAGTCAGGGCAATGTGTGGGTTGCAGACTTGTCCCCAGTAAGGGGCAGGAGAGAAGCAACCACACATTGATGTTTCTTTCCCTCTCGTTCTCCCTCCCTTCTGATCTAAAAATAATAAATAAAACCTTTAAAAATAAAATGTGAAGGTGCTTTTTAGGATATTGATTTTAAACTGTGTATTAAGAAACAAAAGACTCCATACCCTATGGAGTCATGGTTTTTCATTTGAGTCTACAAGTGGTAAGGTGAGTTCATATTTAAAATATTATGATGCTGCTTGTAAGTAACACGTGGCTGTATGATATCCTCAGAATGACCAGATGACTAATTCTCTCCACACTAGAGAATGTAGCAGAGAGTTCCAAATGTGGAGAAAATGTTGGGGGACACTCCTCATTTCTTACAGTCAGAAATTCCCAAAAGCTTCTAGTGGTGATAAGGGCAAGAGCAATCTCTCCGCTGAGCCAGCCAAAACCGAGTGGGGATAGTACTGCAATTTACAACCACTTCTCCAAATTCCTCCAACCCCTTTCCCAGACCCCGGGGACATTCATTTACTTTCTATTTCTATACACTTGTCTCTTCTTGACTTTCATTTAGATGGAATCATACAGTATGTGGTGTTTGATGAATTATATATTTTACTGAGCATAATGTTTTCAAGGTTCATCCATGGTGTATCATATGTTAATATTTCATTTCTCGTTATTGGTGAATAATATTCTGCTGTAGCAATATGCCACACTTTATTTATCTTCTCATCAGCTGGTTGATCCTGGGTTGTTTGTGTTTTTCAGCCATTATGAATAATGCTATTATGAACATTCCCGTGTAAGATTTTGTGGGAATATACATTTGCATATATATTAGTGTGTGTATACTTGGTAGTGAAATTACTTAGTCGTGGTGACTTAACCTTTTTGAGGAACTACCAGGATGTGTTTCCAAAACTGCTGCACCATTTTACATTTTAATAGCAATACGTAAGGGCGCCGAATTCTCCATATCATCACCGACAATTTTATTATGTGTCTTGTTTATTATAACCAATCTAGTGAATCTCATAAAGTGAAATCTCATTGTGATTTTGGTTTACATTCCCCTGATTACTAAAGATGTTAAGTAACTTGTCATATGTGTATTAGCTATTTGTATATCTCTCTTGGAGAAAAACCTACTCAGATTCTTTGCCTATTTTCTACTTGGGTAAGAGTTCTTTTATTTATTCAAGGTAGAAGTCTCTTATTAGAAACATGATTTGCAATTGCCTCTTCCTATTTCATGAGTTGTAGTTTCATTTTCTGGATGGTGTCCTTTGAAACACGAAAGTTTTTAAGTTGTGAAAAAGTCAAATTTATGTATTTTCTTTTGTTGCTTATGGTTTTGCTGTCAGATCTAAGAAACCATTGCCTAATCCAAGATTTATACTTCTATGCTTTTAGTTCTTACATTAGGATTTTGACCTATTTAAGGTTAATTTTTATATATAATTTGAGACAGAGGTCCAACTTATTCTTTTCCATGTAAATCTCCAGTTGTCTTGGTACAATTAGTTAAAAAGACTGTTCTTTCCTATTGAGTGGTATTAGCACCCTTGTCAAAAATCAAATGACCATAATATCAGAAAGAACTCAGCTCCCAATTCAGTCCCATTGATCTGTAATGTTTTGCCTTCAGCCAGTATCACACAGCAGAGATTACTGTAGATTAGTAGTAAGTTTTAAAATTGGTAAATGTATGTCCTGCAATTTTATTCTTGTTTTTGTAAGTTTGTTTTGGCTATTCTGAATCCCTCACTTGTCCATCTGATTTGAAAAATATCCCTCAGAAGAGAGCAAAGAAGGAAGTGAGGGAGGGAGGATTTCTGTGGAGAATTAAGCAAGTTTGTCATCTTAACAATTTAAGTATTCCAAAATATGGACATGGGATGTTTTTCCATTTACCTATGTCATCTTAAATTTTTAAAGTTTTTGTCACTTTTAGAGTAAATGGTTTATACTTCTGTTAAATTTATTTTTAATTCCTAACTATTATTATTATCAACAAACCTTCTAATATCTTTCTAGTTTGCTTTTTACTTCACAGTCTAATATCTGCATGCTAAAGTAGAAATATGCAAGAAATTGAACAGTATTAACACATTTAATCTTCCTCAGAATCCATGAAGGCTGCACTGAGGAACTTGTGTGGTAAAAACAAAGGCTGAACTTTCAAGTTCATCTTTTCATTTTTCTCCATTTTTAACTGTATCACTTTGGGTAAGTTGTTTCATATCTGAGCCTCATTTTTCATTAGCAAAATAATAGTAGCTAACATTTATAATGCCTTTTTTAGAGCAACAATAGTTGTATTGGGGAATTATTATTTTTTAAGTATTTTTTATTCATTGTGCTATTATAATTTTCCCAATTTTTCCCTTTATCACCCCTCCACCCTGCTGCCCTAACCCTCCAGCATCCCCCACCCCAACTTCATTCATGTCCATGGGTTGTGCATATAAGTTCTTGGAGTCCTTTGTTTCCCATACCATTTTTAGTTTTCCCCATCTATTTTATGCCTACTAATTACACTTCTTCTTCCCTGTACCTTTCCCCCCCATTCCTCCCTTCCCCTTTCCCACTGAACTCCCTCTGTGTGATGTCCATTTTTCTGATTCTGGTTGTTTGCTTAGTTTTTGTTTTCATTGTTTTTCTTTTCTTTTGTTTTAATTTGTTGATAGTTATGAGTTTGTTGTCATTGTATTCTTCATATTTTTTATCTTCTTTTTTCTTAGATAAGTTCCTTTAACATTCCGTATAGCAAGGGCTTGGTGATGATGAACTTCTTTAACTTGACCTTGTGTGGGAAGCACTTTATCTGCCCTTCCATTCTAAATGAAAACTTTACTGGATAAAGTAATCTTGGATGTAGGTCCTTGCCTTTCATGACCTCAAATGCTTCTTTCCAGCCCCTTCTTGCCTATAAGGTTTCTTTTGAGAAATTAGCTGATATCCTTATGGGAACTCCTTTGTAGGTAAACTGTCTCCTTTTCTCTTGCTGTTCTTAGGATTTTCTCTTTGTCTTTAATCTTGGGTAACTTAATGATGATGAGCCTTGGTGTGTTCCTCTTTGGGTTTAACTTCTTTGGGACTCTCTGGGCTTCCTGGGCTTCCTGGAAGTCTATTTCCTTCTCCAGATTAGGGAAGTTTTCCTTCATTTGTTCAAATAAGTTTTCAATTTCTTACTGTTGCTCTTCTTCTGACACCCCTACAATTTGAATATTGGAATGTTTCAGGTGGTCCCAGAGAATCCTCAGCCTCTATTCATTTTTTTTTGATTTGTGTTTCTTTGTTCTGATCCAGTTGGATGTTTATTTCTTCCTTTTGTTCCAAGTTGTTGCTTTGAATTCTGATTTCCTTCTTGTAACTGTTGGTTCCCTGAATATTTTGCTTTATTTCATTTTGGGTATCTTTCATTGGTTCTTTCATTTTTCAACCAAGCTCAATCAGTTCTGATTGAGCATTTTGATTACCAGGGCTTCAAATTCTCCATCAGATAGGTTGGCAATGTCCTCATTGCTTAGTTCTGAGGTTTTGGTGTGTTCTTTCATTTGGCCATATTTCTTTGCCTTGGCACACCTGATAAGTTGTAAGGGGCAGGGCCTTAAGTATTCACCCTGGCAGGCAACCCTCTTTGCTGGGCTGCCTGTGAGGGAGGGGCCAGAAAGGAAACAGTGCAGCTAGCCTGCTCATCTCTAGTGCACTTTCCAACAGATTCTCGTGTCAGACTGGAAGTACCTCCCACTGCAGCAACCCCAGCCGTAGCCCAGAGTCAACCCTGAGTCTCAGTTTTCCCCTTAAGTCAGCCCCTCCTGCTCAGATCTACAGAGCTCCACAGTCAGCCCTGCCCTCCAGCCACCTCCTTTGGTTTTTCTTAGTCAGCCCACGCAGTCTGCAGCTTTACTGGTCTGGTTGTTCTGGTGGATTTTTTTTTTTTTATTCCTTGGTTGTCAAAGTTCCATGCAGTTTCATTTTCTGGTGCTTCTGGTTGTTTATTGATTTTTAGATTGGTTATTATCCTCCTTGTGGTTGTGAGAGGAAGTGAAGGATTTCCACTTATGCCTCCATCTTGGCCAGAACTCCCTACAATGTCTTTTTTTTTAAATATGCTAGATACTCTTCTGAGTGTTTTACACAAGTAACTAATTTAATTACTCACACCAGTTCAGTGAAGTAGGCATTAAAATGTATCTGTGTTTCTTAAATTAGATCAACACTCCAATTGGCTAAGTGGTGTGTGTGGTCACCTGGTACTTGGTGGAACCACTGGACAGCTTGTAACAGTTTGGCTCTGAGACTACGTTCTTAACTACAACAGTGTGTCAATTCCTTCCTCACTGGTAGCAAAAAACATTAAAAGGAAAAAAGCACATAATGCCCCTGATATATGGTCAATATTGTATAAAATTATTCTTTATTATATAAGATTTCCCACAATTAATGATGGAAGATTCTTGATCTTTCCATTGAATAAAAATGATCTACATGAGTAAATTATTTATGGGTATTAAGATAATAAATACAGTGGTGGAATAATAATTAAACCAGCAAAATGTAGGCTTCAGTTTCTTTCACTCGCAGCAGCTTCTTCCAAGGCCCTGCACCTGGTTTGTACACTTGTAATATTTTTTAAAGAAGTTCCCTCAAATTGTACAAGGTTTACATCCCACAAAACCTGTATCTGCTCCTGAACACATATTACCAAGACAATTAGAGAATAATCCAGAGATTTCTAGTTTGGAGAAGTGAGGGTAGAGCAGCAATTTTCAGCTTTCTTCCTCTCATGGCACACATAAACTACTAAAATTCTGTTGTACACCCAACATATATTTTTTGCTTATCTGACAAAAAGGTATAATTTTCATTGATTTATGAAAAAAATCATTATTATTAATAATAATATTATTATTAATGTTGCTTTTTGCTCTAATGTTACTTTTTAAGAAAGTGGGTGCCTATACTTGTATGTAAGTATTTCTGGTACCATGAATTAACCAATCAGATGCAACCTTATTATGCGATGTAAACATTAAGATATAACCCTATTATATGACCTATATATTTATAGTTCAGGATGGGGCATTCACACTGGATGGCTATTGTTGTGTTGGCTGTTGTCATTTTTTACTTAACAATTAAGGGGAAAGAGGTCTGTGTCCCTATCTAAATAGTCCAATGTTACATATTTAAAAAATTTTTGTGATACACCAGTTGAAAATCGCTGAGGTAGAGTCTCACCCAAAACTAAAATGGCAGAAAGAAGAAGGAGGAAGAGAAAGAGGAGATGAGAAGGAGGAGTCTTGGAGACAGGAAAAGGTTCAGTTTTAAATATGCTCCTTCGTGGCAGTGAAAGGAAGAGTCAGATAAGGTGTGCCATTGGAGGGATGCTGGGACAAAGAGGCAGATATGGGAACCATTAGTCAGGATGATAGCTAAAGCCACAGTTATGGATTCTGTCACCTCAGGAAAGCATGCGGCATCAGGCCAGTAGTTCTCACCTAGAGGCAAGTGTGCCCCCCACAGGCCTGGGGATGCTGCTGGCATCTAGTGGGCAGAGTCCAGGGTGGTTGCTAAGCATCCTACAATGAATAAAGTTGTCTTCCTCCTCCAAAATGTCAACATTGTAGAGGCTGAAAATCTCTGTAATAGATGAAGACCAAAGAGTTGGACCAAGGAGAAGATTGAAGAAAATATGATTTTAAAAGGGATGAGGACACCCCGTGTTTCTGCAGGCAGAGAGGTTTAGAATTTGTTCTGAGGGGTCTACACAGAAATATTAGCAGTGGGAAGTGGCTCTCATTATTCCCACATTGTAGGTTACCCCCCAAAGGTCATCATACTGTCTTGTCAGTGGTATCTACCATCTCCCCTCTGCAACCACTTTGCCAGGGTGATGATTCTCAGATGAAGTAATGCAACTTAATCATGTCCAGGATAATAAGAGTGTGAATAGCATACAGATGCACAACATCTGCTAATCCCAAATTGAATAACTCTTCAAGTTAATGCCTTTTTGTGGGCCCTGAAAGAGTTGCTGACATATAGAGTCCCAAATGTCTATTCTGTAACTTTTGTTTTCCATCTCGTGTTAGGGTGTATCTGGATTGGTATCATTCCATAATACTTATGGTTTATATTAGCTGTCTAGTTCAGGAGAAACTGAACAATAAATTATCACTGTGCTAATTTGAACAGATGATAGCAGTGACTATTCATGTGACTTTTGTGAAAGAGTAATTTCTGAGGAAAAATACATATACTCTCTCACACACACAGAACTATATATCAAATATTTCTTTTGTTTATCCCCAGTCAGTTCCTCTAATCTGTCAGAGGTCTGTACTAAGTGGTGCCCTGAATGCACATGGGGTAGGACAGATATGGGTGGGGGGGGGTAGGAAGCAAATCCTGAGAAATTCCTTCTGTACGTATTCTTTTTTTAAATATTTTATTTATTTTTAGAGGGGAAAGGAAGGAGAGAAGGAGAGAAATATCAATGTATGGTTGCTTCTTGTGAGTCCCCTGCTGGGAACTGGCTTGCAACCCAGGCATGTGTCCTGACTGGGGATCGAACCGCGATCATGTGGTTTGCAGGCCCACACTCAATCCACTGAGCTACACCAGCCAGGGCTCTTCTGTACATATTCTTAGTCATGATCATACCTTACACTCATTTCACCTCTCTGCTCGTCTCTACAATTGCTCTAATCAGCTTCTTAGTGTCGTGCCCTCCATATTTGATTCATACTAGTGTCTTTGTTTCAAGTGTGATTTTGGATCTTCTCTACCATATTTGTAATTCTCCACTGAATGGGGTATATAACTATTTTTGTTTATTTGTGTGGTTTTTGTTCGCCTGTTTCGATGACTTGGTTTGTTTTCTGACCAGAATTTGTTACCCATTTTTCTGGTAACACTACTTTGACTTTCCTCATTTCATATGGTTTGGGTAGGAAATCCATTTTCCATACTCGAAGGGTGGATCTTAGACCTAGGAACTTAGCCAATTTGTGTATTATATTTCTCTGGTCATTGTTATTGACCAATGGATGATCTTGTGACCCTGGTTAGCTGACAAAGATACAATCCCAGGGCATGTTTTAAACTCTGAGATGTTTCCTTCCAGCTCGATTAGTTCAGGTGTGAGGACTTCAGTCTGAACATTTCAACAGCCATTTATCTGAGAAGAGTCTGCTTGGAAATGAGGCTGACGAAGGAGAGCAGGTCCACAGCATGGAGGGAAGGAGAACAGGAAGAGAGAGTGAGGGGGAGTGATGGAGAAAAAGACAAAGACAAGGACAAAATTATAGAAATATTGTGGAGTTCTTTTAACATCATATGTGTACCGGGATCTAGCTGGATCTGAAAAACCATCTCCAGATTCTTTATTACTACACAAATAGTTGAGGCTCTACTAGCTTCCTACAAAAGCAACCAGACTAATTCCTTTATTTCATAAGTAATTTCCAGGAGCTCTGGGAGTAGAGAGTAAAAAAGATGGAAGCAGCTCTCACGGAGCTCGCAGGTTAGTTAGGAAGGTAGATTTTGAACAGGAGAGCACACAAGGACGAGTGCTCAGGGAGATATACAGGCTGCCCTGGGTGCATAAAGCAAGAGGGCTAGACCTGGTTAAGGCCAGGGAGAGTCTCTCAACTAGACCCCCCCAAACAGTGACTGACAGTATAGTCTTAGACAGTATTGTCTTAGATTGTGTACTAGTTATCTATGGCCATACAACAGGCTATCCTAAAACTTGGCTTTTAAAAACTACGGATTTTTTAAATCTCATAGTTACTGTGGGCTGGGAATCCATGAGCACTTTAGCTGTGTGATCCTGGCACAGGTTCTCTCATGGAACTGTAATTAAGGTGTGGTTGTGGCACAGTCACCTCAAGGCTCGTGTGGGGGGAGGGTTTGTTTGCAAGCAGCTTTAGAAGACTCAGTTCCAAGTTCACTTACCTAATCTTCTCCACAGAGCTTCCTTACAATATAACAGCTGATTTTCCCTAGGGGAGCAATCCAAGAAAGAATAAAAGAGCACTCCCAAGATAGATCCCACAGATTTTACATAACCTAAGCTCAGAATTGACATATCTTCACTTCTGTCATATTCTATTCATTAGAAGCAAACCATTAAGTCATGTTACACTTAAGGGGAAGGGATTACACAAGAACATGAGAACCAGGAAGCAGGGATCACTGGGGCCTTCTTACAGGTTACCTACAACAATTTGGGTTTTCCTAAAAGCAGATCCCAAACACGAATTTATGTACAAGAAGGTCTAATAAGAAACTGACCCGAAGCAGCATTGGGAAGATGCAGAAAAATAGAACAAGAAAGGGAGGACAACTAATAAAGGGTTGCCCTTGACTGCATGTTTGTGTTCCCCCCAAATGCATGGGTTGAAGCTTAATCCCTCATTTGACAGTGGGGCCTTGGGAGCTGATTAGGTATGAGGGCTCTTTTGTCATGGATGGGATTAGTGCCCTTATAGAAGCTCATGGAGATCCCCTGCCCCTTCCACCCTGTAAGGAAGCAGTGTTAATACGGCTGTCTATGAACTAAGAAGTGGGTCTTCACCAGACACTGAATCTACTAGTACCTTGATCTTGGACTTCCTAGGCTTAGAACTGTGAGAAGTACATATTTATTTGTTATAAGCCCCTTAGTCTATGGCATTTTGCTGTAACCACCTAAATGGACTAAAATAATGGCCGTTAATGAGCAGATTATAGCTCTGTGCCATTGGGCTCCATCCCACTGAGATCCCTCAGAGACACTGTGGAACACTGCTCAGAATTGTCCCACCAAGGAGTAGGGAAGCTGGGGTATTTATTCACCACCTCCTGTCTCACCTTGCTTCAGAGTTACCTGGCATTGTCTGCAAGAATGTGACAAGCACCGGCAGCACCTCTGTGATCGCTTTAGGAACTACCCCTGTGTGTGTGACCAGGCTCCTAGGATTTTCCTCCACACGCACAAGTCTGGTCGAGATCCAGTCATTTCTGACATAAAAAGAATTGTATTCAATTCATAAATATCCACAATGTAGGTGTGTGTGGATTTCCATTTGAAATTATAAAACAAATTTAAATACAGTCCCAGTTCTTAAGGCATGTCTACTTTACTGGAGGAGACAAAGTCGGTGCAAAGTACCCATTACATAAAAAAGTTCAATGCTAGTGGTGCACATCATGTCATGAGAAGAAATGGGAAGGCTTTACGCATGAAAAATTGTCTGGATTTTGAAGAGTCCAAGCACGGTAATGTTTAGATGCTGGAAACACCCAGAAATACAGTTTGACAAGAGTCATGGCATGCCAAAAAGGTTACTAGGAAAAGCGGTTGGAAGTCGGGTCTAAATACTGGAAAACTTCAAATGTCATCTTACTAATTAGATTCCATTGGCAGTTGGAGATTGATGAAAGTGTTCGAGAAAGACGTGACATGGTCATACATTATAAAATAAATATCTCATCCCAGTGAGCATTCACATCTCACATTTACAATGAGCAGGATGGAAAAATGGGATTTATAAGGTTTTTAAAAAGTTGTTTGAAGTGAATTACTGTTGCAATTATTATATATTATACACTAATACTGGTAAAGTCTGAATCATGCCATATACTCTAGATTTGAGGTTAACAAACTTATGTCACAATGGTTCAGATGGTGAAGATTTTAGGCTTTCCGAGCCATACAGTCTGTGTTGTAATTGCTCATCTCTTTTGCCGTAGCATGAAATTAGCTATAGACAATATATAAACAGATGGAGGAGACTTTATTCCAACAAAACCTTATTGAGAAAAACAAGCCAGATTTGGCTCACTGGCCGTAGTTTGCTGACCCCTGCTCTAAATCAGTGCTCCTCAAATTTTCACATGCAAAAATCACTGGAGACTTGTAGAAATGAAGAGTTTGTTTCACTAACTTCTGGGTAATGTCGACACCGCCGATCTTTGGACCATGTACTTTTTGAGTCACGGGGCGGTTATAGAGTGAAGATACATTGCTTTCTCAAAACTTGGCAGTTTTTAAGGGTCACTTGGGACACTTGCTGTCTGTACAGATGCTCGGGCTCCTCTCCCTGGAGATCCAAGTTCAGCTAGGATTCTTGGACAGGGCTCCCGCGTCTGTGCTCTGAAAACCCAGGTGACTGTTATGATCACGCAAGTTTGGAAGCTCCGGGTTAACTATCGTAGTCATTCCTCGCTTGCTGCAATTTTCTATCACTCTCAGGAGTGGTAACATTAGTAAGATCCTGCCATGAATACGTGCAGTGTGAGGCAACAGGAGATAGAAAGTGGTGTCGCTGGCCTAAAGGATCTGTAATCCAAGGCACAGGGCTGCAGGTAGAACTTTCTTAGAGCATTCAAAGCACCATACCCTTAAGTGCGTATTATTTATAGAAACACAGTCACTCAACCTCCTCCACAGTAAATATTGCTTTACTTTCTTCTTCAATTAAAGCCAGTACAGAAAGAATTGGAAGTGATATTTACACTCCCCTAAGGAAAATGACAGTAAACACAGCTAACACTTTTACCTTAAGAAAAACACTTAACTAATAGAGCTAGGAATTATAGTACACCCTTGGTACTTGGGGCAAGAGACTTTGTGACCCATGTCCAGAAAAAAAAACTTTCTTTAGAGAATGTCTCCTTCAGACAAAGAAGTACTTCTTCTGACTAGTCAAAAATGTGTACTAGAAAAAATAGATGTTTTAGGTTTTTTTTTAAGACAGATCTTTTCATCCAAAGTTCCAGGGCCTCATAGGAAAAAACAATGACTTTATTTAAATTATCTGAAAATAATTTATTTTTTAAAAAGAAAATGTATCAAAAATTATACTTTCTAAACACTACTGGCTCAAGGAAAGCCTAGGAAAAGAAATACCATTGTTGAGGTGATTCTGAAACCTTCGTCCCTACAGTGTTCTGAGTTCCCGGAGTAAAATGGGTTCCTGTAGTGTCTCGCCAGGGGTCCCTGGTCACTAGGGCTCCATCTAGTAACGGCTTGTTTACATACTGTAAAGGACTACTGAAAGGCTTTTTCTAACATGCAGTTCAGGTGGTTCCATTCTACACTATCACCCCAATAACTCACCATCATCGGCCTAACAGTTCTGAAACTCCATGGCATGGAGTACAGTCTCCTTCAGAATTTTGCCCTGCCCAACTCCTCCTGCCTAATCATTGCCTAACCCCCACCCTGACCAATGCCACAGGGCCTGATTGTATAGTAATACCCAGCTTCTTTAAAGTTTCCTGAGTACACCATACACGATGATTCCTCAGCACTCGCAGGTGTACCTGCTTGGAAAACATGTTCCGATGCCACCCATCCCCTCTCCACTCTCTGACCAGCAAACTGTGACTAATGCTGCTCAATCAGTGCAAGCACAGCTTTGCCTGTGAAGCCACCTCTGACTTAGCAGCATCATGGCACTCTGTGCCTCCCTCTAGCCTCATATCTGCCTCCCTCAAAGCATTATCATACCAGGTCATTTCTGTTCAGTTGTTGGTTTAAAGTTGTTTCCAAGCAAAACTAAAAACTCCTTGGAAACAGGACTGTGCTCATTCATCTTCCTACTTCCAATTCTACTCCCAGATAGGCTACTTGGTACAAAACATAGGCTTGATGCATGTGTGCAAAGGCCAACGGCAGTGCAAGAGTGAATGAATTAATAGTGTGAAGATATTTGTATAAAAATAGCTGTCAAAGCTGACCGGGGCTACTTGGACGATGAATATTTAAGCTATTAGCCTATAGTTCCTAAAATACGCCTAATTAGGAGTAAGATTCAGTTTTTAGGCTTTTAGGCTATGCCATCCTTTTACCAAGTATGTAGCATCCCATAAAAACAAGTTGCCAATACCCTCTGATCAGTCACCAATTTGGTCCTGAACAACTTGTTCTAACCTACTTTACACGGTGACCCACCTCCCCCGCTCCACCGCCGTGCCTTTCTGATCCTTTTGGCCTATGACCTTATTATGCAATCTCCTGATTTCAAGTTCACTACATCCAAGGTCACTGCATTCAAGACCAAACTTGGTCTTGCTTTTCTTGCTATGACCTGGGATAGCCTCCTTGCCTATGTATAACTTGAATTCTCTCTCTGTGCTCATGGTTAACTATGAGTAGGCACCTCTCTATAGAGACTGGCACTTGCCAGTCTGCCCTCCGAACTCTTGTGGTTGGAGCTCTTGCCAAACTCCACCCAGACTTCTGAGGGGAGCACAAATACACAAGGGGTGACTTGGAGCCACTAGTTGAGGGAAACTGGACCTTCCTGCAAATATTTTTTAAATGAGGGGAAAGTAGAAATAAAAACATAATCTATATGTCATGTCAGCTGGTACCTCTTATTTCATTGTAGAGCTATTTCCTTGCATCCCAAAAATAATTTAGTCTTTAATATGCATACATTTAGGAGAAAAGTGCATTGAGATGAAGAAAGAGAAAAACATCTTAGAAGAGTATAGAGATAAGTGATAAAGGGATGAATGAAAATAGTAAAATAAACAATTTGATATAATTATGTGTGCTGGGTATTTAGGGGAGAATAGCTTTGTACTGGTTGCTGTATCTACGTAAAAGTTCTGGTCAAAGTCCTGCAACAAGTGGTATAGACAGAAAGAGATTTAAAAAAAGTACCAGAGCAACAAGACAGAAAGAGTCTAGGCCTAATATCTGAAACTGTATATCATCTATGGCATCCCTATAGTTCACTGTAACATAAGAGAGAAAGCAACTTGGGGAAAATAAAAAGCAATCATGCCAGAAATGAGAAGGAGAGGAGGAGACACTGGTGGTTAAGAGTAAATATAACTTTAGCAGAAAGACAAGGGCTTAAATCTCAGATCTGTTCTTTGCAGGGTGTCCAACCTTTTGGTGTCTCTGGGCCACACTGAGTGAAGAAGAGTTGTCTTGGGCCACACATTGAATACATTGTGACATGCAATCACAAAGCAAATCTCATAATGTTTTAAGTAAATTTATGATTTTGCATTGACCTGCATTCACATCTGGGATGGTGTCTGATATATAGTAACAAATATTCATTGAATGAATGAACAATTTAGTATATATAAACTGATATATCTGTACTAGACAGAGAAAGAGAGAGAGGTCTAAATATCAAACTATCCTTATATAGTCAAGATATGTTGGTACTTCTTTTGCCACTGACCTGTTAACTCATTTACCTTTTCTTTCAAACCAGGATTCTGCATTTCCCCTAAGTGAGATAAACCAGGTATAAGCTAAAAGGTGTAAACAGAAGGCCTGTTGATGTATTGGACCAGTAGCCTTTAAATGCTAGCCTGCATCAGAAAGACTTGCTAAAACCCAGTGTGCTGGGTCCCACACCAGGGCTGGCTAGGCCTCAGATTGTGCATTTCTAACAAGTGCCACTGCTACTGCTGGTCCAGGGACCACATTTTGGGAACCAGTGCAGTAGACTGTTGTAGTCCCTTGAAGCGGGCACCTTGCCATTACATAGCCAGGCCCTGGATTGATGAGGCCCAAGGGAAGAAGGTTTGTTTCATTTAAGCTGCTACAAAGCCCAATACAGCCCTGCTTCGGAGACTTTACAAGGTCACTATTCAACATGGGATTTACTTACTATGTTCAGCTAATCCTGATGAAGAGTTTAGGCCTGTTTAAGAGCTCTCTTTACAGTCAGCACTAGGACCATATTTTTAAAATAAACCATATCTTTCTTTAATTGGCATGTCTAAGTGGAAGCAGAAAAACAGGATATGAAGACCAGAGTAACAACAGTGAATATCTCAGAAATCATGAGGGAAATGAGAAAGCACAATCCCTATTTGGGGACAGAGTTCTTTTATGCTTGATAACTTTGAAGGAATCAATCTGATTTCCTTTGAAGAGGGGAAGAAATCTCAAGACAAGTAACTAGCTCTCCATTCCACAGGAAAAGGTAGTTCACTATCAGCAATGGCCGGCTGCTACTATTGCTTTTTATGCCATTGTTCTCAATCAAAACCATCTGTCAGCTGCACTGATTTCAGTGGGTGATTTGGGCACCAAATCAAATGTGAGAGACCCAGAGACAGTGTGCCTGTAGTGGGTCTTTGCCTTTGCTTCCCACCATGCCCATTTAAGAGGCTGTGGAGACACAGGATACTATTACAGAAAATTGAACCTCTCGTGATTTGCTCCACCCTCCCAACACCATCCCACCACCTTAAACAAATTTGGCTGTATTTATTATGGAGTCTATTTCTGGGTTAGATTTTACTGGAGTGAATATTTTTCAACAATAAATGCCATTTGTGATTCCACAAATAGAAAGTCTCTTACGGCACAAGATTAACAAAGCTAATTATTAGAGAATATAAAATTAATTTACTAGCTGAATTTAATCAACTAGCTAATCTACCATACAGTTGAATCTTTCTTTAGCTGGGGAAGTTTTTATTCCTATTGGTTGCAACAAACTTGGGAAATTTATTCAAAGTTTATCCTAATTCCAAATGACTATTACACTTTTTACAGAATAAAACTCAAGTGGAATTATGCATCATGTTGTATACTAAGAGTTGAAATGACAGTTCTTTGCTAAGCCTTTTCAAAAATATAAACATGCTGACAGTATATGATGCATATAGAGAGATATATGTAAGACATATCAGACATACTGATACAGGTACTATATAAACAAAGGTGCTCATGGTATAAAGGTAAAAGCAATGACCTTTGGGCCAAATTTGAGCGTCTACCAATAACCTTTACAAGTCTTATCTGAAATCTCTGCTAATTCTTGAAAGCAAGTCTAATTCTCAAAGTTTTATCAAGGTTATAACCCCTTTAAATAACTGAGAAGAGTAAATAAAATTGTATGGTGATCCCTTTAGAGTAATGTCTAGAGCTCTTTCTTAGGCTTTATTTTACAGCAATATTACAAAAATGTAACTTTAAATTCTATGACATTATAAAGATACTAAATTTATCCCTATTCATTTGCATTTCATGCCCTAAACTTGAGAAACCTAACTATATTGCTTTATTTCATGTGTTCACGGACATGCCTTAATGGAATTTGCATTGTGGGTTCTGATCCACCTTCAGTTCTAGGTGCAGAAGTGTCTTTGGAAGTTCTTATTGCATATCTGAAATTAAGCTGTTTACATTATTTTGAGCAGGGAATGATGAAATATAAAGTGCTTAAGTTAGCCACTCAGGAGTGACTGTGTCCAATTTAACACTTTTTAAACTGGAGACATTTTGAAAAATCTGAAAGCAGGTTTGGATCAGCAGTGTGGCATCCCCAGTGGTACTTCTACAATTCTATGATGTGATAGTCTCACCGGGAAGTCCCTTTTAGGTGACCCAGGTTGAAAGGTGTTGGCCAATAAGCTGCAGTGCCCCATTTGGGCTGTGAAGAAAATAAAAACATGGAACCTGAACACTAATGCAACTCTCTAGTTAAACACACACAGATCTTTTTCAGTATTAAGCAAACTGCATGCGCATTTAGTCTACTTTACTGTAAACCCCCACGTCTCGGCAGCATTAGCACTGAAGTGGTGTCTAAGGGCCTATTCAAAGCAACTCCAGAAAATGCTTCTTGTGCAAAAAAAGCATCTCTCAAAGCAGGATACCAGGGCTTTACCATTTTATTGTTCTTGGTTTTGTGCTGATTTAGACTATAAATAAGAAGCAAATTACAGATTGACGACTTCTACCAAGACTCATTTTTTTCCAGCTTCCTGTCAAAATGGAGGCATAGGTAAGCTTGGTTCACCTCCTTGTACAACCACAGCAAAAATTACAACTAAACTACAAAACAACTAACACCCAGAATCTTCAAAAAATCAAGCTGTATGGAAGACTGACAAGGAATTAAGAAGTCACATTCATCCAGATGGGTCAGAGGGGTGGAGACATGGAGAAGCATGGAAACATGTGGAGATGAAGAATGGATGGTCCAAAGTCCACATGTAGTGGGTAAAAATTGGGAGGTATACCTTGGGAGCAAGAGCTCCCAGCCCCACACCAGGGCACCCAGCCAAGGGTTCCAGTGCTAGGAAGATAAGTCCCCCAAATTTCTGGCTGTAAAAACCAGTGGGTGTTGGGACAGCAGAAGAAACTGGGATTCCCAGGTGTCTCCTCTTAAAGGGCCACAGCAGACATAGTATTTATGCAGACTCACTCTCTCTGGGCTCCAGCACTGGGTCAGCAGCTAGAAGGGAACCAGTGGCATAGGGGGAGAAATTGAAGTGTCTAGCAACAGGGCAAGTGCCAGGGGACAGTTTCCTCTGAACGAAACTCTAGTCACCAGGTAGTGGCCATTGTCCCCTTTCTGAGCTCCCCCCCACACAGAGCCAGAGTCTGGGGACACCATATCAGAGACTCTGCCAAACTGCTTCACATGGATTACCCCACCCCAGCACTTACCTAAGGCTCCGCCCCATCCAACACACTGGTGCACTTTTCCGCAGTAGGCCACAGTACCGAGACCGGGAATTGAAGCAGCTCTATCTAATACATAGAAACAAATGCAGGGAGGCTGCCAAAATGAGAAGACAACAAAATATGGCCCAAAACTCCAGAAAAGACCTAAACCAAATGGAGATAAGCAATCTATTAGATGCACAGTTCAAAACACTAGTTATTAGGATGCTCAGGGAACACCCTGGATACTTCAACAACATAAAGAAGACCCAGGCAGAAATGAAAGTTACACCAAGTGAAATAAAGAAAAATTTATAGTGAATCAACAGTGGAGTGAGTTAAGTTAAGCATCAAATCAATGATTTGGAACATAAGGAAGAAAAAATTCAATCAGAACAGATTGAAGAGAAAAAATAATTCAGAAGAAGAAAAAAAGAATTCAGAAAAACAAGGATAGGCTAGAGAGCCTCTGAGACAACTTCAAATTATCACCATTTGACCAATAGGGGTGCCAAAAAGAAAAAAAGAAAGGACAAGGAATTGAAAATATATTTGAAATAATAATGAAAGAAAACTTCCCTAATTTGGTGAAGGAAATAAAAATACAAATCCAGGAAGCACAGAGATTTCAAAACAAGATGCACACAAAAAAGAGCACACCAAGATACATCATAATTAAAATGCCAATGGTTAAAGATAAAGAAAATCTTAAAGGCAGTGAGAGAAAAGCAGATAGTTACCTACAAAGAGTTCCTAAATGACTGTCAGCTAATTTCTCAAAAGAAACTTTGCAGGCTAGAAGGGTTGTCAAAAAGTATGCAAAGTGATGAAAAGCAAGGACCTACAACTAGATTACTCTATCCAGCAAAGCCATCATTTAGAATGGAAGGGCAGATAAAGTGCTTCCCCGACAAGGCAAATCTAAAGGAGTTCAGAATCATTAACTGTTATTATATGAAATGTTAAAGGGACTTAGTTAAGAAAAAGAAGAAGATCAAAGCTATGAACATTAAAATGATGATAATTTCACAACTATCAACAATTGAATCTAAAAAACAAACTTAGCAAACAAGCTGAACAGAAGCAGAGTCCTAGATATGGAGATCATTTGGAGGGTTATCAGTTGGGAGGGGCAAGGTGGAGAATAAAGGAAAAGGTGAAGGGATTAAGATGGACAAACTGGTAGGTACTGAATAGAAGGGAGGATGTTAAGAACGGTATAAGAAATGGAGTAGCCAAAGAATTTATATGCGTGACCCATGGACAGGAACTAAGGGGGGATTTCTAGAGGGAATAAGGGTTATCAGAAGGAGGGGGGCAAAGGGAGGAAAATTGGGACAACTGTAATAGCATAACAATAAAATATATTTTTAAAAAAACATATTCTCTATGGAATGTAGGTCATACCAGCCTTTGGCTACTATAAACCATGCTGTGATAAACGTTCTTGTGTACATATGCGCTGCAGTGAATATCCTTGCATGGGTATACATGTATACATGTACAAATATATATCCTCAGAAATAGTATTTTGGGGTCAAAGTTACATGATTCAAATATTCTGTGTGAGACTTCTAAAATGTAAAATGCCCTTGAGGAAAGCAAAGCAATGGTACTGCCTCCAATAAATCTGTGCTACTTAAAAAAAAGTAAAAGACTCACTCTTTTCCTGTGTGCTGAAAGAACCTAACTCATTTAGAACACATAAGAATCCAAAAGTGTGTATGTGCATATATGTGTCCTTTTGTGTAATTTACTCATTACGTGCATACAGAGTTGAGGGATTTCCATTGCACAGGTAGGAGCCACATGGTAATGCCAGGTTACTACACAGTGTAACATGTCATGAGCCCCCTTTGGGGGCAATGAAAAATCTAGGCAGAGAGATCTCACCTATACCCACTTCCGCAGAAGCGTGGCTCTGGGGCAGAAGGCTGCAGGGCAGCTCCCTGCTGCGCTGTCCGGTGTGGGAAGCATCTTCTGGTGCTCTGATTGTCCTCACACACGAAGGAGATGGTCTAGTGGATAATAAAGGGTTAAAATTCAGAAGTAACTTTTTTTCTAGATGCCATAGAATCTTCATGGAGCCCATTGAAATCTTGAGAATGACCTCCAAAATACCCCTTTCTTTGGCAATCCCCTTATTCTTAAAGAATTTTATTTTTATTAAAATAAAGCTCCTGCAGTGTTTATAGATGGGAGACGTTTTCAAACAGGAAAAAAATAAAAATTCCCTGTAGCCAGAGAGAATTGGGTGGCGTCAGGGATTTTGGAAGGAGAATCCAGACGGGAGTTAAGTTTGCAGGTTTAACCAAAAAAATGCTGGAGAACAAGGACACATTAAACCTTATCTTTATTTAGTAACACAGAGTTGGCCTTAATGAGTCAGTGGGGCAGAACCAGGGAACAAAACCATGGAATCATGGCCCAGATTTGGGGCTCTAGTTTCTGGAGATAACAAAAGGTCAACTTCTACCTGTCAAGTTTCTCATTTACAATTACGAAGGGTTGGCTGGAAATCTCCAAGTTTCTTTTCAGCTCTCAGATATAATTATAATAACTTATGATTCTGTCGCTACTTTTTCAAGGCACCTACATTGATATCTATGAGAAGCATGAATAAAGGAATAGAAAAGGTGTGTTATATCTCATTTTTCTTTACTCCTTAATGTTATGGTAGGGGCCAGGCTCTAAGACTACTTACAGAATCTGCTGTTTACATGCCTGGCCAATAGGCCAAAATAAGTCTTACAGCATCAACCCATTTGTTTATATTGCTGTACTGAGTCACTGGAACTATGAAATATTAGGGCAGAATCATGTCATAAGACAAAATGCAGTGACAAGATGAAAAGGTTCTTTGCCTTATTCAGACCAAATATTTATTATAAAAAGAAGTGAATAAGGTTTAGGGTGCTGTGGCCATCCAGGCCATTGGTGTATAATCTCCCAAACTCACTGCATCATTGAACAGTCCTGTTTCCTGCAGTCACTAGGAACCTGGTCTTTGAATTTGAATTCGAGCTGTCTAAACAGCATTAGTAATAAGCAAAATAAATTAGATTCATGGGCCTCATTAGTTGCTTATCTTGATCAACTACAGGCTGTATTATGTCATTTAACTAGATAAAAGTTAGTGGGAGAATAAATAGTATCGTTTTTGAGCAGTGCAATCATTGTACATTTAAATGTGCAAATATGGGTTTTATTCATTAACTTAGAAAATATTAAATGCTACTACATTCAGAGACTACCTGAGTCTATTAAAATGTTACAACATTTTTCTTCACCTATAGAAACACCAAGTGCTGATGGATTTAGGAAGAAAGGAAACATCTTTTAGCATTATTTAATCAGCCAGCCATGAGTCTATCTTAATTCCAAGCAGAGACCTTCTGACCAACTGCTGTTTCAGTATTCTCCTGATGCACATAAAACGAACTTTTCCCAGGAAGCAAGCCTGAAACTCCCAGGCCCACGGTGGGACTCGTGCTTGAATGCTTCTAAGCTATTTTTCAGAAGCACAAACACAGGATGTAAAGTGTGCTTGTGCACACACACGAATGCATATGTATACATGAGAGTTGGCACTTCACCCTGGACATCTTTACATTCCTGGTATGTTGCAGAACATGTTCTTCTTCTCCACCTTCTAAACCTGAGCTGCAGCTCATCAAAGTCCTTGCCTTATCCTTGGCAGCAGCACAATCCAGATGTGCAGCCCCTGAAAGCAATCACTCCAGCAGTGTCACCCGGCCATCACCTCCCTTTTGCCTGGTTTCTGTAGCTCATTCCCAGGTGGCCATGCTGTGTGTCAGGCCAATGTCATCTGCTTTCACACCCTTCGCCTGGACAGGGGAGGAGTCGGTTCACTTTAAAGGTTTCTAAACTGAGGAGGAACAAATCACAGGTACGATAAATTTTCACTTTTGAACAATCAAGAAAATGAAGAAGATTTTTCCATGCTTTCATGCATAGTGGAATGTTCTATTCATAAATCAGGGGCTGGGCTGAGCAACAATAGACAGATGCATGACCTGCTCTGGAACAGAGCTGAATTCTTAATCATTCTGCTACACATTGAAATCACACATGTTTGCATGTAAAACTCCACCATGAGCTCCCCTTAGACAAAGAACCATTGTTTGTGTTTTGGGCCCCAGTGTCTCCTGGGCTTCTGTGGTTCTAGGCAGAAATGGTAATTCAATCAGTTCAACTACACACAAAATAGAAACTGATTCTGGCAGATTGCTCAGTTTCAAACATATTCAACCCCTATTTGAGACAATTTTGCCCGATTTTCATGGAGGCTTCATGTTAATGGCTTGTATTCCTTAGATACAAAGACAAAACACTGATTTTTCTCCAGTAGTTTTGGTATAAAAAAGAAGCAATTCCTATCTGATCTTATGAAATTGATTGTCCGGCATCTTTCCTGTTTGCTGCTGCTAATGGGCAAAATTTACTCCAAAATACTTTGAAAGTTCTTTGAAACAAGAAAATATAAGAGGGTGAAATAAGCCAGGCGGTGAAAGACAAATGCCACGTGAGCTCACCTATAAGCGGAACCCAATCAACAAAACAAACAAGCAAGCAAAATAGAACCAGAGACTCTGAAATAAAGAACAAACTGACAATAACCAGAGGGAAGAGGGATAACGGGGGAAAGAAGAGGTAGGGCCATCAAGGAACACGTATAAAGGACCTATAGACAAAGCCAAAGAGAGTAAGTTCAAGGGTGGGAGGTGGGGATGGATAGGGTGGGGGGATGTGGAGGGCAGTAAAATGGAGACAACTGTACTTGAACAACAATAAAAAATTATTTTAAAAAACGGATGTTTCAGAACTAACAGGAGTAGTCACTGAATCTCACTTTCTTTAAAAAAAGAAAACATCAGCATTATTCTCATGTACCTAGGAACAGTTTCTCCTATAATTTCTCATGTTGTCCAGAGAGTAAATTTGTAGCCCCACATACTGCAATGTTGGTAAAGACAGTTTCTACCCGGATTTTCAAAAATCCTCATCATTCAAATGGATAGTAGTATTTACTCAGCAGTGAAGAGGTGTGGGCCGATGGATGACTCAGCAGTGTGGTACACCTTAGCTCTTCGATTTCTGTGTTCAGTGTTCTGTGGGATTTGGATAAGCTCCTGACTATCTGGACAGTGGAGCTGGCACAGCTGTCGTTGGGCAATCTGAGTTCTCAGTGTGGCCCTGCCAATAGCTCTGGGCTCTCAAGCGAGATGTAATTTCTCTGGGCTTCAGTGTCCTAGTCTGTAAAAGAGATTAGCAGTTTTGTAATTTCTTTAGCACTGAGATTCATTTATTAAACTGAAACTCCCATATATAAAACAAATTAAAGTAATTCAAGTATTAATGTTGGTTTTTGTGAATTCAAATTTGCTATATGGTGGCTGGCCCTCCAGTTGCCCGGAGGCCGTACAGATGAGAGCGCCTCACTCTAGGTGTGTTAGAGATTTCAAAGGACGCTGATTCCCTGAAGATTTTATGCAACTGCTTTATGAATACAACCTCTGGGATTTCTATGAGCAAATAAAACCTTTAGTGTTTAATCAGAGTTAATTTAGATTTTCTTTCCATGTAGCCGAATCTAATCCTAACAGAACAAGTTGTGTTTCTTCTCCAAAAAAGTTGGATTACTATTTCTGTTTTTCATAATATGTGCTCAGGGAGCAGTCATGCTTTGAAAGTACTGGGACCAGAGGGATTCAGTGATCTCTTAGGGAACCCTAACTTCCCCACACTTCCTACTATTCACTTCAGTGATGTATATCACTGAAGCTCTTACATCTTTGCAATTTTTAAAAGCCAAAGCAGCTCACTTGCTCAGGGCTTACAGAAGAAAGGCAAAGATAAAATTGACAGAGATGAAAGAGGGTGAATGCTCTCAAAAGAAATAAATCAAATACCATGTGAGTGGAGATAGTATTTGGGTGGGGGGGTATACATTGTATCCAATGCCTAAATTCCTATAGAATGTGCATTGCATGTGTACACTGTAGTAGGTAGTGAGTGTTAGCCATGCAGAAGAAGTAAGACATTCTCCACACTCAAAAATAATATATAAACTAGTAGGGTAAACAAGCACAAAAACAATTAGCACCAATACTTTATATCCCCCTAAAATTAATTATCTAGTCTTTACTGAAGCATTTTCTTTTCTTGTTTTTTTAAAAAAAAACTCATTTAATTTGTTTTTTTTTGTTCAAGTACAGTTGTCTCCATTTCCCCCCTTCATTCCCTCCAACCCCAGCCATCTCCGTCTCTTACCCGTGATCCTACCCCTCTTTTGCTTTATCCATGTGTCTTTTATGCATATTTCTTGATGACCCTGGAACATTTTCTACTATGGGTTCTCACTATTCTGTCCCTTGAATGTGTTCCACTCCACATACACATAGTAGGACTAACCTTCCTGTCTAAAAGAGCATCCCACCACTCTGGCCCCTGATTCCTTACAGTTAGTACTACCTCCAGACATAATGCACATTTTGTTTCTCTGTTTGTTGACTCCAGCCCCTTCACCATAGAAGGAAAGGACTGTGATAGCAAGAACTCTTATTTTTTTCTACTCCTTTCATTGTAGTGCCTAGAAAAGTACCTGGTACATAAGGGGGTTTTAATAAATATTTATTGAATGGATAAATTCTAAGAAGGTTTTCTTTTCTGCTATTGAGACAAAACATACCATGGTTACTTAAGTCTATGTCATTTCAATTTATGCCTGGAATCATTTTGTCTTGTTTTTTACCTTATAAGGGTAAAAGAAAGCTATCTACATCTTATGCTAATATCTTGACAGTAAAATGAGATACTAAATGACAACTTCTTTCAATTAATCCTTGATAAGCATTCTGGAATCACATCAAATAACTTCAGTGTCTTTTCCATTTGACAACGTGTCAATTCCTAGAAGAGAGTTATCCTATCCAACTGTCCTGCATACCCACCAAGAGTCTCTTATTGAGCCTAAAAGTTTGCAGTTCACATGGCTTATCATCTCTCCTCTCTATTCTTGTCACATCCCCTCAGTTGTACCTCACTTTGTCAAAATTCACCTTAAAACATGCTGCTCAGGCCTGGCTGGACTGCTTCAGATGAACTTTGTGCAGCACAGCGCACAACAGAACTCTCAGCTCCCTTTCTACATCCCATGTTGTACCAACGCCTCCATAAGAGACATTTGCTTCCACTATTTCATCATATTTTCTTCTTTTTCACAACCTAAGTATTGTAAAATGTATATTGTGAACATAAAAATGACTATGTAATAGTTCACTCTGATCCCTACCAGCTTAACCAGGAGGAAGCAGCCTTGTCCCCAAAGGGCAGAGAGGAGTGAGCCCGGGGGCAGGTGGGGGAAGCAGGAAATAAGTAGCCAGCCCAGAAAGCGATCCTGGTGGGAAGGAGGAAATTTGTCCACCGCACAGAGTGTCATCTTATGCAAATTATAATGTCTTCTATAAACACATCCTCCAGTAAGCAATTAGGCTGCTCATTCAAAACGGACAAGTGTTTGAAGGCTATTTCTACAGGATACCAAAACATCTGAAGAAGAGAGGTAAAAATCACCCAGATGTTTGAGGAATGATAGGGCTGGGCGTGGCAGCTCATTGCAGCTGCTGTACTCCTTTCCTTGGCACTTTTATAAGAAATCATTGAACTTATTATGTTCCTCCAGTGTATCTCAGCTTCACACACACACACACACACACACATACACACACACCTGGAACACTGTGAAGGACTTCTATAGCTTTCCTAAAGGAAATAAAAGGATTTAGATCTGTGTCTTCAAGGTCTATATCAAGGAAATTCATCATTTTGAGATTACTGTTTATACTGGAAAGTTGCAGTAGAATTTGGATTTTAATTTTTCAGTGTTTCTCATCCTTCAGAACTTCTGTTTGTTTAATACCAGAATCATATCAGTTCCCATAATGACAAACATCAAATGCCTATTTTGAGCACTTTCCACTTTTAATTTGTTAGATATCTCATCTGCGACTGCCTGGTCCCTAATATTCTCTTGCTCTCCGTGATTCCGGGGGCCCATGATACCCACGGGTATCATGATACCCGTGATAAAAGACCATGGTCTCATGATACTATAGTTATTTCTTTTTACACAAATCTAACACCTTCAGATAGTTCACACATGGAAGTAGTAAATAGTATAATAATATTTCTCAGTGGCATTGCCATTAGTGGAAGGACTAGAAAAATAAAAATAGAGACCACAGAGAATTATACATGCATCTGTTTCCATAAATATACTTTTCTGCCAAAAATTATGTAGATTCTCTTTTTTTGAGTTTATACTCTGAGTTACAGTTGATTTTCCAGTGTAAAAGAGACATATCACAGTGGCTAAATGAATAGGAAAGTCAGTGCAGGCTTTTTCTTTCTTTTTGCCATGAAATATCCTACTGTGATAATTAGGGAAATTTCTAATGCCTCTGAGAAATGGAAAAATAAAAGAGCATACTGCAAAAATGTAAAAATTTATAGCACCACCTATTGGTTTCAAAATAAATATTGAAATTTTTCTACTTTTACTAATTATGAAGAATAGTATAAAGAAACATTATTATTATTTTTAGTCACATGAAGATTAAAGTTTTTTACTTCCCAATGATGGTATGGAAATTCTTCCACAAAACTCATATTCAGGACTACTATAAATTAAAGCTTTAATGTACCAGGGAAATAAAATAAAATTGAGATTTTTATTCCTGCATTGCTTGTACTGAGTTGTATTAAGTTTTTTAAGTAACACTTTGAGGGTTATTTCTAAACTGATAAAGTGTGTTGGGCTGCGTTTTCTCTGTTGGCTGAGAGGCGTTAAAACACGCCTGACTTAGTTCCACCATTTGTGTCTTCCCCGAAAAGCTGGAGAAGATGCTGAAAAATCTGACACTAGATTAAATTCTCATGACATTGACAATTCTAGACCCTCATTCAGATGGTCTTCACTCTGTTATTCAGTCCAGCTTCCATGACAATGGGGGAGGGGGGTTTGAAGGAACCTGAGAAATACTTCCTTTCCACTCTGCTTTCAGCGTGTACCAGTCTGCATCTTTTCCCAGAATGCATGGCCCTTCCTAGGGAACAAGGGAGGATACAGACATGTGGTCCCTTTCCCACACATTAGGAAGCATGTGGACCACACTCCTTATGGAAACCCCCTTTCCCACCCTTGGGACAACTGCGTTTATGAAAGGATTGCTGTAAGTCTGTAATAGAGCTTACAAACATATCTGTCTCTCTGACACGATTTCTTCCACATGGATTATTTTTAAAATCAAGTTTCCCTTTTTAAGACTCGAAGTGAAGGAAGCGCCTTGAGGGCATCAAACATGATGTCCGGGCCCTCGTGTTTGCAGCAGGCAAATGATCTGGAAAACCAAACTTCAGGCTGAGGGCTTTGGAATGGGATTGAAGGAAGAAAATAATCTCATCTAGACCCCACATTAAACACAGGTTTAAAGCGTTTTATTCTTCCACTTAACCAAATAGTCACTTCTCCAGAATTTCAACAAGCATTAAAATGTGAAGGATGACTAAGTTTGAAAGCATAGGAGAAGAAATAACACAAAAAATGCTGGACTCAGATGAGTCAATCAGAGGAAAAGAGACACATTATCTTCAGGAAAAGAATTATTAGGCTGCACTACATAAAATTACATTTTCATAAGTCAAAAATTGTCAAATAGTCTGAAGTTTACATGATTATATCTAATATTAAGTGAAGAAAAAACTCAATCATGTTTAGAAATAAAAACGAGAGAGACAGAGGAAAGGAGCCAATAATGCTTCATTGAAATTAAATGGTAAGAATTAGCATTTTAGGCTTTCTCAGCCAAAGCTGTCAAAGTGGTTCATCTTCGCTCCATCTTTCACTGGCCTGGTGCTAGTATCTAATCACGAGTATGTACTGCTACTTTCAAATGCACTGCTTCTCACCTAGTTTTAAACAGGTAGTTTAAAATTTTTCATATTTGGACCACCTGTCTTTAAAGTAATATAATTCAAAATGTGATCCATTTATTTATCATATTTTGGGATTTTTAAAGAATGCTATTTTTCCTTGTGCTTTAGATTTTAAGAGGGTTAGGAACAGATGCACCCTGATGAGACTCGGAACCCGTCCGGACTACCTCATTTCATACTCCCCCACTATTCTAAACAGGCTTCCCACTAGGCAGCCTCCACACTCTTCCCTGCGGGTCTTATTCACAGAGCAAGCCATAATAACAAGCTTCTAGGCCCTGGCTGGCTTTTTGGCTCAATGGGACATTTCTGTTGCCAAATCCCACTTCGATGGGTTTATCCTTACATGCACCTTAGTGATGTCCTGCATTTTGTCTCGTCCAAGCTCAGGTTTATTTCTATGTCCTCTTGTTGCTTTTTCAAGGGACCAAATGTCTACATCTGGAGGGAAAGAAACCCCTAATATATTTTTGCCCTTTCCCCTGAAAAATATCCTGTTGTGCATGTGGAAAGAAGCATGTTAGTAATAAGAGAAGGAAATGACGGGGTCAGCTGGGGCTCTTAGAGACAGTCCAGATGAAATTTAAAGAGGGAATTGCGGTGATAGGTTTTGAGAAAACTGGGTGATGTGAGTTTCGAAACCTACAGCCCGTAATCTGGACTCGGCTAAAACATACCAAAAAGCTTAGCTCAGACCTGCAAGGTTAACTTTTTCTAAACATAAAACAAGGAAACATGGAAGGTTTGCTCTTTCTCTTTTAATAAAGTACATTAACAACCTGCTTTGGGGAATACGAATCTTTTTATGGAGTAAGAACTAGCTCTTTAAAAACAGGAATTACGCATGGGGATGGTGTTTATTTATGCACACATAAATATACACACATGCAATGATTATTAATATTTACATGCACATACACGTATGGAAATAATTGTCTCAGAAACTGGTTTAGATCTAGAAACAACTGGCAGACAAAAAAAGGAAAACCCGAAAATGGTCCCGTCTGCAAAACCATCCCAAAGGACATTCCCAACAATGGAAGACTGATAACATCATAAACCCCGTAAAAACAACATAGGGTGGGGAGGGAATGGAGGGTTCTTTAGTATTCTCATGGATCCATATGAAAGATTTTAGCACCGAAGTTCTTTTCAAATCAATTTTATTTATGTGCACAAAAACGGACTGACGGTGTCACAGGAAGGGTAGGTGGGTGTCAGAGTCTTGGCACCCAGTGATGGCTGCAGCACTTGGGTGAGTGTGTGCTGGACGGAGGGAAACAAAGAGAAAGGAAGCCCTCCCTTCTGGAAAGATCATGCCACTGTCCACTGCAGAGTCTGTGTTTTGTTCTCTGCCTGTGCAGGAGTCAGGGTGATTTTTATTCCTGTACAATACACACCATGGAACATTTGCATGTTTGGGAACATCAACAAAGAGAACAAAACAAAACAAAACAAAAACACGCACACACAACACACAACACAAAGTGGGATTGTGCTCCTTTGTTTTGCATTTTCTGTAACCCAGATTGTGGTAATTATCTCGCTGGCTTTACAAGCCTTTTCTTTCATTCTCAAGGCAGTTTTTGGAATCGCGTTACACTTAACTCAGTTTAACAAATAAGAGTAGTCTGGCAAAATGGCACCATGTGCTTTCCACAAATATTTGTGGTATAGGCAAGCTCTCAATGTTTTTATTATGCCCAAGGTTCTTTGGTTTAAAAGCAAGTGGAATAATGTAAAGAAGAAAGAGAAACAAGGATTTGGGAACTGGGCGTGTGTTGGATGCACTTTGCAGATCCCCCGGTGCCAGAGAAGGAACAAGGAAAAAGATACATCTTAAAAATAACTGAGGGAATAAAAAAGAGTGAAAAAGGTTTGGAGACATTTAGCAGCTCACAATTTACCCTGGCATGAGCTCCGGGCTAAGGATGGAATAATAACATTTGGTGCTCCAAGCCGAGAGGCTGACAAGGCGCAGTGTAGCTCGCGCGCTTCACAGGTTTGCCCGGCTCTGTAGTCAGGACAAAGAATCAGAGAACAGAGGCAAAGTAAAGAAGGGGGAAAGAGAGAGCCTGCACTCAAGTTTACTGTAGTATAAATACACATACACTGTGCCACAGATGTTCCTCATTGATGAAGACTGGCACATAATTATGCTATGCGCTTCATAATATTTTAATGAGCTTTTTCTCCAAATAGTAACGAAAATGAACAATAAGAAGCTCTTAGGGAGGGAAAGTTGGTGTTTCTGTCCCTGGAGGAGAAAAATTCTTCTAATAGGTTATGTTAGAATGGCAGGAAAAACACTGGTCTGGGTTTAATAAAATTGAATCGAGTCTAAAATATGGTTCCTTAAGACAGTTTACTCTTTTTTTTTTCTCTTTCTTCAACTTTAACAGTTCATTCGGGCTCAAGGAATAACAAAACAGGGATTATAGCGTAATTCTGGTGGATTGTTTCTCTCTCTCTGTTTTCTCTCTCATTCTGTTTTTAAGGGGGGGGAAACCCTTAAGTGGAACTGTTGCAAAAATGCTGTTAGTATATTGTGCCAATTAAAGTCTTGAAATAAATAACAAACCACTTAATATGTGTTGTAAATGTCCTGCTGATTTAAGCATTGTTATGCATAGATTACATCTCTTCAGGGATGGATGGCTGAGTCCTTAATAAAGGTTTTCTCTTTGAGTGTGTGTGTGGGGGGGGAGGGGGGTGTTCCCTATTGTTCTTTTTTCCTTTGCTATAGGGTAAATTCCAATAAAGAGCCAAAGTTTGATATCTGCAATAGTGTGGCCAATTTTTAGAATTGCTACCCCTGCAAGGAAAATAATTATTTTTGCTTGTGTTTAGTATTTCATGAAAAGAGAGCTAGAGAGAGAGAAAACTCTATGGCAAAACTAGAGTATATACCTTATTTTTAGCTGTAACCCCTTTAGATGAGTTCTTTGCACAGAACTTATTTCCTTTTAGGATGAGCTGAATGAAAGAGTTTAGTATGTGCACTTGTGAATAGTAAAATTACAATAATGATAATGAAGATATAATAACCTCTGGATGCTATTTGGGGAAGGAAAACAAAATTTCCACATATAAAATACAGTGTATTTAGGTATGGAGAGCACAAGTATTGTCCTCCTAATTTGTGGATTAAACATCATTGTTATTATTCAGAATCTCCATCTCTCGTGTTAAAGTTCTATCATTTGCACAATTTGATGCTTTTATTCCTGACAGACTATGCCCTACTCCCTTCCCTTTGTGGTATATGCACAGATTAGCCATGGAGGTAAATTCTCTTTTCAGGTTTTCCATTATACAACTAGGCTTAAATAAGTCACATTTGTTTCATTTTGTCCACTTTGAAATTAGGAAATGACAAACAAAAATAGTGGAACCCAAGGGTATGTCCGTATGAAATAATTTCAGAAAGGCTTCTGAAATATCATTTCAAGACAGCGTGATAGCTGACCCCTGCTCCATCACTTCTTTGGAACAGAGAAGAGGTTAATGGGCAAGACCAGAGACACTACACTTGTCACGCCCTCAAAACCAGAATTTAACTGAGACTGAATTATTCTGAGTATGATTTGATGGCAAGTCTATTTTAATTTTCAGTTTTTTTAGAAGTGGATACTCTATGCATAACAGTTTTGTTAATTGGGCAGAATATGTTAATGATCTGAATATCACTCACTGTTTTCCTGGACAAACGCCCTGCATGTGGTACATCTTTATAGGTAAATACATAAATCGATTTTTAAAAAGTGTTTCCTGTGTGCGTAAACTTACATGAAAGGTATGAAATGAGCGTGTCTGTCTTTTGATGAAAGAGCCATTAAAACAGTTAAGTAAATACTGTGTAGTATAACTGTGCACTTGAAAGCATGGACTTGGTGGCTGGATTACGTGCAATGAAATTCAAGTTCTACCATTGAATATCTGTGACCTTGAGCAAGGTAATTAATCTCACCATGGTTCAATTTCTCCATCTGTAAAGTGGAGATGATAACAACAACTTCTTCAAAGTCTTGTTATAAGGAAAATATGACTTAATAAATTGAAAGTATTTAAAACAGTTTTGGCACATAATAAATACTGGGAAAAGTATTTGCTATCATCATCAAAATAATAATGCTATTATTGTTATTTCATAAATCCAGTATGATACTATTAAATCTCTCCACTTACCAGATGAACCAGGAATTAGAAGTCCTGGATCTCCGATTTAGCTCCAACCTTGACTGACTTTGTGATCTTTATTTAGCTTGCCTGGCTCCTATTTTCTGTAGCTGTAAATTAGGAAAACTGGGGAAATAATTTATGAGTCTATTTATGTGTTAGAACATACGCCTTTAAAATAATTTAAAAGTTCACCAAAGATGTCTTATGATGTTACATAGAAAAAAAGTGGCGTGGTGTAACTGAAGCCCAGGGAAGAGGAATTGAGAAACATAAAGGCTGTGCCAACACACTGTGTCCGAGAGACTTTTACTTCTTACACGTATGTCATTATGCCCTCTATCCAAACAGGGGACCACAGCATGACAATTGGGGGCACCATGCACAGCTGAGGTGGTCTAAGGCTGCATTAAAAGTCTGTATTCTCAGCTCCTAGCTCTCTCCAGACAATAATCGTTGCTTAGAATTCTGCAGTTCCAAACCAGGTATTCGACAGACCACAAACTCGTCTTCAAGGATGTTTGACTTCCTCTCCCTATACAATCAGCCTTCTTGGCTCTCTAGAGTATTTTAATCCTTTCATAAAATTAGATTAATATTTTTTAAAGCAGAGGTAGATGGGGTTTTCTCTTGGGAGCTGAAGTTGTGTTTTCTGTTTTGGTGGAGTCATTCCCTACCACTGTCAAGGACACCACTCAAGACAAAGTGCTTCTCAACTGACATCTGTGTGGAAAATATAATGCCTGGGCACTGAAAAATTTCCCAAGACCTCAGCATCAGTGGTTCCTATTAGTGAGTGTTGAAAATATTTTATATTCTAACTACTTAATGACAATAACACCTCACAGGTCTTGAGCACTTACTTCCTCAGAGCCAAGCCACTTTCTCAGCTCCTTCCGTATTAACTTGTGTCTCCATTGCCACACAAATGCCTGGGGAGGACACTTTTATCCAATATCTCAGATAGAAAGCAGGACAGCCAGATGAAGGTCACACTGTGGGAAGGAGGGGAGGCTCAGCTAATGCTGGAACCCAGGTTCTCTGACCAGCGCACCCAGGCAGCCCCACTGATGCCCAACTCCAGCCATAAACACAAAACAGTCCATTTTAAAAGCAGAGTCCAAAAAGCTTACCAAACCAGATATTAGGAATTAAGCCTAATACGTCAGACTGTAAATACACCTACTTGCCACCTGCTAGTAATAAAAATAATAGCACTTTACTACCTGAATTGTGATTTCACGTCTTGTTCTGATTTGCATTTCCTAGTGACCTTGAGAAGTGAGGAAAACCCGGGTTTTGGAAAAGTACAAATTAGCACTTCCTTCTTTTGCCGATAGTTTCCACGTTCCTGCTTTAGATCATTTCTTTCAAAAAGTTTACTCTCCAATAATGAGGCACTATCCAGCTGTGTAAGGAAACCCACTAGCACCACTCAAGTACCTAACCAAGGTGGGCCCAGGCCTTCTGCATTTGGTACGAGGGACAGCAGCTCTGGCTGGTGTGGGTCTCAGAGACCCCCCTCCCTTGACCCAGTTTACATTAGGGGTGCGTATATTATTCTACCACTGCCATCATGGGGTTAGAACCAGCTAGTGTAATTAATAAAACCAAGTCAGGCCCCTCGCATTTGGCCAAGGAGCAAGGAATTCCTTCGTAGGGGGGATGGTCTTGCTGGACCCATGCGGCAGCCTGCCTTGTCCAGCCATCCTATCTAACTGTGGGGCTGCCATTTTATTAATTAAGCAAAACAGACAAGGATGTATCTCCATTGAGCAAGAAGGAAAGTATAGCCCAGTGTGATCTGACACTGTGTCTGAATTTGGAAATAGTAAGTCAAATTGAACCAAGACTGACACTGAATACAAACAGCTCCATAATGCTTCTACAAGAGAAGTGAAGAGCTATATGTGTATAAATGTATATGTCTAAAATATATTTTAATGGTTTTAATCTTTGCTGCAAGAAAACAAATAAAAACGCCAACAGCAATGAGCAGAATGAACAAAAATTATGGTCCTCTATTGCTATCAATTATAGCTTTACATTTAGATGTCCTTGCCGTTCAATGCGGAATGGCTTAAAGCAAGACCCTTGTTACCAACATATTGTTACTATGACAATACCTTAGGAGTTCAATATTTAACAAAAGGAATTCCAGACTGCATTGGAGATAATGTGAGGTGTACATGCATACTGCATCTCGTGATATCATCAGGATAGTATGTTGGGGAGTTATGCATCCAAGTCTATATTTCTTTTTGCCAACTGTTGCAAGCCCGGGATTTTCTATTCACTTCCTGATATGCAACGTGAACTTTGAGAGTTAGGTCAAATAGCCTTGAATCTTAGCTCCATCATTTAAGAGCAGCCTGTATTGGGGAGAATTGCCAAAAAGTTGTGAGCCTCAGTTTCTTTATCTTTAAAATGTGAGTAATAATTCCTGCCTTACGGGATTGTGAGGATTAAAGAAAACCTAGGTATCATCACCAACAGAAGGCAGCACTCATAGTAGATGCTCTATAAATTCTCTAATCGCTGTTCTGTAATTATTTCTACCTTACATTCTCTGACTTTCTGCTTCTTTGCCGATATCATTTCCATTCCAGTCAAGCTCTTTATGATCAGATTGTATAGTTTTACCTTGGCTAGAGAGCAAATAATCAAGTGGAAAAAATTATACAAAGGAAATTGGGACATAGGGTGTGAGACAGAGAAGATAGAATAGTCACTGAGCTCTCTTATTGCTGAATCAGGTATTAAGGGGTAAGGAAGTACAATGTGTTTCATTTTCAGCATTAAGAGACAGCTTATCGTCAGCAACTAAAGAGGAGACGTGATATTCAGGACTCAGTTCTTAGCTGTGGAAGAGGCCCTTGGTCAATACAACTCTGGCAAATGACCAAGCATGTACAATTCTAAGTCTCCTTTAATCAATGAATGCTTATGCTTATGAAAAGAGCCTTTAGGCATTGACTTGATTTTTTCTATGAAACAAAACAAAACGCCATCACAAAGATGATCTTGTTGTTATTATGGAATGGATTTAATTTCAGCACACCCATCTGAGTGCATGCTGCTCTAGCGTGCTGAAAAATATCTTGCTAAAATTTGGGGAAAAATCTTATAAAGTAAGGCCTTCCTCGAAAACCTGGTGTTGTGCAACGTGCCACTCTTCCCATTGCCAGGCAGTGGGAAATAGTGTGTTATGGGCGTGTCCCGAGACAAGCAACCGAAGAACAGAACTGGGGAAAGCTGAGACCCAGATGGCAAATGTCTGGGCTGTCCTTCCTGGCACAAGTTTGTTTGTGGCCAGCTCTGTCTCTCGTGCAATGAATTCAACTGGATGTGAGCCTGGTACATTTCAAATGATGGACGGAATAGAGAAATTTGTTTCTCATAGGGAGTATGAAGTTCAGAAGGCAAAATGAATCTGCAAGAGAAACTTTCAGGCCCATGCTACCCTGGAAATAGAGGATAATTCTGTTCAGCTAATATGCAGATCCTCTTAGGCTCTACCTTATAGCATGTACTACGAAAGGGGCTAAAAGGCATTTCTTTAAAGGTAATCTTATAGATATTTTCCCCTGAAATGGAACCCAGGAGCAAAGAAAATTTCCACTGTAATTAGACAATGAATTTTGCACTTGCACAGGGAAGAGGAGTCAGGCTTTAATGTGAGTGGTTCCAAAACACCTGTTGCTGAATGTCAGCAAAAGGCCAAGTTCAGCTGCATAGAAGGGAGAACTTTTCAGCAGTTAAACCTATCCAAACTTGAAATGGGCTGCAGGGACTCCAGCAAAGGCTGGCAGAGCCCTTGTTGGTCGTGTTCAGGAGAACTGTGCCTTGAAAAAGTGTTGCGCTAGAAGCCTGAGGTGCTATAGAAACACTTGATAAGATAATAGGAAAACTTTCAGTATCAAGGAAACACTGAAAAGCAGAGTTGCACCAGTTCTAAAACACCACTTGGAAAGTAAAGCTGAACTGCTATTTTCTCTCTCCACCATTGCCCTCAAGAGCCCTACCATTAATGTTCCAGCTCATGCTGAGAAGATAGAGGTCATACTGAGGACAGGCCTTGCTTCCAGTGACTTCAGGAGGCTGGTGGGAAGGAAGTCCAGAACCTAGGAACTGGGACCTAGAGGATAGTCAACAGACAAGCTTTTTTAGTGGCAGGGAAGCACACTATTTATTTGACCACGGTGGGATTCTTCCCACAGCTCATGCAGGTCTCCTCTGCTGCTTTGTACTGCCATACAGAGAGTATAAAGGACTTGTTTAATCTGTAATCACAATTTCTTTGCTTTACCACTACGTTTTTTAATCCCCCTATTGGCTAACGAGGTTAAACAACTTGTAGTATGTATATTGGCTATTTTGATATCCTCTTTTGTGAAGGGCATATTAAAATCTTTTGCCTATTCTTGTATTAGGTTTTTTTCTTATTGATTTGCTGAAGTTCTTTGTATATATTGGATATGGATTCTTTGTCAGACATAGGTAGTACAGATATCTTTTTTCACTTTTTTTTCTTTTACTCTTAATGTCTTTTGATGAATGGAAGATCTTAACTTTAATGTAATGCAAGATCTTAACTTTAATGTATCAGTATTTTCCTTTATGGTTCATCTTTTTTGTAACATGTTTAAGAATGTTTGCATAGTCCTAGCCAGTGTAGCTTGGTGGGTTGGAGTATCATCCCATGCACCAAAAGGTTGTGGGTTCAATTCCCGATCATGGCACATATCTAAGTTTCAGGTTCAATCACCTTTCTGGGCACCTACAGGAAGCAACCAATCAATGTTTCTCTCTCACATCAATCTCTCTCTCTCTCTTTCTGAGTAAGGAATAAATGTTTTCTTTTTTAAAGAAAGAAAGAGTGTTTTAAGGTCATGATTATATTCTCCAACTTTATCTTCAAGCTTTACCTTTTTACATTTTTATCTTTCACATTTACTTTTTTAGTTTTTAAAAAATGTTATCTACCCCTGACTCCTTCACCTCCTTCCTCTTTAGCAACCATGAGCTTGTTCTGTATATGTACAAATCTGTTTCTGCTTTGTTTTGTTTATTCATTTGCTTTGTGTTTTTTAGTTTCCACTAATAAGTAAAATCATTCGGCATTTGTCTTTCTCTGTCTGACTTAGTTGACTTAACATAATACCCTCTAGATCCATCCATGTTATTACAAATGAAAATATTTTATCCTTTTATATTGCTGAGTAAAATCCCACTGTGTGCGAGTGTGTGTGTGTGTTCTATATTCATTCATCTATATCAACAGACATTTATGTTGCTTCTATATCATGGCTATTGTAAATAAAACTGCAATGAACAGAGGGCACATCTATTTGTTTTTAATTCATGTTTTTAGCTTCTTTGGATAAACACCTAGAAGTGTAATCACTGGATTGTACGGCAGCTCTATTTTTAAATTGCTGAGGAATCTCCACCCTGGTTTCTACGGTGGCTGCACCAGTCTGCATTCCCACCAACAGTGCACGAGGGTTCCCTTTGCTCCACTTGCCAGGACTTCTTATTTGTTGATTTTGCATGATAGCCATCCTAAAAAGTATGAGGTGATATCTCATTGTGATTTTGGTTTGCATTTTCCTGATGGTTAGTGATGTTAAGCAACTTTTCTTATCTACTGTCTATCTTTAGGTCCTCTTTGGAGAAGTGTCTACTCAGATCCTCTGCCCATTTTTTAATTGGGTTGTGTGTGTGTGTGTGTTAAGTTGTATGAGTTCCTTATTTATTTTGGATATTAAGCCTTTATTGGATGTGTCATTTGCAAATAGCTTTTCCCATTCGATAAGTTATCTCGTTGTTTATTGATGGTTTCCTCCCTTGTGTGAAATGCCTTAGATTGCTGCTCTTCCATTGGTTTATTCTTGCTTTTGTTGCCCTTGTTTGGGGAGACATGTCCAAAAAGATAACACTTAGCTCGAAGGATGGCAAACAGTTTGCTGCCCAAGTTTTTTTCTAGTTTTATGGTTTCTGGCCTTAGGTGTGAGTCTTTGATCCATTTTGATTTTTTTTATATATATGGCATTAAGAAAATGGTCACTTTCATTTTTGTGCATGAATCTCTGCCCAGTTTTCCAAACGCCACTTATTGAAGACACTATCTCTACCCTGTTTATGTCCTTGCCTCCTTTGCCATAGATTAATTGATCATATAAGTGAAGATTGATTTCGGGGCTCTCATTGTATTCCATTAGTTTGTATGAAATGGTGGCACAGAGCATTAAACAAAGTGTGGGGCTGCTGAGCATGGGCCATTTGTGACTGCACTGAGCTCATGTCCGTGAAGCCAGTCCTATTTATGATGGATTCTGTTACACTTTGTGTTGACTTTGGGCTACTGATCAGCCACCACTTCTTTTGGAGAAGTAGCATTCTGATTTCCACTGAGGGGTCACTTCTCCCCAATGGTATATAGTCTCAGTGCACCTATCAATCAAGCAGCCTCAACTTCTCCTTCTAAGGGATAGGCACATAATAAGTTCAAGCTCTGTTAGCTTCATTCTCCCTCTCCCCCTCTTCCCTTCTCTTAAGACTTTGAATCTTGATAACAAAGATGGAAGAAAGCAGGAAAAATTTGGAATGCATTGGTTCATTAGCAATGCCCTCCAAGACTTGAGAAGTTCAGGACATCTTAGTTATGCCAGTTCTTCCTCTATTTTCAAGCCTAAATCTCTCTCTTTGTAGTTGATCCTATGAGTGTCCCAGTAGCTCTCCAATAAATGTCTCTCCTGCTTAGGCAGCCAGCATTTTTCTTTCCGCTGTCTGAAGTCAAAGGACCCTGTAGGTGGCAGAGATATCTCACAGGCACACTGGACTTAAGTTCTTTGATTTAATTAGAATTATAGCATACATGCATTATTAAGTAAAGACTGCACAACAGAAAAGTGTAAGGTGTTTCACATGTTATATTTTATTTAATCTTCACAATGAGCCTTCACCGTCCCTACTTTTCAGATGATAAAAATGAGGTTCTGGAGATCAAATAAATTTCTGAACATCTTCCAGTTGTTTAGTTACGGAACCAAGATTTTCAAAATGAGTTTTTCTGACTCTCAAGACCATACATCGCCACACTGTTTTACTGTCTTTGTACCCCATTGTCTCGAACATATATTATGCTAGGCATAATATATTCCCAATAATGGTTAAATGTGTGAGTGGGTAAATAAAAGAAGAAGTATTCCTACCCACATCTTCATCTAGTATCAGTTTATAACCAATACATAATGGCCTATAATTATAAAGTCAGGTTTTTATCTTTTGCCTCTCTCATCATAAAATTTTATTTGCCCTTTACTGCTCTAACAACATTGGCAGATCCATTGCTTATTTCTAAAATTGGTTTAGTATACCAATAATCTCAATTATTTCATGATATTTTAAGTGGTTAACTGTGGGACTTCCGCCAAGATGGAGGCATAGGTGGAAACACTGTGCCTTCTCCCACAACCAAGTTTGAACACAACAAAGGTTTGGAGAACTAGGACACACCCAAAGACCAAAAAACGGAATTATACGGAAGTCCTACAACTACGAACCATTCAACGGGGACGGTAAGAGAGGCGGAACCAGCAGCGGAGCTGGGTCGGGCAGGACAGATCCCCCGACCTAGGTGCGCAGGCAGCCCGGAACCAGTCAGGGTGTGGGGCAGACTGACCAAGGTCGCACATTCACGCATAGTGAGACGGACCACACAGGCCCCAGGGGGCGAACCCAGTGGTGGAGGGCTGACAGTGATGGCACACTCGCATGCAGTGGAACGTAACAAGTGGGCCTGGTGATGGTGGTGGCTGCGGCACCGGGGCCGCAGCAGCAGGCGGCAGACGAGAAGCCATTGTCCTTCTTTGACCCCGCTCCCACATACACGGTCACAACCCAGCGACTTAGTTGCCCTGTTCTAGTGAACACTTTAGGGCTCTGATCCTGCTACGGAACTGGCATGAACAGCCCAAAAGATGGCGCAAGAAGAACTCAAAGTCCCAGAGCCAATAACTCTCAGCAACCGAGAAATTGCCAGCCTCTCAGAAGCACAATTCAAGACACTATTTATCAGGATGCTCACAGAACTGGTAGATTATAGTCACAAATTAGAGGAACAAAGTCACAAATTAGAGAAACATATGAAGGCTAAACTAATTGAAATGAAGGGAGATGCACAGGAAACCAATAGTGATGGAAAGGAAACTGGGACTCAAATCAATGGAATGGACCAGAAGGAAGAACAAAACATCCCACCAGAAAGGAATGAAGAAATGAGAATTCAAAAAAATGAGGAGAGGCTTAGGAACCTCCAGGACATCTTTAAACGTTCCAACATCCGGATTATAGGGGTACCAGAAGGGGGAAAGAAACAGCCACGAGTGGAAAACTTATTTGAACAAATAATAAAGGAGAACTTCCCCAGTCTGGCAAAGGAAATAGACTTCCAGGAAATCCAGGAAGCTCAGAGAGTGCCAAAGAAGTTGGACCCAAGAAGGAACACACCAAGGCACATCATAATTACATTAGCCAAGACCAAAATGAAGGAGAGAATCCTAGAAGCAGCAAGGGATAAGGGGACAGTCACCTACAAAGGAGTACCCATCAGACTGTCAGCGGATTTCTCAAAAGAGACCTTACAGGCAAGAAGGGGCTGGAAAGAAGTATTCCAAGTCATGAAATCCAAAGACCTACAGCCAAGATTGCTTTATCCAGCAAAACTTTCATTTAGAATGGAGGGACAGATAAAGTGCTTCTCAGATAAGATCAAATTCAAGGAGTTCATCATCACCAAGCCCTTATTATATGAAATGCTAAAGGGACTTAAATAAGAAAAAGAAGATGAAAAATATGAACAGTGAAAGGACAGCAAACACACAGTTATTAACAACCACACCTAAAACAAAAGCAAACCAAGAGAATAGCTAGATCAGGAGTGGAACCATAGAAATGAAGGACACATGGAGGGTTAGAAACAGGGGGGTGGGAGGGGGAGAAGAGGGGAGAAGGCACAGAAAATAGCATAGATGGTAGGCAGAAAATAGATAGGGGGGAGGGCGAGAATAGTGGGGGAAATATAGAATCTAAAGAACTTGAGACACGTGGTTATAAACTAAGTGGGGGAGAATGGTGGGGGAGGGAGTGTGCGGGTGGAGGGGAATGAAGGAGGGGAATAGAACAACTGTAATGGTATAATCAATAAAATATAATAAAAAAATAAGTGGTTAACTGTGGCTGCCACTTTCAGATCAGAGGCACAATTACCGGCACAAATACGTACCAGTTGTTGACTCTCCAGCTCCAAACTGTGCAATTCAAATTATGTTGCCCTATCCTTTAATAGAAACCGTCTCTGATGAAATGCCCTGCATCCAGAAGTATTTGCAAAATCAATAATTTGGAAGGTGCAAAAGTACATAGAGTTTGAAAAGTTTGACTAAAAATATAATTGTGACATAGTGTAACAACATGGAGGAAAACAAGAAAGACAAGCGGGTAGATAGTGCAATTTCAAATTCTTAGTGAGATCTATCCCATGTATAAACAGGAAATATATTTGGCAGGTAAAAATACAACCCATTATTTTTTCCCCTTGTGTGTGTCTAAACAATTCAATGTAAATAAGATGTTACTAAGCAAGGAACTAATCTTTACTGTTCCGAGTTTAGGTTCAGAGGTAAAAAAAAATCAATTAATTACAAAAGCTTCCAAACAAAGCAAACAGCAGTAAGCACAGTAATTATAAGATAAGCTCTGACGCAATTTTCAGTTGATTGGGTGTGGGTGTGCAGAAGTAAATCTACAGTTGGCCTGCTGGTGCAAGAATGGCCTACATGCCAATTAGTAGTTATTGCTACTCATTATTAAAAACATTTTTAAGAGTAGTTGAGAGTTAAATGCACCTGTATGATGGCTCATAACTGTGCCGCGGTGAGTTGCTCAGATTTTCCATATCGGTCATTCAGGAAAGGCTCAGTGAGACGGAGCCACACTGCGATGCCACATATCAGAAGCCACATGACAAGCACGTGGGTCCTCCACGTGGAAGCCCTGCGAGAATTCAGTTTTCTGCTCAAAAGTTTCTGTGAGTAAATTCTGCCAGACCAAGTGATTGAGGACAACAGTTGAGGGCATAATCCTTTCTTTCTGCCACTATTTATATCCTTATTGCCACAAACTACTGCCGAGTAAAGAAAGAAGATAAAACTTAGCCTCATCAGACACTGCACTTCCCCACTTAAAAGCTGTGCCAGGAGGACAACTTGAGCATTATAAAATGAGACCCAGGCTCCAGTTTTACCATCGACTATATGGTTGTGGGGATTTCATGGATGCTCCTGGTTTCATCTCCTCCGTTTCCAAAGCAGGAATATGGATTCACTGAGGGTTCTGTTCAGTAATAAAAGTCAGTGTTCCAATGATATATATTCACATCACACAAAGGATGAAAATTATTTAGTATTGACTGACTGTTCCTTTAATTTGGGGCTTTTCCACCAGTGGTTCCAGCCATTGGTTGTGCGCTGCGATCACCAGGGGACCTTTAAAGCTGTCATGGCACGGCCTCGTCTCCAGAGATTCTGGTTTATTTGGGCAGAAGTAGAATCAGGCATCAGTAGCCTTCCAAACTCTCCAGGTGGTTCAGAGGTGCTTAGAGGGTTACCAACTACTGTGCACGCTTTACTTGCGTTATCACTAGTTCTGATTTTTTTAATTCTATGAGGCAGGGGTTTTATACCCATTTTATAAATGAGGCAATATATTCAGGTAGTTGAAATGTCTTTTACAACACAAATATAGTAGAGGCAGGGTTGAAATTCTAAGATCCTATGTTTTGTTAACCTTAAATAAATTTTATAAGTTGTTGATTGACATTCTGGTGTTTCTTCTCTTTGGTTACTATTTGCATTATCAAAGTATGCATTCTTCTATGCCTTTTATTTACATTTCCTTTTAGTCCTTGGATTTTTAAATGGAATATTATACAAAATTAGGGACATGAATTTACTTGTTATTCCCATGCAAGTTCTTTTGCACACTGGAAACAAAATGTCAGAAGTCCAAGTGGTGCTGCTCTAGAAAGTCACAGGGGTCCAGCACTTCCAGCAGCTGGCGAGCCAGAAGAAACACCCAGTCTCAGGACAGATGCTAACAATTCAGCTTATCTCACACTAAAGCAAAGTACTCAAGGAAATGGTGGAGAAGACCGAGCTAGTGAATAGAAAAGGAGAAAAATTTCTTTTACTGTGATCTCTGTTTCAGACCTTTTAGGCTTTGTTTGTGTTTTGTTCCTCTTAAGGCCATTACCTCTATTTCTAAAGATTATCTCACGGGCCCCAGGACATTCTTACCACTCATTTAATTATTCTCTCCACTGGAAATCTAATCACCTTTTCAAAAGGTAAGAAGCAATTTATATAACAACATAATTTTATTTACCATCCTAGTCCTCCACAGCCAAGGTAAAGAGAAGGAGCATCACACACACACACACACACACACACATTTGTTGTTAATTTACTATCTGGTATATCACTAAAGCTTAAGGAAACAAATAACAAAAAAGATCAAAAACCACACAAGAAACACGAAATTCACTACTCTTCTCTTTACTGGAAGCCCCATTACCTACCAATGCACACTCCAGCTGCCAAGTCCCTCACCTGAAAGCAAGAAGGAATTATATTTTCACTCCAGAATATAATTGGCAGATCCATATTTTGTTTTTGCTTGTTTTTTTTCTTTCAGGAAAATCAATGTGCCTTCTTTCTGGCTTTTTCTGCCAAACATATCAGATTGTGTGGGGTTTATGGATACACAATAAATCCTGGGCAACCTGAAAGCCAGGGAGACTACAAGGAGATGCTAAAAAAAGTTATGGAGAAAGCATGAGTGAATAATAGAAGACAGATTTGAGATAATTATTGGAGACATGACAGAGAACATCACCATGATTTGTTTTGCCAGGTTGTCATTTCAAAGATAATGAAGAACTATTAAATCGATTTCTTTTTTTCCAGGGAAATGAGTACACAAATATTAAAGAATAAATGAAATGAATACACAGATACTAATTATAAATACTAATTAGGATAAGTTTGAGTAGCTAGCTGGTGTATGCCACACTAGCAATATTCATTATGCAAATCCATAAACTCTACCCAATGGCTTTATAGATCGCTTGCATTAGGTCCAGAACTATTGCATAGAAACAGAAGGATGGCTCAACTCTGTTGGGGGCCACGTCGTTGCCAATGTAACTAGTGTTAAATTAGTGGGTACTTAACTGTCATAAAACAATTTAGGACTCAAAGCACCAAAGTATCATTTTTACTAACATTTTAGTGATAGTAAAGAATCATTCCTCACCCCCTGCTGCTGTACTGCGATGCCGGGGCCACACCACTGTGTGCGCGTCTGCAGTAATGAAACTTACATTAGCAGAAGTGGGCCGGTTGCCTGCCACGGAATAAAATAATTTCCTTGAGAACTGGGTATCCTGCTGTATCTTATTGCCATAAAACCATTCTGACATCCCTCTTCACTGAATGAGGTTTTTTTTTTTTTCATTCTTAAATCTTGAGCCAAATGAGTGTAACCCATCCAATGTTTCATGGAAGACTTTCACCGTAAGATTATTGCACTGAACTCCCAACTTTTTGTTTTAGGGGGAAAAACATATTTCTCTACCAACATGAAACATAAACAACTTCAAAGTCAGGAAGGTTTACAAATGCCACGGCACAGTTATCTACCAGCAAACATAGTATTTCTTTGTTTCGTAGGACACCAAAAATGAATTATTCATGAGACTCCATTTCAGATGCGTATTGTGTCTGGTGGCAGAGTCTCCGTTGCACAGCCCCAGGAAAGTGCGGACACTTCACTCCGGGCACTGTGCTCTGTGCCACCCAGGGACCAGCATGTGCTCTCGAGTTACTGGAGCAGCTCAAGCAGTTCCAGCGGCCTCAGCTGTGGAGACAGCTGTTTGTCCACCCTCTGTGATGGCAGAAATGTGTGGTAGGCTTCCCCCTAACAGCATGCCCCTCACCACATAGCCCCTCCCACACACAAATGACTCCCATGCCATGCATCGTACACACAACAGCATGAACGGGGTGCAAAGAAGCCCCATGATCTCGGGACCAGAATGGGCAACACACCACAGTTTAGGATTGCTCTTTATCTTGTATGCAAAATATTAGAACAGGCTGTATCCTCCAAAACTACACCTTTCCTGTAACTTAGGTATTAGAAGGTTTGTGCTTGAGTGAAATTCGAAATGATTTATTGTTTAGTTATTGCCTTATGTACTTACTTAATAGATTGATTGATGTGCCTGGATCCCACAGACACCAGAGGCTATTTTTTTAAGATTGTTTTAAAGGACATAGATTGCAAATAGGAGTTTCTCTAACACAGTACGCCAACCCCTCCTTACTGGTTTGTATTCGTAATGAGTTCCTTTTGGCTCTTGCTTATTATCTGCCTGTGGCTATTCATTGACACAAAACACTACACCTTGCACACAGTGAGAAGTTGTGGAATAAAAGAATAAAATGTTAGGTGCGCAAGAGTAAAATATGGGGAGAAAATCTGGATCAAACCCTGGAGTTTCAGCCAATTATAAGCATCTATAGAAGGGAATCTCATACATGGTGCTTATGGTGCTTGGGCCAAAATCGAAGGAGCCACTCTGCAATAACGGGCATTATTAGAATTCCATCTGGCGGCATTTCTCTGCAGGGGACGGGCTGCAGAGAAGCCCCACATCTGAATTCCTCTTGTAGACCTTGATCATCTGTTTATCTCACAAACACTGAACTTACTTTCATTTTGTAAAAACATATGACAGTGGAATTAATCAATGTAGTAAAAGAAAATTCTCTACAAATATTGAAAGGATGGTTATAAGAAAAGTTCCACAAACCTCTTACTGGCACACCTCTTGAATTGTATTTATTACTTTATTAGGAAGTCTAATGTTCTAATTGGTCTTGGTGAATAGGGGCCAAATCAGGAAAGAGGTTGATTTGTTCATACAAATTGGTTGTTGAATTTGTGCAGAACTCTTATTCACTCCGTGTTCTCTGCATGCGGTATTTACCTAAGGTCTCTGTAACCTCTCTTCCAAAAGAACTCTAATTTGACATAATGCAGTGTAGAATGGCACCAGTCATCGGGCTTGCATCAAAAATGCATTTTATTTGGACTCAATTCAGACTCATAACGAACTGGTTCCTGTAAACGCAGCAGATGGGAGTGAGGCGAACAGGAGTGTGTGTGCAGCCTCACACCCAGCATCCACTTCTGCCTCCCTGTGCTAAAGCCCTTCCTGAGTTAGTTGGTTAGTTAGTTAGCTAATTAGTTAGGCACATTCCAGCTGAAACTTTTAATTATAATTGAAGTATTTATACTATGAATCCACCAAACGGAGGCATGAAAAGCTACAGTCCAGCCGAGGCAAGTTAGACTCTTTCCTTAGCTCTCTCTCTCCTGATGATTAATGTGGAGGATGCTGCCAGGAGATGGTCCAATGGTTAATAAACCTGGCAAAGCTGTGGCCAGACCTTCTTTTCTAAAGGTCAATTAAAAATGCTAGCTGCACTGTAAACAGAATTCTGCACAGAAGAATGCCAGGCAGTACCCAGAGTGGTCTCCTTAATACAAAATATCAATTTGATTTTCCTCAGGAGATTCACTCTCCTTTTGCAATGCAAATATTTTCAAGTGTACTAAACACGTTTTAGCACCTCAACATAGGCACTAAAACTATTTGCATGCAAAATTACCCAGAGTAGGCAGACAGGCACAAGCTTATGCTAGCACCATATGTGCTAAAGTATTTGAGCCAGGAAACAACTAGTATCTGGACGTTATTTACAATTTAAATTTAATTTTACATTATTATTCAAACGAGAGCTTATATATAAAGTCCCTATTAAAATTAATGTTTCACATGGAACAAAATTTCGGCTAAAATTGTACATTTAATAGTGTTGGGTGCTTTTGTTCCAGATACTTAAACCACTGAAGAAAACCATACAGCGGCTTTGTTCCATGTCTTCCAACTCCACCCGTCTCTCTAACAACTCCTCTCAGAAAGAGCAGCAACATTAATGTCCATTGGAAGGCCCAGAAATCAATACAAAACATAAACAAAGACTTACACATGAAAAGCATAGCAATTTGAGAAAATACACACTACCTAGAAATAACACACAACATAGTCCACATTCAGATAAAAAGCACTTTTTTCCCCCCAAAAGCTCCATTTGATGTTTTGTGAACACAGGAAGTGACTTTGTTGTAGCATGTTGTTTGCAAATTGCAATGTGACACATCGTCCCAAGAAAGCAGCATTTCTTTATGTATGCAGGGATACCATCCTGTATTTTTATGCTTCTGTCAGGCTTCCCATGTACCTTAAGGAAGAAATCTTAAATCTATGGACAACAGTTGGGTGGTGTATTTGACGGTCATTTGTCGGTGCATATCAAGAAAGAACATCGCTTTCTTCTTTATCTTGCCAAGTAACTTTCCATTTCAAGTTTGCGAAGATTTCATATCTTTAATACCAGTGGTTTAAATGTGTAGTAGGTTATTTTTACATTCATCGTAGGAGAAAAATTTCAATCAGAACGATTATTTGTAATTCTTTTCACCCTTCCTCTTACCTAGAGAGTCGATAGGTAAATCTTTCAGGGACCCTGGGAAAAGTGGTGCTATCAGAATGATCACTTCCCCTGCTCTCTGCCTGGGTGTTTGCAGACTGTTGCCGCTGCTGGTGGTGCGCACATTGTGTGCTTCTGTCTAATGAGAGAACAGCTCTTTAGTGCGGTATTTGGAAATCATTCCATAGTAATCCATTTTAACTGACACCAAAGTACAAAGAAGAAAAGTACCTTTTAAATACTAAACTGTGAAACAAGTCTTCAAAACCCACCACTATTATAATGAATTTGGGGTTGAGGTTATCAACGTCCTATATTTTATCACAAGGAAAACATCAAATATACCCAAAACATTAACCACAGAGATTTCTTCCCCTTAAATTAAAGACCTTCAATTTATTGTAAACCAAGCATATATAACTTTTCTTTGATGCTTCAAGTATTATTGTAAGTCAAACAGGTTTTCTTTCTTCCCTTCCCCTTTCTTTCTGTCTTTTTTTAAGAGCAGGGGGAAGAAATTGCTTTCTTTCTTGACATACAACCCGCCTTAGAAATCTTGAGTCATTGCCTAGGTGCATGAACTCAGTTCTGAGCAGCTTTAATTTGCAGCAGCCAACGTCTCTGTAGCATAAACTCTCTAAAAGAGGCCCACAGAAAAGCCAGCAATCTGTGGTTGTGCAGAAAGTTTAATGGCAATGGAAAATCTCCACGCTCACACGTCTATCCTTGCATATTAATATCATTACATTTAAACGGTGGTTTGATTTCAAACATTGAATTAATTAAGAAGGGAACTTCCAGGTCGAGTTATAATGTGAAATCAAATGCCAACAGCTCCTTCTGCTGGCTACCAGAAGAAAATATTTGGTCTCCATCAATGAAAAAAAAAATTTGCTGTTTATTTAAGAAGCATCTTCACCAAATTTAAAGTTTTGAAAAACATCTAAGCTTGTTGGGAAACTTGAAAGATGCTTACTCGTAGCAATAGAAAGTACTGAAGTTGACAGTCATGTCAATTTTCTACCACCAATAAATGATCCCTGCCTCCACTAAAAATACCTGATCATTTTCGTGCCTAGCACCCTCTATTATACAGAGTTTGGGTTAAAATCAAAGTATAATCAAGGTCAAGTTAAAGGCTGTGCTTTCTCAAATAAGATACAAATATTAAATTTATATTCTGGAAGTTGAGAAGTCAACACAAGTATTAAATTTTCATGATACCTTTTTGTCTCTTGCTGAGTTATAAAAATGGACAAAAGGGTTATAGACAGGGCTGGGCAGGGACCCGGACTTGGAGGTGAGGCCAAGCAGCCGTGGCAGCTCCTAAACCAGTTCAGGACTCTGGGGTCAGCAGACCATGATCTTGCTGGAGGTGAACAACCTCACCCTCCAGGAAATACTTGTGCTCAACTGTGAGATCGTGGCTCTTAAAAACAAATAAGAAGCAGAACTAATACTCTCAGATTTTTAAAGATTTTATTTATTTACTTTTAGAGAGAGGGGAAGGGAGAGAGAAAGAGAGGGAGAAAAACATCATTGTGTGGTTGCCTCTTGAGTGCCCCCTGCTAGAGACCCAGCCCACAACCCAGATATGGGCCCTGATTGGGAATCGAACCAGTGACCCTTTGGTTCATAGACCAGCACTCAATCCACTGAGCCACACCAGCCAGGGCAATATTTTCAGATCTTGATTGGGTCCTCTATCACAGTTCAAATCCTAATGGAGACCAAACAAAAGTGATGGTCGGTATTTGTTTGAAATTCTACAAGAAACTTCAGGCATATGGTGCGGATGAGTTTCTAGAGAAAATGTACAGGCGTTTCTTGGTAAATCCAGAATCAGGATACAATGTCTCTTTGCTCTACAACCTGGAAAATCTGCCTGCATCCAAAGATTCCATTGCGCCTCAAGCTGGCATGTTTAAACAAAATTGTTTTGCCTCTGTCTTTGAGAAATATTTCCAGTTCCAAGAAGAAGGCGAGGAAGGAGAGAACAGGGCACTTATCCATCATGGAAAGGATGAGACCATGTGTGCCGAGTCTAAGAAAGACAGAGCACAGTAGTCTTCAGCGCGGTACTCAAGGGTGACAGTCGTGTGGCCATTACAAAGGCAGCCATGCAGGAGTTCAAAGAAGGACACAGAGCCTGCCCCACAGCCCCACAGGTCCTGTTTGGCCACAGAGAGCCTCCTCTGGAGCCGACAGACACTGATGCTGTGGTGGGTGACAACACTGGCTACATTACCTCCACGCTGTTTCCTTGCCACGCCGACGCTCGTGCTCAAGACAACACTATCCACCCGGTCCACACATACCAGGACTACCTGCAATACCACATCACGTGCTTTAAGGTCTATATTCACACACGTGTGTGGGCAACAGCATCCCACTCCCTAAAGGTGCTGAAACCTGCACGTCCAGATGCTAAGAAGAAATCAAGACAACCACAAGAAGACCTTTTCATCCCACTAACTCAGAACAGGAAGAGGAAGCTGCTGGCAACTGAAGGGCGGGCCAACTTGCTACTGGGTAATTGTAGCTTTTAAGGTTACCATTCTTCCGTTTCTTAAACGCTTCTCCAGTTGGGGTCCATTTTGTACATGTTTGGAAAATAATCAGCAGAAATGAGCTGTGCCTGCAAAAACGTCATAGTTCCCCAAAATAAGAAAAAGAAAGAAAAAGAGAAAGAGAGCAAGGGTGGGAGGAGGGGAAGGGAAGAAGGGAAGTTGGAAAGAAAGGAAAGGGAGGGAGGAAAGAAAGGAAATAAAGAGCGATGGGAAGGAGGAAGGAAGGGAGGGAGGGAGGGAGAGAGAAAAGGAAAAGAAATATCCACTTGATCAACTTAATTCCTTTTCTTTATCTTCTTTCCCCCACTCCCCTTCCCTTCCACCCCTCTTCCAAACTATTTTGCTTTGCAATGTGTTACTGGTGATGAGTTGCAGGATAACGTAACCCTAAGTTGTTTTCTCCTAAGTATTTAAGTCCAGAACTCCTGTATATAAAGAAGTACAGTTGAGGTCATTAGTTTTTAAAAAGTCTCTCTATCTTAAAAAATAAAAAAATATGTTTTAAATGTTATTTCAATGAGGATAAATAGGTAACTTTTAACTTGTAGAGTCTGAAGGCAAAGAATGTCAACTCCTCTTACTTAAATTCTAACACTTGATGTAACAAGTAGTTTAATTAATTAGGGCAATATAAGTAAAAAGTGCAATAAAAATGTTTCTCCCCAACTCCCTGCCTTATCCTCCATGGAGACTATGGTCCCCCACCCCCTGAAACAATCGATCTATTTGCTGTTACTCATTTGGGGGTGTCTCTCCCTCAAATTCCCCCCAACTCTCCACAACTCTGGCCTCGCTTTCATGTAGCCATACTCCATGAACATAAATGGAAAATGTAACAGCACACTCAGAGGTTTTCAAACCCCACTCATTTCACCAAGTGAGACTTGACAAGGTTGATATGATAGGCTTGTGTGAGAGGTTTTAGAATTCTGACATAAACGCACTGTGAAGGAAAACCTTTCCTCTTTGGACAGGATGAAATACAGCTCTGCAGAGGCACCAGCATCTCATTCCCTGTCTCATTCCGTCATAGTCGTGTCTTAGCAGCGTGGTCTCCGCCGCACTCCCACTGGCTACTCCACAAACTGGGAAAACCAATGTGTAATTTCTGAAAACTTACCAAGGTAGAGCAATTCTTTTACTCTTTCTCACTCTTTCTCATTCTACCCTGACACCCCCGCCTGCCCCCCCACCCCCCTTACACAGACGTATTGCCACATCATTCTTATATATATATATCTTTGGGAAGTGAACCATTTCTGTTAAAGAACCTTCCCACATCTTCAACTCGATATTTTTTTGACATCTGAAATTTATTTTATTATTTTATTTTTTTCTTTAATTATTTTAACTTAGGAAGTCACACTTATTTCCTAAAGCATCCATTATTGGTGTCAAGGCCACAGAAAATCTTTTGAGGACTTCTTTGTTTGACAATAGAATTGTTGAATGGCAGTACACACTGGCATGCGATGCTTCAAAGGATTCTCTTATTTCACTGATTCTCTTAAAACAGTAATTTCTTTAGAAGTTGAATTTTTGAAACATTAAGTTTAAAAATGATTTTGGGTCAGATAGTTCTAGATTCAAACCTCTGTCATTTATGAATGGTCACTTAAACTCAGTTAGCCTAAATTTCCTCATTCATAAAAAAGGAAATGATACAATCCTGCCTCATTGGATGGCTCGTTGCCATGAGATACTATGTGTAACATGCTGTAGCAGAATGCCTGGTATATAGCTTATGACCAATGTTGCTGCTGCTGATTAATAAACAAGAATTTTTATGCGAATGAAACAATATAACTTCATTTCCTGAAAAAAAAATGCCATCATAGTCATCGAGGGAGCTCCAAATACTGATGACCTTGATTAGAAAACTAACAAGTAAATATTATCTGAAACAAGGATTCAAATTTGGTAGGTGAAGTAGTCATGCTTCTTCCCTGAGAGTGAGTGGCAGAGTTCTTCCCTGTGGGGGGAGAGGTGTGTTTGCAGTGGGGCATCAAGTTAGGACCTAGAGCCAGAAGATAAAGTGTCCTTATGGAGAGCAAGACCAGTAAAATGACATTGGTCCAATCAAGATAAAGTATATGAAACAAAGTAGGGTCATTTATATCAACTGAGATGGCTGTCAGTCAGCCATGTCACTTTGGTTCAAGAGGAAAATGACCGAAGTCAGAGTAAACACTTCTTGTAAAGAGATATATCTGCCCACGTGGTGAGCTCAGACAGGACTGGCAAGGAGACATGCTTAAGATGTCTGCACACGTGGTTGGAGTAGCCCTGTCTGTAGAGCGGGACCACCCACAGATAGGCTCCTGGAAAAACTCCACATTTGCCAGCAGGGTGTCATGCAGAACAGCCATGTACTACCCATAGGCTCCCGGGAAAATCCCATACTTGGCATTGGGGTGCCAAGATGTTTATCAAAAAGACCCAGAAGGGTGGAGTACTCCACTCTCAAGGTGTACCTGAGGCAGGTTCCAGATCACTGCTGAGATAGCCGCACTCGACACACCAGATACCGCTCCACGCCACGCTGCTCTCCCTGGGCATTGGCCCCCGGGCTCTGCCCTGCTGGGCTGAGGGCTTCATCTGCCCTGCTGCCCACCTGGCTCTGGAGATCCTTCCTTGCAAGGTGCTGACAACTCCCTTGCCCACAGTGCTGTCTCCCGGACCTGCAGACTGAGGCTCTGAGGCTCCGGTTCATTATCCCCCATTGGTTGCTGTGTGTGTTATATTCCTCTTATATTGTTAAGAGTGTGAGTAGGATATTAATGTATGGTGATGTTCTACTTTGAGTGAACCTGCGTTCAATAAAAGCTGGGTGGATAGCATAGTTACTATGTGTGACTCTTGTCTATTCCTTGGTGCCGGGCTGCTCAGCAGGCAGCTAGCTGAGCAGTTGCCCAGCTGACTTATAGGAAAAATGGTATCATGAGCATATGCTTGTGACAGTCCTTAATGGGTCACTCAGAGAGAACATCAGTGGGACAAGGTGTCAATGCAAGATTATGAATACTTGGGCAGAATCAAGGCTCGAGAAGTGGATTGATCTTTCAGTCTTACCTCTGGTGCATTCTAGCTCTGCGACCTTGGGTCTTGTCCTCACTTTCTCTGAGTTTCATTGTCCTATTCTGCCAAATGAGGATACTGTCTAACTCACAGACCTGAGTGAGAATTTGTGGCCGCGGATTACTATACAACATCCTGCCTATTCTGGCTCCTTCCTTCCTCCGCAGCAGCCAAACTGGCCTTCTTGAAGCCTGGGCCCCTCATTCTTGCCGTGTTTCCTCACACTGTGTTATCTATTTAATTCCCACCCCTCCATTACATCTTGGCTCAGTCACCACTTCCTTATGAAAAACATCCTTGATCTTGCTGAGTAGTCTAAATGCTCTCTCTGTGTTCTTCAACTACCTTCGAGCTATCCTTCATGCTGGTACTTATCGTGGATTTCTTTTGATCGACTGTTTCCCTAACAGAGTATGAGCCACCTAAGGGCAAGGTGTGTTTGTCTTTGTTCACCTTTGTATCATCCTTTCCTGGAAAAGAATAGGTACCTAATAATCATCTGTTAAACAAATAAACAGAAACCCAAACATAAAAGGTACTCGGAAAATGGTAGTTATGATACCTCAGTATACAGGGACGTTGAGATCCTTCAGAGGACCTCTAAAGTCCAAACCACTTTTCCTTCAAATATTTCTCTAGCAGGTTCCCACACTGTTAAGATCATCGAGCAAAGAACCAAGATTTGAAAATCAGTGGATGCCCATTGAAATCTACATGTGTTATCCAGGGACATCCACATTTCCCTTGGTTGTCCCAGATTGCACTCCCTCTTATAATTAAAACAACATCTTAGCTGCAAAGAGCTATGACTGCGATGACAGTACTTCTAAGCCATGTTCTCCAAGGAGGGATTTTAGGCAGGGATGGGACTGGAAATCATTTACTTTGGGTGGAGAATCCTGCTGGGATTTCTGTGTGACTTTATATATTGTGAGATGCTGTGCAGCTTTGTGGGGCTGGGAGGTCGCAGAACTTCATTTTCAGATGTTCCTTCATCTTCTTTTTGTCACCCCCTTTAAAATTCTGTCACCAGGTAGAAATGGCAATAATGCCCAGGAAATATTTAATGTCATAGTAAAAGTTGCTGGACGTGTGGCAACACAAGAAAGGAGGTGTAGCGGTAAAACTGTAGAAACGTGTAAAAAATTTTCCCACCCATTAAAAAAATAATAACCCATGGAGACTCGAAGGGCAGGAAATGCTGACACTTCATTTCCTTTTTAGTCAAATGGCTTTACAAGGGGCCCATCACTTTAACTGTATTATTACCATTGATCCCTGAGGGCCTAACACAGTTTCTATCTCCTCCCTGGTCTGACTGCCGCAGGACACACTCTGACCTTTCTGAATTCCCGTTATGCCTCTTTGCAGGCTTTGCTCTTTCAGTAATTGTTTCTGATGTTTATTTTTCTCTCTCAACTACCTTGGAAGGTATAGACACTGAGGCTGGGAGCACTCCTTGTAGGGGACAAAGCGAGAAAGAACAACTCTGGAACACACCTGGGTTTTGCAACTGCAGGACTTGGTTGGAATCCCATTTATTGACCCTTGCTAACAACAAAAAGCTCAGCCAGGATCGGAAACAGGAGGAGGGAAAACCTTACCTTACCAAGTTACTGTTGGAATTAAAATAGAGTAAAATGTAGTTAACTAGTAGCAGTTTATCTTTTTACCCTTCTCCCCATCAAGTCACTAGTTACAAATTTTTTATAGTTAAATCTACTACATTTTTATAAAGCTTTTTATATTTTTGTTCTTTCTTGTCACAATGTGTTTGATTAGGAAATGAACAAATTCTTTTAGAAAATCTAAACAATTCAGAAAAGTAGAGCAGAAAAAAAGTGCAATTACCAGTCGCTGTATTTGAGGGCTTCCTAGGGGCAGGACTGCACCGTTGGCTCTATATTTATATTGTCTCCCTTAATTTGGACAGCAACCCAGGAGGTAGATACTAATGTTACTCCCATTTTACACGGGATGCAGCAAAGACGAAGAGTGTCTATGGGAACACAGTGAGTGATGGACTCGGAAATCAAATTTAGTTGTTCACTTCATAGAATAGCTACCATGTTAGGGGGGCTCCATAATTATCCAGAAAGCAACCAGTTGCCATCATAGAGAAAAAACCCTTGCTATTAGTATATTGTGAATTCAATCATATTTCCTTTCAATTATACACTCCTACACACAGTTATGCAGTATTTTTTGTCAAAGTTGGGATCATAATGTATATACAGTTTTTCATGAACATATTTTTGACAATTTAATGGCATAAAATTTTTTGCATATATGCTTTTAGTAGTTACTATATATATATATATATATATATATATATATATATGCAGTTTTCCTCTCATTGAACTATTATGCTCTGGTTAAACTTTGAAATGATTCCCAAACCTTAGTATATAATTTTCCCCCAGGTTACACTGTCCACACATTAGGATTATGCACATTGTAATTTTCAATATGTAAATTACTTAACATTGTAAGAAGATAATTATGTAAAATTCCAGATGCACCATTTTTGACTCAGACTTTGTAAAAAAAAAAGGCTTTTGTAATCATTTCCCAGTTTATTCCATCATGTCACCTTATTTTTGCACAATGTGAAAAAATAGCCAACCCAGTTAATCTAATTCTGCCTACTTTAACAAAATGCATTGCCAAAGTGCCTATAGGTCAAGAATGAACCCCTCTGTATCATTTCAGCAAGTTTGGTCACTGGTTGAACAATGGCAATGTGACATGACAGAGAACAACTGGAGCTGCAGACAAAGGTCTGAGATTCTAATCACAGTCACTACTTATCACCATGACTACAGTTTGAGCAAGAAAATTGATCTTCGTAAGCTTCAGTTTCCTTAAGTAAATTATAATAGCAATGTTTTCTCTACTGTCTTATAAGGTGATGATGAGAATTAAGTGCTAGAAATTCTGCACAAGCTACATATATTATTATTATTGGTGTTGTTGTTATTATTATTATTACTAAACTAGATTGGTCTAAACAGCCATATCCTTACTCAGAAAAAAAATCACAGAAAAATTATGCATCTTTGTCAATGCATTGAAATGTCTGCAAAATTCACACAGGCTCTATTTGTTTTGGGAAAAAAATTAAAGCACCATTTTGTTCCATGAAAGAGACTAATATATCAAGAATGAAAACTGATTTTATTTTTAATTTTGTATTTCTAAACATGCTTGACTTTTTTCTCTCATTGACTTCTACTGGAAACTTATAATTATTTCTGCATTTCTAATGGTCCCCCCTCTTCCTGTTCTTGGGTCCATAACACAAAGCCCCGGCCCTTTAGAATACAGAATAGGCAAGAAGTAACCAAAGTTCCACCTCTGAATGCAGGCCTGGTTTCTCTGCCTGTGGCTTATGTTGGCTCTTCTGTGTCTTGCAGAAGAATGTCTTGCCCAGAAAACAGAAGACCTTCAAGCAGTATCTTCCCATGGGTGGGCTGGGACCTGGCTCTTACCTGACAGTCACTTTCATGGTCACACTTGGTCTTAATCCCTGGATGTTGGCCTATCATGTAAATAGCCACTTTGCATAAAAATCTGGTGAAGGGCGGATCCTGTCATCAGTGTGGGTTTCTCATCCTCTTATAAAAATCTTTAATCAGAGAATCATTCCAAAACTGACATGTTACCTGTAGATTCTAGTCTCTTTTTTTTCTGAGAATTTCCTTGTTGCATTATTTTTGTTTTCTCAGTGATTTAGTGGAATACATCTCTCAAGGAGATGAAATTTCTCTTAGCATTATCAGATTGCCAATCTGGGCCAAGATGGTGTAATTTGGGCTTTATTGCTTTCTTTATGTAACTTTCCCCTGCATTTTATTTTAAAAGAGTTTGTGAATATGGTTCTATCAGGCATACCTTTCCAAATGATGGTCTGCTAAAAAGATCTTACTTGTTTTTTAATCCTCACCTGAGGACATGCTTATTGACTTTAGAGGGAGGGGGAGAGAGGGAAGACAAAGGGAGAGAAACGTGGATGTGAGAGAGAAACATTGATCAGTGGCCCCTTGCACATGCTCCAACTGGGGACCAACCCTGCAACCTAGGTGTGTGCCCTGATGGGGAATCAAACCTGTGACCTTTTGGTTTATGGGATGACACTCCAAGGAACAGAGCTATACTGGTCAGGGCAAAAAAGAGAGGCAGGGAGAAAGAAAGGGAAAGGGAGAAGGAGAAGGGGAAAGAAGGAAATGGGAGAAGGGGAGAGGGGGAGGAGAGAGAAAGAGAGTGATTATCTTTCTTTCCCCTTTCTTTTGTTCTTAAACATTTCACCTTTCCTTTTAAGCAGGCTCTTGAAAAATATACATGGCTTTTTAAAGTCAAAACTCTTAGCAGCAGCTGCTCTACCTCTATAATAATGGACGTGTCATTCTTATGCTTGAGCCTGAAATCCCAGAAAAATATTTTTCTTATACCTTGTGCTATATGTGTGGTAGGTAGTGTGATTCCCACATCAAGAAGTAAATACTAATTATGGTTTCCTTCTGCAATATAAATATTAACCTAAAGTAAAGAGTGAACAGTAAAAGAAGAGGATCTCGTTAGGGTTGACCTTCCATTTAGTTCACAGTTAACATGCCAACTGTGGGCTGTGACCCACCTCCTCGAGGGAGTTTCAAGTCCTGTGGTTCCTCGCCCTCAAGCTTCATGACATCACTCTTCCACCTTCTGGTTAAATCAGAAGACAGTCAAATTAAAACTGTTAAGGCAACATTTATTGGAAAAACAGATTTAAATGTAATATACGATCTGCCTCTTCTCCCTTGTTTTAAAAGATCCTCCAGCCTGCCATGCTTAAGAAATTGTACCAAAATACCCATGTGTTATATGAAGGAAGAAGCAGCAAAGTGGTGGGATGCAAAGAAGCCCTTTACCAGCTGTAATCCTTACTCATGAAATGACTCTGAGCAAGATACCGAATGTCTCAAAACCTGTCTCCTCACTCACAAAATGGGGGTAAAAACAGGTCCTGCTTCCCACGGAGGTTGTGGGGGTCACAGCAGTGGGAGTGTGTGGCCTCCTGGCTGTGGGCAGTGGCAGCAGCGAAGTGCTTTGCACCCCAGGCCCAGCAGGGCCACTGAAGTTCGCCACCGCAGGGAGAGAGGCTGTTTGTGTTAAGGTTCCCTGCACTGAGCAATGGTGTGGGTAACAGATCCAAAATTGAACACCAGGAGGAGTTGAGCAGAATGGGACTGTAAACAGAAAACCGTACTCCATCTTTTATGAAGTTAAGCAAGGCAAATGAGTAAAAGCCAACGAGAGCATGTTGGCCATTCCTCTGATTAGTTACAAGCATGAGCAGAAGACCTAAAAGGAACTCACAAAGAAATTACCAGATTTCTTTGTTGATCACTTGCCTCAGAAGACTTGTGGATTAGTATTAGCCCATATGATGTTTTTCCTCCTCTCTTAGTTTAACAGAGTATCTGGCAAATTGTGCACAGTCAACAAATGAATTTTGAATCAATATATGTTTTAAATATCTCAAGCAATCTTTTCATTTTAAGTGCACCATATTTCTTTTTAAAAAGCAGTAATTAAGTTTTCCATGTGCAAACACTGGAATATGTGACCCAGTCAAACATGGCTCTTGAACTAAGACATTTGAAGAAGAAAATACGATGCCACCCGTGGCGTCCTGCAGCTGTTCAGTACCTGTTCCCAGGCCAGTTGCTAAAGACAGCCATTATCTAGTAATAAATATCACATTAGATATATGCATATATTTAAAGCACAAAAGTAATAGATATTCAAAATTCATCACTTCCTAGTTATTTCATGAACCTACACTATTACCTTTGCTCTTGAGGTTATTTATGTCCATTGTATTTCCATGGTGATAATTCTGTATAACAATGCATTACTGAGTATCTCTTCCCAAGTCCATGCTTAGTGATGTCCCATTTGGTAGTCTGCAGTCTTCTGGATTGGGAGTATTTGCCCCAAGGAAATTCATGATGCTATGAATCAAAGGTTTTTTGTTTTGCTCCCCCGCTCCAGAGGAACGCTCGTTAAACCAGCACACCACTGGCTCTGTCTCACCAGGGGCCTGAAATATAATTTGGGATAGTATTATATAGCATAGTTATAATATCTAAGTTCAAAACTATTTTCATTATCTGCATTTTCTCATTTCAAGTAGAATCATCTGTTTGTACAGCTTTTGAGGGATGCGGCAAAAAGCAGGAACAAAGTTTCCAGATTCAAATTTTACCACTGCATCCCCTGTAGCCCCTCTGATTGTTAGTGGATTCCTGTTATGAGAACCCTGAGAGACATCCTGGTTCAGCAGAGAGTGCGAAAGATGATGGCTATTGATGACTTCAGGGCTTAAAGGATGGCAAAAATGGCCTGACTTTCTGCTATGACTTTTCAGCTTACTCCTCTCTGTCTTCTTAGGGACTATCTACATTTGCTTGTCTGATGAATGACCCAAACACATAACGGCGCTGGAATCTATTTGATCTTGTCCATGTTTGAAGGAAGTCAAAAAGAACTTTCACATTTTTATTCTTGGCGAACAAAACTCATGCATGTTGAAGGTGTACAGAGTGATGTTTTGATATATGTATATATTGAGAAATGATTACCACAGTAAAGTTAATTGTCCATCACCACTCATAGTTACCATTGTGTGGGTGTGCATGTGTGTGTGTATGTGTGTGGTGAGAATGCTGGGCATCTACTCTCTTGGCAAATTTCAATGATGCAATGCATTATTATTAACTGTAGCACCATGATGTACATTAGGTTTCCAGAACTTACTCATCTTAAAACTGAAAGTGTGTGCCCTTTGATCATCGTCTCCCCTTCCACCAGCCCTCAGTCTCTGGTAACCACTATTGCACTATCTGTGACTACAAAACTGCCTTTTGGGGAAAAAAGTCTGAATCCCTTCAGGGGAGAGGATGAAATTTTCATGGAATCTTTAAAAATGGAGAAAATTGATGAGGCAGAGCGAACAGGACAAAACATTGACAGATGTATAACAAGAAGAAATAGAGTGACCATCCTGAAGAAATTATCCTGTTTGCATGGAGAGCCAGATCCCTAGACAGCAGTAGTGGGAAAGGCTTGGAAAGATAAACAGAAGCCTGTTTACGAATAACGCTACGTGACTATTAAACTTCCATGCTAAACTGGGGAGATTTGGCGGAGAGAGGAAGAGCGGAAGGAGGGGATTTAGTGTTTGCTTTAAAAACTTTATTTTTAATGGATATGCTTGTAGTATGTATTTAATTGGCAATATAAGGCAATTCACTTTACCTTGCTCCATGTAATTAAAAAATTATGCTGTTTTTATTATATTAGGAATATATAGAAGATACTTTCTCAAACACTGTTATATCAGGCACCAAGAACATGAGAAATTTATATATGATTACTTCAGAAAATATTAACAATACATACAAGTTGTACCATAAAATCTTCAAACATGGTATAAAATGTAATATATTATCATCAGCTTGCAAAAATGTAACATCTGTAATATTGTCTTGGGGAAATAACATGCGGAATTGAAACAATCACAGTAGCTATCTGGATTTAGTCAATACTGCATGTAGATTGTATATTTATAAGAAGCAATATTCAAGAAACTGAATGTGAGTAATACTATTAGCTCAGTTTGTCAGCTCGGGTAAACAAGGAAATTTAACATTTCAGAAGGCCTACCTTTCTGATTTTTATATAAAATAAAGTATTTATTTTTATTCTTAACTTGCCAGAACTGGTAACTATACAAAGTGTTCTTCTGACACAGTGTGCATGTAGTGATATGTACCTTTAGTCTCCTTGACTCTAAGTTGGCAAGCACTAAGTTATAACACAGGTCCTGTATAAGTTCAAGACAATCAACTTTATCTAATTAATTTATTTATTTATGTATTTAATGTATTGGGGGGACTGACATTAGTTAGTAAATTTGTAAAGGAGAGAGAGAGAAACACTGATGTGAGAGAGAAGCATCTATCAGTTACCTTCAGTACACACCCCCACCAGGGATTGAACTCACAACCTACCCTGTCTGGGACTCAAACTTTCAACCTTTGGTGTAGAGAATGATGCTCTAACCAACTGAACCACCTGGCCAGGGCTTAGCTGTACTTTTAAAAGGCCTTATCAGTGTGAAGCAGAACCTAACAGGGAAAAAAGCAGCTTTAACTACAGAGGGTAATACAAGTTAAACATTTTAGAAAACAAAGTGAAATAAAAATTTAAAGAATAGTTGAGGAGAAATACATATAATGAAACTAATAAAAATGAGATGTACAGGTTTTCGGGAATGCGTCACTAGTAAGTAAGTGTAACCTTACAAGTATTGTGCCTTTTTTTATCCTATATCATAATTGAAATTTTCAGTTTTCATTCCATCAATGGCCCAAAACTGATAATTTGATGATTCTAGAACAATTTTATATAAAATATGCAAAATGTCAGATTTCAGATGCAAAGGAACACTCGATAGCATCAAAGATTCATATCACTGATATACTTCTATTGATTCAATCTTTAATAAGTAAAAATAAATGGCATTAGGATACAAAATCTTACTATACAAGCCTTACTATCATATCCATGTTTTCTGGAAGAAAAAAAAATCTCACTCATTTTCCAGAACACACAAAAGTTTCTTACAGAAGTTAATGGTGGAAGAGTAACTTGTTTTGCATTTTTTTCCAAAGAGGTTTTGAAACAAGATGTGACATGATCAGTCAATCAGCAGCCAGCTTCAGGATGAACTAATGTGGGTAGGAGGACAGAAGCAGAAAAAACAGCTGGCAAAGTCTAATTGTTTTCCTGCGTCTCAATTTCCAGGCAAAAGAAATTTTCCTAAGGTTCCACTGAAGCACAGCTCAGACTTGTCATCAGCGTGACATGTACATCTCATCAGTCACTATACCTAATTTCTTCTGGCAGAGCCCAGTTGGGACGTGGCTAGAGAGGGATGCAATGGAACCCAATCCAGTCAGTGTCTCCGGACTAAAATCCGGCTCTCCTGCTCACCATCCTGACACTGTACAGGTTACTGACGTTCCTCAAGCCTCTCTTTTCTGTAAGATATTGATGTTAGTACCTCCCTTAAAGGGTGAGTGAGAGGAACAATTGTAATCATAAATGTAAACTGCTTGGCACATTAGTTTTATTAGTCATAATAAATGTAACCATATGGTGTGTTAGTTATTACATGTGCATATCTAGGCACATGATGAGCAAGCTGAGCATTCGTAGTGTTTTACTGATGTTGGCAGCCCAAGAAAGTACAAAATACACAGTTTAACCAGACCACAATATGTAAGTATACAATGGTACAGAAACTGAGGTTATGGGAGGCTGTGGTTGATGGTGTGTGTGTGTGTGCATTTAAGCAAGTGTGCGCATGCTCCTGGGTACACCCAGCCCTGTGTGTAAATGTGCAATAGTCATGTAATTCATATATTCCATTCTCCACTCCTACTCATTGCCACCTCTCTGAAGGTAGCACATTCTAAGTTCAATTAGAGCTTCACTTGTCTTCCATTCACAAAGGTATCAGATTGGGCTCAAAGTCTACAAGGAAGAAGAGAAGGCTGAGAAGAAGCTGACCCCGCCCATGGCTCTGGGTACAGAGAGAGCCTGGAGAATGGAGAGCCCGGCAGAGGCCATGCAGAGAGAGTGCTGGCCCTGGAAACTGAAGGGCAAGAACAGAGAAACTTTGGAGGGCATTCTTGCATAATATTCATGCAGCCACGAAAAAAAAGGATAAAATTAAAGCCCTCCTAGCGAGAATGTGATTATCTCTCTACTCCATCTGAGTTCCAGCATTAGAGTTTACAGTGACAAACTAAAGCATTCTTTTCCCTCTAGGTAATTCAACTGGATCAGGGCTAAAGGGAGAGGGGAAAAAAGAACAGCTTGCTTACAGTATTTGATCCAGTGAAGTTTATTGAGAAGATAAATAAAATGGGAAATATTTGGATTCCCAAGGCAGATGCTGCTTAGGTATTTACCTGCCTATTGTCCAAGAACTCACTCACGACGCCTCCTACCAAGATTAAAGCATCACTATTTATGCTTTAAAATTGGGTTATTATGGAAACCAACTTTATTTGACAACAGCTTCAGGAGGACTATGAAGACTTCATTACAAAAATATTTATTTGGGAGTATTTTCCTAATTCTATCTCTGTTAAGTCACAACTGGTGAATTTTCTCATTGACATTTATGTTGAGGATCACCCTCAAGAGTTGGGTTTTTTAAAGTGTTTCCTCTATTTTCATGGTTCCCAGACTTTTATGTCATTTATTATAATAGTAATATGTATAATTATTTATATATTATTACTTATAATATTAGTTATTACATATGGTTCCACTTTATGCTAGTCACAAAACATGCATTACTTCTAAATTTTATAGCCATTCTGCAAATGTGTTATTTTTCTCATTTTTACAAATAAGGAATCTGAAGCTCTAAGAGTTTAAATGACTAATGCAAGGTCACATAGCTAGTAACCGATGGAATTATTTCTTCAACACATATCTTTCAGATAACAGAATACATCTTTTTACAGATTTCACATTGCGTATGTCCAATAAACATTCATTCTGCGCTTATTTTCTCTTACAATGGGAATTGAGCACTTACCAGCAGCATAATCACATGTTGGCTACAAAACAAGCCATTTGATGTCTTGTTAAATAGATGTTAAAGTGTCATTCTTTCAAATGAGCTTACAGAAAACTTTTTCCTAATTGCAAAAATATCACCTCTTAATATTTTCATTCCTGAATATACATTGTGTATGTATCCAAACAGAAATTCTTCAGGTGGCAGCAAGATGGAAAATTATTTTTTTTTACAAAATATTTTTTATTGTTCAGTTATAGTTGTGCCGCCTTTCCCCCATCGCTCTCCCCTTTCCCATCCTCCACACCCATGGCCACTCCTCCCCCCACCACTGTCCACCCCTGTGATTCCTCTCTTCACGGTTCCTGGGCTTGCCCTTTCCCTTCCTTTCTCTTGTTATCCTCCTCTCCCCCACCTCCCCTCTCTCTGGTCACTTTCAGTTCTCTATTTCCAAGTCACTGGTTCTATTTTGCTCACTTTTTCTTGTTGATTAGGTTTTACTTATAGGTGAGATCATACGGTATTTGTCTTTCACCACCTGGTTTATTTCACTTAGCTAAATGCTCTCCAGTTCCATTCATGCTGTTGTGAAGGGCAAGAGTTCCTTCTTTCTGCTGCGTAGTATTCCACTGTGTAAATAGTGTTTTAATCCACTCATTTACTGATGGGCATGTAGGATGTTTCCAGCACTTGGAGATAATGTTGCTATGAATGCTGTAAATAAATAAATCTGCTATGAACATTAGTTCTTTTGAACTGATGATTCAGGATTCTTAGGGTATAATCCCAGCAATGAGATTACAGGATCGAAAGAAAGTTCCATCTTAAGTTTTTAAAGAAAATTCCATACTGTTTCCACAGTGGCTGCACCAGGCTACATTCCCTCTGACACTGAACAAGGGTTCCCTTTTCTTTGTATCCTCTCCAACACTTGTTTGTTGATTTGTTTATGATAGCCATTCTGAACAGCATGAAGTGGTATCTCATTGTTGTTTTAGTTTGCATCTCTCTGATAGCTAGTGATGCTGAGCATTTTTTCATGTGTCTATGGGCCCTCTGTATGTCTTTCTTGAAGTGTCTATTCAGGTCCTTTGCCCATTGTTTAATTGGAATATTTGTTTTCCTGATACGGAGTTTTGTGAGTCCTTTATGTATTTTGGAGATCCAACCCTTGCCTGAGGTATCATTGGCAAATACATTTTCTCATACAGTTGGTTCCCTTTCCATTTTGTTGATGTTTTCTTTAGCCATGCAGAATCTTTTTAGTTTGATGTAGTCCCATTTTTTTATTCTTTCCTTTATGTCTCTTGCCTTAGGGAATGTATATGTGAACATATTGTTGGAGAATTCTTATAGGAACCCTAAGGTAATATTAGGTTTTATCACCGCCAATGTATCATCCCTATAATGTAACATATTTATCTTTCCCAAATGAAGAACAAATGTTAATGTATTTCCAAGTTGCTTTTGTTGAAGGGTAGTTGCTTAACCATAATCACCTAACAATAAATCTATAGTAATTAATGAGCATTTTATAGTTGTAGTTATTCCATTTTTATAACATTCCACAATTTTTATAAATCCTTACCTGAGGATATGTTTTATTGGCTTTTTAGAGAAAGAGGAAGGGAGTGAGAGACAGAGAGAAACATCAGTATGAGGGAGAAAAATTGGGGTTGCTTCCTGCTCACACCCTGACCAGGATTGAACTACAGCCTAGGTAAAGGCCCTCACTGGGGGTCAAACCCACAACTTTTTGGTATACAGGATGATGCTCCAACCAATTGGACCCCCTGGCCAGGGCTGTGATCATCCATACTTTGACATTAGTAAGTTAGGTACAATTTTGAAACAGTTTCATGGTACCCACAGATTTGAAACTTGCTGCCAGAATATCAAGGGCTTTTTTATTTTTCATTTGCTATATTTTTATGACTGACCCCCACCCTTTGCAACTCTCACACAGTTCCTTCATTCACTTACCACTTTTTAGGAGTAAATATGTGATGTACCTTTTCTCCCAACAAGCTGCTGTGGCTCTCTGCATCAGAGATAAGAGTTGAATATAGAGGAGATAATGGTAAGAACAGGGGAAGCATTCCAATGACTGCCATTGGGTGAAATTAAAGGAACAGTTTTTGAGCAAAAAACTCTGGGGTTGCTTTCTCAAAATACTTTAAAGCAAAATAATTGTATTTAAAAATAATATATGAGGTTGAGGAACTTTACCTGGAGAAAAAGGAATAAAAAACCAAAAACAGGCCCCGGCTGGTGTAGCTCAGTGGATAGAGCACGGGCTGTGAACCGAAGGTCGCCAGTTCCATTCCCAGTCAGGGCACATGCCTGGGTTGTGGGCAAGGTCCCCACTAGGGGGCACACAAGAGGCAATTACACACTGATGTTTCTTTCCCTCTCTTTCTCCTTTTCTTCCCCTCTTTCTAAAAAGAAATGAATAAAATCTTAAAAGAAAAACCATGGTCAGTACCTACTCTGAGCTAGCGTCCAAAGTACACATGGAACCAGAATGCATTTGAATGGAAGACTGTTTGCCTCCAGCCTCCATTTTGTCTGAAGCAACATTTATTCTGATTGGGTGATGACTGTATAAATGGGCTGTTAAATATTTTGAATAGCATGCCTAGCTAGTGCTTTGTAATGCTGTTTAATTTCATCCTTGCCACAGGCATATTATTATCCCAATATATAGATAAAGGTACTATGAAATGAGGGAAAATACTCATGTCCACACTCATTTGAAAGAGTTTCCTCTGGGGTCAACTTTTATTTCCAAACAAGAGCAGGCTGTACCTTTGTCATCTCTGATTCCTAGTGTCTAGGACAGTCCTGCCAAGAACGTGGTGCTCAAAAATGGTTTTCTGATTTGAACTGAACAGACAATTGTACATCTTTGTTGGGCTGAAGAATATCTCACCTGTTGTCCAAGTTCCATGTGGGATTCAATTCAGAATTTAAAGTCACATCTCTTTCCCAGGCTACAGCAGTATGAACACGAAGCTTTCACCGTGTTTAACCTATCAGTAATGCAATGCAGAAAGTTTACTTACATTAATTCTCTGTCCCCATTACAGTGTATTTTCTCTGCAGGAAAAGGACGGATACTTGCAGAACTCTTTCCCAAGTGAATGGGATGTAGATGAATATTGAAGTACAAATATATTTATTACAGCATTATTTGTGATATTAGAAAATGATAAACAAAATACCTTAGAATAGATGAATGGCCTAATCAATTAAGTGAAGCCTTACAATGGAATGTCGTTCAGTCATTGTGAATTATTTTATAATTAATTATGATTTTATATTAAGTAAACTTTTTATTGAAGTATGACATGCAGAACAGAAAAATGTGCAAATCGTGTGTACTTAATGAGCTATCAGAATATCACACCCTATAGTGACTGCCCAATTCAAGAAATGAATTATTTCCATTACCCCCAAAATCAGTTCAAGGACCGTCTTAAACACCACCTTCTTCTTTTTTCTCAAAGAGAGCCATTATTTTTTTATGATAAATTGGAGATGGGGAAACACCTACTTTCCAATTAGGTCCAGGCATAAGATAGGACAAAATGAATTGTATGTGAAGCATTCTCCTAAGTATGTGATTATTGACATGTAATTAAATGTTTAGGAAAGTACTAGAATAAAGGGAATATAATATAGTCAAATCACAAACTTATTTTTATATCTGTCAGGAGCCAATGCTACTTTTCTGGTTGTGAAATGTGAAAGAGCTAAAAAAATTGCCTACGAAGTGAGGCTCTGATATACAATGATATTGAAAACAATGTATCTCCCATTAGAACATGGCCAGTGATGATGATGCTTTTGGTTACACTATGGACACCAATTACTGCAAGGCACACACCACCAAACCGCATGCGATGTGGTTAACTCTTGTGGCCAGCGTGATGTTTGATGGCCTGCCAGCGCAAACCATATAAGGCTCCATTATGCTGGCTTTGCCACATTCCACTGACTTTCCTTCCTACTCTTAATGGTTATGCTTAGAAAAGAAAAAGTAGGAAATTACGCTAGAGATTATAAAGACAAACTAGCAGGAATTGTACCAGTAAAGCAGCAGAAGGTTCTGGGAAAAGATCTAGAGTTTTGGAAACTGGCTACAGTCCAGGAGTGTGTAGGCGGCATTTTCTGCATCTTGTTTAAAATTGTATAGAGAAATAGAAAAATATGTATCTGTTATCTTTGTTTTTACAGAAGTCAGATAATATATTGATGTGGGGGAAGATTTAGCTTCTAATAAGCCTTAAATATATAACCAAGATTAGCTGGATTCCTCTTCATTCTCCCCCTCCCCCTAATATTTTTTTGGTCAATTAAACATTTATTTTGAAAACAGATTGGAATTTACTATACAGAAGGGATGTATGTGTTCTAGAGGGAATACAACAAGGACTAAATAGAAAACAAGTGGGAAGGAATTTAACAAAAGCAATTCACATGTGATTTATCTAGGACAGAAGCTGAAAAATGTTCCTAATCAGAAAACCTTTCCTCTTGCTGAGTCAGTTTCCCCAGAAGGAGCTGGAGAAGAGAACGAATGTTTGAATTGTTGGTGAAATGCCAGTCCTCCATCCAGGCAGAAGACTGTGATTCTGCTGTGCTGTGCAGAATCCAGACCCAGTGACCTAACACACCGAGGAGCTCTGCAAAAGAGGAAATTGTTAAGAGTCACTGTGGCTCAAACCGCACAGATATAATGAAGTGTGCAAATGTTAGGTTTCAGGCTGTTCTCTTTATCATCCAGAAAGATACTATTTTTCCTGAAAAGCCCGGGACAGTGGAATGTCTAAAGCTGGTGCTCTACTTAATAGCCAGGCCACAGAATTTAGTGGCCGGCAGTGACCCGAAGTTGTAATTTTCTAGGCCCTGACATTTATTTAATGTCTTTAATATGGTTATGTAATAGTATTTCACATGCACACTATTAATATTTAGGTGCCAGGTGGCCACTATGTATCATGGTTTATTATTTATGGGTCTGTTTCTTCTGGTTCCTGGGGAGATGAGTGACTGTCATTGACCCGAGAAGGATTCTTTTAATGTCACTCATTAATTGCTTCAGATAAAAAATAACATCACCTTACGTCTTGGTGTAACATAAAATATAGTAAGGTGCTGGACTAGAAGGGGTCGAGAGAACTGCGTTGCAGTCGTGCATCTGTGGCTAGCGAGGACCATGAGCTTGTGCATTTACTTATTGACCTCTCTGAGACTCAATTTCCTCATTGGTCAGGTGGGAATCTTTTCTTTACATGACCAATGCTGTATACAGTTGTGCATTGCAGTTGTGCATCTGTGGCTAGTGAGGACTATGAGCTTGTGCATTTACTTATTGGCCTCTCTGAGACGCAATTTCCTCATTGGTCAAGTGGGAATCTTTTTTTTACATGACCAATGCTGTATACCTATTAGTGTGCACTGAAAACAGAAAATGCTCAGAATTAGTTTCCTGCCTCCCCTTAGGGGTCTTAGTTCCCTCATCTGGAAAACCAGTGGGTTTAGTATGGAATGTCATATAATTTCATTTCATATGAACTCCCATAATTTGTTATGAATTGCCTAGAGTGTATCATAAAAAGGATTCACAACCCAGTGTGGATATATCATGAAAATCCTAGATGGATTACTCATGTCTGCTTTGGGAAAAGAAGGAAGATGTTTGCACATGAGCTGCTTATTTCTAAGCCTTCCCAGATACAAAGTCTGTGATTTTGAACTTGGCCTTTGTGTTTATGAACCGCCCTAGGCAAAATTAAAGGAACCTATGTAGGACCTTTGTTACTCGATCTTTAAAGTGGCCCTAATAAAATTCATGCTCAGACTGGCAATTTCCCTACCTCAGCTTAGGGACTTCTACTCACAGACCTTGCACAGAAGCTTCCCGTGCCAACTTTTGGCCAGTGAAGCTCTAAGTCAAAGGCTGGTATTTGAATATTTGCCAGTAAAAACAACTTTGTGGAATTTTATTACCTTATATATTCCCGAAGGAGTCATGATAACATCTCAGCTTCTTATCTTAGTTCTTTAAACCATTCCACTCACCTTACTTCACTCCTGAATTCCATAGGATGGGGACAGAAAACACTATGGTTGGAAGGGGGGAGATGTAGTCAACCATTTGATTGTTAGCAAATAAAACCAAAAAGTAAATTCAAAAATTATTTTTCAAAAATTAAATGTATAATTACTAAATTTTTAAGCTCAGGAAGAAAATACAAGATAAAACACAGAAGAAATGTTTCCAAAATTCTCAAAGGAGAAATAGGGAGCACTTTTTCTGAAGGCGGCAGTAAAACTAGAGAGAAATAATGATCCATGGCTCTTATTTCTCCAATAGGCAGTTATAAAATATCAATCTCAGGTTGTAGGTGGTATGAACAATGATTTACTACAGAAATCCAGAAATTGATTCATTCAACAAACATTTATCAAACAGCTATAATGGGCCAGACATGTTCACTGTGCTAGTGAGGATCAGACAGGTTGTATCACAGAAATGAAGTACCTTAAAATCACTGATTTCCAACAACGGGTATCATTTGTGCTTAAGGTCTTTCCTGGTCAATAGTGGCTCTCCTTCATCATCATCTTCACATAGGAGGCACAACAGCTGAGGAGCTTCTCTGTGGTGTGGTATCCCAATGGTCTTAGGGTAAAGAAGAGAGAGAAGTGATGAAACACGTACTAAATCTTAACACCTCTGTGCTGAAGCACATGTAAGTCACTCCCATGACCACGCTTGAATGAAGCATGATGGGCATCTCTTACAAAGTGGGCACCAGAGGAAAAAAGTGAGTAGTCCGCAAACAGCAACACAGTCTGCTTTTGCCATGAAATCTGTCCCCTAACAGCATTTCATTTGTTCATATTAATCTCAAATATGATACTAAGTGAAGTAAATAGGCAGATATCAGTGAAAGCACAACTGTGGTAATACCAAGTCAGTGTCGTTTTAAGTTTTAATTGCTTGAGGCTGTTTAGAATTGTGGATGGTATGAGTTCAGTGCCCTAGGACTCAGCAATTACTCCAGATTCTTTCATCATTCCCCAAAGGAAAAGCAATAATAAGGATACCAGACATTCACGCAATCTCCCTGAGATCATAAAGGCTAACAAAGGGAAAGTTTGCATAAGGCAAAAGCACTTTATAATTTCTTTGCAAAGACATTATTCAGTAAATACACACAACAGCATTCATGGCCTAGAGACATATACCACCTTGGATTTAGTCCTGGCAGGTATCATAGACTCTACAAGGTTGAACAGGTTAAATTCTTTCAAGGAAGACCTTTTGGACCACCCAAGGATTACAAAATGTGCAGCTGCGTTTCAGATGAGGTTTTATTCTGAGTATGTCTTGTTCAGTGATCCTTCCTCGCTACACATAGTACACTTTTTGTTCAGTTGACTTGGCCAGTTTTATCTTAAGTAATCATAGCTTATGTGGCTGAATACATCTTGTCCTTTACTGCACTTACGTAGATGAAATGGTCTTGTTTTTGACTTCTGAAACTATTTGTAGACCCTTGCCTTCATGTGTTTGAAATAAATGTGAGGCATTAATTGTAGTCAGACATCACCGAGCCCAATTCACTTGAGAAAATGCATCTCAATGTGCAATTTATCATCCAGGACCTGTCCACTAGTTCGTTACTCCCTGGGAGTAAATTAGGCACTTTGAAAGGTGCATTAAACTCTTCCTGGCTACTAGGTACCATTTGGGACTGTGGGGCATGATTTACTTAACAGTACCTTGGTGACCTCAAAAAGTTTATGTTGTTTGGAAAGTTCTTCATTTTCTTCCACAAAATAATTTATGCACCAGGAGGTTGGGTATGCTTATAAATATTTTTTTAGATAAGCAACAGCTATTGAACAGAATAAATAAGATAATGTTGTCATGCTGATGCAGAAATCACATGTTTCACAGATGTCTTATCTGTCTTGTCCATGGAATAGATGTATAGGTCATAAAACAATTATTTCTTGGGAATTCATTTCTTTATGGATAAGACTGCCTCACATTTTATTATAATTAGTAATGCTTCACAGCTATAAAGGTTTCCAGAACTACACCTCTGCATTTTTTCAATATTACAAAACAGATTTATCTAAAGTTAGAATAATATACTGCTAAATATACTGAAAGTTCCGACAGCAATTTATGTTTTGCTTCTTTCTTTCTTTCACAGTAGAGCTTTATCCATATTAAATTTATTGGTTATTAAATTTTGATACCTACTACTTTAGTCACTCATATATTAAAATGCATAAAATTAAGCTTGATCCACCAAATCAGGTAAAAGTGATGAGCTCTGGATTTTGCTTTCATTTGAGAGTTAGAATTACTAATGAAAAGAAGTATAATATCCATTAATTCTCAAATCCAAAGATTTTTACATTTTAATGTCTTTCAAATTTGGGTATGTCTTATAATTGATAGTGTGTCTAAGTTTATTTGACAGCATTTATCTCTCTTTTATTGTCATGAAATGATGGCACATCTTACAATTGATGGTGTATTAGATTTTTGAAATATAGTAGGAAGATGTTTTTAAATCTTCAAGATAAAGACTGGGGAGAAAACAGTTCAAGAGCATGCACACCTTGCCATTAAGACGAAACAGGAGCTGATCATGTTTTTATATCCATATCAGTCACACTGTCCACCTGAGTTTTTCTCCACTAACCAATTCCAAAAATGTTTGCATGGGGGCAGAAACTGACCATAATCTGGAAATAAACCTGTGAGAATTTTAAGGAAATATATCACCATAATAAAGCAGTGGAAATATTGGTTTAAATAATAATTAAAATTTATTCTTACTACTTTCCAAATAATGGCTGGTAAAACAGTGACTTGCCAAAGGACACAGCTTTGGGGAGAAGTGCTCGGACAGTTACACTTATGTTTACAACTGATATATTTTCTTTCATCATAAGAGACCTGGAAAGGAATGTCTTTTCCGAAATAACTCCACTCAACTGCATTTACTATGCACCTCTTCAGATGGAATAGCAAGTTCACATGTTCATGACAATGGAGAGGAGAGATTGTTAGTGGCATAGGAAAAAACAAAAGGGGGAGGGAGGGAGGGAGGGAGGGAGGGAGGAAGGAAGGAAGGAAGGAAGGAAGGAAGGAAGGAAGGAAGGAAGGAAGGAAGGAAGGGCAAATTTTACAGTTAATCAAGATATAGAATTCCTGACCTTGATGTTACCCTGGAGGGTAAGAAGGCATTTGCCTAAATATCCTACACATTTTCATTAACAAGTAATAACAAATGGGACACATGTGCTTTATTCTCTCAATAGAGTGTGATGCCTGTTCAAGTTTCCTTGCTGTATTATCCCAAAGTCCCCACATACAACTGGAAATTCCACTTCTTGTTTATATAACTTCAAAATTCAAAAATGTGATTTCATGAGTACTCAACTTCAAGCTCCTGGATGGGGCACTTTTCAGGAGAGATTTGATTCCAGTTTAAACAAGTAGCTAAGTCCTAATTAAATTTTCAAATGGAATACACACACACACATATATGTACATATACACACATGTGTGTATACATTTCCATGTATGTGTTTATGTGTGTGCATGTATGTGTGCACGTGTGTGTGTATATGTGTATGTATATATTTGGATACCATTTGAATTTAAGCTCTGGGGCCCAGAAAACCTACAAACTAATATACAATGGAAGTTTTTGATGTGTCTCTCTATCTCTACAGAATCAACTCCATTTCCTTTGTGAAGAGAGGGGTTAGGCTGGCGTGCACATCCCAACAGTGACAGGTTCTGAGGCCTCTGCACTGTCCTAGTCAACACCACACACGATTTTACATGAGGTGGAATCTATTGAACGCCCAACATATATTAAAACTCTGAAAACGTTAATGATGTGTAAACATCTATAGATCCTGAATTTGCCTGAAATTACTCTTCAGAGCATCTTATTCTTATAATCTGTATTATTATAGAAATAACACAATTAAGAAAGTCTAAACTTCACTGTAGTTTTTTTTAGGATGTATTCCTACTCACTACCTGCATCTGTTTGTACCTGTGAGTACGGCCAGGGCCTGGTGGCAGGCTGCAGGGGCTATTAAGTTTGAAAAACACGACATCTGAACTCAGTAGCTACATATCACCTCTCCTACCTTTGGCAAATTGCATGATTCTTTGAGCCTCAGTGTCCACATCCATAAAATAAAATTTACTTTTATGGTTATTGATAACATTAAATTAGTTCATGTATGTAAAGCACCTGGCATATAAAGTGGGTTCAATCACTGGTTGCTTAAAATAAGCCCCTTAGTAACTAGAGAGTAGTAGTAACTGACCTTTTAGTTCTGTGTAACTAGAATTTACTTGATGGATTGCCTCTAAATTGTTTATAAGTTTCATAAGCATTCAGCAATTCAACTCAATCCATATTTACTGAAAGCTATGATAGTTCTAGAGAAGATGGAAATTATAAAGTGACTCCCATAGAAGTGCTCATAGAGCAGACTGGCATGTTAATAAACGTTCACAGTGAAAGAACCCTGAGTCTTTATTTTGTTCTCTTAGCAAGCAACGTGGGACTTCTTGTGACAAAACGGTGGTAGCAGGTGTTATGGAAATACTGATGAGAAACACCCAGAAAAGTGAGGCTGAAAGTACTACTTAAATCACAGGAATGACATCCATAAAAAGATGGGGAGAAAACTGTAAAAAAGACGTAAGAACACCCAGATAACTTTTGAGATAGCATGGAGACAAGAAGGCTCAGCATATGTGTTTGGCAGGAAATAGAATGAAATGAGAATCTTGGTTACTTTGCTAGTTAAATAAGTTAACAGTTAAACCAAATTCCTATGATCTTTCCTGTAGCAGACAGCTAATAAGATGTCTAACTTTAGCTTAGTTCACATATTAGAATCAGTGGTGTTTTAGGATAACAAACTTGTTATTCCTTGCTAGACTACTTTGGTCCATGAGGCATGGGATGATTTATTTGCTTGACAAAGAAATGTGGGATGGCTTTGCAGGAGACATGAAATGTCCCAAGAATTTGTGAGTCATAAGGAGCCCCTCATCACACTCTTTCAAAGGCCCGACACCCTCTTCTTGGTGCTTCCTCTTCTCTGCCTTCCAGAAGCACTAAGTCTTCCTCTCATCTCATATAGGATGGATGATCCTTCGTATCTAGTTCCTTCGGGATTATAGCTGTGACCCAAACAGGCATATCAATAACTTTTCAAAAAGGCAAATTTCCTTCATGTAAGAGAAATTCTTGTGCAAACTTTTAAAAGAATTCCGTGTTCTCTATTTCAGACACTAGAATGCATTAGAAATTTTAGTAATTCTCAGGTCTTCCTTCCTCTAATTGTGTTTTCATAAAGCTTTTAGGGAGGAGGGTATGAGGAGCCTTTGTAGCTCAGCCATAAATCACGTGACTGATCAGCTTGTTAATTAAGGTCATGATCAGAATAGTTAGTAACAGCATCCTTGATAACTATAAATAATCAATTATTCAGCTTTTTCAATGATCTCTTATTGCCAAAAATTTATTCTTTTTAAAAAAAAATTATTTATATGTTACGAGGCAGAAAAACATTTTTTTTCAAGTGTTCTAAGAGAGTTTAGGAAGATAGGAGAGCAGTTGATATGAAGATTACCTTCTATTTTCTTTCTTTCTTTTTTTTTAGGAAAACCATATACAGAAGGAAGATGATGATGAAGGTGAGGCACAGTAGCAGTAAGGGGGCTATGTCATGAGAGGGTGGCGATGAAATTTAATGCCTACTGTGAGTGGGAAACTTGAAAAGAAGAGAAGATCCCTACTATGTACATGTGTTGTCTAAAATCCTTTTAAGGGATCTTCAAAATTTAAATATTCTTTTGAAGAACCACTAGATACAGCTGTTTCTTTATATGTTAAACCACATAGAGATTGGGACACATGAAACCTTAAGCAAACATAGAGTTTTTAGTAAACAGTAAACATAGAGTTTTTTTCTTACAATAAGTTAGTCTACAATGCTGAAGGCCACACTCTTGTTTATCTTCACATCCTCCACAACAAAAGCCCAAGTATTTCACACATGCCAGGTGCTCAGAGAGGCACGATTCCTAAATTCATGTTTACTAAGGTGGAAGCATGTAACGGGTTGGAAAGAGGATGGGACTGGTGACACATGACAAATCTCAACCAGACTCCAGGACAGTTGAATTCAGTGTCTTTGAAACCTTCAGCAAAGTCTTTCCTTTCCATGGAATCAGATTCCTGCTCTGATCATAAAAGCAATGACTGGACCATCTCTCCCTGCCCTTCCTACATGCTAAGTCCAGCACTTTTAACCTTACAAGTTTCCAAGGCATGTTATTTGGCATGGATGGATTCAGTGTTGTTTAGCCAGAAATTCTATCAGTTCTGCTCTGGCATTAAGAGTATATCTTGTTTTCCATTGTTCGTTGTTTTCAGACAAACAGCTGAGAGCATTCTCTGAAAAAGGAGCAACGAAAGGCACTTGTTTACAACTCCGGCCACTATTGTCTAAATTGCTAGAGATGATAAAGAAGCCTCGATAATAATACTTGTTTGTTCAGTAGATATTGTGTATTCCAGGCACTGTGCTAGTCATTTAACAAATATTATCCCATTTACTTACAAAAATGTTAAGAAGCAGTCCTCATTGTCTTAGCTCCATAGGTAAAGCAATCTCTTCTAGAGAACACTGTTTGCAATTAGTGCCAGCAGTCATTTGGAATAAACATGGTAACCCCTTGAGTTACAGGAAACATACTGTGTGAATTTGCATTTACAAGTTTGTGTGCGTAAATATACTATCAGTTGTTTCTTTCTTGAAATAAATTGACATCTGTAAAAGAGATACTTGAACAATATTTGAAGAGACCTTATTTTCACAAATAAAATGCCTAGCACTATCTATCCTTTGTCCTGTTTTCAGCTGGTTCCTTTGGAATTGGCTCTTTCTTACAAGTAGACTAACTAAAGATTTATGGCCCTCAGAACATGTGGAAATTAGAAAATGGACTAATGGAATCCATTAATATCGTCCCAACAATTAGATGAATTGTGGATCAATACAGTATATTAATAGAGTCAAACTGATTTATCTGAATATCCCATTGGGACAGCTACAGGGAGATAGCACTAGTCTCAAGTGTCTTGAAAAGGACAAAAGAAAGAAAAATAAACTAGACAAAGCCCTCCTTTCCAACCTTGTGCCCTAACAATTTTGAAATGAAAATAAAATAAGTTAGTCTACAATGCTACATGTAACATACCACTTCTCATTGCAAAGTAAAATTCTAATAGCAAAGTGAACAATGTCCTTGTTATACGAAAAAAATTCTTTGTCAGGCAATCTGCAGTCAAATGTTTATATTTTTTTAATTTTAGGTAATAGTTGTTATTTTAGTTTAGACATCCTTTTCATTTTCAGAAGCAAATAACTCTGAGAAAAGAGCCTGATTAAATATGATTGATATAACAGTTGCCCTCACTTGTACATTTTCTCCATAAACCTCAAAGCCTAACCTCAAAGATAAAAAAATAAAATTCCAAAGGGAAATTACTGACGAGGTACTTTGTGCTAAACTGTCAACAGAAATAAAAATAAAATAATGTCTGTAAAGTTTACGGGACTAATTAGGATTTTAGTGTGGTGTTATTCCTAGGAAAATATCAGGAATCATGATTTAAGAAGCCTTGTGTTTTACAAATTGAAACAAAAACAGTTGAGGCAATCAGTCTATTAAAATGTTCCCAGGTTGAAATTTAACAAAATCTTTAATTAATTGTTATTGGTATCATATTTTATCATTATCAATGAGAATCATTAAGAAAATAGAGAATGGTATGAACAGCCCACATTCCTATTTTAAAAAGAAAAAGAAAAAAAACAAGGTCAAAAGGTAGAGTGTGGTAGTTTAGCAAGAAAAAGAAAACAAACTATAAATTATCTTCTGCAGAAGGACAGCATGTTCAGCCAGACAGTTGAGGGTTTATTTTTTTTATTGCCCATGGTCCTCCAGCACTGTTGCCTGGGAGTTTAGCCGTAGTGAAAGCGTAGCGGGACTTTCGGGGCACTCAGCTCCAAATGAAATGTTAGGACACACGCACTCATTTGCTTCTGAAGGAAATGGGCACGTTTGTAGTGACCACCAGACCCTGTATCATTTGGAGCTGGGTGCAAGAAAAGGAAGTCAGCTTTTTTTTTTTTTTTTGGAGGAAAGGTGGAGGAAAAGTAGAGAAAAGCCCAAACATCCTTTTCCATTTTTGTTGACAGAATAGAAAAATGAAAGGCAAAGAGGAAGTGTAAAATAAGTCAAAATCTGTTTCTCATGAGGAAAAATAATGCATCTTGGGTCAACATGATTGTCATACCGCTTATTGTTAATTTATTTTTGATTAACATAGATGCTAGAAGCACTTCCATGGACATTCAGTAACAACCTGCTGATACTTAAATGTGCTTAAATTCCTGTGTTGCTTTCCAAGGCAAGATTTATGTAATTTAACATTACAGTGCATAATTGAAAGGCTTAGATGAAAGGTAACTGACTCATGTTGGTCAATAAGAAAGTAAATTTTTCTTTCTCAATTAGTCACACCACCCTGAGACCACCCCTCTTAACAAGGTTGAGTGCTCGTCCCTGGATGAGAATAGAAAGAACTGAGAGACCCATCAAGGGACACAGACAGGAGCTCTGTCCAAAATGGTCCACAAAGGTGGTGGTTGTTCATTGAGTTGACATTTGAAGATTGTCCCACAGAAGCCTATTCATTTCCACAAATGCGTTGCAAGGGACATGAAGTTAAAACTAGACGTAATTTGATCACTGCCAACTAAATGACCTATAAAGAACTTCCACATTCTTAAATGTTAGACAATGAAAGAGGAAAGTATTGAGGAGAAGCAAAGAGTATTCAGAGGGAATGATACTGACTTTAGGAAGCTTAGGTCCCTGATTCCCAAGTTCACTTAGGAAGGATTTTCCATTCCGTTATTATAGAACTGATGGTGTTCTTGTGAGAAAAAAATATATATTAGTCCAGTTTCCTGACTCAAGTGACTATACTATACCTCTTAAAAATAATTAAAATAATGCCTAACATATATAGCAGGTATGATGTAAAAAGTACTATGTTAAGCACTTTGCATAAATTATCTTTTTTTACGCACAACAACAGCCAAAGAAGCAGGTACAGTGATTGTCTCTCTGTTATTAAGGGGAGACAGAAAGATTCCCCAGGAACACAGTTATTAAATAGTGGATTAGAGATGTGCACTTAACCTTTAACTCATCTCTGGACGCCCAATACTAGTCACATTACTTCCTGGGGCCATGCTATTAATAGGGAAGCCACTAGCCATGCGTGGCTCTTTCCATTTAAATTAATATAAATTAAAACTTAAAGATGTAGTTCCTCAGTCACAAGAGCCACATTTCAAGCCCTCAAAAGCTATGGCATTTCCTAGCACAGATAGATTATTTCTATCATCTCAGGAAGTGCTGTCAGTGAACAGTATCTTAGAAAATCAGTTTCTCTCTGATGATGCTAACCTTCTTCATTCCACACAATATTCTAAACCGAAGTTCAGTCCACAGAGAATATGTGGGCTGTGATGAATCTTTTTTTCCCAACCACCCCAGGAAAGGGCTACCATCTCTCATCTTGAGAAAATTATTTCTATCCTATTTCTCAAAACAAAACTGTTTTAATGATAAAAAAATGATTAGCAATGAAAGTTTTAAATTATTATCAAGCAGAAATGTGAAGGGTACTCTGTGGGAGTCAATGTGGTCTTTTCACCAAACCATCTGTATAATCTCTGACAGCTGAGAAAGAAAAGCAAGGAAGATTATTATAAAGCATATTTTATGGTGTTGATCTTATTTTGGCACCACATAAAATACTGATGGAATTTCACTAGGGAACGCTGCTATGTGCAGTTCTGGGTAGAATGCTAGAGGAGGACATTCTAAGTCTGAGAGCACATCAGAAAATAATCAGAATGATTCAGCACTAAATCATGACAAAGATTTAGCCAAGCTTGGCCTGAGTCCTATAGACAAAAAGAAGATGTTAAAGAATATCATGGAGTTCAATGAGATCCAGAAGGGAGCAGAACAGGTTATTGGCAATGACTTTCTAATAATGGCAAATCAATTTACTGTTGGTTAGTTAGGTAGTTAGTTATTTAGCAGCGTAAATTGTGGGTTGTTAAATTGAGAATGAAAATGTTAGGTAGTATACCCAAAGTCAAAGTTCAGACATTATATATCATTCTGGTAGAACTTCTTCCACTTTTTGAAAATAGAAAAAAATAGGATCCAGAAAGACTGACAGAACTAAGATAATAATGTCAGCTGATCTAGGGAAATACATGAAAAATGAAATAAAGCATCAGTATTGTTGGCTAACATGCAATGTCGCTTATTTATAGTTTTCATTTATAAAGTGAAGGTGTACTATCTTATGAAATAATATTTTTATGTCATCTTTGAATACCGGCACAACTTCACTATGCACATAAGAAAAAAAATCTCGGAATTTTAAGATTTTTTAGTGAAAGAAGCCTTGGAAGTTCTCTATTTCACCCGCTAAATTTCATAGGTGAGGATACTGAGAGCAAATAATGGTCAAAAATTCAACCACGGTCACTCATTTTGTTGGTAACAGAGTTGGAACTGTAACCAAGGCACCAATGAACAATTACAGCCAATGAAGCAGCCATCAGCAGTGACTCTTTCGTACGTGTTTGAGGACCCAAGAAATTTGGGTGGGGTATTCTCTACAGTCCCTCCAACTTTAATAGTTTGAAATTTCCTTTTTTAAAAATTAACTTTTTAGTTTTTATAACAAAGATGTAAAAGCACAAAAGAAAAAAATGTTTAAATTCCATTAAGCTGCCCAAGGGAAACTCCCATAGCAAGATCTGTGATGGAAGTGGGTGATGCACAGATATCACCTGCTGGAAACGCTCTCTGTAGAACACGCAGCATCCATTTCTTTAAGAATAGCATCATGTGTCTTTCATTTTTGTATCAGTAGGCCCTGGAACAATGCCTAGAACACAAGAAACATTTTTGTGAATTGAATTCTTAATTTTATAGATGAGGAAACCCATGCCCAACCTGACTAGGAGCTTGTCTTTCTGTCAATCTGTCTATTTTCAACAGGGGCATTATTGACCCCAAAGGGGTGAAAATTGGTTCTCAAAGGGTAAAGAAACTCACTCTTGTCATCTATAAAACAAAGATATACATAGGGTGCATAAAAAGACATACAGCATAGCTGGAGTATTAAGATTTCATGATGGAGGGACAATTATGAAAAATGAAACTGAAAAGGATTCTATGGGGACAAAAATAAGAAAAGATCAAAAGGTTGAAAAACACTGGTCTAAGCCTATAGAAATTCCATAAAGTGAAGAAAATAAATGTCACAAAATCAGAAGAAAGATATCACTTTTTCAGACTGATCCTCAAAATTGGTTAAAATGTTTCACATTCTGTTTATTGGCTCTAAGACAGCAGAAATAGAGCGTAGCAAGTTCCCCTTTTCCTTTTGCACAGAGAGTTCTAGTAAGAAAGCTAATTTCATGGACCGTTATTAATATGGCCTTATGCTATTCTTATGATACAATCATTTATTTTAGAGCTTCACTCTCATATTCTATTCAAAGTCATCCTTTCTCCATGCATCCATGGCCTGTTCATGGGGAACTCTCCCTACAGAGGGCCCTGATTCTCCCTGTGATCTCCCAACATCATCAGCCCTCTACTTTTACCCGACCTACCAGCTTCTCTGTCCAACTGGGGTTATGAGGTCCTGTGGAAAGCCCCTTCCACACCTCTTGGAAATCTCAGTGTCTCTTTCCCAGCTGCTCCTGCTACATAAAAGCCAAGTGCAGGTAGACGAGCTAATAAGTGGGCAGAAGGCCAGGGGGATTTGACATTGCATCTTCCCCAAATCTTGAGGCCCCTCTTATTTGGCTTCATTGGGGAAAAGCACTTCCACAGGCAAGGTGAAGAAGCACCTTTGCCTCAGGGGTGCACCTTTGCCTCAAAGGTGCACNTGTCCAACTGGGGTTATGAGGTCCTGTGGAAAGCCCCTTCCACACCTCTTGGAAATCTCAGTGTCTCTTTCCCAGCTGCTCCTGCTACATAAAAGCCAAGTGCAGGTAGACGAGCTAATAAGTGGGCAGAAGGCCAGGGGGATTTGACATTGCATCTTCCCCAAATCTTGAGGCCCCTCTTATTTGGCTTCATTGGGGAAAAGCACTTCCACAGGTAAGGTGAAGAAGCACCTTTGCCTCACCAGCCCTGCACCCCCCTAAAGCAGAACTACCCCTCCCAGCCCTTCCTATGTCACCCTCCATGTTCTCTGTTCCATTCTGAAGCAGGATGGCTTCTCCCCACTGTCCCACGAAGGGTGACTCAACACACGATGCTCCTCTAACCATCAGATGTGGAGCACACACCTGACTCCTGGTGCTTTCTCTATTCTGCTCTGTGATCCTCTATTACTAGATTAAGCCCTAGGGCCCTAACACCACACTGTTAAACCCACTGCCATTTAGCTTGGGCACTGTATTAAGCCTTTGATGCACATTGTCTCATTTATTTCTTATAACTGACCAGTAAAGTATTATTTTCCTCTTTTTACAGGTCTTTGATGTTAAAACTCAAATTTCTAAGCTGCATAAGTGATTTTCTAAAACGGGTAACAAATGAGTGGTTCCGCTACTAATGTTTTCTAGACCAGTTAGACTCTCAAGTCTAAGCTCTTAACCATATTTTGAAGTGAAAATGAAATAAAATTAAGTTTATTGGAGGCCTGTTTGATCAGTATCCTTTGAGGGACCTAGTACATGCTGACCAGGAAACCTATGTCTAACGTTAGGGCTCAGGGAAACATTAATAACTTATGCTATCAATTTTGCATTTTATAAAAAAAATTATGTTTTCAACCTGAGGACAAACCATTGGAGGACAGTAGAGTAGGAGAGGGAAGTAGGGAAGGGAGGGAGGGAGGAAGGGAATCGGTACTCTGTTCCTGTGGTTTTGTTCTTTCCCACATACAAATGAGGCAGGCAGCCTGTTGAATGCCCATGAGTTCAAGCAATTGTTTGAACTGAGAGAAGTATTGCATATGGGAGGTTAAATAATGGAAAATAACATGGTAGCACCCAAGCATTTGTGGGCAAACTTAAAGAACTAAGGACACTTTATCTATTATTGATTTTTTAAAAATATGTTTTAAGAGAGAAAAAGAAAGATAGAAGTCTCTGCCTAAGTAATAGAAATGTTCCCAAATGGCCTACCATGTAAACTGATGATACACAGCATTACTATTTTTTCGGAGTCCCAACTTCGTTTTGGGCTGCCATAACTGAATCAGAACACTGCATCATTTCTGGTTGATAGCTAAACAGTCTGTTATAAGGCTGACCAAGAATTTCGGACCTCTTTGTCATCTCTGATTCATCTGTGGCACCAGTGCCTGAATCACAGCTGTGTGACTTCAACCAGTTGATGAAAAACAGAGGGGAGAAAAGAGGAAATATTTGGAGGATATTTGACTTGGAAATGACTGTGCTTTATTTCTTACCTACAGATCCTTATGTAATCCCATCTGTATGTGTATAGTTTCTAAAATTCATTATTAATCTCACATATGTTCACATGGCAAACATTGTAGATATTCTTGTTCATTCTCTACAAAAATCAGTTTCTTTGGGGTGTATTTGTCGCTTTCTAGTCCCCACAGATCATCTATGAGCAGACTGGGTGACTCCAATGATCTCATGATTGGAGCTGTGGGAAAGTACCGGTAGCTACCTGACCCAGTCACTAAAAACCCAGTTTTCTGTTACACTTCTTAATAACAGTGTTTGATATCTCTTGTCCAAGGACTTCTTCTTGCCTGTGCAGAGATTCACGGTGCTTTGACTCTCCCAGTTTACCTTCATGAAAACCTACATGGGTGTAATCAAGGCATGTGGGGCGTTTCGTTGTCAGGATGACTGCCTTTCTGAGGAAGCAGTTCCAGGGCCAGCATTTCTTTCTCCTAAGTGAGCAAAGGGAGTGTAAAGTCAGAGGTCAAGGTCTATGTTTCTACCTGAGATGGCTGCAAAGGCAGCGGTGAGGGCCCTGTAAGTTTACCACCACAGGCAGCAGAGCTGTTGGAAATGCCATGTTCATAAATGGTTCCAATGAATTATACCAGATTCAGATTCTTGTTGGCAGAGTGCTACAGCTAACCTGTGCAGAGACTAGAAATTCTTCAGAAAACCCTTCTAATTCAGAAAGCAATGTAGTTAAATTAGTCTCTGGGGAGAATTACCAGGTCCCTAAGGAAAACAAAAACAAAACAAACCATTGGAGGACAGCAGAGTAGAAGAGGGAAGGAGGGAAGGAAGGGAGGGAGGCAGGAAGGGAGTGAGGGAGTGAGGGAGTGAGGGAGGGAGGGAGGGAGAGAGGAAGGAAGGAAGGAAGGAAGGAAGGAAGGAGGGAAGGAAGGAAGGAGGGAAGGAAGGAAGGAAAAAAGGAGGGAAGGAAGGGAGGGAGGGAGGGAGGAAATCAGTACTCTGTTCCTATGGTTTTGTTCCTTTCCACATACAAATAAAGTAGGCAGGCTATTGAATGTCCATGAGTTCAAGTAATTGTTTTGAAATAAACAGGGAGGCCTTGTGATGAATAGGAAAGAAAACCATTAATGGTGTAAAGACTTCTGCACTCCATTTTATAACTTCGTTGCTACAGTTACCTTCAGTAACTTCTTTAACTTCAGTTACCTCACCCAGGAGCTATAGCAACAACGTGCAACTAATGCCTTAGAGGTTGAGGTGCCCATTGCCTGTGTTTGAGGAGCAGAGTTTGAGCAGGCAGTGGCTTTTCCCCAGCCCTAGTCCTGAGAGGAGCACCCAGCCTCCGCATTATCCACAGAGGTTCTACTACAGATCACTTTCAGCCCCACCAGCAGAAAAGATCTTTTAGAGCCACAATTATTTCTAGTATCACAATTCTGTGGCATAATTTTAAAAAAAGAATTGATAAGATGGATTTTTAAGAAACGTTTTTACTAGTTTCATAAATAGTTTCTAAAGCTCTCCTGTATGTTGAGCATGGTCCTAGACACCTGAAAGACATCAGCAAACAACAACAAAAAAACCCATACTTTCAGAGAGTTTACATTTTAGCTGTAAACAATGGACCCCTTTGCAAGGGGTACCTGTTTTCAGTTATGACATAATATTCATTTTGTTTGATACCATTGTCTAATGTCAAAAAGCTTTCAAAGAAAAGGAGAACAGCCCTGACTGGTGTGGTTCAGTGATTGGGCTTCATCCTGCAAAGTGAAATGTCGCTGATTCAATTCCCAGCCAGCACATGCCTGGGTTGCAAGTTTAGTGCCCAGCTGGGCATGCGAGGCAATTGAATGATGTTTCTCTAGTGTATTACTCCCTCTCTTTCTCCCTCCATTTCCCTCTCTCTAAAAATAAATAAATAAAATCTTTTTAAAAAAATAAAGAAGAGAGTGAAAAGGAAAAAGAGAGGAAAGTAAGAATATTGAATATTGTTAAGTTTTTTATAATTCCAATCCTTAGCAAATTAGGAATAGAAGAAAATGTCAGAAGGGGATAGCTCAGTTTTCAGATTGTGAATAAGAATGAATAGAACAAGTTGTTTCTTTTTGCTTCTGTTTACCTTGCCGGGGGAGATATATGTAATAAAATATAGGTCTAAGCAATATCCGAGACTTCGCTGCCTATGTTTTCTTGTATAGTTTTTTATGGTCTAGGGTCTAACATTTAAGTCTTTAATCCATTTTTCATTTATTCTTGTGTGTGGTGTAAGAAGGTGATCTAGTTTCATTTTTCTGCATGCACCTGTCCAATTTTCTCAACACCGTTTATTGAATAAACTATCTTTAGTTCATTTCATGTGCTTGCTTCCTCTGTCAAATATTAATTGACTATAAAGGTATAGATTTATTTCTGGGCTCTCCATTTTGCTCCATTAATCTATGTGTCTGTTTGTATGCCAGTACCATGCTGTTTTGATTACTATATCCTGATAGTATAATTTAATATTAGCTAACGTGTATAGATGGCTAATACACATGTACAAGGATGCTCAACATCACTAATCATCAGAGAAATGCACAATGAGGTAGCATCTTACACCTGTTAGAATGGCTATCATCAATAAATCAATTAAACAATAAGTGCTGTTGAAGATGTGGAAAAAGCAGTACTTTTCACTTTTGCACTGGTGATGGGAATGTAGACTGGTGCAGCCACTGTGGAAAGCAGGATGGAGATGCCTCAAAAAATGAAAAATGGATTTGCCTTTTGACCCAATGATACCACTTCTGGGAATATATCCAAAAGAACTCCAAAAACTACTTCAAAAGAACATAAACACCCCTGTGTTCATTTCAGGGTTATTTACAATCACCAAGATATGGAAGCAGCCCAAGTGTCCATCAGTAGATGAGTGGATGAAACAATTAAGGAACATGTACACAATGGAATTCTACTTGTCGGTAAAAAAGAAGAAAATTTTACCCTTTGTGACAGTATGGATGGACCTGGACAATATTATGCTAAGTGAAATAAGCCAGTCAGAGAAGGACAAACACCATATGATTTCACAAATACGTGGAATCTAATGAACAAACTGAACTAAAGGAAAATAGAGACAGACACATAGATCAAGAGTAGGATGACAAGTAAAGATGGGGGTTAGGAGGATGAGGGACTGAGCAAAAAGGAAAACGGACTCATAGAGGGAGGTATAAGGAGAGTAAATGGTAATGGAAAAAATACAACGAAAATAAAAATAAATAAGGGAATTAACCTAATTGGGGTGGGGGGAGAGTGACTAGAGAATGTATTATATTTTATTTCCTTAACTGTGACTATTTCAACTTTTAAGGAAAATATCCAAACTTATGTTTGCATGGCCCTAATTTTTATTTATTAGTCCACATATTGAACATCTTCTAAATTTAAGGTACTGTGCTGGGTGTTTCTGCATAGTAGTCAGTTTAAGTGTTAATCTTAAGATAGTTAAGAGGAAACAGACACTCAGAGGTTAAATGACCTGCCCAGGATCCCCAGCTGGTAAATGCAGAAGGCAACATTGGCATCTAATTATGTATTTCTCTAAGCCTGTGTATCCTAATTTATGAATAAGGAATAATAAAAACTACCTTGTAAAAAAGTTCTAAGTATTATAAATAATATGTGAAAAGTTGCAGTGCCTGACACATGAAAGGGTGTATGGTAGCTGATAGCTCTTAATACTATATACCTCATCTATCAACAGGGGACACCTTGTCCTAAAAAATGTAGAGATGACTGCATCATAACTCCATTATTTGTCCCATGGGAAATTCAAAGTCCTCCCCAATATTGCTGTAATTAACCGGTGGTTGATATTTCCCCTCTGTGATTTCTTGATCCTAGTTTACTCTATAGCTTATAGTAGTTCCATGGTTGGAATGGCATAAAACCAAATATTAGACATCTCTGTTCTGAAAATCTACTTGGCCATTTCAGCCAAATGGGCTCAAGCTCCCACATTCAAACCACATTAATTCGTTACACGGAGGAACAGGATAGCTCTTTCTCCCAACCATTGTCACCTGGAGGCTTCAGCCTTAGCCAATCAGGTGCTAAGGTATTTTCTTAGAGCAAAATGTCTCCTTTAGGAAGACCCTTGAAGTCGACTGATAAAATAATTTTTTACCTAAAGGACCCTTATTTTTATACAATTGGGCTGGATTTTTCGCCTAGACTCTGTGGTTTGCTGGGTGAATCACTGGGGACAAGTTATTCTGGCATTTATTCCCTCAACTGTAAAATAAGAAAATTGGGCTTGATGGTCAGCAAATCCATTTTTGCTTAGCAATTTTATTCCATTCAAAGCTTTCAGATAATTCCTTTTCTTATAAATTTCAGCACACGAGGTAGGGTTTGGAATGGAATTTGAGAATATTCCATAACCAATTGCACAATGAAAGATGCTTTATGCATAAGGAAAAATCATCAATTTTGTTTTTGCTGGTTCACCATAAATGAAATAAAAGCCACAACCTCTCCTGTGGCACTTTCAATCACTGTGTACTGTATGACTGCACTAGTAAAAACAGAAACAAAGGAGATACGATGTTTTTAGAATGATGGAAAAGGGCAGAAATATAATTGTTAAGGATAAAATGTGTTATAATAATATTGATGAGACCAGGAAATGTTTTCCTATTTGGCCACTGAAATTCAGGGAGGCAACTGTTTTGTTATGCTGAAGCATTTGGCACTGCATGCAGCAGCTTCCGGCAATATATTTTTCTGGTAAAAAAAAAAAAAGAAATACATGCTCATTGTAAGAAAATTGGAACATTCAGAGGGATGAAAAATAAAATGTAAATCTCTCTATATTACCAGCCAGAAATAACCATTGTTAATGTTTTTATTTCTTTCTATTGAAATTAATTGGAGCCAATGTTACATTCTGACTTGTATTTCTTTTTTAAGTATATTTTATTGATTATGCTATTAGAGTTGTCCCTAGTTTTTTCTCCCCTTTATCCTCCTCCTCTCTGTACCACCCCACTATACAACATTCCACCCCCCTTAGTTCATGTCCATGAGTTGTACATGTAAGTTATTTGTCTTCTCCATCTCCTATACTATTCTTAATCTCCCCCTGCCTATTTTGTGCCTACCTATTATGCTTCTTATTCCCTGTGCCTTTTCCCCCAATTCTCTCCCTCCTCCTCCCCACTGATAAATTTCCATATGATCTCTGTCTTTGTGGTTCTGTTCCTGTTCTCATTGTTTGCTTAGATTTTATTTTTGTTTTTTTAGGTTCAGTTGATATTGTGCATTTGTTGTCATTTTACTGTTTATAGTTTTACTTGCCTTTTATTTCATATACTTCATATTTCACCTTGAACATTTCATATAATAAGGGCTTGGTGATGATGAACTCCTTTCATTTGACCTCATCTGGGAAGCACTTTATCTGCCCTTCCATTTTAAATGATAGCTTTGCTGCATAGAATAATGTTGGATGTAGATCCCTGCCTTTCATGACTTGGAATACTTCTTTCTAGCCCTTTCTTGCCTGTAAGGTTTCTTTTGAGATATCAGCTGATAGCCTTATGGGAATTTCTTTGTAGGTAACTTTCTCCTTTCTTCTTGCTGCTTTTAAGATTCTCTCCTTATTTTTAATCTTGGGTAACTTAATTATGATGTATCTTGGTGTATTCCTCTCTGGGTCCAATTTCCTTTGGGACTGTCTGTGCTTCCTAGAAGTCTAGTTCCTTCACCATATTGGAGAAGTTTCCCTTCATTAGATTTTTAAAATAACTTTTTAATTCCTTGCTCTTCTTCTTTTCTTTCTGGCACCCCTATGATTCAGATGTTGGAGCATTTAAAGTTGTCCCAGAGGTTCCTAAGCCTCTCCTCATTTTTTAAAAAAATTCTTGCTTTTTCATTCTGTTGCAGTTGGATGTTTATTTCTCCTTTTGTTCCAAATTGTTGATTTGAGTCTTGGTTTCCTTCTCTTCACTGTTGGTTCCCTTTATATTTTCCTTTATTTCACTTTGTATAGCCTTCATTTCTTCTTTCATTTTGTGACTGAGCTCAATCAATTCTGTGAGCATCCTGATTACCAGTGTTTTGAACTCTGCATCAGATCGGTTGTCTATCTCATCACCACTTAATTCTTTTTTTGAGTTTTGATCTGTTCTTTCATTTGCGCCATATTTCTTTGTTTTGGTGCACCTGTTAGGTTGTAAGGACAGGAGCCTTAGGTTTTCACAAGGGCGGGGCAACCCTCTGTGCTGCATTGTGGTGGGACGGTTCAGAGTGGAAACAATGCTGCTTGTTTTCCCCACTTTCCCAAGACTGGGAGTTTTCCTGCCACTGCAACCACCACAGGTTTTTATAGCCTTCAGTTTCCCACACTGAAAGTTTCAACAGTCTGTCTCACTCCCCCCAGTTGTTTCTCCCAGCTTATCAGCCTATGAATGTGGGATCACCCTGGCCCCATGGCCTGCCACCTTGTCTTGCCATGTGTCCTCTCTGCCCCCTTCCCCACCCCTCCTACCAATCTGGATGAATGTTTCTTTAACTCCTTGGTTGCTGGACTTCCATGCAGTTTGATTTTTCTCACAGTTCCAGTTATCTTTGGTTTTTAAATTGGTTGTTATCCTTCTTTTGGTTGTGTGAGGAAGTGAAGCATTTCTATCTACATCTCTATCTTGGCCAAAACTCCTCACTTAATTTTTTAGCATGGGCGATGATCATATCTTTCCCATCAATGTATTATAACATTGTCCTATGAAGGGTTGAGTCATGACTATGGTCATAATAACCAGAATTAGAGTGGGTTGATGACTTAGTTCTTATACAGATTATGAGGATTATGGCTTTTCAGAGGAAGTCATAAAGTTGAGCATTTGCTTTCAGAACCCCTGAAGGAGAATGAAATCCATCTCAATATCTGAAGATTGTTTAAATGTAGAGTAGCTATATCTTTTAGCTGCATGTCATGAAAGGTGCTGCAGTAATCCTGAGTGAGCACTTAATGGGAACTGATGAGAAGAGCTTATTTTGGGGTGGAAAACCTGCTGGAATTCAGGAACAAGTCAAGTGGGGACAATACAATGCCATTGGGAACTCAGGCATTTGTGGCTCTCTTGGCAGAAGTTCAAATCCCGGTTTTTAACCCTTGCTGGCTGACTGACCATATACAGGTTTTTCCTCTTTTGGACCCAGTTTCTTAATATATAATAATTGTATCTCCCATCTAATTGGGGCTCTGTACTAATTGATTGGCATAATGAATATAAGTGATTTATCCCAGAACATAATTTTAAGTGCAAAATAAATATTAACCATGTATTATTGTTGTGTTATTATTATCACCACCCATTTTTGACAAGTTCCAGTAAGTATCAGTGGGGTATAGTCAAGAAAAACTACTTATAACTTATTTTCTTCTGTTCATAATCTCTCACTGTTATTCTTGTTCTCCCTTTTCCACACCTTAGCAATATCTTGAGTAAAGTTTATGACTTTTCTGTCCCTTTGGATTACTAGAATTCAATCCTACTTCAAACTTCCATATCAAAAAATTTAGATCTCATCTTTTATTTCCCCACCATCCTATCCCCAGCAGCCACGAACTGGGGCAAGTGATGAGGCTGGCTTTCACAACCCTTTCCTGCTCCCTCTTGCAGACCCAGCAGCCATGAAATATGACAAGCAGACAGGAGGAAAGGGACAAGTGGTTATTATTGTCCCACCTCTTTACTGTCTGCTCCAGTGCACCTAAACCTGTTGGTTGTTGCTTCTTCTCTGGGTGGTCAAGACTGGCCTTCTATGCCTCATCCAACGCTGGCTCCCTCAGCGGGTGCTTGAGTTCTCTGGGAGGGGCTGTATGCGGCTTCTTCCACAGCACAGTTATCTGACATGTTGTTCTACAATAACATGTTATTTATGTTATTATGTTAGTTTGCTAGAGTTGCCATTACAAATTACTACAGACTCAGTGGATAAAACAACCGAAATCTACGGTCTCATAGTTTTTCAGGCCAGGAGTCTGATTCAAGTTGTTAGCAGGGTCAGTTCGTTGGCTTGTGAAAGCATCACCCAGTCTTTGTTTTCATCTAAATAAGGCAGTCTGCCTATTTGTATGTGTTTGTCCAGGTTTCCCCATTTTATAAGGACATCAGTCATATTGGATTTGGGCCCACCCTAACAACCTCATCTTAACTAATTACATCTGCAACATCCCTATTTTCCCAAGAAAGTTGTTTTCTGTAGTACAAACAAAGTGGCTAGAACTTCAACATGAATTTTGGGAAGATGCAATTTAATTCATAACAGTCAGCACCAACCACTCCCATGCCAAAGAGTTCCTACCAAACTCTTGCCTCTGTTATATTTTAGGAAACTAGGGGAACATGAGATAGGACCTTCCCACTGACCTATACCTTATTACACCTGTTTATGGCAGGAATTTGGGACATAAGTTCCATCCTCCCCAACCTCCTAGTTCACAGAGGTGCCTGATAAACACCCAGTTCCAGCTCAAGCTCATCTGCTTTATGATTCCAAGTGACTGAGCCTGTCATGCCTTGAAGCAGACATTCTGGCAGGAAGTCTATTGGAGTCTCAAAACTTTGTTTAACTTTTAATAATTATTAACATCTTTTTCCAAATCTTGTTGCTCCAAAGTGATTTTTTGGGAACTAAATATATCACTTTCCTTCTCCCTAGATCTTGTCTATCAGTCTGAAAGGCAGCAGAAGTGCATGGGAAGAGATGAGAAGGCAGCCAAGCAGCTCAGTGATGGTTTGGGCAATATCCTTAAAGGTAAATGCATTCGTTCATCGGCTCTGAGTTGCCAAACATGACACTTGGACTTATAAGATGTATTCTGTGCAGACTCTATCATGTTTGTTCATTTCTTTATTTTAAAGTGTCTTCTTTTTAAAAAAAATATAATCTTTATTATATTTTTCCATTTCCATTTAGTCCCCTTATACCCTCTCCCCTTAGCAATCACCACACTGTTGTCCATGTCCATGAGTCCCTTATCCTTTTCGCTCTATCCCTCCACCCCCTAATTTCCCCATTCCCCGACTAGCTGTTACCTGTTCTCCATCTATGAGTCTGTCTTTGTTTTGTTTGTTAGTTCAGTTTGTTTGTTAGATTCCACTTATAACTGACAGCATATAGTATTTGTCTTTTCTCTGACTAGCTTATTTCACTTAGCATAATATTCTCCAGGTCCATCCATGTTATCATAAAGGGTAAATTTTTTCTTCTTTTTTACAGCCAAATAGTATTCCATTGTGTAAATGCCCCAGAGTTGTTTTATCCACTCATCTACTGATGGACACTTGGGCTGCTTCCATATCTTGGTGATTGTAAATAATGCTGCAATGAACACAGGGCTGCTTATGTTCTTTCTAATTCATGTTTTGGGCTCCTTCATATATATTCACAGAAGTGAGATTGTTGGGTCAAAAGACAGATCCATTTTTCATTTTTTGAGATTTTTCCATACTGGCTCTCCATAGTGGCTTCACCAGTCTGCATTCCCACTAACAGTGCAAAAGCATTCCCCTTTATCTACATCCTCACCAGTGATTGTTATTTGTTGATGCATTGATGATAGCTGTTCTGACCTGTGTGAGATGATATCTCATTGTGGTTTTAATTTACATTTCTCTGATAATGTTGAGCACTTTTTCATATTAGCTATCTGTGTATCCTCTTTGGAGAAATTCAGGTCCTTTTCCCATTTTTAAATTTTGTGTGTGTGTATGTATGAGTTTTGGTAAGTCTTATTTTCCATATGTTATCCTAGCATTCTTATCATTTGGAAAATTTGTTCAAGTATAATTAGTTGTCCAGGAAAACACTGTGTTAGGTGTGACAGGTTTTAAAGCAGAGGCTTAAGAGAAAGAATCACAACCCCATAGATCATACACCTGCCTAAAATAATTGGTATCTTCAGTGATAGGCATGATTGGGCATAAGACTTATGTCTGTTAATTCAAAAAAGGACAGAAAAAAACAAACCCAATGGAAGGGTTTGTTTTTTTTTCCCCTTAGATCCTAGCAGAAGTGAGATAATCCTGGCCAATTTCACCATTTCTCTAAAGCAGTGGTTCTTACAATGTGTTCCCCAGCTCACCTGGGAAATCATTAGCAATGCAGCTACTTGGGCCCCATGCCACAGCCACAACAGCAGAACCTCGGGGAGTGGGGCGCAGCCAGCTGTGCCATAGGAAGTGCGGGTGATTCTGATACACACTCCGAATTGAGACGCACCGCTTTAATGCGGGAGATCTTAACCACGGCTGCACAGTCGAACCTCGTGGGCCCTGAAAGGAAAAAACACACAACAATTTTCTGGGCCTTAGCCCACGGAAGTTAGGTCACAGTATCTGGGGTGGGTTCTAAGCAGGGGTGTGTTTACGAGGTTCCTCAGATGATTCTAGTGAACGACCGCAACTGAGAACCACTAAGTCAACAGACTCAACCCAGCTCTGAAGAGCTCTCCCGGACCCGCCGTCAGGCAGGATGGGCCCAGCTGCAGGGCTGCAGATCCCCACCCTGATTCACCTGGAGCTACCTAACATTTAGCTGCTTTCCACTCTTGGCTTCGGCGCAATGTTTTGTTTGAACAAAGGTTTCTGTGGCTAAAAAGTACAAACATTCATTCTCTGAAGGATAATAAATTGTAAAAGCCGAGAGCCCTTTACTTCCTTCTAATTCCATTTGATGGAGAAGGTGAGACAGTAAAGTAAATATATGTGGAGCTTATCAGGGAAGAATAGCGGCAGGAGGCTCCTCGTGGTGAGGTTATAGGAAATCTGAGGTTTGGAACGGGCTGAAGTACACGGAAACATTTGTGTGGGAAGTTCAGGAATGTGGCGTGTGTTCCAACTGCTCAGCGCTTCTCTGATCTGATCCTCCAAAACTCCTTGCTCATTAGGACATAAATTACACTCTTACAGATTAAAAACATGTTCATCTTTTGAAAAATAATTCATGGTATGACACAAAGTAGCGATTTTTGATTTTAGTTAGCTAGCATCAAATCTATGAGCAAAGCATGAAATACAAAGTACAGACGTGCTTAAAATAACAAGAAGATGTCCAAACAGGGGCCACGTCAGCGTACATGGCCCACTTTGGGAGTTCTAATGACACATTAAATGCTGCAATTGAAACCATTTTAGAATACTTGGTTTAATTATCTTTATTTCAATTGATGCAGTTTTGCATATAAACACGGCAAGGTATATAAGAAAGAATATGTATAAAATGTGAATGCCTTCCCTGAGCAAGATAGACAGATATTTTAGATGGCAATTTGAGTCCCTCTCACTCTCTCTCTCTCTTGCACATACACACACACACTCACACAGCCAATGACAGACTTTGCCAACGTTCATGATTCGGGGATTTCAAATGTCCACTAGGTCCCTGGAAAAGGAAACCTAACTAAAGAAAATGTCTAGCATGTTGCACACGGTGACTTGGCTGATGATGGACATGAGTCTAAGTAAGCATAAAAACAATGAGCAATATTTAAATCTGGAGAGGTATAAAAACACATGCCTGATGAGTGTCACAGGTGTCAATTGAACAGATGAAGAGAAGAATGGACCTGCAGGGTGGGGAGGCACAAGTGGCTGTCAAAGGTGGCAAAAACAGGAAGCTCCGGTGGGGGGGGATGCGTGGTAGAATCACAATAGTAACAGTGATCAGCACAGGCACCTCCTTCCTCCTCCCTGCCACACGTGTATAAATAAGGAACTGGAGTGTGACGAACACTCCATAAAACACTCATGAAATCACATTGTCCTTCCAGCTCTCTTTATGTGACCTGCTCTAGAAACTCAAAAAAGGCTGGGTGGAAAGCAGAAATTTTTCTGGCCACAAGCAACGTTTAAGCAAAACTTCTTTTATCAGGGAATGGAGAGTCAAGGCTACCAAACAAACAGAAAAAGCACAACACTTTGTTCATCCTGAATCTTGAAACTTGGAAGATCAGAAACACTGTGGCTCAATTCATTGGGGCTTTTTTCCAGGGTTTTTAAACTGTGTAAGGGCAGACACTTCACTCATTTGTGTTCCCAACAACATGCATAGGACCTTCAGTGTGAAGAAGAATGTAAACATACTTGGAACACACATTAATTCTTCTATAAAATTTCTCCAATGACCCTGTGTTTTTTAGATCACACGTCATCTGTGTATAACTCCCTACAATTGCTCAAGTATTTTTAGTGGTAGAATCTGTTTACATATTAACTCTTGTGACTGAACCACAATTTACAAAACAGATTAAAGTAGAACTGCAGGGGCCAATCCAGGGTAGGAGCTCAGGCTGCTGGATCTCCCCTGCCTCACCCCTCCCAGTGACCGGACTCTCCATGAGGCATTGAAGCTTAGCAGAGCACTTTGAAAATCACTGTAATGTCCGGAAAAAGTCCAGGCATCGTTAATATAACGAGAACAGTTTGCAACCTTGATGTAACTTGGCAGCCAAGGAGAATGGACTGGAACGCACATGCATGAACAATGATGACTTCACTGTGCTAGTCAGTGGGGGCGGTAGACACCATTGAGTGAGCACAGGTACCGTGTGGCCATTGCATTCAACATGCCTGAGTGAGTAGAGCAACCAATCTACATCAAATTTTGCATGCAGCTTTAACATTCCTCTGCGGAAGTTACTCAGATGATTCAGGGGGCTTTCGGGGACAATGCAATGAGTGCAGTACAAATAAAAGTGTGACACAAACGGTTCAAAGACGGTCAAGAATCTGTTGAAACTGATCCACATTCTGGAGGGTCTGCAACCAGCAGAACACCTGAGAATGCTGAACGTGTACAGGTTGCGATCAACGAAGATTGGAAAACTGTGTGAGGTCTCGAGGTGCCTACTTTGAGGAGGACCCAGGTGTCATGGCCCTATGTACAAGGTTTCTTGTACCTTGTATCTTCTTCAACATTGTCTCTGTTTTTCATATCACATAGCTGGATACTTTCTGAACAGACCTCACGTTATATATCATGAGTACATGTGGAATATATTTGTAAAATCATTACACTTGATTTTTCAACAACAGTAACTATTTACTGTTCAATATAAATGGTATCGAGTAGTTCCATAATAGTAACTATTTACTATGTTAAGCAGTTAACATATCTGTTTACCTGCTATGAGACAATCCAATCCATGTATCTGTCTCTCACTGACCCAGATAACCACCCCCTTAGAAACTGCCTTGCACCAAGGCCCTCAATTTCTCATCCTAGTTTCATTTTGAGCAGATTTTTTCTCTCTTTCTTAAATTAGATGTTCACTCATTTTTTTCTTTTCAGTCGAAGTACAACTTACAACACTCAAGTGCACATGGCTGAGGTGTACAGCTCTATTACTTTGGCCTGTGGACACACCTGTGTGATTTCCACCTAGAGCAACATAGAGAATATTTTAGCACCCCAAAATGTTTCCCTCAAGTCATTCCATTCTCCAGAAGGCAACAATTCTTCTGACCTCTAACATGGAAGATGAGTTTTGCCTGTGTTTGAACCTCATGTAAGCATAATCTTAGAGTGTAAATTTTTGTGTCTGGATTCTTTCACTCAGCAAGTTAACATTCACCCCTGTGCCTAGAGATGGGTTCATGGGGATGACCTTGACTTTTATTTTCCTAGGATCAGAAGTTATCTGACGTATGTATATACCTACTTCCTACCCACATTCATCTCAGCATGTATCATCATCAGGATTCAGAGGAGAAAAGAATTGTACAATTTTAAATTTATTTAGTCCAGTAATGTTAAGAGACTGGCCTGAGGTTGTGCCTCTTGTTCTTGAGAGAGCTAGAAATAAAGAAGCTCATTGTCTTGACTCCCTGTCTATTGACCTCTCCATCACCTCATGCTCCCGTCTCTCTTTATTTCTTTTCTCTCATTCACCACCCTATTAACCCCCTGCCTTTTCTTTGAGAAGCAATGGAAAGCTCATCTTACCCTATTAGTAATATCCTAAAGAATGTGGCTTAAACTCTCTCTAACTTTTCTAGCACTGATGTGACCCAATCTGTGGTTTCTTTTTTTCCTTTTGCATACCTGACTCATATCCAATATCCTTACAAAGTTACTAGTACATTTTGTTCCAAATTTGTACTGCTGCCTTTTACCCTACATGTATCTACTCCTTGGTATTTTGAAATCTCTCTTCCAATGCATGATGCTGTGAAAATTGCTGTAACTGTGCTACCCAATGACATTTTTCCAGCTATCTTTTCTAGTCCATCTGTATCACTACCTGTTCTCAGATTTCTGAGACTTTGATTTTCATCTATTTATAACCAGAGACACTGAAATAAAAAAATAAACTGATAGTAACCAGAGAAGAGAGGGGAGACAGTTAATGGGAGGGGAGAAGGGAAAGGGTCATCAAAGAATGTATATAGAGGACCCATGGATGAAGCCAAAGAGGGGAAGGATGGAGGGTGGGAGGTGAGGGTGGGTGGGGCAAGGGAATGTGGTAGTGGGAAAATGGAGACAAGGGTATTTGAACAACAGTAAAAAATGATTTAAAAAAAGAAAATACAGCCCTACCTAAACTTCCATAACTTTCTCATTTCATTGCAGCTTTATCATTTTTTGTCTGAATCTGTTTTCCATATTCCCTCTGCTGCTTGGTTCCTACTCCACATTACCCAATTTATTGAAGTGGTAAAAATTTGAGTTATACAACAGCATCAACAACCCAGGATGGGAGATCACAAGCAGACATAATAACCATGAACATTTACATAGCACAATTCTAAGCATTTTACTCACTTAATTGTTCCAATGACCCCCTATAGTAGGTACTACCTTTAAGAACCTTGTTTTACAGGTGAAGAAACCAAAGCAAAAAATAATGAACTCACCTAAGATCATATAGGTGATTAGAATTTGAGGTTAGTGGATCTGGCTACAAAGTCATTGATCTTAACTGCCTCCCAAAGATGAAGAAGTTATGGATTCAGAACACAGGCAAAAATTAAAAGAAGACAACTTAGGGTGTTTAGGATAAATTTTGAGGAAAACATTGGAGAGACTTTCAAGACGAACAACAATACAGCATACACGGGATTGAATGTGGCAAAGCCATCTGGAAGACAATAACCAGTGGATAAAATGGGAAAGATTCCAAGGGACTCAAAAATAGATGCCTTCATGTAAAGAAGGGAAAAAATGAAACTGAGCATTCCTATTGCAAGGACACATTGCTGATAAACCTGATACTCACCTGGAGAAAGGGATAATGTTTGGGGTTAGTCCAGAACAATTATACCAAGTTGGTTTGTATAGATTACATAATGACAGCCTATATGGTTTTTAAAATAAAAAAGCTAGTTCATTGCTTTCTATAATACATAAAACTGGATGAACTAAATGAGCAAAATGATTGATTTGGCAGAAACCGAACCACATGTAATCTTTTTAAAAATGTAGACAGTACTTAATTATGTCTATATCATCCACGATGCCAAGAACAGCATTTTCACATTTTCCATACCAGAATTTTTGTGTTCACATAGAATTTATAGTGGGTTAAAATAGTGATGGATGGTTGCAATCTATTAAGACAATAATAAATAACTAATATTTTAAGTCCTTACTATGCGTTTGGCCATATTCTAAGTGCTTTATGGCATTCAGTCTCAAAAGTATGTTGAATAAAGGGTGTTCTTCCTATCTGAACATAAGGAAATTGAGACTCAGAGAATTATGTAATGGGCTTGTGGTGGCACAATTGAGTGATAAAGTTGGGACCCGAAGTCAGTCTGTTCACCTCTAGAACGGAAGGTAATATATTTCCTACCGTTCTAGAGAAAAACCAAGAGAGACAGAGACAGAGGGAGAGAAATGAACAACTGTACCGATATGCAGAAGCAATGCTAATTTAACTGATGCCCGTGAAATAACAGTACAGAGCTGTGGCACATTTCATTTGAGATTTTCAAAGTCTAATTCTGCTTTGTTACACACACACCCCTCCTCTTGTGAAGCTCAGGGTAGGCATGAAAGTATCTTTGGTCGATGATTATGTTTATAACAAGTCCACTGGAAATTACTAATGCCAACTATATCTATTATCATTTGTGCTTTGCAAACTACATTATCTTATTTTATATTTGCATTCATGAGATGCAGTAAAGAGATGATTATGGAGAAACCTAGTCACCAGGAGGGACTCATATCTCCTCTCTCACAGCCCCTATTTCATAGCAAGGAAGCGCCAGCAGACCTGCAGTAGAACCCAGATCTGCTGATTCTTTTTTTTCGGTGTTTTGATTTTTTAATTTTCTTAATTATATTTTATTGATTATGATATTACACTTGTCCCAGGTTTCCCCCTTTGTCCCTTTTCACCCAGTACCTCCCACCCCCTCAGGCAATCCCCACACCATTGTTCTTGCCCATGGGTCACGGGTGTAAGTTCTTTGGCTACTCCATTTCCTATACTGCGCTTCACACCCCCAGGGCTGTTCTGTAACTACCTACTTGTGCTTCTTAATCCCCTTCCATCTGCTGATTCCCTAGTTTTGAGACAAAGCTTACTCCTCAGTTTCATTTAAATGAATTCCTTTCCTCATTACATACCTCCAATATTTTCTCAGCTCTATGCCTGACCCAAAGAAGGTCTACAGAAAATATAAATGGAAGGAAGAAAAGCTGTTCTGCCTGAATATGCTGATGCCTTCCAGAATCATAGATGAGTTTACCACCTCATGATGCCATCTAGAAATTATAATACTTTCCCAGGGCAGGCATTTGCGCAAAAGTGGACATGGATTGCTGTTTTATAGGTTGGTTCCTTGTGCTGTTCTTAAAAGAACAAACTCTGGCACCAGCCCCTGAATCCAAACCCTCTCTCCCACGTTTACAGTCAGTGGCCTGGGCAAGTCATACCCAGATTCACTAGTTAAGCCCTCATTAGTTTCCTCATCTATGATTGTTATCCAACAGTATCTCCTGTGTGGGTTTTTTGTGACTATTAAATAAAGTATGTAACCTATTTCAAGCAGTACCTGAGACAGGGTAAGCAATAAATAGTAGTTATTATGTCATCACCAGTCTATATCTCCTCAAAGACAGCATTGGTTGTAAGATTCCACATTAATTTTTACCATAAAGAAAGAACAACACTGCCAAGTCAAGTATATCTTTCCACTGTTTAGAAGATACATCACATTTCAATAACGTTAGATTTGTGACAAAAAGTTTTATCTTAGTTATATAAAACACAGTATGCATGCGTGTTTGTGTTCACAAATTTAAATTGCAGTCTGAATCAAGTTTAAGAGTGGAAAACTTTAGCTAAATTTCCCCAAAGACAGTTTAAAAGCAGCTCTCTGTTCAACTAAGAAAAAATCTTTCAATAGTGGAGTGAAAATATTCTGAGGTAGAGACAACTATGTATGCTTCTCTAGTTAGTATATTTTTAAACATTACGAATGATGTTTTAATAATGCATATGTGTTCACAGATTTTTGAAATGGGCTAGTAATGTATGTTGCAAATACAAGTAAACAGTTGTGATATGTCATTTGAAAAAGTAAAATGTATTTTTTTCATAACCAGATAAATACACTTGCAGATGTTTTTCTATAAAAAAAGAAGCGATATCTAGTGAATTTCAGAAACTTTATTGGCATGACAAAGTCTAAACTGCTGCCAAGGCTTACGTATAGGGCTTACATGTACAGACAGAAGAGATTTCACTATGTTGACAAGAGTTTTATTTCTTGGTCCTCATTTTCCATTACTGCTTGGTCAATAGCCATGAAATATTCAGAGTGTTTCTGCTCAGTAAATTTGTCAACTCTTACATCCTTCTCTCCCAACTTTATTCAAAACCAAGCACACATCTTAACAAAGATTATGTATCTAGAGAATCTAGCATATCACTGGAGAACTATACTATTCTCTCTGTGTATATTTGAGGATAATCTAATGCATGAACCATCTTTGGAACAATGACTTCAAGGTTTAATAATACCATGACTCCAGTACAAGTAAATCAGTCATGACAGTTGATTCAAAATTTCAGACATTTTCACGCTTACAGAAATTGATCAGATCGAATACATTGATCCAATTCAGGATGTAGCTATTTTGTTGGTAGTGGAGATTAATGATACATCAGCAGTATCTGACTATGTGGTTTACCATTTGCAAATGGAGAGCTCATTTATTATGGGCACTCAAAGTGGGTTTAAAGGGAATAAAATGCTCAGACCAACAATTCATAATAAATGTCAATAAACTGAGATGGTAAATGTTTTCTAAATATTTCTGCTTTTTATTAATTTGTTTTATTTTATATTTTACTGTTGACATGTTCTTGCTTTGGAGTATAGTATACAGAGATGGCCAGCGTTGTGATTCCTATTGCAATTCCAGATCTGAAGCCAGGAGATCTTTGAAGGTGCACTTAAAAAAGGTGCATTATAACTCTGAATCTAAGTTGACTTTGTAGAATAGAATATTGATTTTATGCACCACTAAGATACTGGCAATCAAACTATGATGCACCATTAATTTTAGACTCATTTTAATTTCAAAATAGTTAAAATGTGAAAATATGGATGACTTAGAAATGATAAAATATAGTAGTTTCCATGATAAAATGTAGCTATGTCATCTCAGGAGCTTTTCAAAAAATATTGTATCTTATGGTACAGAGAAAACCCAGGAACCTGAGAGCTTAGGAAGCATATGGAGCTCTTATATTATTCTAGATGCTTTGGAATTACCCAGTGGGATAGATCCTTTATTCCATACTCCAGAAATTCAAGGGATCTTCACTACCTACCCTCCTCCCACCCTCTGCCAGTGCAAATCCAGAGCAAGGAAGTTCCACAGCTTGAAAGACAGCTATTTGAATGTCCCTTGCCAGTTCTGCACCAAGGAGAGAGTTCAAGATAGACTTCTAATCTTCATTGAAGTTAATTGCTGATAGGAGGTATTGCAATGGGGGCCCTGGGGGTGAAAAAATTGCTGAACAGGTAGAATGATCCATGACCCATTGGAGGCTCACATATTGTGAGACAATTTGAGAGGTTTATTCCTCCAAGGCAACTTCACATCTCCCCTCTTCACACCAGCTCCATTTTAATTCATTAAACCACATTGTAACAACTAGAGTGTATTACTGGGGACAGGGTGATAGAGGACAAATACTAGAAGCCATGTTCCAAGGAAGTCTCTGAGGTTAAATCAGGATGGTTAGTCCCAGTATCCCGAGGCAAGACTGACAATAAAAGTCTATGCACATACACACAATCTATTGTGGAAGCAGGAAAATTAACAAAGAGTGATAAAGGAAGCAAAGTGAGTTTGTTTGAATGCATTTGAGATATGCTATGTGTGTAACTGAGCTCTTTCTTACATGCTTCTAGCAGATATGGCAGTGCGTTAGCTCTGTTCTTCTCACCCCCAGGGGTGTCCAACCTGTGCCCCATGGCAACCATGTGGTCTAGGATGGCTATGAATGCGGCCCAACACAAAATTGTAAACTTACATAAAACATTATGAGACTTTTTAATTTTCTTTAGTGTTTGTGTATTTAATGTGTGGCCCAAGACAACTCTTCTTCCAGCGTGGCCCAGAGATGCCAAAAGTTTGGACACCCCTGAATGAGACAGGAAGCAATTTCACTAGATTCCTCTTTTTAACTCCCAGTGATGAATAAATATATCTTCCCCAGGGAAGGAAATTCTAGGAACATTCTCTCCCCAGGGTATACAAGAAAAATAATAATTCTAAATTTTGTGGACAGAAGAGAGGTGCTGTTTAGACCATTTCATATCTGGGCACTACGATTAAGAAGGAACAGGCTGAAAAATGTAATCTAATCTTATATTTACACAGTCTGCCATTCCTCTGTAAACCTACGCTAGTGGGAAACCAAAATGTTGCCTCCAAACTGTGCAGCATTCTTTGCTATTTATTTATTAAACATTGTTCTCTCCTTAAAAAAAAAGTGGAATCAAGAGAAAAGGTGCCGGAATGGTAGGCCTACATGTTGTGCACATAGCAGCAAGTTATAATAAAACCCAACTGCAAGTGTGCCAGACTACACACCACTGTGAAATAACTGACGCCAAACTGCGAGGCAGAAAAGGTTTAACTGACGCCAAACTGCGAGGCAGGAAAGGTTTAGGTTGCTCGTACGTTTCATCTCTAGGGGGGTATGAGAATGGAGGAAAAGGACAGAATAAGGTTTGTGCAATTTACTTATTTTCTCAACATACCTTTAAACTTTTATTACAATATATATATGTACTTTATATGCATGATCCTATTATTTTTTATAGATGTCCAGGAATTAATTAGGCTTTGGAACCTGAGGATTTCACAGGGAAGTGGAGCGTCTGTGCTTTAACTCAGTGGGTGCTCCGTAGAGCAGAACAGCTGAGAGGACTTGAAAGGCGCGTCTATTGTGCAGAGCTCACTGTGGTCCTGAGAACCGGAACTGAGGGAGGTTTACCAACGCCCTTCTCTGCCGCTGTGCTACGTGGGCGCACTTTCCTTTAAGGAGGGGGCATACCCTATAAATAACAACAAAAAGCAAATTTCTGCTCACTGCCATCAGTTTTTTGTCAATGAAATCAGTGCTGTACGTTTATACAAAAAATTTAGCTCTGATATTAAAATTCCTCTTAAGATTGGAGTAACTCTTTTTATTTTAAATCACATGATGAAAGGGACAAGATTTCTTATGATTCGCTAATGGTAATCCTCCTTAAAAAAATTTGCACAGATTAAAATGAAACTGATGACTCTTTAAAAAAAAGAGCCCTCCCAGGGCTTGTTCCACATAAAAGCAATTGCCTTAGTCTTTCAGTAGGGAAAATATCCCTTTAAATACTGTGAACTTATTGCATTCCATGAAGGAAAGCCACTGTCTCCCCACCTTTAAATGTAATGGGTCTTCTGTGCAAGTTTCCTTAACTTTGACAGGAAACTTCCTGTCTCCATTCAGGGTTTATTTTACATGTATTGAGCACTTATTATGTGCCAGGAGCTATTTCAAACCTTGATTTTATTTGATCCTCTTAACCCAGGGGCATCACTATTAGTATCGTCGTTTTTAAAGAGAAAAAATAAGTTTCAGAAGGTTAAATAAATTGTTTAGAGAAAAATATTAAGTGAAAGAATTAGCATTTTGATACTGTTTTTGTCCAATTTCACAATCTATTCTATTCTCATAAACTAATGTCTTTATCAAGGCATGTTTTAGTGGAATTTTTCAGAATAATAGGGCACAATTTTCTGGGAACAGCCCCAAGTAAATATTTCGGGATACAAATTTAGGAATAAAAAATGAGAGAGAAAAAGAAAGGCACACAGAAAAACGGAGGGAGACAAGGAAAGGGAAGGAGAGACTGGGAGAGAGACAGAGGGAAAGGAAGACAGGGCCAGAGAAAAAGAGGGAAAGACAGAGAGATGAGCAATAGTGATTGGTTCATACTAGACAAACGAACAGCCAGCCCTGAGAGTCAGCCTTCAGGCAGTACATTTGACCAAGAAGAAAGGCAGAGTCTAAAGTATGGAAGACCAATCCCACGCTGGGATACCTGAGGTCTCTAAAGCAATGGATTGCATGCAGATGATTCTCTGCTGTTCTGATTCCTCAGTGGGGTGTTCTGTGTACTTCTCAACTTTAATGCACATAAGAACGACCTGGGGGAATCTTGTTTCAGTGTAGATTCTGCCTCCAGATTCTGCATTTCTAACAAGCTCCCAGGTGATATTGATGCTGTTGACCCAGGGACCTCACTTTGAGTAGATGAAATTATTAGCCAGGGCCTCAGACAGGCCAGTACTGGAAACCAAGTCCCACCATTTAATAAGATATGAATTAAGTTAAGTGTCTTTACCCCTGAGCTTCTGTTTCCTCATCAGTAAAGTGGACATTGTAGTAACATCTAATTAGTACAATATTATATGTCAGGCATGGTACATTATATAAATTAATCCATTTTATATTTATAACAATCTTATTTCACTATTAATGATGTTGAAAGCACTAACAAAGAAAGCTTAAATAACCTGCACCAAAACCAGGTGGCTAGAAAGTGGCCAAGAGTGAATTCAGATCCTAGGCAGCAGAGCTGAGGGGCCCACTCATTACAACTAGGGGAGCACACTGCAGAGGTCTGGCTCTCATGCATTTGAAATAACATAGTCAGTGCTCAATAAATCTCAGTTCCACTCTGCCTCCTTCCCACCCTTCTTCTACACCAAGGTTGATTGTCTTTAAACAGAATCTACTGCTAAAGCAGAGAAACTGGTACCACATTCTATGATGTGTTTTTTAACAAAGATCCTCTCTGGCAGAATTTTCTTTAGCTCTTAGAGAAAGCCTTTAGTGCTTAAAGATTTGCATGAATTGCTACTATTGACAGAAGGAATTGCTTTGATCTCTCTGGCATTATTACTTGGTCCTTTTGTTTGTCTTCTTTCTAGGGGTGCCAAAAAGTCTTCAATAGATAGAAAATAGCATTTGCTAAAGCTATGACCTTATAACTACACCTTTTGTTAACAAAATAAAAATCTAGATTTATCAAATATACGATAGTGGTAGTTCCATTAACCAGGATATTTACTAAGGTCCTTCGTAAATAGTAAGTTTTCCTGATGTTCCTAATATTTTATTAAAAATTTATAATTAAAAACAACTTTTAAAAAAAGCAGAACTATTGAGTTAAAAATGGAAAGCAGAAAAGGCAAATCTATATAGGCAGAAAGTTCATTAATACTTGCCTGGGGCTGTGAGGAATCTCTCTAGGGTAATGGAAATATTCTAAGTTTGGAAAAAGGTCATAGTTGCATGATTGTATAATTTACTAAAAATCATTGATTCACACACTTAGAACAGGTAAATCTTATTTATTTTGTTGAGTGTTAAGTACACTTCAATAAAGATGTTTAAAATGGAAAAAAGAAAGTGATAGAAAAATACTTTATATATATTGGTTCGCAGATACTTATTCTACACAAAAATTATATAGAAAAGATGAATAAATGAAAACTATTTTATATTCTGTAGTGGAGAATAGTTTGCTTCAAGAAGTAGCTTCAAATATTTCATATTTAAACTTAATTTGTGATCCATGCCCAAACATGAAAGCTGTTCCTCTTCCTGATATCCATGCTAAAGAATGATACTGTTCGACTTCTGACAGAAGGAACTTTCTAGAATCCAGAGCTTATATCTCTGGACATACTTCTCTTATATACTAGAATTGTTTTGTTTTGTTTTTTTTTCCACAGTAGATCTGCCTCTTACCATATCTGTCACTTGGAAAAGCATGCTGTGAAAAGTCCTATTTTTTTTACAGGTAATGACAATATGAATGAATTAAGCTATAGTATCATCATCTGATAGGCCTTATGGAAAAAGATAAAAAAATAATGAAGAATTTATCTTTTAAGAATGGGGTGTGAGGATGGGCAGGGAACTAGTGATACCAGATTTTTTTTTAATTAAAATGGTAAAAAAAATTAATTAAAAAAACTAGTGATAATACATCAAGGTACTAGCACATGGCTCAATAGACAAGGCAATGGCATACAGCAGAGAGTCTAAAAATCAATTTAAATATATAGAATAGTTTAGGCTATAAAAAGAGGAAATCTCAATCCAGTTGAGAAAATACGTATTATTCAATACATGGTACTGAAGCAAATGGATAGTCAAATGAAAAACCTATGTTGAACCCACCCTAAACAAGTATAACTTTCTAATAAATCATAGATTTAACTGTGAAAAGATAAACCATAAAAGTTAAGGACAAAGCAATGGAGAAGTCACAAAGAAACTTGGTATAGATGTAACGTGTAGCAGCCTCTTGAAGATTTGTAAGGAACAGATCGAACCTCTGTACACTGCCAGCCTCACCGCCACCACTGAGCCAGAGGTCTTCTGCTGCAGACTGTAGACTCTGAAGTCTTCCACTTCCTGTGCAACCTTCCCAGTTCTTGAGACAATCTTAAAAACAGAAGGCACACTGAAAGTGCCCATCCTTGACTCAGTCTTCTATTCTATCTATATTTGGGGCAAATACTGATGGCCTCATGCATTTGCCCAGAATGCCCAGAACTTAGGCATTCTTTAAGCTTTATTGTGTTTGACAACCTTATACATTTCTTTTTCTACTTCACCAAGGAAGAAACTTTCCTTAGATTTTATAAAATAAATGTTATCCAACATTCATCACTGCCATCCTTAGTGCATTAAACAAAATGAGTTTGAACACTGCTCTGATTCTCCAGGTCAGTATCAGTCTTACTCCTCTTTGTTTCCACAGGAGAATGACCTCTCACAACAAGAAAATAAGTGTCTATCTCAATAAACTGAGTCAGAAGACCACAAAGTGCATCTGGTTTTTCACTTGTTCATGCAAACATTTGTGCACCCACCTGGTTGTGACAACATAGATCATTTGGTGACAACATGTGAACAGCTGCAAGATGAGGTTGGACATAGAATTTTTCTACCTTTTAAAATCTAAAAAATAACATCTCTGCCCTGGTTCTCATAATGAGTTCACTATTAGAGTCACTCTGGTCTGCCGTCCTTTGATTAAAAGAGCATAAATTGGGATGTTTGGAGGTTCAGAAGCATTTCCTATTGTAATTTAAATGAAGCTGTCCTGGGGTAGTAGACATTACTGATGAGAGGTTACAATGGGATTAGAAAGGTTTCATGAATGAACCTAAATTCACCAAAGTTTCAAAGTGTTTAAATATCACTAAAACCACTGATAAAATGTACCTTTTTAAGAGAATAAACACATAGGGACCAGAGGGTGCTTGAAAATAAGAAAAGCAGATGCAAAATTAAAATGTAGAACAGGGAGCAAAAAAAGTTATTGGTTTAAAAAGAAATTACTGCACACATTAAAAAAAAAACCCTACAGTTCATGGTAAGTCTAAATTACAGTTGGAAGAGTGCCAGCTAGTTACAGAGGTGAAAATCTCTCAAACTAAAGTACAATTAAGGCTGCCTGAGCTCTCTGCAATTCTTTCCAAATGTATTTCCAAATAAAAGTATTCTGTTTCTCTATTGGATGCCAATAAACGGTAAAAACTTCAACTTGAGAACTTACTGCCCAGCAATAGCCAAGAGCTCATTTACAAAGTGCCGTGGAAGGTTGCTTTTCTCCATGTGACATGAAGGAGAAAGGTTCTTTTTCTTAAAAGAGTCCTTCCACTTACTGGACATTTTACCCATTAACATCAACATTTTGTCTTTACCCCGTCATAAAAGAATAGTAATGACTAATTGACAAATTTGATTATAAAACTACAAATACCATATGATCTCACCTATAAGAGGAATCTAATGAACAAAATAGAGCCACAGGCATGGAAACAGGGAACAGACTGAAAGTGACCAAAGAGGAGGGGGAAGGGCAGTAATAGTGGAAAGAAGGGGAAGGGACTAGACAAAGAACATGTTGAATGACCCACGGACATGGAAAACAGTGTGGGAATGGACTGTGGGAGCTGGGAGTGCAATGAGCAGAGGAGCACAAAGAGGGAAAAATTGGGACAACTGTAATAGAATAAAATGTAAAAAATATTTAAAAAATAAATAAATAAGAAAAATTGTAATGGGATGTACAAAAAAAAAGAAAAAGAAAGAAAAGAAAAAAACTACATGACAAAATTTCTACATTCTCTTACTGCTCTAGGTCTCTTCTGTGGTGCATTATGGGATTTTTGTTTTCTTTCCCCAAAGCACTGCAGTGTGCTCACTGACAGGCAAGGCCAGAAATCACTGAACTTTAAAGTTGCAAGTGAGCTCACAGATTCTAGCACACCTCCTTTCTTTAACAGATGTGGGGAAGAAATTTTAGTATCTTAGCCAAAAACACACAGCTAGCTAGTGGAAATAAAGAAGGCCTTAATTTACAATTAAGTTCTTAATGATAGCTAACATTGCTAATTTGGTTCTTAATAATAACTACCATTTATCGAACACTTCTTTGGATAACACTGCACAAAATTCTTCACAAAAATTTCTATATTTTATTTCATGCACACATGTGCAACCCTCAAGGCAGTTATTAGCATATGCCTTCTTAGTCCATTGAGGAAGTGGAGATCAAGTAACATGTCCAAGGTGACCCTAGTCCTGAGTAATGCATCAAGGATTGGAATCCAGGCTCTGTGAGAGATGGAGCAATAAAACTGACAGCATTCCTGGCATCAAGGAGCAATTTAGGAAAAAAAAAGCTAAGATATGCTGCTAATAATTCTAGGATAAATAAGCAGGACTACATAGAGAAGTATCCCCATTCTTTACTCTGGGACACTGGACTTGACCCATAACTGGGAATGCACCCATGATTTTAGCTTCATTAATATTGCACACACAGTAATTCCAGAATCATGCCCAGATGCTCTGTGTTCAAATCTAACACCACAAAGAGTGCAAACTCTTTTGCTGTAGTGTCTGCCAGAGCCAGATAATTCTGCAGTTGATATTTGAACATTAGCTTCAGTGTTGATTGTCTTAAATTGGGAATCCATTGTCTTAGATGTAAAAGAGCAATAAAAATTTCTCCAAACATGAGTTATTTATGGAAGGTTTGGCAAATGGCAGAAAGAACTTGGAATAGCTAGAATTTACCTGAGAAACATTAAGTAGTACATAGAATTTACACTTACAGAGTTAAAGGAACTATCATCTGAAATCACTTTCTTGAGAAACATTAAAGGTTTTCCCATCATGCCCTGGCTAGTATGGCTTAGTGGATTGAGTACTGGCCTGTTGATCAAAAACTCACCAGTTCGATTCCTGGTTGTCCTGCACACGTCTGGGTTGCAGGCCAGGTCCCCAGTTGAGAGTCTACGAGAGGCAACCACACATTGATGTTTCTCTCTCACAACAATGTTTCACTTGCTCTCTTTTTCTTTCCTTTCCCCTCTCTCTAAAAATAAATAAATAAAATCTTTAAAATAAAAAGTAATTTCCCATCAATCATTATGATGATCTTTCTTTTTGAAAAAAAATGTTTCTTAATTGCTTTCTAAAACTACAGACAGGGTTCTAGAAACTGTTGGTTGAGCAACAGTCACTTTCTTCCCCCTCGTTCCTTACAAACATACAGCAGAGGCTGAAAGTTCCAGTTACTCATTTTCCAATCTTCTCTGCACCTAGAAATAGCCATACGATTTCTGGATAACAAGCTAGGTCAGATAACAAAGGACTGATCAATGTTCAAAGATGGGTGAGAAGAATGATTTGAACTTGGTTTGTTGTTTTCACTTTGGTTTATGACTGAACTAGCAAATAAGTGGTGTACATGACATGCACCAGGGAAGTATACAGGACTGTGTACCTGCAGCTTCCAGGAGCCTGTCCAAAGCCCAGTGCTGGGTGAACCCACACAGAGTGAAAAACCTACCAGTTCTTAGAAGACAAGAACCTAAAGTTTCAAGTCTTTTAATAGGATTAGATAGGGAGTAAGGCTATGTTGGTTACAAAGGGTTACATACTCCTTTATAAGGTGATTCCCTGCTGTATCATGGTTATATACCCTCAGAGGTGAAGGCCCAGAGTACAGTATATTTAGGAAACATTGAATTATTTAGTTCCCCTGAAGTACAGCAATAGGAGAGTCCTCGGGAGAAACAAGCAGAGGGACTGAATCACAGACCTTGAAGTGGATTACCATCATAAAGCAATTCAAAGTCATTGAGAGTTAGTGGCAGAAACTACACATTGACATTCTAATGGGTCTTCCGGCAACAAAACACCCAGAGAAATGGAAAGGACATATGGCAAGTAGACATACAATCTAAACACTATTGCCTCCTTCAGAAAAGTTTCAGACATACGGTGGTAGTGGTAAAATGTCAGGAATGGAATATCTGATGAATTAATAGAGCTAAACGGTTCTTCCAGTTAGGTTTGAGGTAGCTGACCACTGGGCATCACGATGATAGTTTGAAATCAGGAAGCATGGTCATCTCTGGGGCATTAGTGTTGCCAAATCACATCTGAATGTATTTTAGCTTTTCATAGTAATGATTATTAAAGTATAGTTGAAGTATACTTGTTTCAGGTGTACAGAATAGTGATTTGACATTTATGTACCTAAGTGCTCACTATGATAACTCCAGAAACTGTTGTCACCAAAGTTATGAGAGTATTAACTACATTCCCTATGGTGTACATTGTATCTCAATCATTCCCTTATTTTTCAACTAGAAATTTGTACCTCTTAATTCCCTTTTGCAGCCAACCCATACCTTTTCCCCTTTGAGAACTGTCAGTTTGTTCTCTGTATCTGTGATTCTGTTTTAGTTTTGTTTATTCATTTGTCCTGGGAGTTATCTTTAGAATCCCCATGTACATGAAATCATACTGCATTTGTCTTTCCATCCAACTTATTTTACAGAGGATAATACTCTGTAGGTCCATCCATGTTGTCACAAATGGCAATATTTCATTCTTATTATGGCTGAGTAATACTTCTTTCTTTCTTTATTTTTTACTGTTGTTGAAGTACAACTGTCTCCATTTTCACACCATCTTGGTGCCACCCCACCCATTTCCACCTGCCACCCTCAAACCTACCCCCTTTCCCTTTGCCCTTGTGTCCTTGATACATGTTCCTTGATGGCCCTTCCCCTATTTTCCCCAATTATCCTTCTTCCCGCTCCTCTCTGGTTACTGTCAGTTTGTTCTTTAGTTCAGTGTTTCTGGTTATATTTTGCTCATTTGTTTGTTTCATTGATTAGGTTCCAGTTATAAGTGAGATCATATGGCATTTGTCTCTCGATGCCTGGTTTGTTTCACCTAGCATACTGCTCTCCAGTTCCATCCATGTTGTCGCAAAGGGTAGGAGCTCCTTTCTTTCTGCTGTGTAGTATTTCACTGTGTAAATGTAGCATAGTTTTTTATCCACTCATTTACTGGTGGACATATATGTTGCGTCCAGCATTTGGCTATTGTAAACTGTGCTACTGTGAACATTGGGATGCAAAGGTTCTTTTGAATTGATGTTTCAGGATTCTTAGGGTATAATCCCATCAGTGGTATTGCTGGGTCAAAAGGAAGCTCCATTTTGAGTTTTATGAGGAAATTACATACTATTTTCTATAGTGACTGTACCAGTCTTCATTCCCACCAATAATTCACTAGGGTTCCCTTTTCTCCAAATCCTCTCCAGCACTTGTCTGTTGATTTGTTTATGATGGCCATTCTGACCACCATTCTGAAGTGGTATCTCACTATGGTTTTAATTGGCATCTCTTTGATGGGTAGTGATGCTGAGCATCCTTCCATATGTCTGTGGGCGCTCTGTATGTCCTCCTTGGAGAAGCGTCTGTTCAGGTCCTTTGCCCATTTTTAAATTAGGTTTTTTGTCTTCTGGGGTGGAGTCGTGTGGATTCTTTAGATATTCTGGAGATCAAACTCTTGTCCAAGGTACCAAATACTTCTACTTATACAGATACACATACATATATGTATACATACCACATCTTTATTTATTTATCTATCAATGGATACCTAGGTGATTTCCATATCTTGACTGTTGTAAATTATGCTGCAATGAATGTTGCATATATCTTTTAAAATTTTCTTCACATAAATACCCAGATGGAATTCCTGGATTGTGTGGTAATTCTATTTTTTCATTTTTTGAAAACCTCCATACTTTTGTTTTCCATGGTGGCAGCACCAATTTATAGTCCCACCAACAGTGCACAAGAGTTCCCCTTTCTCTACATCCTTACCAACACTTGTTATTTGTTGTCTGATAATAGCCATTCTGACAGATATGAGGTGATATCTCATTGTGCATTTCCTAGTGATTTGTGACGTTGATAATATTTTCATGTGTCTATTGACAATTTTTTGAGAAATATCTATTCAGGTCCTTTGCCCATTTTTCTCAGATTATTTATTTTTTATGTTGAGTTATAGGAATTCTTCATATATTTTAGACATTAATATATGATATAATGCCTATAATATGGGGTATATCCCTTATTGGGTATATCATTTGCAAATACACTCTCCAATTCAGACCATTCATTGCCTTTTCATTTTGTCCATGGTTTTCTTTGATATGCAAACGCTGTTTAGTTTGATGTAGTATCATTTCTTTATATTTTCTTTTGTTGCCCATGCCCAAGGAGATATATCCATAAAATCTTTCTAACACCAACCTCAAAGAATTTTACTGCTTATGTTTTCTTTTAGAAGTATATTATGGTGCAATCAGGTTGTTCAATTTTACATTTTTGCATTTATCTGTCCAGTTTTCCCAAAACTATTTATCGAAGAGTCTATCTTTACCCCATTATTCATTTTTGCCTAACTAGTAATATATTAATTGACCACATGGGCATGGATTTATTTCTGGGCTCTCTATTCTACGTCCCATTAATCTACGTGTATGTGTTTGTGCTATGAACATATAGTTTTGATTGCATTGGTTTTCTATTATAGTTCTCTGCAAACAACTGTAAACCTACTTTTGTCCATCCCTGTATATTCAGGTACTCCTGAATGCACTGTAGGATACATAAATACTTATGAACACTATATCATCCTCTTGGATTGGCTCCTTAACATTATTTAATTCCCTTCTGTGTCCTTTGTCACAGTCTTTGTTTCAAAGTCTAGTTTATAAATGTTGCCACCTCAGCTTTCTTTTTATTTGTATTTGAATGGGATAACTTTTATATACCTTCACTTGCTCTGTGTGTGTCTTTCAATATGATGTGAGCTTCTTGTAGGCAGCCTGTATATAAATGTGTCTTTTTTGGGAGGGGGATCCATTCAACCACCCTCCATGCTTTCATTGGAGCATTTAGCCCATTTGCATGTAAAGTAATTATTGATAAGTATGTACTCTTTGCCATTTTGCTTATTGTTTTCTATGGGTTTTTTTTTTGTAGTTTTGTGTTCCTTTTTTCTTCGTTTGCTTTCTTTCATTGTGATTTCCTGATTTTCTTTAATGTAATTCTTTGGCTCCTTTTTTATTTATTTGGTTTGTGTACCTATTGTAAGTTTTTGGGTTTTGGTTGCCATAATATTTATATGTATAATGTATATGCATGTGTGTGTGTGTATGGTCTGTCCAAAAAGTATCTGACCATGTACTATGAAAAATAGAGACATTTATTGAAGAAGATACAAGACACAAGAAACATTGTACATGGGACAGTAATGCCTTAGTCCCCTTCAAAGTAGGCACCTTGGGACCTCACATAGTTTTCCCAGTAGCCATCAGCTACCCTATCATATTTTCCTGAATCTCATAGGCTCTCTGAAACCTATTCCCTTTCAAAGCTGATTTTAGTTTTGGGAAAATCCAGACGTTGCAGAGTGACAAGTCTGGGCTGTGAGTCATCTGGGTGACTTAATGTTTCGCCAAGAAACTCTACCTAAGATGTGATGCATGAAGCCCTGGCTGGTGTAGCTCAGTGGATTGAGCGCGGGCCTGTGACCCACATGATCGAGGTTCGATTCCCAGTCAGGACACATGCCTGGGTTGCAGGCCAGTTCCCAACAGGGGATTCACGAGAGGCAACCATACATTGATATTTCTCTCCTCTCCAAAGATAAATAAATAAAATATTTTTAAAAATGTGATGCATGAGAGGGCATGTTGTTTTGATGAAGCTATCAACCACCAGTTGCCCATAGCTATGGACTTCTGAATCATTCAAATACTTTCTGTGGAGGAATGTTCAAGCTTAATGCAAAATTTGATGCAGATTTTTGTTCTACTCATTCAGTAATTTTTAATGGAATGGGCACACAGTACACATAATCACTCAATGGCATCTACCACCCACACTGAGTAGTACAGTGAAGTCATCATTGTTCAGGCATGTGCATTGCAGCACACTCTCCTTGGTTACATCAGTGTTGCAGAAACCATTTCATTATATTAACAATGGCTGGACTTTTTCCATACAGAACTCATATGTGTATGTGGATAGAAGTCCATTTTAAGTGGATTGATATTTAATTTTGGACATATTCTTAAAGCTCTATATTTTTACTACCATCATCATGTTTTATTTTCTGATCTCATATTTTAGATCTCTTTGTTTTGTGTATCCCCTAACTACATTTTTAGTTATAGTTGACTGTGTTACTTTTCTCTTTTAAACTTCATACTAGCTTTTTAGGTGGCTGATCCATTGCCTTTATTATATATTGTCTTTACCAGTAAGAATTTTTCTTTCATATCTTTTCTTATTTCTGGTTATGGCCTTTTATTTTCCACTAAAAATAAAAAGACTTTAACATTTCTTGTAAATTTAGTGTAGTGGTGCCAAACTCCTTTAGTTTTTGCTTGTCTGGGAAACCCTTTATTTTTCCTTCATTTCTGAGTGAGAACATTGCCTAGTAGAGTATTCTTGGTTTTAAGTTTCTCCTTCATAGACTAAATATATCTTGCCACTCCCTTCTGGCCTGCAAAGTTTCTGCTAAGGAATCAATTGACAGCCTATGGGGTTTCCCTTGTATGTGACTAGTTGTCTTTCTCTTGCTACCTTCAAGATTTTCTCTTAAATTTTTACTATTTCAATTATATTATATTATATCTTTGCATGGATCACTTTGGGTTTTTCTTGATTGAGACTCTGTGTTTCCTATAACTCGACGTATTTTCCTTTCCCAGGTTAAGGGAATTTTCAACCACTATTTCTTCAGATAAGTTTCCTCCCTGTCTCTTTCTTCTCCTTCCAGGACCCTTACAATGTAAATGTTAGAATGCTTTATGTTTTCCTAGAGGAACCTTACCCTATATTCATTATTTCTAATTCTTTTTGCTTTGGGCTATCCTAACTGTGTCATTTACACTATTCTATCTTCCAGATTGCTAATTGTTCCTCTGTTCTAATCTGCTCTTTTTCCCTCTATCCTCTAGCGTATTTTTATTTGTTATTGTATTCTTCAGCTCTAATTGGTCCTTATATTTTCTGATTCTTGTTGAAGTTCTCACTATGTTTCTCCAGTCTCCAGAGTTTAGTGATACTTTATGACCATTACTTTGAATTCTTTATCAGGTAAATGACTTATTTTCATTTCCTTCAGGTTTTGTTCTGGGAATTTACCTTATTCTTTCATTTGAAACATCTTTCTTTTGTCTTCTCATTTTGTTTGACATTCTAAGTTTGTTTCTATAAAGCAGGCAAAGCAGCCACCTCTCCTTGTGTTGAAGGAGCAGACTTTTGTAGGAGCAACATGGTATTCCAGCAGCTTTGCCAGGCCAGCTGGAGCTGGAGCAGACATAGTCGAGATATCCTGGGACATGTAGCACTGAGGCTTCTCTGGCAGAGTGGCTGGCTAGAGATGGAGCTTGTGTGAGCCCAGATAGTCTGGGGTGGCCTAGAAGGCTGGCTAGAGTAATTGGACAGAGCTCTCTCGTATACAATCCAGGTAAAAAGGAAGTGTGAAAAGTGGCACTCAATGATATCTGTGAACCAGGAGAGTTCCAGCAGTTCTCCACCCATTTGGAAGAGGCTTTAGGGGTAGTAAGCAGATTTTCTTTACACATAGCCTAGGTACACTTTAAACTGCTGGGTTTGTGTGTGTGTGTGTGTGCACACACCATGGCAGGCAAGTCTGTATGCAGCTCTTCAGTGATATTCTTCCATACTGCTGGTCACCACATTGAAGGTGGAGTTCCTATGGTATGTTATCTCCATCCCTTCTACCCTATTCTATGTGGTCTCTCTCTTGCTTATTGTGCAGAAGTGTTCAATCAGCCCTCAGTCCTTACTCAGGAGGAACTGGTCTATAGGCAAGTGTATATTTGGTACGCCGATGGGAGGAGGCAAGTTCAGGTACTTCCCACACTGCCATCTTGGACCTGGCCCTTAAATAGAATAATGTTTTTAATGTAATACTTTTTAGGAAGTGTAGAATTTTTTGCTTATGTATTATGTTCATCATCTCCTGAATAATTTTAGTTTTGGCATCCTGTGCTACATAACTGGAGAACTGAGTTCCTCCTAAGTACAAGAAACAAAGGAAGCCTTAGGGAAATCTCTATAGCTGTAAGGTACAACAATGTCAAGATTTCCCTGGAAGGAGTATCAGGAGAGCTTTGGGGGTTGGGAAGGCAGTGTAGGATTGGGAACAAAGTATGCACCATAAAAAGAAAAGAAGATGAAATATTGCTAATCTGGTTAAGCAAGCACTATGACAACTTGTAAAATTTAAGAAAATATTACTAAAATTTAAAAGTTACACTTAAAAGCAATCTGCATGCAGAGTAACAAAGCTTAGATTAAAGATGTTCCTGCTGGAAAGGGTTATATGATTTAGATTTGGTTTGAAAAAAATTAGTTTAATGAAGATGGAGGCCACTATGGCACCTCTTCCTATCGGAACCTCAGAATGGTTATATATTATGGACTTCACCTCTGGAATCGATTTATTCTGACATCCTGTCTCTTTCCTGACCTGATATTTGAGAGTTAACTTATCCAAAGGAAAGCTGGCCCGACTCCTCTTTGTGAGCCTTGGCAAGTGTGTAGTCTGTTGGTGGTATGGCTGTAGGCCCAATTCTCATCTAGTGAATGCAGTCGATGACTGTATGTTTTTGGTATGCAGCCTTGTTTATGTGTACCAGAGAAAGAACCTCTACGTAAAGGAAAAAGCCTTGAAGGTACTTGAGCCTTACAACTACTGTTAAGTGTGAGGTGGACTACCTTCTTATTACTGCACAGATTTCTCTCATTTTGCTAATAAAATCCAGACTACCATTTCTATAGTTACTCTATGGCAATGATGAAACAGAGCAGATGTGCAAAACTGTGGCACTGAATAAGGATACCTATCCTTCATGAATAGTTGTAGATGTTTGCTATGAAAAGATAATGAAAAGATACTGAAATCTTTTCTGATTTGTTCATTCTTCGTGCCTCAGGTAAGATGTTTTCCTTAGAGAGCAGTTTCACACTACCATTCTGTCATTCTGGAATTAAATCTGAAGTTCAGATGCAAATAGGATCTTCATAAAAGTACATGTTTAACAACTGAAAAACTGAGTCACACATCCAGATGTTTGGCCATATGGTGTCAAACAGCTGCATGTTCATTCTACATTGTTCAACAGCTTTTGTTGCAACGTTTGGAAAACTATATCTAGGTGAGCTAACTCATTGAAAATAACAGACCTGGAAGGAGGTCTAGAGATCATCTAGTTGCTACATAGTAGAGCTGACAGTGAGTGAAGATAGCACTGTCCAGTGGTGGACAAAATAAAGGTGGGGGGAAGAGCAATTAGGGCTCCAATAGGGAAAGTAATTTTTATCAAATCTTGTTTATTTTAGTCATGTTCGTCTTTAGGTGAATATAGTTATGATGTTTTTAATTTTTGGTAATCAATTGGCTAGGTCTTTGGAGACAAAATATAAAAGACACTTAAGTTCTCAGAGTCCTTAGCTTGCTTCAAAAGGAAGAAATAAAACCCTTTTCCATTTACTACTAAAACTGTACCACTTTCCAAGGACAAACATCCATTTTTGTAGTATGCATACAAAAACGATTTAGAGTGCCTAGCCATGGAAAATGTATTAGCTCAGTTCCTTGGACCTAAAATTAATAAGAAAACTTTAAGATTAATGGGACTAGATATAACTGCTTCCCTTGGCATGATATTCACAGTATCTTCATATTCTTAAAATACAACTTGTTGCTATGAATCTATTGTCTTATCCTTCAAATGATTTTGTGAGTTCTTGAGACTATGAAAACAACAAATACTAAGGAATGATTCTTTTTTTTTGTGCCACACAAATCAAATGATATCTACCGTTGTTCTATAAATACTTTTAGAGTACATAAAAGTTATATATAGTGATGTTCTTTATATGGAAAGTATGTGAAAGTGACATATAATGACGTTCTTTAAAAGTCTAAAACAGAATCAAATAATCTAGGGAAATAGAGTCTACTTTTCTATACTATAAGCTGTAATGCTATTCATTCAATACTAAGAGCTTAATTATTCATTTTTTTCATTTAATCAGTTGTTGGATATTTATTGGCAATAAAACCATGAGTCCAGGAATGTAGACCTCTTTGAACCATCCTGTTTTCTTCCTTTGACTTTACAGTTTGAATAGAGACACTAAATTCGGATAAAAATTATAGCAAGCAATAAAAAGCCTAATAGTTAAGTTCTAAATTGTACTTTTGAACTTCCAAAGTTTTAGATTTTGAAGTAAATTAAAATCATGTTGGTAAATTTTTAGATTCCAAGTCTCTGTGTGCTTCTCCTAATGTGTGGTGCTGCTTGCACACAGTAGGAAGGAGGACAACGTGGCCGTCTGGACCGGACTGCAGACACTGCTAAATCATCAGCATGATTTTACCTGAAAGGTGAGCCTAATTAAAAATGGTAAGGTGCACCTGTGTCAGCTATGGCTGGGAAAGGAACAAGAAAGGGATGGCCATTTGTTTAGCAGTTAAAATTGCCGAGCATTTTCCATTAGTTTTCTCCTTGGGTTCTCACAGTAGGCTTATAAAGCGGTCACTGAGATTCATTGAAACAAAGTAACTTTCCCAAGATTACATATTGGCTATTGGGTGGGTAAACATTCAAATTCAGATGCAATTCCAGTTTCAGTATTCTATTACAGCTAACTCATGGTAAGCTTTTGTGATTATTTAAAAACATAATTGTCTCATAGTTGAAATGATATTGTGGGACCAAAAGCAATGAACATATCTTGACTTGGCCACTGATTCAGTGAATAATTGTCTCTCAGTCACTTAAAGAGAGTGGCCTCTGCTTTGTCATTTATAAAAATAGCTAAACAGAAAATTTAGATTGGTCATTTGGAAAACATGTAGCTCACAAATTAAATAATTGCTTATATCTCTCCCGAGTTGACAAATTATAGTGACTAAACCTATCCATATGCCAAGGGGATAAACATATTTCAAGCCAAAACCCAGTTTCAAAATAATATATTTCTCCTGTATCCATTTGATCATATATAAGTCTAAATGACGAATATGTGGTTTTTTCCCATTTTGACTGTACTATTTTTACAAAGAGTATTTTCACAAAGTTAGAGAAGTGGGGACATATTATTTCAGAAGAAATTCTCAAATCTTCACATACAATGCTCTTTTTGTTACTATTTTAGAATTTAGTTTAAAACTTTTAAGGTGCCATTTAAGAAAACAGTTTTACTTTTTTAAGTCTAAAAAAGTTATGTACGTTGTGTTGAGAAAAGTTTTAGGAATTTGTAAAATAAAGCCAAGAAGAATGAGAACTGGTCATCCACAATTAAGATCTGGAGAACAGGATCTTTGAAGGTAGAATTCCTTCCTTAGGATAAAGGCTCCTATCCGTCAGCTGTTCAGTGTGTCAACATACCCGTACATACTTACTAGGCGCTTCATTATCAAGAGCAATTACCTATCCATCATTCTTAGTATGCATTCTATTGATGGAATGAAACAAATATTTTACTTCTATTTTGACAATATCTTTCTTATTTCCAAAATCATTCAAATGCTTTCTAAATGAAGACCAATTTCCCATCTCAGCTTTAGCAAATTTTGCCAAAATTCCCTGTCTAAAATTGAATAATGAAACTGTAATGCCAAAAGAAAACTCAATGAGTCACTTTTCCTTACCTTAGCACTGCATCTAGTCATTTTCCTCTACCTAGACCAGTCTTCATCTCCTGTATTTACCTGGTTATTCCATTCCACCAGCAAGCCATATTCTGAACCTACAAAGGTAACTCATTTCTGATTCAATACTGTTCTTTGCTTCTTTAATTCAAAGATGCCTCAAATTTCAGTCTTACACTCACTCTTTCTGTTCATTGGCCTTATAATAATTTAAGATATCGATGCACACATCTTAAATTCCAACAATGGATTACTGTTTCTTTTTTGTTGGTTTATTAATATATGTATTTTTATTATGTATGCTCTTATGGTTCCCATTTTTTCTCCCTTTCCCCACCTCCACTTAGCCCTCCCCCGTCCCCTCCCAAAGTCAATCTCCATATTACTGTCCACGTCCCAGGGTCGTACATAAACGTTCTTTGGTTAATCCATTCATCATCTTTCAACTCTTCTCCAAACCCACTCCTTTCTGGTAGTTGTCAGTCTGTTTCATGTATCCAAGTTTCTATTACTGTAATATTTTATTTATTAGTTTATTGTGTTGATTAGATTCATCATATAAATGAGATCATATGTTATTTGTCTTTCACTGACTGGCTTAATTCACCTAGCACAATATTTTCCAGGTCCATCCATACTGTAGCAGAATTAAGAGTTTCTTCTTTTTTTACTGCTGTGTAGTATTCCATTATGTAAATACACCACAGCTTTTTTACTTACTCATCTACTGATGGGCACTTAGGCTATTTCCAAATGTTGGCTATTGTAAATAATGCTGCTATAAACACAGGGGCGCATATCTTTTCATTGGTAATTTATAATCTTTACAATATATTCCCAGAACTGGAATCACTGGGTTGAAAGGGAGTTCCATTTTTAATTTTTTTAAGGCTACTCCGCAGAGTTTTCCACAGTGGCTGCACCAGTCTGCATTCCCATCATCAATGCACTAGGATTCCCCTTTCCGCACATCCTCGCCAACACTTACTGTTTGATTTATTGATGATAACCATTCTGACAAGTGTGAGATGATGTCTCATTGTGATTTTAATTTGCATTTCTCTAATGATTTGTGATGTTGAACATTTTTTATATGTCTATGCTCCCTCTGCATGTCCTCTTTGGAGAAGTATCTAATCAGGTTTTTGGCCCATATCTTAATTGGGTTGTCTGTCTTCCTGGTGTTCAGTTCTTTGTGTATTTTGGAGGTTAAACTCTTATCAGATGTATCATTTGTGAAAATGTTCTCTCATACAGTGGGTTCCCTATTTGTCTTGCTGATGGTTTATTTAGCTGTGTAAAAGCTTTTAAATCGACTATATCAAGTGGATTACTATTTCTAATCTCAGAAACTCCCTTTTTAGTTTAACATATACCCTCGCTTTGAAATGAGAAAGTCCTAACTATATTTTTTAAATTACCTGGAAAAATAATTACTGCATGAGTCCCACCTTAAAACAGACCCACAAACTCAATCCTTACAATATTACAGTATTACAATATTAAGTATTGTGTTACTATCTTAGTGTTGTTTCCATTTCCTTCTAACCATGGGTGGTATTCCCTCATAATTTTATTGTGAACTATAGTAGGTAGGGTGTGGTTAGCTATTTGGATTTTAAGTGTAGCATAGGTCCATCCTGAAGATACAATCTATTTTTATGCATTTTATTTATACTCTAGCTCACTTTGCCCCAAAGTCCAGAGCCTATAAGACATATGCAATATAGCAATATGAGAGTAAAAGAAATATGAAAACATACTAAGAGTGCCTAGGAGGGAAGTTTATGATCAAACCGTAAACCATAGTGACCCTTGCACTTACTACAGGACCACAATTTTGGCTCTGTGATTTCTTGTGAGCCAGACTTGGTAGGGAAAGAGAAATCTGGTCATTAATAAACCTATTACATTATAAAATTAAGTCACAAGAATTATAAAGCGCTCAGAGAGACAAGACATTACTGACACAAAGATTGAAGGTGAGAATCCCATGAAACGTAACAATCATCGCTCTTAACAACATCCTTACTCTTAACATAGTACATTTTTAAAAAGTCTGTTTCCTGTGTTGGCCCTCAATAAAAGCCAGAGGCATCAAGACAGGATAGAGCAAAGGAAAAAGAATGACACTAGGTGCCACCCTGGTATGGCACAACTGAAGGTGATTGATCTCTGAAGTCCAATTTAATACAGTTACAATTACTAGGAAGTGACTATGTAAGGAGGATTGGCCTTTGAATGCAACAGCCTTCACATAGGAGTGCTCCGACAAACACTGGAAATTCAGTGATTTCTGCAGCTGATTGGCATATGCCTTTGTCTTTTTGTTTTGCACCCGTTGTAAGATCTATAATGTAGGTGTAGAATGTAGCCTTCATCAAGAACAGTATCTACATCTTACAGTCAGCACAGGCATTTTATGTGTTATGCAGGCCCATAGTTGACATTGTTAAGTGTCCCCAGTGGTCTAGATTTTTAGTCTATGATATTATGTCTTTCCGAGGAATCCTGCTCACATTATGACACTCTAGTCATCTAATAGGTCAGAGTATATTATTACCAATACACAGACAAAGGTCAGAGGCTCACAAAGTTCTGGTAACAGGAAGAGCAATGTGGTATTCCTACACTACTTTGGATGTTAACACGGACATGTGAAAACCCAGGGTGTCTGGGAATGTCTCCTCTATCCTGATGAAATCAACAGAAGTAGGCAGGGAGAGGAGAACACTTAATGGCCTGCAGATATGTAATTTGTACTGTTTCTAATCTGAAAACTGGAATAGATTTTTAATTTATGATTCAAAGGTTGAGTTCACCTATGAACAGTTTAGGTAAATTAGATTGCCCCCCAGTCACACTAGAAAAGCATCACCACCACCCCCATCAGTTTCAATTTGTGAAATGGAGCCCATGAAATGGTCGCTAGGGGCACAGTCACACACCTCACCCTCAAATTGTGCATAAATAAGAACCACCAACACCTCCAGCAGGCAAATTAATTTCAAAGTGTGAGGATTTCTACTGAGAATACTGTGTTCAAAAGTTCAACTCAGCAATAGCAGCAGGTCTGTACAAATGCATCAACTCCGAAACCACGACAGAACTGGAACAGAGATGCCCGCGGTCCACTAAAGTAGGCTTCTCCAAAAGAGCGTGGTGAATTTACTGTCCTAATATTAGATACTGTACATTTAAAGGACAAAAGAAACTCAAAAGAGAGTAACTAATATAATTCAGGTTAAAATTCTTAATTTCCTCCCCTTCTCTATCAAAAGTTAGAAGACCGTTATAAAAGAAAATGTCACTTGCACAAAGATTTAGAAGGCAGCCATGGGTCTATGAATTCTCATTAAATTAGTTCTATAAATCAGACTCTACAATAATTCTAAAAAACAAACCTTATCTTATCCAGGAAAGCCCGTGGTATATATTTATAACCTCATAAGATTCTATTAGTTATGTTATAGATTGTACTATGTAAGCCCATTTAAATTACACACTTAAGCTTCCTTAAGCCAGTGATTTCAAAAGTTCATGACCATGTAAAATACATTGCTCTTAAGAATAAATATCCTTTATGCCCAATCATAACTACATTCTACCAATTAAATTACAGCAACATTTATGGGACAAAGTTCTAAGAAACAAAGATCATGTTCAATGCCTCCAGTGACACCTACTGGTTATGAAGTACACCAAATTCTTGAAGATACTTGAAAACAATATTGTCGTAGGTCTGTCTTTTCACCCTCAGGTCTTGAATTCACCACCTACCACAAATTCTTGCTTTTCACTAGCTAAATCATTTCAGTAGCTTTTTGGTGATGTGAAATATATACAAATAACCTTCTTCTTGAGAGTAAGGATTTGGCACACAGTAGTTTCTGCTATGTTCGCTGAGTGTGAGGAGGAAGTGCCCCTTTTGTGGGTAACGGATTGTCACGAATCATTTCATTCATGCTTATGCAAAACCAGATGGCTGCTCTCAGCCAAGTTGTTCAAGCGAGAGGGTGTTCCTCACAAACTGAGAAGATGAAGAAGGGCCAAAGAGGCTTCTGCCCGAGTCACAAGCTTACAGGATAACCTGACTAGTGCTTTTGAATTCTCGTTATTCTCTGGTCTCTAATAAGAACCATTAAGACATTGCTCATGTGCTCTTCTTTGGTCATCGCTAACATTACATACATGAGAGTCCTCTTTTTGGATCATCCTAAAAAAGCTGTGGATACGGTAACCTGGAGGTAATGACTTGAATTTTCACAATGACCCTTCCAGTTTGGTACCAGTATCTGTGTTTCTAAGATAAAGAAACTGACATTCAGAAAAGTCAGAAACTTTGATCAAGGCGATACATGCTGACAAAGTTACATTCTAAATTCAATCTGTCCTGAGTCTAAACAACCTCTTCCATTATAACACATAAATACATTATCAGAAATTTCTGTCCATCCAGACTCCAGCCTTCGTTGCCCTTGGGAACGTTCTATCCTCTGTAGGTTATCCCCACCCCTGCCCACGAACAATGACCACTTTCCAGCAAGTGATGCTCCTTCTCCTTGGCAGCCATTTCAGAAATATTGTCCTGCATTTTGCCCAACAGCTAACATCCCTGGAGGGCAATGGACCTACTGTCATTTTGTTTTCAGTATAATGTTGCAGCTTGGGGACTTCAAGCCTCTCTTTGTGGCTCCCTCCCTACTACTAGCGCGGTGGCTTACCAAGAGAGCCTTTAAAAATGCACTGCCAATCTGTAAGATGCTCCAGTGAAAGACACATGTCACCATATGTCCGTCAAAACCCAGAGTGCACAACATGAAGCGTGAGCCCTAATGTACCTTATAGATTTGGGGGCAATAATGATGTGTCAGTGTAGATCCACCTTCTCCTGTAACAGATGTACCTGTGTGGTGTGAGACATTGCTGGAGGGGGAGATTGTGCCTGTGTGGGGAGAGGAGATATATGAGGAATCTATCTCTGTCCTTTCTGCTCAATTTTGCTGTGAACCCAAAACTGCTCTAAAAAGAAAGTTGAAAGTATTTAGGGGGGAAAAAAGTAAACTGCCAATGCCTGGCCCCACTCAGGCAATTAATTCAGAATCTCTGGGAGTCAGACCTTTGTATGGCCGTCTGTTGGAAGTTCCCAGGGGATTTTAACACACAGCTGGGTTTGAAAACTGCCCTGCCGTGTCTCCTATGAATCTGGTGTATGGGAGTGCCTGTGGCCCTGGGTTGCCGAGCGAGTCCTACTCACAAGCACTGTGGAGTCATGGCCATGGTGATTCTTCAGATCTAGTGCCCCTTGAATTATGATGATACTTATGTTGTATTGTTAAATATCATAATAAATCTATGTCCCTGGTAAGTGGCCCGATGTGTAACTAACACAGCACACAACCACCCATCTCGTTTCTGCGTCTTTGCCCCAGGCCCCCGAACATGTGACCATTTTGTGTGCCTTCTCAGAGTGAGAGCTCCTAGCCGTTCCCATAGGGGTTTGATTCCTGGCCCCAGAGTCATCCTTGAAGGCCTGTAGCCCTTGTCTCCACTCTTGCCATCATCTTCCCTTGAGTCTATATCCACATGTGTTCATAGAGATCAAGAACTCTTCCAGTCTTCCCTCCCTGACCGGGGAGATCCTGAGTACGCTGCTTCCTCTACTGTTAACCTGGGAAACGCCAATTCCAGCTATAGCTGTTATGAAACTGTCTGTGAACTCAGCCCTGAAGGCATCCCGTGACCACTAAGCACACCCTCCATCCATATGTACCAGCTGCTAGGCATGGGTGCGCATACTCAAGTGCCACTTTTTTTGCTAGACTGCAAGCGGTCTGAGGGCAGCAGACACACCTATTCACCTCTACTACCGGTTCCTGTGCCTGATGAGCCTAACTAGATATTAAAATATTGTAAATGAAAAAATTAGTCTTTCCTCTCCGAGGTTCTGAAATAAGCTTAGAAAATTAACGTTCTCTACTCCCATGAATATAATTGGGCTCGGGCTGCGTTTTCCAATTGTAGCAAGAAGAATATGGGGAGGGGAGGGGGACAACTTTAATTGAGAAACAATAAAAATAGTAATAATGATAATATTTATAACAAATGGAAAAGAGTTTCTATTAAGTTACTTCACTGCTTTTCTCAAACATTCTTTTGACCAATATCAAATGGTGGGATAGTTCCATGAACTATTTAGACACATAAATTACTTGGTGTCATTAGTACTTCCTTCCAAACACCAGAAGGTGTGCCAGCCAGCTATATTATGTCAGTTTGTCAAGCACTTCATTTAACCTGGGAATAACTCCCTGTTAGGAAGAGATTCTTTTCTTAAGGCAGAACATGACATCTGCTGTTAAGTCCCCTCTCTACCATTGCTTGGCTATCTGACCACCTCCAAGTATGTTGGTGATGTTGACTACTTTGCGGGGTTTATTATCACATGCTTCTTGTAATATGATGTATGTGCCCCTTACAGGTCACATAACAACAATATCAATTAATTCAGTCATTATTATTATGGGCATTTTCTTTACTTCTCCATATTTTTTTAAAACTATGATTTTCCCTACAATTCAAATATGAAATCTGTCATCAGTCTACATTGTATTTGGAAAGGTTTGTAATTTGCTAGATCAGCCAGGCTCAAGATACAGTTTTTCATTCCAAACAATACATTGTTTAAAAGTTAATTGGGCACCATAGCTCAGGAAATATTTTGGTGATGTAAAGAAAGCTTTAATAAAGCAAATTGTGTATATTTATCATCCTTGTCTATCAACTAGTATCCAAAGAGCACCATTATGTTCTACAGCTGCATTATGAGGAATGGGTGATCTTAGGTTAGCTTAGCCACCAGGTCTCTATAATTCATTCCAACATCCTGATTCTCAGAGAATTTTCTAATTCCCATCTCAGCAGTAGAAAAGAAAGATCAAATCAGTGAATATATCAGCTCTGATATATTGGTTTGCCCAAAAGTTTGTTACATATTTTTCATTTTTAACAATAACTGTATTGATTTGGATATTTTGCATATGTCAGGTTTCTCCTATATGGTTTAATGTTGATTTCTCTCAACTAATATCTCAATTTGATTGCTATCAATTTCAACTGGTCCACCCAACTGTAGAGCATCATCCAGTGAGAAATCTCCAGCACAAAACTTCTCAAACCACTTTTGCTACCTTGAAACACCACAGCATCTTCTCCTTGCACTGCACAAATCCTTTGTTTTTAGTTTCAGTTGCGTTTTTACCTCTCTTTAAATAATAAAGCATAATATGCTGAAAATGTTGCATAGTTTCTTCCATCTTCAATACTAAAACAGCTACACAAAATTTCACTGACTTTGATTTTTGAAATGCATGCTGATATGACAGCTGTCACAATACAGTGTAACAAAATTATTTTGAATAAAGTTAAAGACAACTGAGTGCTTCAAGAACCATCTTACAGAAAAAAACAAGTAAACTTTTTTGCCAACCTAAAGTTGGCCAACTGGAGTTAAATGCTGGACCAGATAGTGGCATAGTCAATCTGCCCAAGATTGTTTTGATGCCTTGTACATAGAAGATTAATACTTTGAAATAGGAATTATGCGGCCAGACAGACTGATGTTTGTTTCTGTCTGGTCGGGGCTGTGATTGTCCAAATGCAACCTAAGAAAAGGTCTAACAAATACTTGCTGTGATGATGCAAGTTCCTGCAGCGCTTCCAGGGTTACATGATTTGATTTGAATTTTAGCCTGATGTCAGGATGCTGGTGGGGTCCTATTATGCCATTTTATAAAACATTTTTGTGTGCTTAATTTGGTATACATTTAAATGTGTATATGTACACATATATATGTTTGTGCTTGTTATTTAAGATGTATCGAGTAAGCTTTAAAACATTGAAACTACCTGATTTGCATTTTCCAACAAGAACCAACATTTGTATTTATTTATGAAAATATTTTTGGCATTAGACTTTCTATTAAATTATAATAAGAAGGCTTCTCTAGCACCCTGGGGAATCTGGCAACCAGCCTACCTCCTACCCAGATCGGCCTCCCCACCTAGCCCTGCTTTCTCCCACCCCAAGTACACACAGCTTGGGGTTGCAGCCTTGCCTGGAGCTGGTGCTGAGGAGAAACGAAAAATGGGCCGAAGCAGTTGCGTGTTCACGCCACTCTGGTTCCCGCGATTCCCTAGGTTCCACGGGCATCAATGGATTGACCTCCAGTCTTTCCCATAACTCTGTTTTCATTCTCTATAAAACAAACACAAATGTATTTTATATTTATCATTTAAACCTTAAAATGTATATTTTACATCTTAAAATAATACCCAAGAAAGTAACTGGGTACAATTACCTGAACGCCCAAAAGCTTGGAGAGCTACACCCTCGTCAATCTTCAAATTCCCTAACCTAATCCAATTTGCCTCTCCAGTCTAAACTGGTCAATTACTGGTCCTCCATTTAATTTCAAAGTTGTAATTACCATGAATTATGACCACTAAGGCAATGACAATATAATAATAATAAGTGCTTATTATCTTTTAAGCAATATACTCTGTACTTTTCATGATTTCATTAATTGTCAAAATTCTACTAGGGAAGTTATTATTATGATACCCATTTCACAGATGGTAAATCTGAGAATTCAAGAGATTCAAGTATTTATTCAAGATCACACAATGAGAAAGTGGAAAAACAGGGAATCTCTATGAACTGTCATATATTTCAATAGAGACATAAATGATTCAACCAGTTCACATTTATCAAGGGCTAGTAAAAGTGGAAAATTAATTCCCCATGACCCAGCGATTTGGCTTCCACATAAATATGCTCCAGAAACAATAAAATACATCCAAGAATATTTACTAAAGCATCTATTTTTAAATTAAATCTATTGAGGTAACATTGCTTAATAAAATTATATCGGTTACAGGTGTACAATTCTATAACACATCATCCACATAGTGTGATGACCACCTCCCAAATTCAAATCGTCACCACCCCCACCCTGTCTCCCTCTGGTAACCACCATGCTGTTGTCTGGTGTCTAAAAACTCAGAGCCCTTCTTATAATAGGAAAATTTGGAAAATATTCAAATATCTAATAGTATAAGCCAGGATATAGAAATTTAATCTCAGTTAAAAGGAAGAAATGATTTTACATAGATCTCAGAATCTATATGTTTAATTTTTAAAAACTGGCAGAATAAAATATATGTGAATATAAGAAAACAAGACTTGGATGCTCTAAATTCATGACCGGGGTTACTTTTGGATCAGGACAAGAGTTTTCGCCACAGCTGGAAGAAAAATGATTTCATCCTTTGAGTGTTGAATCTCTGAGGCATACAAAAATTTTCCAAAGCAAAAATATTACCACATGTTAATTCTGGATACAGAAGTACTAGACTGTGCCTTTTAAAAAGAAAGAGAAGATTATCTTCTTCTGAATTTTATAGTTTAAATTTTCATTTTATTTTGCAATAGACTCTGCTACTCCTGATGAGTCACTTTAGCATTTATTTTTTTAATCAAAAAATTTAAGTTAATATTTTTCAGACTTAATAGCTAAACGTAGTCATAGCTGGAGGAGTAAAGGCAAAAGTTCATCAGGTCAGAAATATTAAGCTTTTATTCTAGCTTTTAGAGGTTTAGTGCAATAGGAAAATGAAATATATGAAACATATTTCTAGGGTTTGTTCTTTTATATTTATAGTGATAAACTTTTTCCCGTATCCTTGTGAAAAAACAATAATAATGTATATTGAGTTCTGACTAGACATTGTGCTATTTTTATATGTAACTTATCATTTAATTCTCATAAATTTTATAAAAAGACACTTTCATCTCAATCTAAAAGATGAGGAATCTATTTGTCACACCTGTGAAATGAAGGCGCTAGTAGCTACTTCATAGATTGGTTCTACAGACTGAATTGAGGTATATAGTGGTACTTACACATAATAAGCTAATATTATTGATTTGAAAATAAGAAGAGTATACCTCAGAGAGACAATATAACTGCCCAGAAGGCCTGGAGCCAGGAGCACCTCTGTCACAGGGTAGAGAGGACTAACCACACTTAGCCGCTCTTACCGGGAGGTCACAGTCTACACTGCTGGCTCTCTTAGGCCTTACCAACAAAGTAACAGTTTTTCACATACTTGTTTCACAAAGATGCAAGCATTTTATTAAAAAGTACATGGTGTTGGTGAGATTGAGAGTAGCTGGGCACTCATTGTTGTAAAGAGCATACAAAAGTTGGTATGATTTCTTGGATGGGAAATTTAACAATCTCTGTCACAACTCTCTAATGGACCCGTCTTCTGCCCCAGTGGCTTCCCTGCTAATTCTCTGCTGTCGTTGTGTAGACAAGGGCACGAGGAGACCCACGGCATCGCTGCAGTGGCGTGAATACCGGAAACAACACTGTGATCATCAGTGAAGCCCTGTCGGGGGAACATGACTCAGTCATACAACAAAATACTCAGTAATCATTAGAAAGAATCAGGCAGACCTATGAGAGTGATATTCAGTAATCTCTCTCTAATTTCACTAACTTTCAAAAGCAGGATGAAAACAATATATAACATGCTAGCACTTGTAGAAAAACAATCATACATATGTAGGCTTAGATATGTGTTTATCTATCTCTAGAAATGTACACAGGAACTAAGGACAGGAGTTTCCTCCAAGGTGAAGAACCACCTGAGTCAAGGGTTGGAGGAAGATGCACATCTAATCCCATCACTTTTTACCACTTTCACTGTTGACCACCGGCATGTTTCCTTTGTGGAAAGTACTTTAAAACTAGAGAACGAAAGCCCCACACAAAGTGATTATACATAGTATCACCTCTTTAAATGCTACATAGAAAAATACTCTATCAAAGTCGGCATTACTCTTACTTATTTCCTCTCCCAAAGTAAGATACGGACTTGGAAAACCCCGGCAAGGAAACCACTTTGCCTAGAAAGTTGGAGGAAGCTGAAGCCGGGGTGACAGAGGAAGACGGTGCACAAGAGGACGTAGCTTTATCTGTGTAAGAGATGATATGAATTGGGGGGAAACAGCAAACTCTCCCTGAAATTCAGTCTCAACCCCAGCCCGGAGTCTAGATGCCAAAAAATGGCAACACAGATGACAACCTTGGAACTTGCACCTGGAGAGGCAGCAGGCATGGAAATAGCATCTGGGTAAAAGTGAATAGAGTGGAAGTATCCTGGCCAAGAGCCGCCTCTCATAGCTTGAAGCAGGACTTTGCATTTAGGTTTATAGATGACTTCAACAAAAACACCAGACATACTTGATAAATCTATAGCTGGGAGCTCACAGACCAGATGGCTTAAAAGTGGACACCAAACAGACTCATTTGCAGCATCAGGTCTCCTGGAGCGAACGAAACAAGGAAAACTTCGTGAGCATCTCTTCATCCTTGAGCATGCCTCTTGAAGTGAGAAGCACAGGGACGGGGGCAGGGCTGAGGGTTCAGACTGAGCGGCCAGCCATGCAGGTGTACTTGACACCTCAACACCTGTGCTGCCATGGCTTAGGGGAACAACGGTTTCAGCAATGCAATCACATTCCCTAATGTAAAGTGTGTGTGATCAATCATGAATTTCTTCTTACTGCCTTTAAATTTGCCACCACATGAAAAAACTAGGAATTTCTTGAGTAGAAGTCAAAGAAATCACACCTCAATTTGGAAGCTATAGAGAGAGCAATAATAAGTAATTATAAGAATTTGGCTGTTCCTAAATAGTAGGGGCTAAATGGGCTGTGCTTTGTGCATGTGCACGATGTGTGTTCTACAGAAACCTGGCTTTTTGATAAATCCTACAAACATTTCTTTAAGCCACTGTGAAAAATAGCCAATTGAGGAGGGGAGGGAAGGAGGAATGAAAAGCAACTAAGGTCTATTCTTAGAGCATGTGTGTGGGAGAGGGCACTTTGTAAAAATATAAAGCTTGAGTAAATAAACAACCTTAACTTAAAAAATAAATCTTTAACTTTCCAGATAACTTAAAATACTGACTTTCTTTTCTTTACAAATGATCTAGTCATTCTTAGTCATTTTCCACCTCTTCTTACACTTTTGGTAAATGCAATTCCTCAGTTTTGCTTTATTGTTGCTTGGGAATGTTCTTGATTTATATTACATCTCAAATGATGAAAACTGTCCAAGAATTGTCCCAGATCCTAACTTATTGACCCACCTGCCAAATGAATTTTACTTATCAAGCTCCTTTGTTTATTCTTTTAAGATGCTATACTGAGAGTCGATCAGATTTATTATTTTTCTCAAAGAAACACAAATTGAGTTTTAACAGATGTTCCGATGTTTTAATTTCCAGAGTTTGCAATTCTCACTTGGTTTTAATGAGTTCATTCAGCAATGCTGGCTTTTACTAGATACTGTATGTTCTCACACTTGGCTTTTCAGCTCTTTGTACTAGAAAGGAAAGGCAGTGAGGCAAGTTTACTGTGGGAATGGAATTCTTGCATGCCTGTGGGTTCAGACACAGAACATCCTTAGCTGGGGAGTGGGAAGTAAGGTGGGATAATAAAAAAGAAAACATCTCAAAAAGTAAACTGTCCATTATAAACTTTAGCAATTTGCCTCTTATCAAACAAATACTAAGTCTTGCTTGATCTTTTCAAATCTCTTTGATTATAAATAATGACATTTTGTCTTTACTAAGTAATTGCCTGACTAAATTTTAATGAAAATATAAGGTTTAATATTTGTGGATTCTATTCTTAGACCAAGTCAGATAAAATCAAATAAAATCGAATTTAAAAGAAACAATCTTTGCAGCCAGGCTTCTGTTTTCAATGCTAAATTCTTCAGGTACAAAGTTAATAATGTTTGCTTCCATATGTAAATGACTCAGCAACTATATCAGTTATTTTTCTGTTTCAAGTGCTTGACACCAAATATATAATCATTCATAGAAATATTAAATAAAATTCTTATCCTAAGGATATTGTGCTCAGGATTCTGATGTGATGGAATTGATTTACTGAAACCAAAAGGAAAACTCTAGCTTGGCATAATACTATATAATCTGGTAAAACAGGTGTAATATATTGGTATTACTGATTGCTAGAAGTTGATGTTTTAGGTTTTATGACCTAATACACATTATATTCACTTAGGTAAGATTTTTATTGTGTAGGCTTTCAAGCCATTGCCTGGTATAAAATCCAAGATTGACAGAGTTCGATTAAGAAACACAATTGAGGGAACAGGGTACATTTTTCAGAATAAAAAAAAAACAAAGGTAGGAGGAACACATTCCAATCATTTTATATTCTCTTCACTCTGACTCGGAGATAATTGCAAGACATTAATTTGTGGTCTGCTTTACTCTTTGCTTTTTTGCTTTTTCACTTCTACCCAAACTCTGCCTAACCAGGAAAAAAAACTGACACCTTGACATGTTAGATGAGCCACCTGTTTCAGAACTGCAGACTGTAAGAAACAAAACAAAGCAAAACAAAACAAAGGCTTTGGGTGATATAAGGCTACTAAGATTTCCAGTTATTCAAAGCAACTCATGCTTAAGCGAAATACCAGTATAATGGTGTTACCTTTCCTACCTAAGTCCATTGTTTTAGATGGTCTCAAGGTAGCCAGATGAGAGAGTTTTTTAAAAATTTAAAATAAAATATTAGCAAAGTAAATTTAATTTGGATTATTCTGGGGATAAAAGGATGTTTTATTGATAGAAAACATTACAAAATAAAAGACTACATTAACAGGTTCAATTGAAAACACTGTCTTGCCGTATATATAATGTAGCAAATAAAATTCAACAACTTTTCCTGATAACACTCAGAAAATTACAAAGGGAAATGTACTTCCTGAACATAACGTAGAATGCCTATCCTACACCCATTGCCAAAATCATAATTATGATGAAAGCCAAGAGGCATTCTCAGTAATATGAGAAAAATGGCCAGAGATATGCTACCTGGCGCGATGTTCGCTCTCCGTTAAGATCATGGAGGGAAACAGATGAGGCAGTCAAACTGGGTAGCAGGGTTGGAGAAACACCAGAGGATTCCGCAGCATCCTAAGTTAGCATCGGCAGGGAACCCTGGCCACTCACAGGGCTGAGGGGCAAGCTAGGCCGAAAGGACTCTTGACGGGATACAACCGGGCGATGATGAAGCAAGGAAGGAGTTGTGGAAATCAAGCATTTACCCTCCTTTTGCCCCCACACCAATTTCCTGCCAATGCCCTCATTGGCTGAATCTAAATGGGAGCCAGAGGGCAAGGAGGCCCCACAGACGCAGCCTTCCAGACCTGTCTCTGAGCACAGAGCAGGGTCGGGAGGGGAGCGGGGCTCTGAGGGATGAGAGAGAGGTGTTCAGCACACCCAGCTTGCTCAACACAGTACGCGGTGCATCCAGATACAAACGGAAAGTCTGGTTCCAGAACCTGAGCTTTTAATGACCATATTTACTGCTTCTCCCTGAGCTTGAAATTACCCTTTAGATGCTCCAAAGGGGGGAGGGTTTCCGATCTCAGTGGCGGCACCTATTATATATAAAATGCCTAACTACACACAATGTCAGAATCATAAAACACATAGGAATACAACTTAAAAATGTTTAGGCACTAAGTAAAGAAAATATTTTCTGAAAAATATAACATATTACTTGAATAAATTGTCAGGGAAAACACTGTCCTAAATTGGATTATTTTAAACATGTCATTTCTTCCCAAATCAATTTTAGACTTAAACTAATCTCAATTAAGTTCTTTATGGGATTTTACAATTAAAATTTTATTTAGAGCTGCTTTGAAAGAAAACTGGCAAAAACAAAAGCTAAGATATTTTTCTAAAGATTATTGAATAGGACACTTGCCCATTCAATTGGGAAATAGTAAAGTAAAATAATATTTCAACTATAAAATATACATTTTATCGATCAGATTAGCAGGGTTTTCCCCACTTTGCTTTGTTTTAAACATCCAGTGTAGAGTAGAATGTGCTGAGAAGATCATTCTCACAGCTGCTGGGAATATATACTGGGAAAAACTTCATGAGGCGCGGCGTGGTAATTGGGATAGAAACCTTAAATATGTTCATACTGTTTGTCTCAGTAACTCAAGTTTCAGTAATTGATCCTTAGAAGATAATTAGGCTGCACAATGATCTGGCTAAGAAATTATTCATAGCGTTATAATACCTTTTCAAAGTAAACAGCATAAACATTCAATAATACGGAATTTGTTAAATTACAGAATAATCAGGTACTAAGATGCCATGAAGACTCTCAGGGCATTTGTTTAAAAATATTGAAGAGTAGAAACATTTGAATACTAAAATAAAATTTATAAATATACAGAGGTTTAACATACTTATGTGGAATATTTTAGTAATCTATTAATATTAATAGGTTATTATATAACAATAGAATTTTATCATACAATCTGTTAATATTTAATTGGATGTAAGAAATGTATGTCTACTTACATATATAAAAATGGAATGATATTTATTCTAAAATCGTTTTTCTTAAGCATGTACAGGGAAGTGAAGGGGGAGATGTACCAAATGTTAACATATGGTTGTCCCCGATGGTTAGTTTTAGGTGATATGACATTTTCTTCTTTATATATGTCTGTATTTCTCAGATTTTCTATTGTGAAGAATTATATAATGATAAGGGTATATAATTTTAAAATATTTACTATTTTATTTATTTATTTTTAGAGAGAGGGGAAAGGAAGGAGAAAGAGTGGGAGAGAAACATTGGTGTTTGGTTGCCTCTCATGTACCCCATACTGGGAACCTGGCCTGAAACCCAGGGATGTGCCCTGACCGGGAATCGAACCAGTGACCCTTTGCTTCCCAGGCCCATGCTCAATCCACTGAGCTACACCAGTCAGGGCTAAAATATTTAATTTTTAAAGATTAAGTTATAGTGCTAAAATCAAAGCTTGCACTACTTATGTCAATTGCATATGTTTTTAAAGAAGTGGGGAAGTAAACTAGATCCTAAAGTGAAGAAAAAATTTTATGTCCGGGGAGGAAAATTATGCAGATGACAGAATTTCAGCATTTTTTAAAATTAGGTCAGTTCTATTAACTATCACCTAGATAATGGCAGAACAGAGTTATTTTACCAAGTGAACTTTTGGAAATGTAATATTACAATTAATTCCAACTTTTTAAATAATTAATAAAAGATTATTAATATCAACTATCCAATAAAGGAGCTTAGTAAGGTGCAAATACCAGTTTTTTCATATATGGTTACTGGTATAAATTTACAAATATATTTTCATAAAGCATGTATTTAAAAACATAAACAATGAATTTAACAAGTGGAACAATGGAAGAAAATATAAGGCAAAATTGAAAAACAATAAAAAAGACAGATTATTAAACAAATAATGATGAACAGTTAATCCATTTTAAAAAACACAATGTTAGATAATCACCAAACAATTTCAGATACATTAGAAATTAAATAGCTAACAAATAAAACTAAAAAAAAAAAAAACCCAGAAGGAACGATGTATGCATATAACTAATCTTAAGAAAGTGGAAGTCTTTACTGTCTTATCAAAAAAGAAATGGAAAGTCATGAAAAAACTATAAAGAATTTATAATACTTAAAATGTAGAGTTTTTAAAACCATAGATCAAATCAAGTTTAAATTTTAAAAGAAATCCATTTATAACAAAAGTAATAGATAGTGGTTTACTATTCTCTATACATGAAGAATTCTTTTTTTTTTAAAGATTTCATTTATCTATTCTTATAGACATGGAAGGGAAGGAGAAAGAGAGGGAGAGAAACATCAGTGTGTGGTTGCCCCTTGCACGTCCCCCACTGGGGACCTGGCCCGCAACCCAGGCATGTGCCTTGACTGGGAATTGAACTGGCGACCCTTTGGTTTGCAGCCCACACTCAATCCACTGAGCCACACCAGCCAGGGCTACATGAAGAATTCTTATATATTTCTTCCAGTAGAAATAGAAATATGGGCAAATGGTATAAAATGACGAATATCAAACTTCATTAGTAGTCAAACTGCAAATTAAGACAAACATATGGCACTGATTTTTCTTATCAAATAGAAGAAGATAAGAGTATATAATATTAAATTTATTGTAGCAGACACTAACTTCAAGAGAAAGTATAAAATGGAACTATGTTTCCGTAAAGAAATTTGGCAACATATAAATTTTAAGAATGTTTATTCTTTAAATTCTTCCTTGGGGATTAACCACAGGAAATTATTTAAATATATTAAAAAGCATAATATTTACCCAACTTTACCTATCAGATTGAAGATGAGAAACAATGCATAATACACACAGTAATACAATGGCTAAATAAATTTTGATATTTCCACATGAAGAATGATTATATAGACATAAAATTGGGATTCCAAGAAATGTTAATAAGAACATTATTAAGAACATATTAAGAACAGCCTTAATATGATCATAAGTGACAAATCAGGGTACCACAGAGGTGACCCCATGGTTGGATATGTGTATGCGCATGTGACTGAGAAAGTGAGCGCTAATCATCTTTGAGCACTTACTATATTCCAGGCACTGCTCTAAGTGTTTTACGAGGTCTGCCAATTACTAACTTACCGTCTCCCAGCTTCAAATTTACGCCATTTATCTGCTCTAGGGAAAGGGAACTCGTCCCTTTCAATGTCAGTAGAGGGTCCGGGAGAGACCTTGCAGGAGGAAAGGGTTTTACTTCCTGTTTTCTAGATTTCTCGGGTCCCACAGTACATGGAGACCAGTGGCTCCCCTTGGCATCTGTCCTCCCTCCACAGGCAGTTTTGTAGCAAAGGCTCCTATGAGACACCTCCCCATGAAAACCTTGTATGATCATACAGGATCTTGGTTTTTTATTCTTTATTAGTATAGTATTTCCCTGGTCGACCGAAGGGCAGCTTTCAGGCAAGTTCTGCCAATGTGTCAATGCATGACAGCAGCAAATTCTGCTTCATTCGGTGAGCCACAACCTGGCTCTTTCTAATAAGGTTTAGACGAAGAGAAAGGAAGGGACTCTTCCTTCAGAGCTCTAATGTCAATTATGCCCTTTAATGCCCCTAAGAACTCTAGGTTATAGACTATTATCTCTATGTTACAAATGAGAAAGCTGAGGCATCATATAAGATCATACAGGAAAAAAAATGGATGAAAACAGAATTTAATCCAAGCACTTTGGCTCCAAACCATGTATTTGCAGCCCCTATGCTCTACTGACATTGGAAAAATTGAGTATGTTCACAGATACAAAAAAAAGACATGGGAGGGGAAAGCAGGTAGATGTATATGGTAACTATCTCAAAGTGGTGCATGTTACAAGTATTTTACTCGGTGCAATTTCCAAATTTCCTTCAATACACACATATGAATTTTATATTCAGAAACACATATTTAGATTAAGAATGAAATTCTAAGAGACACTCTTTGAACCTCGGATATCTCAGTCTTTACATGAAACCATACGACCAATACAAAAAAGTACACTCGAAAACTATTCTGACAACCAAAGCTACTCTTACTTCTACAGCCTTTACTCCAATCCCTTTCCTGAAGTACAGAGGCAATCAGTATCTCTGAACACACGACCCCAAATCTGCATTAGATCCATGCTTACAATCCATTCAGAACCAAGGCAAGAGTAACTATAGCTAAATTTTAATTTGCATAATTACAATCCCACACAAATAAAAACCATTTGTTATGGCTATGTCTGGCTTGGTTACAGTATGTATCATTCCCTAGACCATGCAGCTAATATTATTAACAGCACAGAGCAAATTTATAATAAGTTTTCAGGAAGCTAAACTATGTACATTATTTCCCAATTTCTTTATGTTGTTATTCATCATTTCCCAAGGAAGCCTTTTTAAAAAAAATCTATTTGTCCTGAATTGTTTGTATCATATGTGATAACTTACTCTCTACTTTTCTACTGACTGTGTTACAACCTGTGACATTTTCTCCTTACTCTTGAAACACAGTTCCTTCATGGGTGGTACCTGCATGTCTGGGAGAATCAGTCTCCTGATATGTCTGATATTCTTATCCCCAGATGGCTCTGTGTCAACAGCAAAGCCATTATTTTTTATTTGTAAGGAAAAAAGGGAATCTATAGTTTTCCTTGATCCTTCTACATACATTCTGGCAACATAGCTGGAATCATCACTTCTAAGTTAAAACCAAAATATAAGTAATTTTATCTTTTTAAAATATGTTATTTATTTACTTTTAGAGAGTGGAGAAAGGGGAGAAAGAGAGGGAGAGAAACATCAATGTGTGGTTTCCTCTTACACACCCCATACTCATGGCCCGGCCTGCAACCCAGGCATGTGCCCTGACTGGGAATCGAACTGGCGACCCTTTGTTTTGCAGCCCATGCTCAGTTCACTGAGCTACACCAGCCAGGGCCCAAAATATAAGTAATTTTATTTTAAGTAATTTACAATTACTTAAGAGAACTTCAGCTCAAATATCATTTTCTTAAAACAGTGGGAATCACTGAAGTTGTATAGTAGATAGCAAAAACTGATATTTTTAGCTTTTCCTACTCATATTTAGAGTACTTTTTCAACTGTCCCACAGATTATGAAGCTTATGAGAATCTGAAATGATCATAGGGGATCTTGATTTTTCATTCTTTATCAGTCTTTTGTTTGTACTTTCATACGTTCAGTGACTCAAACAACAAATATCTATTAAGTCAAAAATAGACTCAATTTACTCAATATCTCTCTTTCCTAGGAAAGAGAAATATATATCAAGTTACTATATAGCTAATACAAGCATAATTTGTAGAATACAAATATGAAGACAACATATGAGAATTTTTATAGTAATTTTTTAACCATTATTTTATTTTACTTTTTAGGAAGAAAAACTTTATTTCAAACAGGTTTGGTTGCATGCATGCTACAGCAAAAGCTGGTTATCACAAATAGTTTTTATTTCAAACCTGCATTATTTTTTCTTTTTCTATTTTTAAGTGCTTATTTTTTATTGTATTGTTTTCCATGACCATTTATCCCCCTTATTCCTTCTTCCACCTCCATTCTGCATTAATGGATAAATTCGACATTACTTGGGAATGATTCATTTCTGGTAGATTCGATCTAACACTATGCCAATTTTTGCATTTATTGTAGACACTATTTTAAAACGAGAGGTTAAATTTTCATCACCCCAAAATGAGAATAACAGCTACTACTAAAGTAATAAGCTGTGAAATTCATTCCCTAGTATTGCTTTGAAAGTATAGCCATAAGTTGTGAAGAGAAAACCTGACTTTACCCATATGTATTCTTTAACTACATTAAATTCTTCAGTCATCATCTGTGTTCAGCTTGATTGTCTCTCCTCTTATTATTTGACCCCAACCAATCAAACAGCACTGTTTTCTCAGCTCTTCTGCTAAGAATAGTTTTATCTCCTACTTCTATAGACACAGGATTAGTCAAAACAATCTTGTCTAAATGGGTCTTGACTGCACTAACTTCCGCCATCAACGTGGATGCTGTGTTGGCCATGAGCACCTTACTCTTAGACAACTTTTGCACCTTTGCTGCTTGCTTGTCTCCTTCAGTGCATACAGCCCAGCAGCCTTCCAAGCAGGAAATGGGAGATTTCCAGTTCTGTGAAGATATCAGGTAAAACTCCAACTAAACCAAGTACCTGCTTGATCGTCCTGTCAGCCTGGCACAAAGTAGGGTCGATTTTTGTTCCAAGTCCCATAAGACCTCTTGGAGTAGCATACTGAAGATCACTATGCTCAGTAAATAGTGCTACAATTTTGGAAAAGATTGGTTTACACATGAGTTTTCCTTCACTCTATTTGGAAACAATACCAGCTCCGACTCCCCCCCCACCCCCTTGGCTCACGTTTGGCACTCCTTAGAGAATACTGCCACCAGCTACCGCCCACTTAAGGGCATCGGCTTTCCAGCCAGTTTTGTTGACATCAGTGCAATTGCTTGTTTTAAATATAACTGCTTTTCAATCATACTGATACAGAGATTTTGCTTCCTGTGATATATTTTGCTAAATGATTGTACTAGATTCTTGTTACCAATAAAGGCTTTGTTTTTTAATCCTTGAAGCTGTCTCTATTATAGGTGTCCACATATCTTGCTTTGTCTTCTTGGTGGTTCCTTCTTCTAAAGATTTTAGTGTCATCGTCCTCTTTGTTAGAAGAACAACGTCTAGACTGATCCTCAGGAGTAAGGAGTTCCTCAATGGTCAGGAACATGTGTTTCATCATCTTCCTGTGGCAGATGAAAGGTGGATGCAATTTGTATCTCAAGTTAGGTCTCTTGGACATTCCCTCTGGGCACTCTGAGTAGTCAGGTAAAAAAGCCCAACTACCCTGACACCTTCATCCTGGCTGGTGGTTCCCTAGGTAAATGCTCTGGTCAGCAGTCCCAACCAAGCTCAGCTTCCTGTCACCCCTGCCAAGGTGACAGGGCTTCATTTGAAGCCACCTTGGACCCTCCAGATTAACTTGCTCACTGACTGAACTATACCAAGTGACTTCTATTCATGCCACATACAACAGAATAATCACCTGGACTAGCTTGAATGCTTTACCTACAAATCAAGAGATACTAGAAAATGGTTGTTCTTTAAGCACATAAGTTGTGGGGTAGTTTGCTAGGCAGCAATGGGTAACTAGTACTTTCTCCCCTGAATGTAGAAATTTCATGGTTTTATTCTTCTAATATTTCATACCCATTTTCATGTCAGCAACACTAATATTATTTTTAATAATATTATATCATTATATTTTAAATATATTATATTTAAAATATTATATATAGTATTTTATATATAATATTTAGTATTATATTAAATATTATATTTTAAATATAAGTTTAAAACTCTATTTTCTATGGCATGAACTGGGATACAGAAACATTTGTTCATCAGGTGAAATAGGATGTAAAAATGTCCCATTGGCCATTTTATTAAGTGAATTCACAGATTCAGTTCAACTACAAAAAAAAATTCCTGGCAGAAGAAATGGATTCTTCATAGAATGAAGGACGAAGGTGTTGCCCTTGCCCAGTTTTACTTATAAAGGATAAGACACTGAAACTTTTCTTCAGGGACAGGGCAGTGGAGGGGAAGGAACATTAGGGAGACAAGAGTTCAAAGTACATTAGGCAATTTACAAGTTTATCAGATAACAAAATTCCTGATTTCTTCAAGTCTTTTGTTTTTTGTGTGTTTTTCCCCCAAGTGAGCAATGTGTTTCTTGCCACAGCCATCATCACTATTTCATACTTGCATATATAAGATAAAATCTTGGCTCATAAGCTGAAGATAAGAAGAAATATGAAGAGATGTAGTAGAATGTGAGCTGTGAGCTACATTTCTATGTGAATTTGAAAGATGAGAATTCTTATCAAAGAACACAGCTCACAAAGATTACTGTTCTTCAAAGTAGTGATTTCCAAACCAGTTATGCATCAGAAGTGCCTAGAAAGTTTTTCAAAATACTTTGTTTCAAAAATTCTGATGTGGGATCTGAGAATATGTATGTGTGTATTAGACATGGCTCAGTGGGGAAACAAAGCAAATTTAAAAAAAAACAGAAAAAAAGTAACTCAAACAGACAAGCAAACAAGAGTTTATTAATTTATGTAACTGAATAGTCCACCTTTTAGATACTTCTATTGGGTTCTACTTGCTACTTATGAGTAACTTCAGTAGTGCCAATTCTTTGCTTTTCAGTTGCAGGACTCACCTACTGACTTCCCACAGTCAAAGGTGAGTTTCTTCTCCGGTCTCTGGCCCTTGCATGCCTCCCAACAACCCTCCTCATACTTTCAAATATTGTTCAGTATCGAGGTGATGTTTCTACAGCTACGTAGCTGTTGCTTGTATACACGCCATGTAAGTACCTTCTTATATTCATAGGTAAGCTCTCAATGTCTCTTAGAAGTGCCAGTGTTCCCTCAGTTTGTTCAAATACATTGTCTTCAATGAATTCCATCTTTTTTCATCTGGGCTGTTTGTCCTCTAAGGCAGCTAACCTTTTGGGATCTCCCTTTGCCTCTCTCTTCTAATCATTTTCTTGCTTTCTGGCCCCTATGTCTTGCTCTTTTTTGATTTCCTCCTCTATTTGGGTAAATGGAGGATAATATTTTGAGACATAGCACAGTTGAAAAGCATTGTTAGATACACCTAGTTGTGATAGACAGCTAACTGAATTTAGAATTAGAAATTGGAAATCTTCTTCTCTTGGAATTTTAAGGCAGATTGCCATTGTCTTCTAGCTTCCAGCATTGGCTATTGTTCAAGTTCAATGCCATTGTGATCCATGATCTCTTACATGAAATGTATTTTTTTCTTGAGGACCTTATAGGACATGTATGTCCTTATCTTCTCACCCAAATATTTGAAATTTACAGTTATGTGGCTTGGTTTAGTTTTATTTTGATTCATTTTGCTGTTGGGGAACTTTATAATATAAAAACTCTTCAATTATTTCTTTGATGATTCTTTTGTTTCCTCTCTTTGCATCTAAAAATTTGGCTTTCCCAGATGAATACTCTGATTTTCTTATGTTTTCTCTATTATTTTTTACTCTGTCTTGTGCTTTATCTATAGGCAGATTTCAACATTAAAATCCCACCCACATTTCTAATGCAGTGTTAAATTTCTACCATTATTTTTAAATTCCAAAATTCTTTTGGTTTTCTCTTTTTAAAAATAATGTTACTATTTTATGAATAAAACCTTTTCTATTTTCATCTAATGTTAAGTGGGGCTTTTTGTTTTGTTTTCAATTGTGTCTCTCACTCTACATGGTTTCTGCAAAGTTATGAGCTTAGATTTCTTTTGTGTTCAAGGCTTTCCTCAAACCCCTGATGCACTTTGAGTCTTAGGTATTATCGCCATTCACCAAATCTTGTTCTCTCTCCCCATTACAGTATAGTGGATGGCCTCCACTGACAGCCAACTTCTCCTCGCCTTTTTCTACTCCCCCCACCCCCACCTTGAATGTGGACTGATGAACTGGGCAGAAGGGCCACCAGTCTCAGAGGGAGGCCTTAAGAGCCTGACAACTTGCACTTAAATTCTCTTGAAGTGTTCTTACTAGCATGTGAGGAAGCCCTACAGGACTGCAGAATAGTGGATCAGCCAATGAAAGAGAAACAAAGTGCTCCAATCAACAGCTGACATCAACTGTCATTCATGGGAAAGAGGCGATATCTTGGCTATTTCAACTTTTACTAAGTTCTTGGTTGAATGCAGCCACCTCAGTGATTCTGGCTGACACTGCAAGAGTAGAAGAATCACTGTATTGAGCCTAGGCAACCTTTAGAATCATGACAAAGAATACTTCCATATATATTGTATTAGGTCACTGAGCTTAGGGGCAACAGATAACTGATGTAGTGGATATATATTCCCACTTTATGACATCAGGCTTAGATAGATGATATGCTTAACCAATAAAATGTCGGCAGAAGTGATGTCTGTCTCATCTGAGCCTTAAAAATCATTGCATGGTTTGCCATGGTTTGCCATGGTTTGCCATGGTTTGCCTCTCTGCAAAAAAGTCAGCAATATTCCAGGCAGTGGCTATTCCCCAGTTGCCTGGATCTCAAATTGAAGCTGACTTTGAGCAGAGCACTGCATTTCTGTAACCCGCTGAGACTGGGAGATCATGTGTTATTCCAGCAAAACCTAGCCTTTCCTGCCTGATACAGACATTGAAGAGTTAATGTGAAACTTGTGCACAGGTGTGGGGTTCACTGAAGGATAACTGCCAGGTGCTCTCTAGCTCCTTCAGAAGTGAAGCTCTTATTTCACTGGCTGCTAGGAGTGCTGCCCGCTGACAGTCCTCAGCTGTCACTCCTTGCTGGAAACTGTCCTCAGTTGGGGAAAACCTTTGCCAAAGCCCCCTCCTTGGGTGCAACCTGTGTCCAATGATTAGTCAGCACAAAGGCACAGAAACTCAAATCCCTGGTCATAATGCAGGACAACTTTGATGGACCATCCCTGTTTTAAATCTCCCATGTTATCATCTTGAGATGTGATCACAGCCCAACCAACTCTTCCCAATCCTGTTTTTCTCCTCCACTTCTTCCCATAGGTGTGTTCCCATGAGTGTTCCTGACCCTATTTTACTTCCTGAAAGGTAATTTCCATTTCAGAGTCTATTTCCTCAGGAAACTAACCTACAATAGATTTTTATTTACTTATTTTTAGAGAGAGGGGAAAGGAAGGAGAAAAAGGGAGAGAAACATCAATGTGTGGTTGCCTCTCACGCACCCCCTACTGGGGACCTGGCCTGAAACCCAGGCATGTGACCTGACTGGGAATGGAACTGGTGAGCATTTGGTTTATAGGCTCGTGCTCAATCCACTGAGCTATACCAGCCAGGTCCTAAAACTTTTTTATTAAAAAAAATTTAGGGAGTATCTAATATTAGTATCTTTAGGAATTTACCTTGGATTGGTTGAATTCCTCAATAAAGAATTTTCTATTATCATGCTTAAGAGTAGAGGTCAGATTGTGGGTGCTCTGCGAGCAGAATCTAGGAAAAAAACTGTTGGATATTGACAATTATGTTTTCAGCCTTCCCTTTCCTATCCCTATTCTCAGTACAGTATCCTGGCCCTCAGTGGTGCCCAACATTCTCCAGGCCAAAAGCCTTTGTTTTACTCTCCACAAACAATAAACTCCCCGTCTTTAGCTGTGATGCGGAAAAGGGAACAAACCCGTTGTATGCAATGAGTTAGAGGATCTGGGAGCTCTTTCTACTTAAAGGTACTTTTCGTCACCACAGTTTTTGCACTATTTTTACTTTCATTTCCAGAAGCACCTGGTTTCCAGAAACACTAGTGTCTAAGTCTATGATGGAAGTCAAGTGGTTTTGCAGCTTTCCTTCTCTTTCCAACTTCCAGAATTTTGTTATTGTGGCTTCTTCTCCCAGTAGCTCCTCTCCCTGTGTATTTGTGGCTTCCAACGATGGTCACAAACTTCCCCTCCCCTGTCATGTGACCTTATGCCATCTGACTTTGCCACTCTTCCCCAGTGCCTACGCCACACCAACTGTTAAACATGTTGGATGGGCACCTGCTCAGTCTATTCAGTGTCAACTCAGTTGCTGATTGTGGTTGTTGTGCTCTGTAGCCTTCCTTTTCTAGAATGAAGCGGAGCCATTTTGAATGGTTAACAAATGCACTCCTAGTGGCCATCTGTCTAAGAAACAGCATTATGGTTACTGAAGAATTTTACTAGGCCAACTTTTAGAAGCACCACTGTAATTTTGAAAAACAGCTATTAATCAAAAGACACCTTGGTGCTTTCAACTCAAGCCTAGCTAGTATATTGTGTAGGTGCTTCTCACCTCTCATTACTGTATAGCAGATCTGCATTCAAAGGATATAGATACATGGCTGTTTGAAAATAAAATAGAACCAAGTCATATTCCACACCAGATAGTTAACATCTAAAAAATCTTTTGTGTTTGTTTAGCCCCATATGAATTTAAAGAAGTTTTGCTGTGTTAACTATGGCAAAAGCTGAAGCCATTGTTATAAGATTACTTTTAATGTGATAGTAAAAGTATTTTAATGTGTTGTAATTGCAGGCTCTTCTTAACAGTTGCTTAAAAAAATCTCAAATATGATAACATTGTAATCCCTGGTTGTACATTAAGACCATACTCTTCCCAAGATGCTAATGCATAAAGTAGAGTAGTAATAATAGCTGCTTGAAAATGTGTGCTCAGGGAAGAATGTAACCTTTTAAAATTACTTACAAATGGAAACCCATGTGTTAGGATTGCCAAAACCCATTTCATCACAACTAAAACTAATTTTCTATTTTTGCAAATATAATTACAAAAATGTCAAATGTATTCCACGTAGCAAACTTCAGATAAAGTTTCCTAATTTCACATAATATCATGGATGGCACTTCATAAACTATTTCTTTAACACAGTAGATTTCAAACTTTCTATAAGAGATGGAGTCTGTCTTCAAAGAAAAGCTTTGGCAGAAGAGTAACGAATACAATACCAATTATAAAAAAAGCTTTTCTTTAGTTAGAGTGATGAGGTAAAGGCCTAGAATACTGCCCAACAGATTCTGATTCCAATTTCTACTATCAGTCTATTCAGAGATTCCATGAGAAACTTCGGAGAAATTGCTAATACTTTTATGTTTTATTTGTTTATTTAATCTTCACCCAAGTATATGATTATTGATTTTGGAGAAAGGGGAAGGGGAGGAGGGAGAGAGAGAGAAAGAAAGAGAAACATTGATGTAAGAGAGAAACATCAATTTGGCTGCCTCCCGCGTGCACCCCAAGCAGGGAACAAAACTGCCACCTACGTGTATGCTCTGACCAAGAATCGAAGCTGCAGTCTTTTGGTGTATGGGATGACGCTCCAACAAACTGAGACAAGCCGGCCAGGGCAAATGACTAGTACTTTTCAGATGCTTAATACCACTGAAATCTCATTTACTTGGTGTTTATAATATATGAGGGTGAGCAAAATTAGGTTTAGAGTTGTGACTATGCAATATATGGAGTTTATTATTGTATTTTTATTTACTTGCATTATTATTTATTGATTTATTATTGCATTTATTATTATTATTAACCTATTTGTGTTCACCCTTGTATAAAAACTGTTTAATAATCTGGAAAGTAGGAGAACCCTAAGGATTGTAACATAGACATAACATTTTATTCTCTTACTTAATATAACTATCCAGAGGCAGGTAAGGAGATCAAAATAGGTATGAAAACGCCACAAAGTTCAACTGGGACCTAAGCCTCTTCTATATTTCTTCTCTGCTACCCTTGGGTATAGGCTACTATCATCAAGGTCACCATATGGTCCAACATGACTGTTAGAGATCTATTTATCTTACCTTTATTCCAACAATAGAAAGGAGGAAAGAAAAAAAAGTTCACCTTAGCCACCTACTGCCTTTTAGGAAGCCTTCCCACAAATTCCTTCTAATAATTATAGATACTTGGCCAGAATTTAGACACCTGGTCACAGATGCAATATATGTTTTCAAGTCTGGAGTTTGCGAAGTCTGGAGTTTGATTTTACCTAACTCTCAAGCAATTAAGTCATGCTGTTTCTGTTTCATGGATGCTGACAGAAGACTAGAGACTGCTGGGTCTTTATTAATCACGGTACGGCATGTTTGTGTAGATTGCCTTGCACCTGAAGTCCCTAGGGATTGACGGGAATGATGCCAGGGGCCTGGTTGAAAGCCTGCGTATGCAATGTGTTACATTACAAGACGAGAGCACTGAATTTGAGGAAACCCAATATTTTATAGGTAGCACTTGGCAAGGCTGCTCTCAGTCCTACTTGCTGCAAAAATAGGCCTGAAAAATGAACTGGGCCCATAGCTTTCATGGCACACTCACCAAGAACACGCAGGCGTGCTTAGGGCCTGTGGGGGATTGCCTTTGCCAACATGCAGAGCCACCCTAAAAATGCAGGGTTCTATCACTGAAGAAGGAGGAAGGAACAAAACTGTTATGAAATGGTATCTTCTAACTGATGCTTTCTCTAACTTCTGAGACTTATATTTTAAATAATGATTTTAATTTAAAAAAGTTAAAACAACCCCATATATTCTAAAGTATTAAAATAGGTATATTATTATAATGCAGCAGTTTGGCTAGATTGCAGCTGGAACTTGAATACTCAATATATGTGGAAGGCATTCTTTCCTAAAGAAATTTTGATTCATAAGGTAATTGGGAGCAAAAAAAAAGAGAGAAAATTTTGCTTGTTTATTTATTTTTTATTTTGTGGGAATGGATTGTTCTGATTGTGTGTTTGAGGTGAGGAGAAGAGGTGAGCATCCTTGAGAAGCGGGATGTTCTCTCCTCATGTCCCCAGCCTCACCACTTGATTTAATGTGGCTACAAGGGAGATTAGAATAACATCAAGGATTTTTGTTCCTCTAAGGCTTTCTTAGCCAGTACCATACTTTATATCATTGCTACATAGAAATGAATACTATTCTAACACTCTTGGAAAAGTGGATGAAACTAGTCATGACTAAGGAAACCAACAGAGGGCCTCTTTATGCCCACACCGACCCTGCTCAGCCACCCAGAGAGTGAGGGGCTAAATCTCTGATCGTGTATGGCATATGTTCAGGTGGGAAGCTCCCTCTTAGACCAAGTGCATTAGCAGTGCTGAGAAGAGGACCTAGGATGTCCCACCCAGTTGACTTCCCACACAGCGCATCCTTGCAAGGCACCCTAAGGTTCAGGAGGCCACAGCAGAGACTCTCCATGTCCAGCAGAGCGGTATCCCCGCAGGTAGAACCATCAGCCAAAGGAGCATTGACAGAAGTTCTAGAAAAAGACTGCACGGGTTATGTCCCTGCGCCTAGATGACTCACCACCAGACAGGGGACAACACAAAATAATAAGAGAGGCTGCAGTCCTGCATAGGCAAACAGATTCTAAAAGGCATTATAAATCCGATATTGCTGATTGTGTGGTACTGGTGAAGTATCAGAAACCTATCATAGATCCAGTATTCTATATCAACAGTGTTAATGCAAGGACTGGATCAATAATATTTTACATTATACGTTGGAATTTACGTGTACTTAGGATTTTGTATGTCTGTGATAGCTCTACTTACTTGCACTAACAGACACATGAGCGCATATGTAAGTTCTAGGAGAATGTACTTTAGGCTTCAAACCTAGCTCTTATTTAGACATCTTAGTGGAACTTGCAGAAGAGAACTAAAGTACTTTGATAAAATGCCATAACTTGAAAACGCTTAACTTGGAAGAATATATTCAAATTCATTTTGCCTTTCAACTGAAATTTCTAGAGAGACATTTGTTACGAAGCCTATTTAAGATGTTGCAAAATAAAGAGTATAAGCTTTATAAGTGTCACTCTAGGGCTATAATATTTTTGACCATCAAGAACCAAATATAATTATTCTATTCAACAAAGTATTTGTGCTGCAAAGAAAAAACTCTAACTTGCAAATTATTACGTTTCCCATGCAGGACAACACAGTAAACCCAAGAAACCATCAATGTTAGAAACTGGAAATTATACAAAGTCAAGAAACCATGAAGCTTCACTTTTGCACATTGCAATGATATGTTTTCATAAAGAAAATTATCTAGATTGTTCCCATTATTAAAAATCAGTTTCTCAACATAGTATGAAATCCATTCCTTAGTTTAATTCTATGTGAATTAACATGAACAATTTCATTTTTTCAAAATATTTTAATCCATGAACATAGGTAATAATGACTACATGTCATTACCACCTGAGTTTTAAAATATATGTATTTTTCTTTACCTCCCACACAACCATCCCAATCATCTCAATTTGCCTGGGATGTCCCCAGTGTTACTACTGAGTGCCCTGCCCCCAGAGGAAACCCTCCGTAGCCATCAAACAGGGACAGTTGCTTATTCTACCTCACAATAGAACGCGAGCTCTGTGACAGCAAGGCTGATTTTTCCCACCATTATGTGTCTCCTCAGCAATTACAACAGTGCCCAGCACTTGGTAGTAGCATAATAAATATTTGTTGAATGAACGAATGGTGTGCAAGATCACAGAAAAAGTATAGTGGGAAGAAATCAGCAATAAAAGATGAAAAAAAAAACGTAGATGCCAGTACAATTCTCATTTTGCATCGGGTCCAGGCAGAAAAACAGAACCTATACCAGCTAGTTTAGAAGGCATTTAGTATGAGAAATGAGCTACACAGATATCAGGAAAACCAAAGAGGGAGTGGTAAGATGTCTCACATATTAACTACATCAGGAAGCCTCTAGTGACCTTAGGGGGAAGGCGCAGAGGTATAAGTATAAGGCAGGTTAACCAGAGCTCACCAGCAGTATGAATGGAGGTCTCTGTATTCATCCAGAGGCAGCAGGAAACTCCAAGGAGATAGGCACTGCCGGAAGCTGCCCAAAGCAGAGAGAAAGAGGGCAAACTGGTTTCTGCCTCTGTCCTTCCATTGTGGAATTGAGCTGGAAGCCAGTTGACCAAGGATTCTGCAAAATGTTGTTGGCAAATGTAGGCAAGAAATACGCCTTTTGCAGTTCCATACAAATGTCAGGTTTGTGTGTTCTATTAGGTTGCCCTGGGTAGTCAGACATTTTTATAGTGTTAGTTCTTCCAATCCCTGAGCAAGTAATACCTTACCATTTATTTTTGTTTTCAATTTACATCATCAACTTCTTCACTGTGCATTCGTCTTTCGCCTCCTTGGTTAAATTTATTCTTAGGTATTTTAGTCTTTCTGATGCAATTTTAAATGGGGTTATTTAACTTCTCTTTCTGATAGGTCATTATCTGGTTCATTGGTAGTGGTTTGAACCAAGTCATTAGCAACTGCAGCACAATGTTCCTTCTGTTCTAGTAGCAAGAGCCACAGGATGAATTTTGCCAGGACACATTTCATGCCAAGATCCTGCATCAAAATCTCAGATAGTTTTTGGCATTCCCAGATCAGCTTCTAGTTCTCACACTGTCAGTGGCTGACCTTTGTTGATTGTGGCCCATATATGTTCAACACCCTCAGGTGTTCGGCTTATTGCACACCTACCAGAATGTGCATTACTTTCTACAGATTCTCAACTATCTTTCAAGGATTTGTGCCACATTTTTTTTTGCACTGCACCCATTGTATCAACCCCCAAAACCTTCTGAATCATCTGCATAGTTTCTGTGGAGGAATGTTCAAGCTTAATGCAAATTTGAGGCAGACTCATCACTCTACTTGCTCATTTTGAATATGATGGCCACACTACACATGCTCACTCAACAACTTCTACCACCCCCACTGACTAGTACAGTGAAGTCATCATTGTTCACACATGCGCATTCCAGTCCACTCTCCTTGGCTGCCAGGTTACATAGATGTTGTGCAAACCATTCTTGTTACATTAAAAATAGCTGGACTTTTTCTGGACAGACCACACAATATCTTATCCTCTGCAAACAATGACAGTTTTACTTTATATCTGGATGCCTTTTATTTCTTGTTCTTATCTAATTGGTCTAGCTAAGACTTCCAATACTAAATTGAAATAAGTGGTGAGAGTAGGTATCCTGGTTTTATTTCTGATCTTAGAGGAAAATTTTCAGATTTTCACCACTAAGCATAATGTTAACTGTGAGCTTGTTATGTATGGCCCTATTATGTTGAGGAATTTTTGTCTATACCCACTTCATTAAAAGTCTTTATCATAAACAGATATTAAATTTTGTTATATGCTTTTTCTGCATGTGTTTAGATGATATCATTTTTATGTCTCATTTCATTAATGTGCTGTATCACATTGATTGATTTACAGATGTCAAACCATCTTGGATTCCCTGGAATAAATCTTACTTAATCAAGGTGTATGATCCTTTAAAGGTATTGTTAAATTTGGTTTGTTAATACTTTATGAGGATTTTTGCCTCTGTTTTCATCAGGCATATTGGTCTGTAATTTTCTTTTCTTGTTTTCCTTTTCTGGCTTTGTTATCAGGGCAATGCTGGCCTCATAAAATGAGTTTGGGAGTGTTTCCTCATTTTCTATTTTTTGGAAGAGTTTGAGAAGGATTAGTATTAATGCTTAATCCTTTCAGTATTTGAGAGAATTCACCAGTGAAGCTATCTAGTTCTGGACTTTGGCTTGTTGGGAGGTGTTTTTTTTTTGGTTTTGTTCTTGTTTTGTTTTGCTTTTCTTATTAGATTACTGCTTTAATATAAAAGGATACAACTCAAGAAGTGTTGGGAGGTTTTCAATGACCAAATTTAATCTTCTTACTGGTAGTCAGTGTGCTCAAGTTTCTACTTTTGCATGCTTTAGTCTTAGTCTATTTCTCTTGAAATAAACCCAAATATTAAAGTGTCTCCTCTCTTTGTGTCATTTTAATCCATAGTGATAATTCCATTCACCCCACATTCAGGGCTAGCTGAAAATAAGTGTAAATTGTGGTCACTGGGTGCTATTTGTAGCAATTGCTTTGTTTCCAACTTACTCGTGCTCTGCTCCAGTTCCTTCCCCACTCCAGTTTCTGCACTGATCCTGACACCCAAACGCCCTTCCTGTTTGCTACTCTGCTTCGGCCTCTGGACTTGCTTTTCCAGGCTTGACTCAGTCACGCCTTTGTCTTCATCCACTGGAGAAAGCTTTGATGAGCTGACTGTGCCTTGATCTTGCTGTGCTCTACTCAGCACTGATTTTTTTTTTTTTTGGCACTGCGTCATCATTTTATATGGAGAGAAGAAAAAGTGTGCAAAACCCATTCAAAATAATTCTATTGTACTTGAAAAAAAGACTATGGAATTAGGAAAATGTATTTGTTTACGAAAATCCACAAAGATATAGGCAAGGATGATGACGTTGAAACGGTCTTTGGAAATAATGTCTAGAAAGTTAGGCAATTTTCATAGACCTCTGAAAAGCCAGAACCCCTTTCCTCTGGGACAACCTGAAGGGTCACCTTGGTTCCAGAGCACCCTGCAGCTCTGCTGAGGGCTTTGTCTCAATGCTGTAACACTCAACACCTTCCTTTGCCTGCCTCTTTTTCTTGTACAGCCCTTTCACCCAGGTGTTGATTTCAAGGCCATTTCCCAATATACTTCAAGCTCCCCAGGGAATCCGAGTGTCATCACATTTTGATGACAAAATGTATACATGTAAATTCTATTTTGACAAAGTAGCTACAACCAAAAAGTTAAGTTTTGCAGGTACAATTATTTTAATAAAGAAATAACTTGTTTTTGTCTAAAGGCTTTGAAGAAACCTACCTCTAAATAAAAAAATAAACACCAAAGCAGAGAATAATAAATAAAATTTACAAAAAATTTTTTACAGAAAGAAGATTGAGAAGAAATAATCAGGGAAGAATTATTTCAAGAGAAAATAAAATTTCAGGTAGGAGACATTATCTGAAATTGTTCATTGGATCTGAACTATTCAGACAATCTGTTACAGAAGTTGGTTGGGTAAAATGGCAACAGAGCAATGAAAAAATGAAATGTTTACGGGTGGGTCAGAGTTTGTGTTTTTCTATGATCACATATTGCTCTGCAGAGAGGTCGGATGTGGAAGAAAAACACTACCTGCAAAACGTGAAAAGAAGCAAGAAGATATATAGACACAGACCACTAGTAAATCAAGTCAGAGGGGTTGAGCAAATAAGAAACTATAGCCAATTTTAGTAGTTTTCTCTATTTTCACTGAGGGGAAAGAAATTACCCCAGAACTTAATTCTGGGAGTGTATATGCCCAGTTCACACCAAACTGTGTATGTGCACAGAGTGATCCAATAGGGCTCAGAATGGGGCATCTAATATTTCCCAGACATACAATCTCTGAACCAGGAGGTCGTGGAGGATGCTGGTATTAGAATGACGGTGATGTTGGTCATGGCGGTGTGTAGTAGTGGAGGTGACAGGAGAAATGGTAGTTGTGGTGTTGGTAGTAGAGGGGGTAGGAATGGGAAATTCTTGACAGTACAGTCCTCCCTGTAAGTAGCATTTAGAGGTAGTGAGAGCTATTTCATTGGGGCCCCTGAGAAGCCCTGAAATCAGAGGTAATAGTGTTACCGAACAGAGGTCCAAGGGGGGGGGGCAATACTTGGCCCAGGGAGGGATGCCAAAAAATGCCAGAGAACAACAGGGGTCCCTCCCAAGGATGGTATACTAATACCTACTGGGCTTTTCTGTCCGCGGCCAATTGGAAAGACATCTCTCAATGCCAGAGATTTGTGAAAAGGAAACAAAATGTTTATTTAATGCTATTCAGGCCTAATGCCTTCCTTAAAATATTAAAGTCTTTAAAGGTATACACCTACACACACACACACAGTGCTCCCTTCTCCCACTGTCCCAACTCCGGGTACCGTAAATCAGGAAAAGAGCACACGTCCATTTTTCCAGGCCACTGGCACCGTCAGCTGTGTCACGGTCCAGGCAGGATCTCCAATTAATCCAAGGTCATGTGGCACCTTCCACTGGCAAGAGTTCTTTGTACCAAGTTCCTGTCAAAGACTACTGCTTTCTAGGCCATGCAGCCAAAGGGAGCACCCCAAAGCTGCGCGGGCCTCTTCTACCAAAGCTGCAGGGGTCCACATTCCACCAAAAGTACGTGGCTTTCTTCGAAATTTACTCGATATCAAATATAAACAAATTCATACTTGTTCATAAACCGTAGCATGTTTTTCAACAATTTGACTATTTCATGAAGACCATGGCATGTACCACAGAGATAAAGAGCCAATATAAAGACAAAAATGTTGAGGCAAAGTCCTCTAAAGTAGAAACTCAAATCTTCCCTCGAAAATAATGTTACCAATTATGTAAATTTTCTCTTGTCAAATTTTTCATTGTCCTTTTCAATTTTGCAATCTCATTACTGAACTAAGATTATTAATAATGAATCATGTTCATTCATTTTCTATACTTTTTAAATAATATATAATGTCTACGTCCTTGAAAAAGCTCATCCTGTTGCAGCAAAGATAAGAGCCTTCAGAGGGTAATTATTCAGTTTGTGAATAATTAGAATCTTTCAATTGTTCCATGTATATTCTATTTTATTTCAACAATCATTATCACAATGGGAAGATTAATAACTAATAGTAGGAAGGCAAAGACTTTAAAATCTATAAATAATAATGTAATGCAGCATATAATTTTAAAGTGTTTTACTTCTCTATTCTCCTCTTCACTACTCTTTTTAATCCAAGTGTCCAACTTTCTCTAAGTAACCAGCATTTTAAAACTATAAATGAGAAAGCAGATCTGATAATTCACTTAGCACTTTATCATACTTAACCTAATAGGTGGCCTCTGGCTAACTAATTACATCTTTTTAAACAGAACTTTGGGAAAGAAACGCATCTTACAACCAATACTGTTTTGCTTTTAAGAATTCAATTTGAAAGGACAGATTCCATAAAATCCACAATTGTTGGTAGGTGTAAAAAATGCAAATAAGTTCAGATTCTATTAAAACAAAAAACAATCTACAAATTCCATTCAGATTATGTTTTGGATTATTTAATATTCTTGCTTTCCCAAAGTTAAAGTATCTAATTAAAGAATTCTTCTGTTAGGTGAGAAAAAATAGTAGGGAGGGGGCACCATTTTTTAAATTTCATTTTTAATTATAGTTTACATCCAGTATTTTGTGTTAGTTGCAGGTGTACAGCCTAATTGTTAGACAGCCATATACTTTATAGCAGGGGTGTCAAACATTTTCACCAGGTGCCACATTAGCCTTGCAGTTGCCTTCAAAGGGCTGAATGTAACTTTAAGACGGTATAAATGTCACTGCTCCTGAACAGGTAAGTGAGAGCTCGGGGCTGCCGTTGGGTAGAAGAAATGAGGTGCCAGGCCAGATAAAACCAGGTGGGCCTTGTGTTTGCCACCTGTGCTTTATAGTATTATCTCCAATACTTCAGGAAACCACCTGGCACCACACATAGTTATCCCAATATTATTGACTATATTTCCTGTGCTGTACTTCACATCCCATGACTGTTTTGTAACTGTCAGTTTGTTAATGCTGTTACCTTTTCACCCAGGCCCCCCAAACCCACTCACTTCTGGTAAGCATCAGTCTGTTCTCTGCAATTAGAGTCTAATTCCACATATAAGTGAAATCATAGGGTACTTGTCTTTTTCTGAAAGATTTACTTCACTTAGCACATACCCTTCAGGTCCATCCATGCAGTCACAAATGGTAAGGTTCCACTCTTTTTGTGGCCAAGTAATATTCCATTGCATATATGTACCACCACTGTTTTATTCACTCATCTATTGATGGGCACGGGAGTTGGTTACACACATTGACTACTGTAAATCACACCACAATAAGCATTGGGTTGCATATATTCTTTCAAATTAGTGTTTTGGGGTTTTTTTTGATATACACCCAGAAGTAGAATTGCTAAATCATAAAGAAGTTCCATTTATATTTTTTATTTGAAACTTCATACTGTTTTTCATAGTGGCTGCACCAATGTGCATTTCCACCATTGTGCACAAGGATTTCCTTTTCTCCACATTTTCACCAACACTTCTTTGTTGGCTTATTAGTGATAGCCATTCTGACAGTTTGAGGCAATATCTTATTCTGGTTTTAATTTGCATTTCTCTGATGATTAGTGATGTTGAGCATCCTTTTATATGTTTATTGGCCATCTGTATGCCCTCTTTGGAGAAGTGCCTATTCAGGTGCTCTACCCACTTTTTAATTGGATCATTTGGTTTTTTTTGGTATTGAGTCATGTAGTTCTTTATAAATTTTGGATATTAACCATCATCAGGTGTATCATTGAAAAAAATATTTTTTTCCCTTTAGTAGGTTGTCTTTTTGTTTTGTTGGTGGTATCCTTTGTGGAGTAAAAACTTTTTTGTTTGATGTAGTCCCATTTTTTTTCTTGTTTCCTTTGTCAGAGGAGATATGTCAGAAAATAGTGCTGAGAGAAATGTCAGAGATTTTACTACCTATGATTTCTTCTAGGAGTTTTGTGGTTTTGAGTCTTACAGAAATTTACTAATCCATTTTGAGCTTATTGTTGTATATGGCATAAGAAGGTGGTGTGCATATCTGTCCAATGTTCCCTATTGTGTGTTATTGCCTCCTTTGTCATACATAGATTGGCCATATAGGTGTGGGCTTATTTCTGGGTTCTGTATTCTGTTCTCTTGATCTGTGTGTTTTATGAAAGTACCATGCTGTTTTGATTAGCATATCCTAGCAGCATAGTTTGATATCAGGTAGTATAATACCTCAAACTTTTTTCTCCTTTCTCAAGATGCTGTGGCTATTTAGCATCTTCGTGCTTCCACATACATTTTTGGATTATTTGCTGTAATCCTGTGAAATATGCATTGGTATTTTGGTGGGAATTGTGTTGAATCCATAGACTGCTTTGGATAGTATGGATATTTTAATAATGTTAATTCTTCCTACCCGTGAGTACAGTATATGCTTCCATTTATTTCTATTTTCATAAATTTCTTTCTTCAGTGTATGAAAATATTCAAAGTACAGGTCTTTTACCTCCTTGGTTAAATTCATTCCTAGGTATTTTTCTCTATAATTGTAAATGAGATTGTTTTCTTAGTTTCTCTGATTGCTTATTATGGATATATGAAAATATAGCTAATTCTGAATATTTACTTTGTATCCTGCTACTTCACTGAATTCATTTATCAGTTCTAGTAGTTTTTTGTGGAATCTTTAAGATTCTCTGGTATAGTATTGTGTCATCTGCAAATAAAGGCAGTTCTACTTCTTTCTTTCCAATTTAAGTGCCTTTTAATTCTTCTTCTTGTCTGATTGCTGTGGCTAGGACTTCTAGTGCTATGTTGAATAAGAGCAGTAAAAAAGGACATTACTATTTTGTTCCCGATCTTAAGAAAAATACTTTTAGTTATAAAGCTATAATTAAAACATAATATGGATAAAAGAGATGAGACACATGGGATATGATCCAGCAACAGGCACTATAATATGTGACTTTAATATATGATCACAGAAGCATTATCATTTTCAACTGGGACATTTGCTATCTTGAAGCTTTGACTAAGTCCTATATCTCAAGACCCAGAGACATTTCACCCACATATTGTAGACAGGAGTACTAGCCACATCCCCATGGTACTTATTGAGAATTGCAGTACTGATCCTGACACTCTTCATTTATCATTGACTTCTAGGCTATGGTTTTTAAAAAGTAGAGATTCTATTTTGAGTTTAATCTCATGTGTGGTATAATCTAGTTTCATTTTTTAAAAACATCTGTCCCATTTTCCCAACACCATTTATTGAATAAACTATCTTTAGCCCATTATATATTTTTGCCTACTTCGTCAAATATTAACTGACTATAAAGGTGTGTGGGTTTATTTTTGGGCCCTCTGTTCTGTTCCATTGATCTATATGTCTATTTTTTTTATGACAGTACCATGCTGTTTTGATTACTATGACCTTGCAGTATAGTTTAGTATTAGGTAGCATGATTCTTCCAACTTTGTTTTTCTTTCTCAAAATCGCTGTTGCTATTCAGAGTCTTTTGTGGTTCCATATACATTTTTGGAATATTTTTTTCTAGTTCTGTGAAATACACCATTGATATCTTCATAGGAATTGTGTTGAGTAAATTGCTTTGGAGAGTGTGGACATTTTAATAATGTTAATTCTTGCTATCCATGAGCCTAATATATGCTTCCACTTATTTATATCTTCTTTCTTTGGTGTCTTCTAATTTTAAACTTAAATGTTAGACTCAAAACTATAAGAATTCTAGAAGAAAACATATAGGCAGTAAAATCTTGGATATTTCTCATAGCAATATTTTTTCCAATATACATGTGTCTTCTCAGGCAAGGGAAACAAAATAAAAATAAACAAATGGCACTGCATCAAACCAAAAAGTTTTTACGCGGCAAAGGAAACCATGTAAACACTAACTAGAAAGAATGTAAGCACCACTATGTTCACTGCAGCATCATTTACAGTCACCGAGATACGGAAGCAGCCCAAGTGTCCATCAGTAGATGAGTGGATAAAACAGCTGTAGTACATTTACACAATGGAAACTACTCAGCGGTAAAGGAGAAGAAAATTTTACCCTTCGTGGCAGCATGGACAGACCTGGAGAACATTATGCTAAGTTAAATAAGCCAGTCAGAGAAAGACAAGTATCATATGATTTCATTCATATTTGGGATCTAATGAACAAACTGAATTAATAAGCAAATAAGACAGCCTCATAGATGGAGAGCAGGATGAGAGCTCTAGGGAGGAGGTGTGTGGCAGGGGGCTGTTGAGGGACTAAGCAAAAAAAAAAGAAAAAATGAAAGAACTCATGAACATGGACAACAGTGTAGTAATTGGGAGGTCAGGTGGGTGGGTGGAGGTGGGAGGAGGTATAGGGGAATAAATGGTGATGGAAGAAAATGAATTAAAACAAAAAAGAATAGGAATTCAAAGGAGGGTTTTCAGAATGAGGCTTTCTTTAAAGAAAACTGCACACTCAGTAAGAGCACTGTATATTTCTTCTTCACTCCTCAGTGTGGGAAGAGTCTTCCCTTCCCACCACCTCCCTAGACAAGTCAGAGGAGCTTTAAGAGCATCACTTACCAAGGCCAATTTGTCTGATGGAGGAGCAGTATTTTGTTTCCCAGGCTGTGCACTTGCTGAACTGTATGTAAAACTTAGTCCTTGCCTTGTGCAGCTATGGAAGCACAGTGTGGTGAGAAAACCTTCACGGAACTTGATCTGGGTCCTCTGGAGCCTGGGGAGCCCCGAGATCACTTTCTGACTTTTCCCTTGAGAAGTTTGAATGTGAGAGGCGTTAGAATTGCCTGTGATCAACAGATCCCAGAACGATCCGCAGATGTGGATGGAGGTGAGTTGCTGAGTTTCTCTGTGGTGCCATAAAGACAACTTGAAACATTTCTAGTGAGGGGCACACTAGCACCATTTTGAAAGGAATTCCTGAGAACTGCTTGTCTGGATTCGTGGACCCCACTAGGGAGAAGTTGTGTGGGGTGTACCAGGAAAGCAGGAGCTGAACAGGAATTCTATGAGGTTAGTAGGAATGTCTCATCCCCGTAATGGGCAGATGCCCAAGGAGCCAGAGTGGAGGAGGTCTCCAAATAACTCACTGAATTACCCCATAAGAGAAGGAGTTAGCCTTTGGATATCTGCCATGGAAGACAGTTTGCAAAAGTGAGCCAAGTAAAAAGATAATTTTATTCCTTTTCATCTCATTCCCAACTTCTGACCCTTAATTTAGAGGAGCCAGAAACAGCAGTGAGTGAATGGACAGAAGGTAGTGAATAAAACCAACACTATCCAACTAAACCTGGGAGCAAAGAGGAGATAGTTTAAACTGAATGTAAAATTAAACTTTCAAAAATGTGTTTGGATAGGAATTTTTCATACTGAAAAATAAGGGCTATTTGTATTCTAAATTGGCTGTAAAAGCAGTGGGGGCCATGGTGATTTTAAAATACGTCTGCAATTTCTCTGACACTCCTTCAATCAAGAGAGAGAGTCTGCATCAGCTGTCCTTATGTCTGATCATCTGTTACTGCCAGGATAAGTGAAATATGGCAGAAGTTGCCCCAGGTGACTTTCAAGGCTAAATCAGACAGGAGCTGCAGCTGGCCTGCTGGCTTCTCTTAGACACTTGCTCTGGGAGCCTTCAGCTGCCATGTAAGAAGATCAGCAGTTCTGAGGCTGTCTGTGCAGAGGCCATTGGCAGAAGTCAGAGAGGCAAAGAGACAGAGGGAGGGAGTCATCGATGACACAGCTGCAAATAGGGAGAGAAGACTGAGGTGAGCGTGGCATTCACCGTGAGGGCAAAATTTAAGGTGGGGGTACACAAACAAACACCCAATAATCAAAATAAATAATATTTTAGTGCAATAATTTTTAAATGAGCAAAACAAATACAAATGATGAATAAAGTATTAACACTGTAAATAAAGACAGGATCAGTGTTCCTGATCATTCCTTTTGCTTCTAACTTCAGTATGGGTTGGCAAAGCATTGTTATTCACCCAACCGACTGGAAGGGACACAAGGCAACTTTCTGGGGGTGATGGAAATATCCTACCTCTTGGTTTGTTTGGTGTCTATGTGGATACATACGATTGTCAAAAGTTGCTGTACTGCATACTTAATCTGCATACTTGATCTGTACATTTTATCGTTGGTAATTTTACAACTCTCTCTGTGTGTATGTTTTTAGAACATATGATCCAATTCAGTCTAAGGAATATTGGAGCAATATTGCAGGAGGTTGGTAAAACAGAAATTTACTTACTCTTTAAAAGAGATCAACTGCAATTGATAGTCTCTGGACAGCATTCTGTGCGAACACGAGAGTTGGAACATCTGTGGGTATCTGTGCACTACCCTGGACAGGACACGGACCCATGGAGATGGGCAGAGCTGGAAGAAAGCCCAGCAATATGGGGCCAGAGCCCTAAACCACGACTGATCACTGCATTAGCTCTGGACTTTTTTAGTTACATAAGCCAGCATCCTTTCTTTTTATGAGTCAGTTTAGGTTGGTTTTTATTACAAATTCAGAAAGACACACAGAGAAAGCAATAAAGAGAAGCACTTAGGCAGTCGGAGCCAGGAGTGAGCAGAAGTCCTTAAATAACCAGAAATGGAGTGTAGACAGTGCTGTGGGCAGTGCCTCCCGTCTACCCAGCCCTGTGCTCTCACAGGGTGAAGGACAGGAAATGAGACAAGATCTCTGCTCTCATTGAGCTTCCATTCTAGGTGGGGGTGAGAGACCGGGAGGGGACAATCATAATTTTAGAAAGTGATAAACACTGTAAAGAAAATAATACAGGGTAAAATGACATGGAGGGGCCATTACTTTTGCTGGAGGGCCAGAGAAACCTTCTCTACAGAGGTGACGTTTGATCAGTGACCCGAATGGGAAGTGCCAGCCATCGAAAGCTCTGAAGAGAAAAACGTTCCAGGTAGAGACGGAGCAGCACATTCCTAGACGACAAAACACAGAGGAAAGAGTGGGGACTCCCAAAGAACGTTAATGTGCATCTGGGAACCTGGTTGAAATGAACATTCTGATTCAGTAGTCTGGGGTGATATTTGAAATTCCATGTCCTAATAACCTCCCAGGCAATGCCCATATGTCTGATGTATGGACGATATTTGGGAACAAGGCCCTGGAGAATTTCTCCTCAAAGTGTCTTCCATAGCCTGGTGCACAGAAAAACAAACATTTTTCTTAAAGATCTTTACAGCCAGTTATCATTGATACAATATCCAAATATGTACTCATCTTTCTAGTAATTCATTTTAAGTTCATTGGTCAGTGATACATTGGAAATCAAAAACAAAAAAATACCTGACCCTTCTCAGTTTGAGAAGCACTGTCCTAGGTTCTTGACTATAGCTGCAGGGAAGGGATTTTCCTATTAAAGAAGCTGAGAACACTGAAATACCAGGTACAATGGAGAGTGGAAATAAAATGTCAGGTGCCAAACCCAAGAATTGGAACAATCAACATTGCCATCAGGACCAACAACACATACATGCATACAGACACAAATACACACACACAGCACTTCCATACAGAACTCCTTGAAGACGGGTGCCTGTTTCTCAGACATACACCCAGCTACGTCCTTTCTAAACACATCAAATAGAACTGAGCAAAGATTTCCTTATCCTGAATTTTACAGGCTCCTGAGTAATACTGCACCCTCACAAGTAAAGCACATTAAGTCCACAAACTGTCTGGTGCAAACAGACTCTAAAGCTGTTTATTGCCTAATTATTAAATATTACAAAACATTAAGAATCACCAGACTTTCTAGGAGCCAATTTAAACAAATATTGTTAAAAGCAGAAGGAAAGGAAGATAAATAGGGACAGATACACTGAGTCATAATTATGGTAGAATTGCAAAGATTCTAAGTAAACCTGGTCTCTGAAGGTGCATCCTCTGAAATGACCTTCCATTGCTCTCTGTGTGCTTACGATATAACCAGAAACATGTCACATTTTCCAGTGTGTTTTACCTCTGGAAACACTGTCTTCATTATACTTTTAATTATTCTTTAACAAACTCCCACTGAAGTAATCTCATGTGTTCAAACTTAAAAGCACCTGTCTAGCTCACTGTGGATGGCCTAAGATGTATATAACATGAGTCTGAATTATTTTAGTTACATATAAAACCCAATTCAAACTACTTTAAGAAATAAAGGAGGTTTATTGTTTCATATAAATGAAAATATAAGAGATGGGGTGAAGTTCAGGTGATATGTAATCCAGGGACACAGTGGTGGTCTCAAAACTCAGTTTCTTACCTCTATTATATTTTGCCATCACAAGTATGGGTATTACCAAAAAGATACTGGGTAACTGGAGCAAGCTCTTTCCACTTATCATTATGTCTGATTTGTCTTGACTTTGTTTGGAAAACAGACTTATGCCCCCATAGCACGGAGGAGAGAGACTTCAGAATGGCATTCTAACCAGCTTGCACTAACTGGAGTCACAGTTTCTGGAACACTGTTTGGGTGTGTTCCACCCCTAATGTAACCTGGTCCCGATGCTTTCTCCCATGGTTTCCTCACTGTGCTAGAATTCTGTGGGGTCAAAAGGAAAGGAATTTAAGGTCAGATGGTCATGACCTCCTGGCGCCCTTTCTTTCTCACTTATAGAGATGAGACCCAATCACACACAACGTAGGTTCCAGTGTCTTTATTCTTCTATAAACAGTTTGTTGTATGAATAGAGACTGATACCTCTACAAGTTCTCAAATGAGATATAATTTTACATTTTTATCATGCCTCAGATTCTTCCTTAGCCATTCCCTCCTAATAGTTTTCTCCTCGACACATATATATTCATTATCCTAATATTTTCCTTTGTCTTCTTCACCTTTTAAAAAATCTTAAATGTTTTTCATGGAGGAAAAAAGTTAACGATTGTGTACACTTTTTTCTAATAATATTGAACTGAAAAAAAAACCAAACTCCTTTCTTTCATTTGAGAAATTAGAGGCCAGTTGGAACCAGCAGATAGAATAGAAAAATCTTTGCAAACTGTAATAAATTAAAACTGCGTATCATTATAAATTAGGCAGAAGGAGATGCGCACATGCCATCTAGTTTGCACTTACATGAAGCATTAGTAACAAGAGTCATGGCTGGTAAATGTATGGAAATAGTTTATTGTCCCACAATCAGCATACCCCAAGGGTCACTTTGTCCTTGGGAAAGGATTCTGTTCGTACAGTGCTGACCCTGGAGCTCTCAGTCACATGCAGCTGTGAGGGACTGCCTGCTGTCCACCTCTAGGTGACCGGTTGTTAGAGCAAATACTGTGTACTTGGGAGGCAACTAGAATTGTTCTCTGTATCTTGATGGATTAAGTTGGAAGTGCCAGGATGGATCTTTTAAACAGACATTATTTGAACAGATAATTGGGTGCAAAGCATTTTGCTAGGGTCTGAGGATGAAAGTGTGACTTGGTACCTGTTTACATGGAGTTGATGGTCTAAGGGGGAAAAGAGACACAGCATAAGTAATTACAAAACTAAGTATTCAATTACAAAGTAGGATGAATACTGTGAAGCAAAAGTATAGGATACAATGAGAGTGTGTCACATGGGTTTTACCTTATTTGTCCGAGTTGTGAAGTGATGTCCACAGCAGTGCCATTCACTGAGTCATTGAACTGTGATAGATGACCAAGCCCGAGTAGAAACACCATGGTTCCAGGTGGAATAATGTAGGTTTGAGATAGGCACACAGGGACGCTGAATAAACACTCAGATATAGGGTGAAGCCTGGATTGAAGATAACAACTTTGAAATCTTTGATCAATAGATGATAAGCTACAGGTGAAAATGAACTTAGAAAAGAGGGTCTCTCCCTTAAGGAATTCCAGCACATAAAGTTTAGGGAGAGGAGGAAAGCTCGTAAAGACTGAAGAGTGAGTGACTGGATGACAGAAGCACACCTACTTTGAAACGAGCAAAGCTTAAGATTCTGGGTCGACCTCTTCTTGCCTGGGAGGAGCCCTAGACATATGTTTCCATGATCATATATTTTTGTAAAATTTCCAAAAGATAGATATCTTTTTTTTTCTTAGAGCAGGGACCCAAATTGTATAAGTTCAGGTCCCACACATCTTCCCTAAGTAAAAGGAAGGAGCAAAACTGAAAGCGTGATTGCGTGGAATTGGTGGGGGTGTGCTTCTGAAGAGAATGTTCAACTAACCATTATGAGTGCTTCTGAGAGGACAAGCAATGTGAACAGAGAAACATATGCACTGGATTTCAGTAGTGGGTGTTCATGGGTGTCCCTAGTAAGAGCCCTTCCAGTGCAGTGATTTTGGTAGAAAGCCAGATGCATTTGGTTGATTTCAAGAACTTGAGACTTGACGGAGAGGGGAGGAAAGGTGGAAGCAGGAGAAAAATAAACTGGGGAGAAAGGTTCTCTCCCTGGTTCAAGAAAACTTGATTTTTAAGTGCTTTGCTATTCAAAGAGGAGGAATCATTGGAATTCTCCAAATGGGATGCTTTGAGATAACTCTATGGCAAAACCACAAAAGTTATGTGGAGCAAATGTTTTTAAGAACCGGGTACTTGAGAATGCTGATAGAATTTTTCGAGATGTGTTGAAAATTCAAGGGAATGGGTTTTCCTAACTCCCTTTCATCCTAACTTCACTTTCATTTGCAAATGACCCAGAGGCGGCGCAGATCCATAGCCTCTGAGGCAACCTAGTCAGTGTTTTCATTTCCCCAGGGGGCATATCTGCACTGCTCACGTTTGTGAAAGCACAAGAGGCCTTGTGGTTGATGGCATAGTGTCCACCCAGGACACTGGGTTCACTTCACTGAACCCCCCCATCATTTACAGGCAAATGATATATTTTGCAGCTTTCTGTCAATATCCAGTGATTGCAATGTGGGAAGGTAGATATAAGGGGGTCAAATGGTAATGGGAAAAATGTAATTAAAAATTTAACTTAAAGAGCAGCTCAAATCAGTGTCTCTCTAAAGTCTTGTATATATTTTAAACTGTGTTTCCTTTCAAATATTTGGTTAGTGGAGAAATACAAGTAGTTTTAACAGACAAAACAAAATATGTCTGACAAAGAAAATAGAATTTTTATTCAGAATATTAAAATAAGTTCTTTTGTTTTAAATTGGACTTCTGAGTATTCTTTGATGTATACTCTGATATCAGGATTATGTACCAAGAAAAAGAGCAATTTTCTTCCACAGAAAAGATTACTGGAATTCAGAAATTGAGAGTATAAGAAAGACAATCTTTTTAATGCCTATTTATTATTTACTTGAATTTATTGGGTTGATATTGATTAATAAAATTGTATAGGATTCAGGTGTGCAGTGCTATAATAATCACTCCAAATCAAGCCTCCATCCATCAACATTTATCCCCCCCCACCCCCTTAAGGAAAGACAATCCTAAATGGCACAAAATAGAAATAAGTATTTTTCCCAGCACCATGTAATTCTGAACCCTTCCTCCACGTTTATTTTATCTTTTAATTGGATCATATGTTTAAGAATGAACAGTGATTTGTTAACAGTAACTTAGAAAGTAAGATTGTTAGCTCCACTCCCTCGCCCCACCCCTATGCCTCCTCGTTTAAGTGCTTCTCATCGCCATTCCACACCACTTGAGTAAGTTTCTCATGGGGCATCCACAGGGCAGTCCACATATTAAAAAATGTTTAAGACCCTATAACTAGAAATGGAGGCTGCTAGTTCCCATGGACCAATCGATTTAGCTACTTAAAATCGAGGACGCCCAATTAAATTCAAATTTCATAGACACGACGAAAAATATTTTTTAGTATAACTATGTCACCAACATTGCATGGGACCAATGTGTCCAAAATAACGATTCCTTTATTTAACGGGTCGCTCTGCATTTCCCCCCGATTGTCCCACAGAGTCCGCGGCCCACAAGCCAGGACCAGCGCCCCGGAGCCAGTTTAAAGCCCTGGACCGCGGGCAGGGTAGCGCCCCCTGATTGGCGGAGGCGCGCCCGCCCCGCCGGCCGCAGGCGTCACGCAGCTCGGGCAGCCCGGGCCCCGCCGCCGCCTCCGCAGCCTCTGTTGGCGCAAGTGCGGCGCGCGCGGGGGGGAGGGGGCACGGCGGAGCGCGAGGTTGGCGTCCGGCCGCGGGGGATTAAGTTTCTCGGTTGCGCGTGAGTGTGTCTACGCGTTTATGCCGAAGCTCCTCGACGGGCCGTTAGTCGAGGAGAGAAGAGAGAGAACGTGGGCGAGGCCAGGCTCTCCGAGTCCCTGGAAACCCCGGCTCCCCAGCCTCTGCCCCAGTTCGTCCCCGCGCGGGGCAGCTGCCGCGGGCCGGGTAAGCGGCGCCGGGGACGGGCCGGGAGGCCGGGGCGCGCTCCCGCGTCTTACCCGCGCGCCGGCCGGCCGGGGTGCGCGGGTACCCGGGACTCCGCGCGCGGGCGGCCGGCTGACGGGTGTGCCGGCCCCACCCCGCGAAGCCCGGGGAGCCGCTGCTGTTCCTCTGGCTTTTTAAAGGATGCGGTCTGGAAGTTTCTTTCGTCTGCTCCCCGCAGGGCCCGCGAACGTTATTCCAAGACGTTTCATCCTCCCCTCCCCCAACCCCTTGTTTCTGCTTACTTGGAGTGGCTCGAAAGTTTTCCTTTCCTTCGTCTGGAAGGGCGTCATGCCAGGAACGGGGACCCGGGCCTGGCGCGTGGGCTGGTTGCTTGCAGGCTCCGGAGCCTGTTGCTCTGCGCTGCCGTGGACGCGCCTCAGGCCGGATGCCCCCTCCAAGGCTACGCTGTGCCAGGCCGTGCAGGGTGGGTAGGGGGTGGGGAGAAACGTCCCCACACTGGTGTACCCCCATGTCCCAGGCTGCGTAGGGCCCAGATCGCGCCGCTAATTGGTACCCGCCCCCACGCCCNCCCCCCCCCCCCCCCCCCCCCCCGGCGCCTGTGCGTTTTTATGTGCTGCTGCTGTTGGTACCCCGTTTTGCCTGGGCCTCCCGTTTTCTCCCCCCGCCCCCGAGCCGATGGGCTGCTTTTGTGTGCGATTTCGCTGCCCCGGGATGCCGGATGTTCCTGGGAAATCGCTGTTTGAAAAAGCTTTGTGTCCAGGGGAGCTGTGTGTGTGTGTTGGCGGTGGTGATGGTGTAAATTTTTGTTTGCGTTCTTTGCAGAGGCACGGAAGTCGGGCTCTTCTTTCCTGTAGATAGATCACTTAGAAATTGAAGCTGGGTCTGCGGAGGAGAGGAGGGGCCAGGGGATGGCGGGAGGTGGCTGCCGCTGCACTGTGGCCAGGGGAGTTGGGCGTTGCGGGGTATCTCCATCCATCTCTGCGGGTGGGGCTGCTGAAGTCACTCTGGGAAGGACCCGGGCAGGGGCGTTGTGTGCCTTGGTGGGGCGGATGCGGGTGGCGACTAGGGTTTCATAGGTATCATCAGAAGGTTAGATGACCATAACTTCCCCAGCTAAAAAGGAAACCCCTCCATTTTCTTTTGATGTTGAGAGGGGAAGAATCTGAAAAGTGGTCTGTCATCCAGCTTTGGTGGACAGCTGTAGTGTAGCCATCCCTTTTGTGTTTCCGCAGACATTCCTCATTTAGGTTACATTTTACAAAATAAATAACACCTGATAGGAAAAACTGATACGGTGATGATTTGGGGCTTGGGAGTTTTTACGTGTAGAACTTTGTCGTAGATATCTATAATGAACTTTTTGTTAGGGTCGAACCGTCTACATTTGTAATGTGTGTGCTTATCAAATGGTAGAATTTAAGTATACAGTTGCATTTGTTTTTCACTTGTTTAAGATTTTATTTATTTACTTTTACAAAGGGGAAGGGAAGGAGAAAGAGTGGGAGAGAAACATCAATGTGTGGTCGCTTCTTATGTCCCCAACTGGGGACCTGGCTTGCTGCCCAGGCATGTGCCCTGACTGGGACTCAAACCAGAGACCCTTTGATTCATAGGCCAGGGCTCAATCCACTGAGCCACACTAGCCAGGGATACACTTGCATTTAAAAATCCAACAAAACTTGAAGTTCTTTTAATGCAGTGCAGAGCTCTGGAGGGAAGCTCTGCCTTGCCAGAGGGAAGAGTGAAGACTTCGAGGGCAGTGGGGATAATCTTGCCTGGGGTACCCCTGCATGCTGTTAATGGACAAGTTTACAAATGAGAGGATCTGTCTAGATTGGGCTCTGTCCCTGCTCAGAACAAACTTGAGGTCTTTTGAAACAGAAGTCTGTAAATCTAAGGGCCATAGGCCAAATCTGTCTACTGCACTGGTATTTTTCGCTAATGTTTAGGAGCTAGGAATGGTTTGTACATTATTAAATTGTTGAAAGAAAAGACTATTTTATACATGAAAATTATACCAAAATCAAATTTCAGTGTCCATATTAAAGTTCTATTGGAGCATAGCCACACTTACTCCTGTTGTGTGTGTCTCGTTCTTACACTGTGCATGGCTACTTGCTTGCACAGTGAGGGGCGGAGTTGAGTAGTTGCATGGTTGAGATAGAGATGTACAGCCTTTGAAGTCTGAAATGTTTACTGTGTTACTCTGAACGGAAAAAGTTGCCAGCCAAAGCCAGACTTTAAAGGCATTGCTTTAATACTCCCTTTCGTCATGGGTGCATTGTTTCATTTCATTGCCTTTCAGGCCCTGTTTCTGCGGTGCCCCCACAACTGGCACACTTTCCCCAGGAGATAGGCAAATTAAATAAATGTGTTGGATTTTCTCATTTCCAAGTTTCACTCTCATTTTTTTCTTAGACTTTTGGTATCTTTCTCTGTTAGAATGTAGAATAAACTAGAGATTCTGACTAGTAGAAATATGTCTATTATTTTAGAGTTAACATAGCTGTATTTCCAGGTGTTCTACAGCAAGTTCCAGTGACTTTTGAGCAGTTCTGTTGCCTGAGCAGGTTTGAAGACGACAGTTTTGTTTATTTGGGTAAAGAGAGGGAGGGGTTAGGCCCTGTGATGGGTTCCTTTCTGCAGGCTTGCTCTCACTTAGACAAAGCTAGTTTGGGGAATCCTCTTGACTCTTGCCGGTGCCTCTTTTCTACCTCATTTGCTAAAACAAACAAAAAACTGGTGGAGTTTATCTCACTTATCACTAATAGATCAGTCCCATGTGTATCATCCCTGGGCTCCCTCAGTATTCCTGTAGTGTTTGTTCTTCCACCTCCCTTTAACACACTTCCTTTTATGTCCTAAGCCTGACTAGATAGATGTCAGTTTTTATTTTGCTTGAGATTGCTATCATGTAGACATAGCTCTGTTTGGCCCTTAAAGATGTCATTGCAGTTAGATACCTTTTAAATGCACATATATTGTGACGGACTAGAGGCCGTTTCCATAGTTCATTGTATCTCTGCAAGTTATGGGTGCTCAGAACAGGTTCATAGAAATGCTTGAAATGTATGTAGTTTTGTATTGATGCAGGCCTTTAGCTGCTGGGTGGGAAGGCTTTGCTTACAAATAAAGAAGTGAACCCATTGTCTAGAGTTAAGATGAGGGACTTAGAAGCTGGCATGTAACAATGAATTTACCTGGAAGATAACTGCCTGAGTTTATCTTTCAGAATTGTTCTCAGATTAATCTCTGCAGATTACACCCCAAGTCTGACATCATAGACTTGACTGTTTTGTGATGACTTACACAGGTTGGCTCCATTTTGTATGTGTAACATAGACAAAGTGTTCTGGCTTTCATAAAATATCTTGAGGCCAAGTTGATATATTGGGCCGGAAATGCCGCCATGTATACTGTAGTAACAACTCATCTGCCAGTAAAGATACTGTACTTTAAAGTAAAGAGACAGACAACTTCCTGTAGAATTCAGAACTGCTTGATGGTCCATGTGCGTGACAGAATCTTGTATTATCATTATATTTCCCAAACAGTTGTATCTGAAAAACACATTTGGCCTAAACTAGGAATTTATTTGATGTAGTTACATCATTGTATACAATATTAACTCCATACTCATAACAAGAAAGGTATTATTTTTGTATTGTAAATTAGTGTCATTCATAGGACAGCATCGATATAAATATAGTTGGAAAATTACATTTAGTAGGGAAAGCTGATATGCCGAGATTAAATAATTATAGTGGGGCTACATACGGGCAAATGAAAATGAGGTAAGGAACTACCGTTAGATAAAGGAGGCCAATGTTCAGTAATCCATAGCCTTCCTGCAAAGTGTTTTCGGAGATCTGAGGCAGTTACTCATTTAGTAGATAGTGGTAGATGGATTAGGAGGCATGTTGCATTGGGCTAGGCACTGGGGAGAAAACAAAATCAATATACTGCTCTAGAAACTCACAGTCTTAGTTGCAAAAATAGACACAGGAAAGAAAAAAGATTTTGCATGTAGTAAAAGTTACAGGGATTCAAAGAAAATTAGACATCAACATAGAATTGTTTGCTGACGACTTGTAGATGGCATCTCGTAGATAGCCGTGTGTCCTTTTGTCTTCACATGGCCTTCCATCTGTGCATATCCGTGTCCTAATCTTTTATGAGGACACCAGTCATATTAGGTTGGGGGCCACGCCAATGACCTCTTTTAACTTTAGATACCTCTTTAAAGGCTCTACCCCTAAATACACTCATATTCTGAGGTACTGGAGGTTAGGACTTCAACATACAAGTTTGGGGGTTGGAGGCATAAGTCAGCCCGCAGTAGGGTTCTTACGGAGACCATATGGTGCTTACAGACTACAGGCTGCACACTGGTGAGACCTCAAATGGACTGGCTCAGCGTAGGGGGCGGGTTATGTAGGAGGCGATTGCGGGGATATAACTAAGTGTTACTGTGTAATTTGATGTTTGTGATTAAAGGGAAACTGCTCTTTGAGGAAAAGGTATTTTACTTTGGCCCGTGGCCACTTGTTTTCTTTCTCCTGGTGTTTCCTGGGGAATTGGCCCTTCCTTTTTGTAGACAGAGCCTTCGTTTTCTTCTGAAATGTTTCGTAAAAGCATTGCATTTCTTAAGAATATTTCTTTCATCTCCTGAAAATAAGTAGTATGTTACCTTTGAAAGCTGAAATGTGAGTGTTATAAACATCTCATGATGGTTTTGGAGTTTAATTAAAGCAGTATTTTTTATTCTTTAAAGTACATTAATCTAAAGACTACATGCGTATCCTATGCATATTTTGTGGGCAAATATTTGGCATAATCTTTATCCCCCAGAAGTCTTTCCTTTTGGGGAAAAATAAAACCTTTAAAAATAATACAGATACAATTTCATGAAATAATGAAAACTTTTTAAAATATTGAAATGATAATATTAAAGCAGTTCTTCCAAATTTGGCCAGTTCAGTTAAAAAAGGAAAGCAAAAAGAGACTGAAGTTCTTGCTGCTTTTCTCCTTGCCTGTGATGGTTAAGTTTGGTCTGGGGAATCCATATCTTCATCCGTCTTGTAGTTTTATTTATATCTATGAAAAACATTGTTATTTTGTTGTAAAACACTCTGTTCCTCCAGATCTAAGGTGCTATAGATAAATGCACAAGGGCAAGTGAAAAGGAAACACTTGTAAGAAAAAAAGCAAAAAAAAAAAAGGAAGAAAAAAGTCTTAAGGAAAAACTTATTTAAGCCCTGGCTGGTGTATCTCAGTGGGTTGAGCATGGGTCTGTGAACTAGAGGATCGAGGTTCGATTCCCAGTCAGGGCACATGCCTGGGTTGCAGGCCAGTTCCCAGCAGGGGACTCATGAGAGGCAACGAGTCATTGATATTTATCTCCCTTTCTCTTTCCCTTCCCTTTTAAAGATAAATAAGTAATATCTTTAAATAAAAAGAAAAACTTATTTAGGTTGTGCTGATGATTTAATGTCGATAGTTTGAGTGTGTTGTGAGGTACTTTACCATTTACTGTATTGCTTGTATTTTAAAGCTAGTTATAGTAAAATATGTAAGATAATTATTTCTTTAGTAACTTTTTCATGATAAAAAAAGCATATTTTTAAAACTACAAAATGAAACAAAAGTAAGTTGATAGCTTTTCTTATGGAAAATAATACAATGATTAATAAATAATACAAGAATAAATTCTGTGTTTCACATACTCACAATTGTGGACCTATTTTTGCTTCACCCTTTATTTAGGAAATATAGTCTAGCTCAAAGAAACATAACATTTACCCGTAATTCGATTACTGAGGTACAACCCCATGCCCCCACAAAAACCCCACATATTTGTGAACTGAGGATGCTTCAATTATTCTGATACAACAAACACATAGGTAGAGATGCTGATCAATAGATTTCATTGATTGCTCTTTTTCTCAGTGAGGAAATAGGATCTGAGATAGTTAAATATCCATCTCTTTGGTAGCATGTATTTGAACCAATGTCTCTTCACTCTGCCCTGTGGTACACAGGACACCAGTGGAGAGTGCATTTCTAAATCGCGATGTCTGTGTAAAGTTATTTGTGACATTGATGTATAATGAGGTTTGGAATAACTTCGACGGATGTAATTGGGTAGTCCCTGGCATGCCCTGCTCCAGGGAACTGGATGCAGAAAATACTCTGCTCGTACAACATAACTAATCTAACAAAACCACGATGATAGAATAATAAAGTTAAAAATATTATTCTACAATGTAAAAGATACTATGCGATCTATACAAGGTACGCCCACGTTTTCTTAAACTTTGCTAGGCCCCCTTAACAGTGTTTGTGTAGGGTACTACTGGATAAAGATCATACAACTTTAGGCTAGGTGTCTCCCCGCCTCCCACCCTTCCATGGGTGTTTTATTCTCATTAGTCAAGTGAGAAGTCTGCCTCAGGGAGACATTTGTTTCCTACTGAAGGTCTTGGACAGGCCTCCACTGTATGGTTCAGTGGAGTTGGAGTTTGGCCTGTCTTTTTATCCCGCCCGTTTCTTACTACATTTACGGGTATCCTTGGAGTAATAAGTAGTCATTCTTTTCCCATTTAGACAAGTGCAACATTGAATGCTTCTTTATTCTGAAATAATCTGTTGACTGTATATATTGGATCAGGGTAGGTCACAAAAGATTGGGATGGCCAGAAAGTTTGTTTAGATTTTTTTTTTTGTAAAATAAAAGACACATTTTACATTTTTACTAGTAACTTTATTGACTTGGATATTTTGAGTATGTTGGCTATCTCTGTGTGGTGCAACATCGATTGTTCTCAATTAATGTCTCAATTTGATCGCTGTCAACCTCAGTTGCTCTGCCTGACCGTGGAGCATCGTCCAGTGAGAAATCGCCAGCACCGAACTTCGCAAACCACTTCTGACACATTTGATCAGTCATGGCATCTTCTCCATACACTGTAGAAATCTTTTGTGTGTGTGTGTGTGTTAGTTACATTTTTCCCTTTCTTGAAATAGTAAAGCATGGTATGCCGAAAATGCTGCTAATTTTTCTCCGTCTTCAGTATAAAAATGGCTATACAAAAATTTACCAGTTTTGGTAAGATTTCTTTTAAATGCACGCTGATATGACGGCTGTCACGATACAGTCTAACAAATTTGTTTTGAATGAAGTTAAAGACCACTAACCACTACTAGAGCCATCTTACAGAAAAAAAACAAACAACCTTTATGGCCAACCCAATATTTGTAGATCTGTTTCGAGGTAAAAAAAACAAAAGAAGAAAGAGCCCCTGGGCCTGGATTGTCTCTCCCTGGCTGGCTCCATTAGGTTCACTGGACATCTGTTGGGTGTTGAACTCGGGGCATTCTGGCTTCACTCTCTTCTCAAGTTAGAGGAAGGGATTGTTTAATTATTTTATTGAGGTATACTTTATAACTGCCATACGATAAACTGCCCATATGGGAAGTATACACTTTGTGGAACTGTGGCCTGTGCCAAACCTTCTGCACAGTCAAGACCGAACATACCCATCACTCTCAAAGTTTCCACATGCCCCCGCTTAGCTCTTTGCAGCCTCCCCTCCTCCCCATCTCCGAGTAAACTCTGGTTTGCTCTGCTTTCCGTCCTTATAAATTAGTTCACATTCTCTAGGGCTTTAAATAAATAGGACCATACAGTATGTTCTGTCTTTAGTTGGGCTTCTTTCTCTCTATTTTGGGACTTACCCATGTTGCCTGTATTCACCTTTTATTACTATTTATCTCTGAGCACTAGGTCACTGTATTGATATATCATTCAGGAATTTTTTACATAATTTGGGATTCTTTTGTGCTTTGTCCAGTGTCTTGCAGGGTGTTTGTTCTTGGTGTTAACTCTGTGTGTCAGACTTCTTCTGTGTTTGACAGTATTTTCTAGGCCTCTCAAATTTGAACCCCTTTTGGATAAACAAAATTTAAATTCCCTTATTTAATGTTACTTGAAGTTTTAAACTATGTTAAGTCATATTTTTTTTAAAAACCTACTGGTGGTTGTAAAATGTAGAGATTTAAAATTTTCTAATCTTTAAATGTATCAAGTGGTTAAGTTAAAAAAGTGTCATAAGTACTGAGGCTTTTTGAAAACTTTTGTATACTGTCTTGTGAAGAGTATATGTCCACCATAGTCGGTCTCAGTACTGAGCCCAAAGCTTTGTTTTCCCAAAGGCTTGCCTGATGCTCCTGACTGGCTTATTTTTCATACTTTGTTTTGGTTGATTTATCTGTCACTGCTTATAACAAATTTATGTGACAGTCATATAGTGAATTGGTTAGAGGACTAATTTGGTATCTGAATTATCCAAATAATTGCCACACAGTAAGTATATGTTACAGTTAAGACCCTTAAACATACGGAGAATTGAAGCAGAGATAAGCATTATATTATGAAAACACAATATTCTGGATGGAATCATTCAGACTTTTTGGGTTACTTTTTGGGTCATGTTTGGGCCAAACATTTTTTATATGTTTGTCTCTACTTCCTCCTCACTTAATTAAAATTAAGTGGCAAATCCAAAACAACATTTCACGCAGATATGCCGTCTGGAAAATTAAAAAGTTGGTTTAAAATCTTATTAATGTTTGGCCCTATGAGTAACATAGTAAAATACAGTTAATGTAGTTAATGAATAGTAGGTAAGTTAATTAAGAAGCAAATAGTCATGTTTATCAGAAGGGAATAAGACCTTTTAAAATGTTTTCAGAGAGAAAATACCAATTGTCAAGATGGCCCTAGCGAGTCCTATGGAATTACAGATGGTAACTTAATAGTGCAGCCTGTTGTATTTATCTGTGAATTAGTGATAAGGGGATTGAATTGATCCACACTTGTTTATCTTATACAGCTAAGGTTTGTGTTCAGGTAGGTTCATATTAACTTGGTTTTCCTTAGGTAGTTTTCCCATGTCCGGACTACTTGGGGTCTCGCCAGCTTGCTGTAGGTTGATAACTTTTGCTGAGTATGTTCTCAGCACTGCAGACTGTCACCAACTGACAGGATTGTCAGTTGACTTAGACCGTGACAGTGGTACCTCTTTGCTGACAGAAGAATAGAGGGTTTTCCTAGTCAGCAGTTAGTAGTTCTTTAGTACGGTTATGAGAAACATTGCTTTTATAATTGCAGACAAATTTTAATTTCTTGGGTAGATGCATAGTTCTTCAACAGACGATCCAAAGGAGAATGTTTTGATTTAGTGTGATAATGTTTTATTTAGCGAATAAGAGAGGATTATGGCCAATTTTATATATTTAAGATACAGTCTCTCTCTCCATATACATAGACTTTGTTTCATCTCGGAACTTGTTAGTATGTTTTTTATTCTACTGGGATTTTTAATTCACCTTCTAGGTAATTATGTGAAATCTATTTAAGATATTTTATCTCATGTATTTAATTTGATCTTATTAAGGTAATCTTCCATATGCAATTTGTTTTCAGGCTGGTACAGGAACCAAAGCGAGGTCAAGTAGGCCTTACTCAATGTCAGCCAGACAGTAACACTTTTCCTGGCCTTGTGTTGAGTGCTTTTGAAGGTGATTCTTGGTGTGATCAAACACGAAGGGTCTTTATTTCTAACTCATTCTGCCACTGAAATAATTCTAAAATACAAGGGGGAAACTCCCAAAATCAGAATTTCTTTATAAAAATTGTGGTTTTATTCTTATATGTTTAAATTTCACACCTATCAAGATGTTTTTTCCATTTCTCAAATCAGTTTTTGAACTTGTTGATTTTGATGCCTTTTAGTGCTTCTGGCGTTTTTTTGTTTCACCTCTTCCACATCGTCAAAATGTCGCCCTTTGAGAAATTTTTTCATCCAGGGGTACACAAAAAAGTCTTCCAGGGTGAAATCAGGTGAATAGGGGAAGGTGGGACATGGGGGACATGCCATTTTTTCTCAAAAACTGCTGAACAATCCACATGGTGTGGGCAGGAGTGGTCACAGATAACCCATCATGAAATGAGTGAATGCATTGAAAGGGTCTTCAAAAAAAATTCATTCGAGCAGAACACAGCCTCTTAACAACAATGCCAGCTGGTACACTGGTAATAGATGGGTTCCTGGAACACTCACGTAGTGGGGAAAGCCTGTACTACAAGGGGCCCACCCTCTGCAAGATAATTCTGGTTTTCATTTAATATACAGGATCTGGCACAAATACCGCTTTTTAATTACAAAATCTTTCAAAATCATAAGTACGTATTTCTGTAACATAATAACATTGCACTCAAGCATGCCATAGGATATTTTAGGTAAAATGTTCAAATTGAAACTATAAATTATGACACCCCTATTATTACCCTCCCAACCACACTCCCTCAGGCGTTACTTCTGCCGGACCCTGTATATCTTTGAATGTTCGTGTTTGCCAGTGTTCCCTACCTCAGTTCACCCCTCTTGTTCAGCTCTACCTTCTTTCTGATAAATCAAATCTGCTTTAACTTCAGCAACACCTAGAAGCTAGTGATTCTCTGCTTTTCTACTTCCAAATTCTTTTCTCCTTAGATCCACAGAGGTAATTGACTCATTCTGCTAACAAATATTGATTGAGTGCCGACTCTGGGCCAGCCACTATTTCCGATGCTTGGGATGCAACCCTTTGGGGGCCAGGTAAGGAGCCAACAACAAAAATGACTACCCTCGTGGAACTTAAATTCTAATAATTCCTATTTTCCAAAGGCATTTCAAGCTCTGTGTCTGAAAGGAATACATTTCCCCACTCCTTCTGAAAACAGGTGACATTCCTATTTCTGCAGTGGTTCTTTAAGTTAAGGGTCTCCCAATGTTTTTAGTTTCCAAAATTAGAAACATTGACAGTCAACATCTGTTGCTGTCCCTCACTCGTTCTACCTATCCTCAACGTATTTCTAGTGGCCGTTGAATAGTTTTGATTTTCTAATAAGTATATTTCCTTCCTTTTTCCTTGCCACTGCCTTAAGTTAGGCTTACATTTTTTTTTTCCGATTGAGGTGTTTTAACAACTTAACATTGGGTTGCATTATCATTAGTTTTTTTTTCTCTTTGGTGAATTACTTGGCCTTTTGCCTGAATTGTTTTTCCAGAATATAAATTTTAGTAATCCCTCCTCCACTCGCTACTGTGTCTAAACACTTTGCTTCCAGGCAAAGTCCCGATGAGAGTGGAAACATTGCCTTTCTAGCTTCTGTCTAGTTTGGTAGCCCCGTACAGCAGGAGCAGTGTCACTAAGTTCTGTGTTCTTTATGGTTTCACTGCTTTGGCAAACATCTTCCCTTAGCACGAAGTGCCTTTACCGCGCGTGGCTCTTCCCCACACTCTCCCAACTGTGCACCCTTCAGGGTGATTACCTGCCAGGTTTCCTCCCAGTTCTTCTGACTCATGGTGACAGCACTGAATTCCTCTGGACTCAGGATTTCCGCATCATGTTACAGTGTAATTACTGTTTTCCCCTAGATTCAGAGCTCAGAAGTTAGATACTTGTTCTTATTCTGCTTTGTCATATGCTTCAGATATAGACAGGTGCAGATTTGGGGGGGGGTATAGTTTATAGAATTTGGGATGGTCTTCTTACCTAAAAAATCAAAATTACAAATTCAAAATTAGATAAAAGTGCAGAATTCTTTAAATGAGTGTGGAAAGCTCCTGTGCTAGTGTCTTTGTGCTGAATCTCCTTATGCCCATGCCTGGGGAGATGGAAGTGCCCAGTTAAAACTTGCGGAAGTAATGCAGTGGAGTTTTTTTTAAATGTGTTATATGAATACATTTATATCATTGTTTTCCTGTTGATTTTCTTAAAGTTAGGAAAGAGTATTTAACCATTCTGTTGCTAATACTGTTGTTAATAATAATACTTAATGCTTCAGCATTTCTCACTTTCTGAGTGAGGCCAGATTTCGCTTTGGTGGGAGGTGATTCAGGTCTGCCTGTGCCTCTGCAACCTCCGGTGGCACCTGGTTCCCACTCCTGTGAGGCTGGTGGATGCTAAGGAATTTTTTCAGACTTTCTAAATTATCTTGCTGCCACTCCATGTTTTTATCTCTTCTCCCTTTGAGCTTCCTCACCTCATTATTTCTCCCGCCTTTCCTCCCCTGTTTGTTTATCTGGATCTTGCCGTACATCAAACCTATTCCCTCCCCATCTGTCTTTTCTGGTAGGCAACACCTTTAAGTGTCCGTTTTTTTGCCAACTGAATTTTGGAATTTGCAATTACTGACTTCATTTCTACCCCTTTGAAGTATTGTAAGGGTGACTTTGAGGTTCCTCAGTAATGAAAAAGTACGTGTGGTTTTTGGCAATGGAAAAGGAGCTGTTCGAAAGCCACATTCTCTATTTAGTGCATAGGTAAAACGTGGTACAGTTTGCAAGTCCCAGATCAGAAATGGTCAAATTTTATTTGTTTTAAGGAGTTACTTATTTAATAAACATGGTTAACCTGACAGCAAATTGGAAACAGCGAAGGGGAGAGATTAGCATCTAGACATCACCAGAGGGCAAAATAATGACAGCGATAGCTTTTGTGTGCCTGTTACTTCCAAGCACTTAGGTGTCGTGTTATCGCTAAGGCCCACTTTACAGTAGCCTCTCAGAGAAGTTCAGCGACTTTCCCAGCATCTCACAACTAGTAAAATGGCGGTGTGTTCTTTTTTAAAACTGTTTTTCAGTTACAGTTTACATTTAATATTACTTTGTATTAGGTTCATGTGATTGCATAGTGGTTAGATAAACTGGTCTAACCACTATGTGGTTTGCAGACTGGTGCCCCTGATATTTCAAGTACCCACTTTGCACCTTACATAGGTATTACAATACTATTAACTATATTCCCTATGCTGCACTTTACATCCTTGTGATTATTTTGTGACTTGCAATTTATACTCCTTAATTCCTTCATTGTTTTCACCGAGCACCCAACCCCCATGTTTCCATTTTGCTTATTTATTTTTGTCCTTAGCTTCCAGGTGTAAGTGGAATCATATGGTATTTGTCTTTCTCTCACAGATTTATTTCACCCAGCATAATACCTTCTAGGTTCATCCTGCTGTCCCAAATGATGTTTTTTGTGTGACTGAGTAATATTCCATTGTGTAAATGTAACACTTTTGTTATTCACCGATGGGCACTTGGGTAGCTTCCAGACCTTGGCTATTGTAAATAACACTGCAGTGAACACAGGGGTGCATATATTCTTTTGAATTAGTGTTTTGGGTTTCCTCAGATAAATATTCACAAGTGAAATTGCTGGGTCATAAGGCAGTTCCATTTTTAATTTTTGGTTGAAACTCCACAGTGTTTTTCCTAATGGCAGCACCAATCTGTATTCCCACTAACAGGGTATGGGGGTTCCCTTTTCTCCACATCCTCGCCAACACTCGTTGTTTGTTGATTTACTGATGATAGCCATTTTAATGGATATGAGGTTGTATCTCATTGTGGTTTCGATTTGCATTTACTGATGATTAGTGACATTGAGCATCTCCTTATGTACCTATTAACCATCTGTATGTCCTCTTTGGAGAAATGTCTATTCAGGTCCTTTGCCCATTTTTTAATTGGATTTTTTGTGGTGTTGAGTTATATGAGTTATTTAAGTTTTGGATATTAACCCCTTATTGGATGTATCACTGTCAAATATATTCTCCCATTGAGTAGGTTGTCTTTTTGTTTTGTTGATTGTTTCCTTTGCTGTGAAAAATCTTCTAACTTTGATGTAGTCCCATTTGTTTATTTTTTTCTTTTGTTTGCTTTGCTTGGGGAGATACATCAGAAAAAATATTTCTGAGAGAAATGTCAAAAATACAACTGCCTTTGTTTTCTTTTAAGGGTCTTTTGGTTTGAATCTTACTTTTAAGTCTTTAACCATTTTGAATTTATTCTTGTATAGGGTATAAGAAGATGATCTAGTTTTATTTTTTCATATGTATCAATCCAGTTTTCCCAACACTGTTCACTGAATAAACTGTTTTTAGCCTATTATATGTCCTTGGAGCCTTTGTCATAGATGAATTAAATATAAAGGTGTGGATTTATTTGGGGGCTGTCTGTTGTTTTATTGAACTATGTGTCAGTTTTTATGTCAGTTCCATATTCTGTTTATTATAACCTTGGAGTAAAGTTTGCTATCAGGCAGTGTGATACATCCGATTTTGGTTTTTTTTTGTGTGTGTGTGTGGGGGGGGGAGGATTTCTGTGGCTATTTGGGGTCTTTTGTGGTTTCTTACAAATTTTTGGATTATTTGTTGTAGTTCTGTGAAAATTGCCATTGGATTTTGGTAGAAATTGCATTAAATCTATAGATAGTTTTGGGTAGTATGACATTTTAATGTTAGTTTTTCCTATCTGTGAGCACAGTATATGCGTCCATTAATTTGTATAATTTCAGTTTCTTTCTTCAGTGTCTAATAATTGTCTAAGCACAGTTCTTTTACTACCTTGGTTAAATTTATCTCTGTGAGGCCCTGGCTGGTGTAGCTCAGTGGATTGAGCACCAGCCTGCAAACCAGACGATTGCATTTTGATTCCTAGTCAGGGCACATGCCTGGGTTGCAGGCCAGTTCCCAGCAGGGGACGCATCAGAGGCAACCATACATTGATATTTCTCTCCCTTTCTCCTTCCCTTCTCCTCTAAAGATAAATAAATAAAATTTAAAAAATTATCTCTATGTATTTTATTTTTCTTGATGCAATAGGAGATTGGATTGTTTTCTTAGTTTCCCTTCCTGATAGTTCATTATTGGTGTCTGAAGATGGAACCTATCTCTGAATATTTATTTTGTATCCTGCTACTTTACTGAATTCACATAACAGTTTTAGTAGTTTTTTGGTGTAATATTTGGGGTTCTCTATGTACAGTATCATGTCATCTGCAGTTAATGACAGTTTTTACTTTTTCCTTTCCAATTTAGAAGTCTTGTATTTGTTGTCTGAATGGTGTGGCTGGGACTTCTAGAACTGTGTTGAATAAGAGAGATGAAAGCGGACATCCCTGTCTTCTTCGTGCTTTTAAGGGAAACAGTTTTAGTGTTTTTGTTGAGTATGATGTTAGGTGTGGGTTTGTCATCTGTGGCTCTTATATTGAGATGTATTCTCTCTGTTCCCAGTTTGTTGAGAGTTTTTATAGTCAATGGGTGTTGGATTTCATTTAATGCTTTTTCTGCATCTATTGATATCATATGATTTTTATCTTTCAATTTGTGTGGTATATCTTGTTACTGATTTGTGGATATTGTAGAAACCTTGTATCCCGGGATTAGATCCCACTTTATCAGGGTGTGTAATCTTTTTAATGCATTACTAAATTCTGTTTGCTAATATTTTGTTTAGTATTTTTGTGTCTATGTTCATCAGGGATATTGGCCTATACTTTTCTTTCTTTACAGTGACTTTATCTGGTTCATGAATAAGATAATGTTGGCCTCATAAAATGAGCTTGGCAGTTCTCGCTCCTCTTTCATTTTTTTTGGAATAGTTTGAAAAGGGTAGGTGTTAGTTCCTCTTTGAATATTTGGAAAAATTCACCTGTAAAGCCATGTGGTCCAGGACTTCTGTGTGCTGGGGATTTTTTGATAACTGCTTTGACTTTGTTGTAATCAGTCTGTTTAGATTTTCAGTCTTGGTTTAGTCTTAGAAGATTGTATGTTTCTAGGAATTTATCCATTTCTCCTGGATTGTCTGGTTTGTTAGCATATAGTTGTTTGTAATATTTTCTCATAATCCTTTGTATTTCGGTGGTGTCACTTATTACTTCTCCTCTTTCATTTTTATTTTATTTATTTGGGACCTCTCCTTTTTTCTTGATGAGTCTATCTAAAGGTTTGTCAGTCTTGTTTTTCATAGAGCCAGCTTTTGGTTTCATTGATCTTTTGTATTGTTTTTTAGACTTTTTCATGTATTTATGCTCTGATCATTTATTACTTCCCTTTTCTACTCACTTGGGGCTTTGCTGTTCTTTTTCCAGTTCCTTTATGTGTAAGGTTAGATTGCTTATTTCTTGAGGTAAACCTATATTGCTATGATTTTTTCTCTTAGGATTGCTTGAGCTGTGTTCTTTAGATTTGGGGTTTTTATGTTTTCGTTTTCATTTGTATCAAGTTATCTTTGGAGTTCTTGTTTGACCCCACTGTTAACTCATTCATCGTTCAGTAACATGTTACTTAGCCTCTGTGTGTTTGTGTACTTCTCAGTTTCTTTGTTATCGATTTGTAGCTTCTCAGCCTATGGTATGAGAAGATGCTTGATGGGATTTTTCTTAAATTTATTGTGACTTGTTTTGTGGCCTATCATGTGGTCTATTCTGGAAAATGTTCCATGTGTACTTAAAAAGAGTGTATATTCTTCAATTTTGGAGCAAAATGTTCTGAAAATATCAATTTAATCCATCTGTTTAATGTGTCGTGTGAGGGTGCTATTTCCTTGTTGATTTTTTGGATGATTTATTCACGAAGTCGATGGTGTTTAATAGCCTCCACTATGACTGTGTTACTGTCGATCTGTCCCTTCACGTCCATAAATGTTTGCTTTATGTATTTAGGAGCAGTGTTTGCTCCTTTGTTTGGTGCATAGATATTTACATTTACAAGAGTTCTGTTCTCTAGTTGGATTGATCCCTTTATCAATATGTGATGCCCTTTTTGTTTATTTATTTAAAAATATTTTATTTATCTTTAGAGAGGAAGGGAAGGAGAAAGGAAGGGGAACATCAATGTATGGTTGCTTCTCATGCAGCCCCTGCTGGGAACTGGCCCCTCCCGGGAACTGGCCTGCAATTCAGGCATGTGTCCTGACTGGGAATCGAACCGTGATTGTGTGGTTTGCAGGCCCGCACTCAATCCACTGAGCTACACCAGCCAGGGCCCCTTTTTGTTTTTGTCTTACTATAACCTTTGTTTTAAAGTCTATTTTGTCTGATACAAGTGTTGCTACCCAGCTTTTTTGTTTCTATTTGTATAAGTATCTTTTTCTATTCTTATACTCTTATTCTGTTTGTATCTTTTCTTCTGAGGTGGGTTTTTTTTTTTTTTTGTTATTTATTTGGTGAAGTTGTGAGTTCCTTGAGCATCCTTATAACCATTGTTTTGAACTCTCTGGTAGGTTGCTTGTCTCCATTTCATTTAGTTCCTTTTCTAGGGATTTCTCCTTTTTTTTTTTTTTTCATTTGAGGCATGTTTCTTTGCCTCCTCATTTTGCTGGCGTCTCTGTTTATTTCTGTGTGCTTTGTAGATTTGCTATTATCACCCCCCCCCCTTGGTAGAGTGACCTTTGAAATAGATGTCCTGTGGGGCTCATCGACTCAGTGGTTCAGCCTCCCAGATCACCTGAGCTAGGTGTTCCAGGAATGCCCCTTGTTGTGGGTTTTATGAGCTGTCCTGCTGAAGTTTAGTCTTGATTGCTTTTGGCTCATCCATGGATGGGCCTTGCCCTCAGGTTGGCTGACTGTGAGGACTGGCCCTGACCACAGTGTACAAGCTGCTGTGTGGGGGCTGACCCCATTAAGCGGATTTGCCCCAGCACGGTTGCTGCCTGCCGAGATCTGGTGACATGTTCCTTTAAGAAAAGTTTATATAGCAGTCTGGGAACTCTGAAAGCATAGTTGCATGGGACTACTTAATCTAAAGGTAAACAACTTTTTGCTTTTCTTTACTACTATTATTAGAGCTCAGAGCTATGATTTGGTGGAAAGGACTTGGCTTTGATGTCACTCAGACTTGGGTTGGTTTTAAATGTTAGCTCCGTTGCTTATAAGCTTCATGAATTTGAGGGAAAACTCTCTCTGAGCCTGAGTTTTCTTACTTGAAGTTGGGTGTAGCTAATACGGAGCTGTTGGTAGTATTAAGGGAAATGCATGTGTAACACGCATGGCTCTCTTTAAGGACACAAGGATATATGAAGGCTATTTCATAAATGATTTCATGTCAAACAGTAAAATCAGTGGTGGTTGACTGCCTAAAAATTACACTTATGGAGACTGTTTTATTCTCTGGAGATATCATTATTATAGTAAATGGAATAGCAATCAATTCTTAAATGCCATTTTATTATTATTTGTTATCGATTAGCAGTTTTTAAAAGGGTCAGATAACAAATTATTGCTTTAATTTGTGAGTTATAACCAAGCCTACATTGTAGACATCCAGTAGTGAGTATAGATGTGGAAACTTTCACATCTTAAAAAGAGTACTTGGTAATAAATTTATGCCTGAGGAATAAAGTTGTGTTTTTAATCAGTAAAATTGCCTAGAAAACTTAACAGTTTATTTCTTAGACTTATCTACTGAGGATATACACGAAGTCTGGTTGAATAAGGGTTTTAAACCCATTTTTTTCTTCTCTGCTCCCAAAGTTTCTTACGACTGCATTACATTACTTTTGGCTGAAGCTTTCAGATAATTTTGATGTTTTATTACATAGAGTTTTCAGTACTCCCACATGATAATGGCTGTGGAAATATGATTGCTTAAAAAATATCTGAGTTACATGATCTTGAGAAATCTAGTAATCTCTGTGATCTATTCGTGCATCTGTACAGTGTCATCAGCAAGTTGTTTCAGAAAGGGTAAAAGCTCATGACATTTCTTATGTCTTCAGATAAGATATTTGAAATTATTAAGCATTAATAACTTCAAATAAACTTGTATTTTTTTCTGGCTGAAAAGTATGGCCAAGAGTGGACTCAGAGAACGTGTGAGAGAGAGATCATCCATGAGGCCTTCCTGTGCGGCGCTTCTCTGAGCAGAGACGCAGGCGTAGCCAACCGCCTTTGGTACTGGCCACCACAGGCATGTAGCACAGGGGAGAAACAACCACATCCACTATCACACGAATGTGCTGTTTTCTTCCCGGAGGATTTCCTCTCAGAAATTGGAGCCTGTCTCTTTTTTCGTAAGGTTTGTGAACTTTATCTTTACCCTTGTCCAAATTCAGCCAAGGGAAATTATGAAAGGCACAAACTGAATTCAGGAGGCACTGATTGATGGGGAAGGATAAACATATTTAATTATGTATATAGTACTTATAACTCAGTGATAGCTAAATAGGTGGTATGATAGACGACACTCTTCGTAATTTTTGTAGAAAAGATTCCAGAACTGGAGAAACCATTTGGAACAATAATAGGGAAATGGTGGAAGTAGAGTTATTTTGAAAGTTACAAGGACCAGTGTAGGAAGTGACCTTTGGTGAAGGGCATGACTCACGGTAGTTTGGGTGGGGAGATAAGTCGGAGCACTGTGGTTACAATATTCTCGTCTGCCCTCCCCTCCTAATTCCAGTTTCATCTGTGTTAGGAAAGTTGTTCCTATCCACTATCTTGTAGGATGGAGATTTTCAACCACTGTGCCACAAGAATTTTCAAAATATGCAGTAAGTGCCTGACTGTTTACTCAAGGATTCTGACCTCTTTCCCCTTAGATTGTTAAATTTTAAAAAAGATAAAAAACAATATAATAGCCATTTGATGGGAATGTATTAAAATTATACCAAGTTTTTGGTCACATAGGGAAAATATTTTTTTGGTATGCTGCAGAATTTAGTAATTTAGTAAACTAAATTAGCAATTTAGTTCATGCGTGCTGTGAAATGAAAAAGTTTGAAAGTCGCTGCTTTAGGACTGTACCCTGAGGAATCATTTAGTCACAACTGACAAAACCACCTACTGTTCTGCCCCAGTATCAACACTGAGATCTCACAAACTGAGAGAAAATCTGTCACTGAGAGGGGGCTGAGGAGTGACAGGTATCTTCTGTATTGTTACCTCCTCCAGCAACTGATAAGTCCTAATGCAGGGCAGCAGCTGGCCGTGTTTGGGGTCCCCTGGGGACACCTTAAGTACCCCTGCCTTTCCTAAGCACCAAGGTCGTAATCTTCCCTGGGCCCACTGGAGAATTGCCTCATTCCAGGCAGCAAAAGGGCAGGAGACTGGAGGCCAAAGTAATTTCTCTGGCGTCTTTGTTGCCAGTGCAGAAATCGCACCTGGGAATTCTGCGGCACACAGTTAATCCCTCCGCACATTTTCGGCTTCCCCAGGGACGTGATGTGACTGGAATGAGTGCTTTATGAGCAGCTATGGGCCTGTGGAGTCTGATGTCTACCCAGTGTGTGCCGGCAAGGACAGCCCTTGAAGGAATTTCCCTGCATGTTTCTGCCCAAGACATATGCTGGCCTGTTGAGTCTTGGTGCCTAGCATGAAACTGTGGTAGCCAATGGGCAGACTGCCCAACAAACCTGAGCACAACCGGGGGGTGAGAGAGCATAGGAGGCTGAATCTTCATTCTCAGAAGCATCTGGGTCTTTTCTCTGAGTCACCACGGTTGGTGTGAGTTAACAATTGAGGGCTCCTGTCCCACAGGGATTTACTAAGAGAGAAGATTATGGATGGAAAATATGTAAAAATGGGTGTCCAGAGAGAAAACATTGGAATCCATAGTTTGCTAACATGTATGTGTGGATTTTTTTTATTTTTAAAAAATTATGGATAAGGGTGGAGGAGAAAGGAAATAAATACAATACAATGGACTATAAACAGAGTTGATTTGTCTGTTATATTAAAAAATAAAGTTCAACCTTTCAAATAGTCAGCTGAGTGATAACAGCAGCCTGAGATTTTAATCCCATACTATACACAACTGATGTGTTATCTAGCCAAACCTCAGGGAGCTCCAGCTTGTCTGTGAGCTACATGTTTTGTGGGGCTAATTATAAAATGGACTTCATACTTGGGTATGAGCAGTAAACAAGGGGGCTTAACTTAAAAGCATCATGGAATGTAGTATGTCATTCTAGAGGTGGCTGTGGGTCTGGTAAAAGTCTTTATAAAGCTACTATGAGCTTTAAGGAGTCTGCCATTAAGGTAACAACATGTAGACTTTTTGAAAACACAAGGAACTTTTCACCTCAGGCCAACAGTCTTAAAAATAAAAGGAAGTGACTTTAAAAACAAAAGTTAATTTAATAAATATTTGTTAGTATAACTATATTTATTGTATAAGTATATCTATAATAAAATATTTTCATTTCTGTGTTATACCAAATTTTTTGGACCATAAGATGCACCTAGGTTTTAGAGGAGGGAAATAGAAAAAAATTTTTGAAGCGAAAAATGTGATAAAATATTTAATAACATAAATAACATAGGCTGCTGCACCCCCCCCCCCCCAGTGAGCCAGGTAAGCTGCATTCCTACTGTAAGACGCCCTCCCTTTTCCTCTCAAATTGGGGGGGGGGGTGTATCTTATAATGCGAAAAATATGGCTATATATTTTTCTTTATAAAAAGTCAACAAGATTGCTCTATCCAGTAAAGCTTTCATTTAGCATGGAAGGACAGATAAAGTGCTTCTCAGATAAGATCAAATTCAAGGAGTTCATCATCACCAAGTCCTTCTATGAAATGTTAAATGGACTTATATAAGAAAAAGAAGATGAAAAATATGAACAGTGAAAGGACAGCAAACTCACAGTTATCAACAACCACACCTCAAACAAAAGCAAACCAAGAGGACAGCTAGATCAGGAGCAGAACCATGGAAATGAAGAACACATGGAAGGTTAGCAACAGGGGAGTGGGAGGAGGAGAAGAGGGGTGAAGGTACAGAAAATAGCGTAGACAGTAGGTAGAAAATAGATAGGGGGGAGGGCAACAGTAGTAGGGGAAATATAGAACCTAAAGAACTTGAGACACGTGGACATAAACTAAAGGTGGGGAATGGTGGGGGAGGGGTGTGCAGGGTGGAGGGGAATGAAGGGGGCAATAGAACAACTGTAATGGTATAAACAATGAAATGTATTTTAAAAAAGTCAACAAGTTTTTTTTTTCCTTCCTATTAGGAAATTCCTGGGAAAGGAATGAGATGACATTACTTTTAACAAAACTTAGAGTATGTGGATTCTTGGTCAAAGTAATGATTTTGATTTCTGTATCTCCACAGATTATGGATTATTATGACACTTCTTCACATTAGAGTATCAGCTTAGATACATTATGTCATATGAATATATGAGAAAGATAAGCTTTCAGTCAGAACAGGTTGATGTTTATGTGCTCCCTTGAGCTTGGCCATCCTTTCCTCAGGTGGGGACCGGCATCTGCCCTGTGTTTGAGTTCGCAGGTAGAGCCGCTGCAGTGTTCATCCTGCCCTGCGGCTGCCTCTCCCGTGGGGCTGGCTAAGCCAGGGCCATACGCCTCTGCTTCCAAGGCTCTTGATCTAAGACTGGTTGGCCAGACTAGAAGCAGAGTAGCCTCCAAAAAATCAGAGTAAAACTGTTTTTAATGGTAAAAGTGAAAATTTACCACATACTAATTTTTGAAGAAGTCTTTTCATAATATTTTCTTTCAGTTTGCTGGAAGTTAAGTAATGTAGCCTGAAGAAATTATTTTTCTGGAAGCACTTACCAATGGTAAAAAAAAAAAATTTCCAAATAATTGAGTAGTTGGAGGTGAAATCTTTTTTCCCTGAGGGAGGATGATGGGATTAGAAATATAAAGAAGGAAATAATCATCCCTGGTTGTAGCCTCCAAATTAGATATTAACATTTTCATATGTTTACTGCTCATCTCTTATTCTTCTAATTTTTATTATAGAAGTTTTGTGCACAAAACATTTCACAGTGTGCACATTATGGTGAATTATGATTGCAGTGAACCCTGGCATTGCCTCTTTCACTTGTAATCACCATTGGCTTGTGCCCAGGTCTTGTGTCTTCTGTTCCTTTCATTTCAATGAGGTAAATCCTAAATATTTCCCTATTTCATGCATAAATACTTCAACCCAGTTACTTTCTACATATATACTTTAAAAGCATTACAAAAGTATAGTTTCCTTAAAAGCACAGAGAAAGCTAAAATTCCCTCTGATGCAAGGCTACATCTTCCAGCTGTCCACACTTAAAAATAACTGGTACTATAATTGATTTTATAACTTGTGTTTTTAATTAATTGTTTAATATTATGAGAGTACATATATACATATTTATAGTACATATGAGTATTATGAAAGAACATATGTAGCATATTATATATTTTTAAAATACAGATCAGTGATATTAAACTATACTTATTCTGCAAGTCTCAATTTCACTTTTGATATCTGGATAGTGAATCTATTCTTTAGTAAGTGACTCTGATCCATTTGTATTTATTATGAATATAGGTACCTGCATTTATTTTAGTCCCCTTGTTTTGTGTTTACTATTTCTTTTCCTGTTTTTTCCTCTCTGGTTCCCACCTCTTGTAGATTATTCGAGTATTCTTTATTTCATCTTTTTTCCTCCCAGTTTATAAATTATGGATTCCATTTCTGTTTGGTAGTGGTATTTTACATTTTTGACATACATATTTGGCTTTTTCTTTTTTTAAGCCTTTTTTAAAAGATTTTATTTATTATCTTTAGAGGGGAAGGAGAGAGGGAGAGAAACATCAATGTATGGGTGCCTTTCGTGCGTCCCCTGCTGGGAGTTGGCCTGCAGGGAACTGGCCTGCAACCCAGGCATGTGCCCTGACTGGGTATCGAACCGCGGTCCTCTGGTTTGAAGGCCTGTGCTCAATCCACTGAACTATGCCAGCCAGGGCTGGCTTTTTATTTTCTAGTGGAGTTTGAAGTGAAACTACTACTTCTAACCTATGACTGGAATATTTTTGTGAAAATACCATTTTTTAAATGTTTACAGTTCCTGTGGTTTCATTAATAGAGTAAAACCTTGTCAGTTAGACCAAAAATTCCTTTTCCAGACGTGGGTGAATGTTTTATTAGATTGAACCTAATAGCTTTTCTTATGCACTGATCAAAATTGAATACTTCATAGTATTTTATTTACCTGCCATAAGAGCAGCTACCCTATGCCTCGTTTTTCTGATGTAACTGTCTTCCCTGTAGGATTTTCAATGATCTCAGTGGTCCTATTAAATTTATCTTTACTTTTATATCTCTCAAATCCTTATTGGAAGTAGAGTGTTAACACGGGGAAAGGGTACTTGTTAAGAGGGGTGCGTGAGAGGATCGGGTTATTTGGGAGGGGATGTGGGTTAGTACACCAAAGCAGGTTGTTTCATGGAACAAAGAACTTCATACTAATTACCTCTGGCAAACGGAGCTCACTGTAAGGAGTGTCAGTGACTGCATCTTAGGGACCAGTTACTCTGTGTCCTTCCCATTGGCTGTGATAGCTCTCCGGAGCTCTGTTTCTCTGTCTCTGTCATCTGACTTGTTTGGGCTCTCCTAACTTAGGCTTGCATGTGCCTCTTCATTCTTTACTCCTCTTCTTTCTCTCTTTTCAACTCTAGCTCTACCACTAGTTGGTTTGTTTTTGGAATGTTTCTCTTCGTAAGTTCCCAAGAGAGACTAGCCCAGTTCTACCTTCCAGGTCAGCACTTAGATTGTCTTTCCTTGGGTGAGGTGCCCAGTCCTTGTTCCACTGGTTCAGTCATAGTGTCTAAGGTGTTTTTTGGAGTAAGGATATGGGAAAGTTGAAATCTACAATGTGGGGGAAAAGTAGGTTTATGGTTGTTCATATGGAAAATAATACAATGATTAATAAGTGATAATAGAAGAGTAAACTTTGTGTTTTGCATACTTATAACTGTAAGCCTACTTTTCCCCCACCCTGTATATTAGTCAGTTTGGTCTATCACAGCAAATACCATAGGCTGGGTGGCTTAACAACAGAAATTTATTTCCTCATGATCTGGAGGCTGGAAGTCTGCCATCAAGGTCTCGCAGGGGTTGGTTTTTGGTGAAAACACTCTCCCTGGCTTGTGGATGGCCAGTGTGTCCTCACATGGCCTTTCTTTGGTGTTCTCATGTAGAGAGAGGGGGGAGGAAGAAGGGAGGGAGGGAGGGAGCAAGTGATATCTCCTCCTTTTCTTATAAGATCATAGAAGTCTTATCTCCTAATGCAGTCACATTGAGGGTTACAGGTTCAGCACATGAATTTGGGGGGCACATACTTTAGTCCATGGCAGCATTGAGGTACAATACTTCAGCCTTTTAAACTCTTGATAAGGACAGATTTTATTTCTAGAGGAGTTGTACTCCTCTTACAGTCGGAGTTGTTTAAGAAAACTAGAAAAGCTTATGCATTTGGGACAGTTTCTCTTAGTAGTTATTTTTCCTAGTTATGTCGTTCTTTTTATATTTTCTATCTAGGTGATTGGTATTACCGTCCAATCAGTAACTGAAACAGGAAAGCTGGAATTCGTGTTAGACTCATCTTTGTTCCATTTGTATTGCCAGGTCCTTTTGCTTACAGCTCTTAATTAGTTCTTGAATCTATCTCCCATTTTTATTTATTTTTCACTTTCATCCCTATTTCTAATGATTACCTCATATCTGGCTTTTTTTCCTCAGTTTCTTTTGCTTCTTATATGTCTTTCACACCATTATCAGAGTGGCCTTTCTAAAACAAAGTAACCACGTTACTCACTGTACCAAAATAAATTCCAAAGCTAAAATTTAAACCCTGTAAGAATGGTACACAGTACCCTCGTCATGTCTGCTTCTGTCCTTGCTCCTCCTTCAACCTCAGTCCATGTGCAAGAAACTACTTGCAGTTCTTAGAAGGTACAATGCATCCTTGCCTCTATGTGGAGAGCTCACTTATCACCCTGTCCTGAGTCCCATCTGTTCTTTAGGGCCCCGTGGAGGGGTCTCAGAAGCTTTTCCTGTCTCTTCCTTCGGGTGTAGTGTCCTTATGTCATCTTGTATTTTGAGTGCTGGTTTACAGTATTTTTTCTTCCAGTCACTTGGCCTGTTGGTTCCCAGACTGTGTCCTCATTTCTCTAATTCTGCCACCTAACAACATGTCATTCATGTGGGCTTCCCATGTGCTGTTGAATCAGTAATAAGAGAGCTTGAGTTCCTTTCTAATCCTGTGACCCCCTCGGCATTTTCACTTTGGATAGGTAATTTATCTTTCCATTGTATAAAGGAAGAACAAGCCTATTGATCAGTGTTTGAAGTATGTTGTAAAGGCAAGGTTTCTTGATGCCTGATTGTCTTTGATTTGGGGAAGTAAAATAATAGACTATTATTATCGAAGGAATTAAAAAATTCGTAAATGCCAATGGAAAACAAAAATATTATTCACAAATGCTTTTTTGATCAAGCCCATAAAAGTGAGGGATAAGTTCAAAAGAACAGGTGCTAAAAAGAGGCTGAGTGTTTTCTCTTGGATGACTGCGCGATGCTGGTGTCACGTGTCTGCTCTTGGAGCACTAGTTGAGTACTGCTATCCTAGAACTTGAACTCTAACTGAAAGTGTTGTCATGGCCAGTTGAATTGATGACAGAATACTCGCAATTGACCACAGCCTCACATTTGAGAGCTAAGTTCAGGTAGTGCTGATGCAGCTGTGAACAAGACAGATGCTAAATTTAAATGCAGTAACAGATGCTGAGCAGCTCCGACAGGCCGCAGACCGTTGCAGCAAGCTCTTGTAATGTACTCCTCTTACGGTCTGAGTTGTTTAAGGAAACTGGAAAAGCATATGCATTTGGGACAGTTTCTCTTAGTAGTTATTTTTAGCATAAAACATATTTTTGCTTGTTAGTTGCCATGTAATCTGCATTGGGCAGAATGATTTAGGTTTCAAGCACTGATTGTCTACTGCATGAAAGCCATGCTTACAGATCACCAGTACAACTTGTTGAAACAAGTAAAATTATTAGTCAATTCATAAGTTTCTGCTTCTAAATAAAACTGAGTATCTTATTTGATTTTTACCCTCTGTTGACACTGGTGTTGCTGACCCATTTTTGGAAAATCACATGATCACAGTTGAAATCTTTAGAAATTTCTCAGGGATTTGGCAAGTCTGTCATTCTGTTCAAGTTTTCCAAGAATCAAAAGGTCTTAAGTTAAAAGTGATTTTGAAAATTTGAGTTTTTTCCTAAGCTAATATATGGATAAATAGGTTTTCCAGATAAAGTAATAGACTCCCAGTTAAATTTGAATTATGTAATCAAAAAATTGGTGATCAGTATAAATACCGTATTTTTCAGACTATAAGACACACGCTCCCGAATCTGGGAGGAAAAGGGGGTTTTGTCTTATAGTCTGAATGTAGCTGGCTCACTGTGGGGGCCTGGCAGTGGAGAGGGGTCACAGGAGGTAGGAGCAGGGCCATTGCTGCATTTTCCTCCCAAATTTGGGGGGGGGGGGCTGCATCTTATAGTCTGAAAAATGCAGTATGTCCCAAGTATTGCATGGGATGTAATTATACTACAAAATTTTTCATATATCAAATTCAAATTTAACTAGATATACTGTGTTTTTATTTGCTAATTCTAGCAGCTTTATATTAATAAAAAATTTTAAAGCACAGAAGAAATGAAGTGCAGAATAAATTTCTTTTAATGCCCTCTAGCTTCTCACATCCTACTATCAGTCTTTAGAAAGCTTGTAAAAATAACCCATGATTTCCTAACCACGCTCATATTAGTTTTACCTAACACAAACATTTCTGTCCTTTGTATATAAATACTAGAATTTTAATACATTGCCCTGGGTGTTTTTTCCCATTCAACAATGTATTTACACCATGCTTTTTTTTTTCAAGGCAGTATGGCAGATACGGGTAGTGTGAAAGAAGAATTAGTATGCTGTTTGAAATCAGACAGAGTTGGATTCCAATGTGGGTTCTCCAGCTTCCTGGCTAGATACGTGGTCTGAGTAAGGCCTCAGCCTCTCCTTTCCTCTGTTTTATTATCTGGAAAATGTGCCAGGCAGCAGAGGATATTGTGGAGAGCAAGATGGTCAAGGTTCCTGCACTCCTGGCGTAATGTGTGTGTGTAATGTGCCTGGCTCTGTTGTTCCTCATAGGTACTGAATTAACTAAGTCACTATTGATGTGTCTTATAGTTCTCAGTGCCATGGCTACTCAAACAGGTTCAGTTATAACTAGATAATGATACAGCTGCAAACACAAAACATTGAGAGTAGGTAGAAGAGAACTAGTATTTTCTTTGCTATTTAAATAAATATTCTTATTCTCATGTTGAGGGATTTTTACCTTGAAATGCAATAGCTATTTTGTTAATGTATTTTATTTATTTATTTAAATTTTTAAATTTATTTATCTTTAGAGGGGAAGGAAAGGAGAGAGGGAGAGAAATATCAATGTATGATTGCCTCTGCCGGGGACACACAATGTATCGTGTGTCCCCTGCCAGGAACTGGCCTGCAACCCAAGCATGTGCCCTGATTGGGAATTGAACTGCGATCCTCTGGTTCGCAGGCCTGTGCTCAATCCACTGAGCTCCACCAGCCAGGGCTTTAATGTATTTTAAATATTAGTATAAGGAGGCTTGTTTTTTCCTGGAATTTTTCTTAAAAAATTTGGATTTTAGGATCCTAGAAGCAGCAAGAGATAAGGGGACAGTCACCTACAAAGGAGTTCCCATAAGACTGTCAGCAAATTTCTCAAAAGAGACCTTACAGGCAAGAAGGGGCTAGAAAGAAGTATTGTAAGTTATGAAATCCAAAGACCTACAGCCAAGATTGCTTTATCCAGCAAAGCTTTCATTTAGAATGAAAGGACAGATAAAGTGCTTCTCAGATAAGATCAAATTTCAAGAAGTTCATCATCACCAAGCCCTTATTATATGAAATGTTAAAGTGACTTATCTAACAAAAAGAAGATGAAAAGGAACAGTGAAAGGACAGCAAACTCACAGTTATCAACAACCACACCTCAAACAAAAGCAAACCAAGAGGACAGCTAGATCAGGAGCAGAACCATAGAAATGAAGAACACATGGAGGGTTAGCAACAGGGGAGTGGAAGGAGGAGAAGAGGGGAGAAGGTACAGAAAATAGCATAGATAGTAGGTAGAAAATAGATAGGGGGAGGGCAAGAATAGTAGGGGAAATATAGAATCTAAAGTAGTTCAGACACGTCATAAACTAAAAGGGAGAATGGTGGGGGAGGGGGTGTGCAGGGTGGAGGGGAATGAAGGGAATAGAACAACTGTAATGGTATAACCAATAAAATATATTAAAAAAACAACTAGAACAGGAACAGAATCACAGAAATGGAGATCACATGGAGAGTTAGGGACAGGGGACTGGGAGGAGGAGGGGGGAAAGGGTACAGAGGATAAGTGGCATAGACGGTGGATAGAAAATAGGGGGAGGGCAAGAATAGTATGGGAAATGTAGAAGCTAAAGAACTTATGACACATGGACATGAACTAAAGGGAGGGAATGTGGGTGGGAGAAGGTATACAGGGTGAAGGGGAATGAGTAGGGGAATGGGATGATTGTAATAACATCATTAATAAAATATATTTAAAAGTTTAAAAAACTTGGATTTTAAAAGTGATTTGTTTAAACATATATGAACTTTGTATAAATGGTGAATATTATTGATCTTTGATATATCTACCATAGTTTCTAAAGTACTTAATTCAGACATGTTCATATCTTATATGGGTTGTTGGCTGTGTTGCATTGTTGACACTAGTCCATTTCAGATTTTATTCATTTTCATTCCTGGAATTTATTATTGTTATTGCGTATCAATAATTACTTTATTTTTAGTAGTTTATTTTTTTGGTATTTTTTCATTATTATTTATCCCCTTCCACTTCCACCACCTCCCCTCCCTGTACAACCACTACTGTTGTCCATATTCATGTGTCCTTTTTCCTTTTTGCTTGATCTCTCCACCCCTCAAGCCACGCCCCCAGCTGTCAGCCTACTCTCTGAGTCTGTCTCATAGTTCAGTTAGATTCCACATATGAGTGAAATCCTATGGTATTTGTCTTTCTCTGTCTTATTTCACTAGACTTTATATACAAGTCATCTTCCTCTTTCTTCCTGTAGTTTCTCCTTGTGTGGGGAAGGTCTACACAGTTTTGAACTTGGAAAGAGGAGAGAATGGTACCGTGAATCTTCTTCCTATCAAGAGACAGGGTATTGGAGAAGTTTAATTGTTAATTGACTCTGGAGCTAGAATGCCTGGGTTCACATTCTGGCTCCATCACTTACTAGTTGTATGACCTTGGGCAGGTTAATTAACCTTTCTGTGCCTTAGTTTCCTCAAGTGAGCGGATTAGGTGAGGATTAAATGATTTAATTGTATGATATGCTTTGTACAGTACCCAGCATGTGGTAGGTGCTGTTGTCATAACCTTCTGCTCCAGCATTAGTGTTGATTACTTTGTTATTGCGTCCATATCTCATTTCTTCTCTTTATTGCCTTTCTGGCTCAGCTTCCTCATGGCCCACATGAATCACTCAGAAAAACCCTCAGAACTTGGCATTCCGACCTGTATTGGATCTTTTTTAAGTCTTACTCATCATCTGTGACCCACTGTTATCACTCAGATACCCTTCTATTTCCATATAATGATACAGTGTTGGGATGCGTACTGAGGGAAGGGTGAGAAGGAGCATTTATGTCTGCCATTTAATGGGAATGAACTCCATATCTGCATCTCAAAAATTCTGTGTTTACATATGAGTTCCTTTATTTAGAATCCTTGAGACAGGGCTATAGGACATAGAAAGAGCCACATTTTTTTGAATCTCCTGTCTCTGCCATGGTAACTAATGGTAAAATCTGGAAAGCCACACACAAAGTTCCATGTATTTGCTTTAGGGACATCAGAGCAGAGAAGACAAACAAAATACTTTTTTATCACTGAAATCCAGAGAGTAGAGATTTCATCTGGGAGCTAATGTCAGTGGCTTGCAACTTGAGCCTTAAAAACAAAAACAAAAACCCCTTTATGATAACAAGACTTTATCTGAAAAAGATGAATTCTTTTTTCACATAACTGACTTGTAGGTGAACTCATGGACAGCAATGTTTTTCTTAGTTGGAATCTGCCTGTCCTATACTTTCTCTGTAGACTTTCTAAATCACTGGGCCTCTAAATTCAAAGGGTGCCCCCACTCCACCTCATGCTGATACAGCCCGTCTTTCTGAGTTAACATTTTATAAGGGAAAGAGAATAGCACCAAATTTTATTGTGTATACCAAGCACTCATGTATATAATTTTACCCTTTCTGAACTTTAAGAAATTTTCAAGTTCAGAAAAGATAGATAAGTGACTTAAACACATGTAGCTAGTAAGTGTTCAAGTTGAAATCATCAGAGTCCTTAATCCATGCTCTTTCGTTGCTACCATGCTTCCCCTTGGGCAGTTTAATTAAATATACCTACGTAGATCTGGGCTTCCTTATCTTGGTGTATCTCTAGTTTTTAATCGTCAGAAGTTAATACTTTTTTGAGAGGGGAAACCTAATTGTATGCTATTTTACAAAGGAATATTATAGTTTCCTTGTCAGTAAGAATAAAAATATGACTAGCTTATTTTTGAGCTCTCCCTGAGTTTTTCCCCATGAAACCATTAAGTGCCTGGTATTGGAATGCTCATCTATATGGTTTCAGCTTTAATCCTGAATATATATTTTATAGTTATGATTTATGCAGTGAGCTGGAAATTGGTGTATTTTATTTATCTCATTTATCATAATATATGCAATGAATAAATATGTTTTCTGGAAAACTAGAGTTCGATGGTAGGCCCCTTGTTCCAGGCCACACGGCTATGTAGGTTTCAGTTCCAGGTTGAGCCAGTGCCCTCCTGCTGTGACACCAGGGCGTGTTTTAAAACAAGTGCCAGTGGCTGGGCAAGTGCCATTTGACTGTTTGAAATGAAGTTGATGGTTTCAATGGTACATTTTAACTTGGGGAAAGGAAAGTCAGTAAGTATTGTTCTCTGCTGTTACCCAGAGCTAATTGCAGGCACTGATGGTCTCTGCATGTGTTCACATGTATCCCTCAATTCTTCCATTTTTTCCAAACGCATTTTCCTTTAAAAGAAATAACAGGAGGCAACTTCTTCCTTCTCAGGGAACTCCCCTGTCTCATCTTCCACATGGGAGTGACAATGTGGTTGTAGATTCTTTTCCTCCAGTGAAGGCATTATTGACTGACTGACTTCCTGATGACTCAGTTTTCTGCAAGACAAAGGGTAGACTTAACTGTGGAGACACTGTGCAAAATTGGTGGATGGCAAAGATTAAAGATGGATTAGTGATGTGAACATTGTCAGTGGAGAGCTGAATTCAGTACTTAAAACTATCTAGAAAGTATTGTCAGAGAAAGATGAGATCTGTGTGATTTGGAGCCTTTGAGAAGTTTGCGTTATCTTTTTTCTTTATTTTTTTATGGGAAAGAAGAGAATGTTATAGCCAGGAGAGTATTTTGAAAACCTTGGAAGAATCCCTTTTTAATGTAGCAATGTTTTTATTCAGTTGTTTGTCCACGTTGACTGCATTACCTCCCAGTGGCTGGTGTACTGCTTTGCTGTCGAAGTCTGTTTCTGATTGGTATGGCTGTGCTGTCTCCATAGTTACACTGTGAACTTTCAAGGCCAGGATCACATCTTCTGCTTTTTACATTTTAAGTTTTTGCCCACGGAATTTCTTATGCAGAGTCAAGTTAACTTTTTACTCTGAGGGTAAGGATCTTTAAGTGAATACAAGGTTTTAATGAGCCGTGTTGAGGAGCTCTGAAAGAAATATTTTGGATGTGTCTGTAATTTTATTTTATGCCATTAACCTTATTTTGCAAGTATTACCTGCAAAATAAGATATTTTTGCCTATAAGGAAAACTATCTTTTAAGTCAACAAAATTTTAATGGCCAGAGGAATTATAGTAATATCAAGTGCTTTGTATAGTATATAATTTCAGAATATAATTTTAAAGTTCTGATAAAATATGACTTTTATTTTTTCCCCAGAGTTCCATTTTGGTTGCTGTTTATAGAGAAGTACACTGAACATTGAAAAAAACATGTTAGACACTATAGGTAAGACCTATTACTTTCTGACTATTTTTAATAAGAATTGAAAGTCCTTCCAGTGGAATCTTTGAAATACGGTATGTTCCAAGTAGCAGGAGTCTATTGTAGCTTAGTTTTTTAAAGTTTTTATCCACTAGCATTAAACTAAGGTGATGTGTTTCTACATTTGTACAATTTCATCTGAAGTGTTATAAAAATATCATTTATAATCAAAAGTTAAAAGCATATGCAATATTTTACTAATTATGGGTTTTATCCTTAAATGTAAACCCAGTTCTTATGTACGAACCTAATGGTGGCTTTTTATTCTGAGATATCATGGGAAATAGGACCCAGGATAAAGTTTTCATCTGTATCTTTATTATAATTTGCTTTTAAATTTCTGCATATGAGTAAATATAGTTTAAATTTGTGTGTGTTTGTGAACTCATGGTCAACATTAATTCATGTCCAATTTCTTTGTAATTCCACATTTAATATTATAGAAAGTGCCTCTGGTGATAATTAATTCTCATTGTTTTTAAGTACTATGATATGGCAAATATACTTTAATATATATATATATAATATATAATCTGTCAGGGCATGTAACTGAACAGGCTCCATTTAAAAAGTAAATTTGGCCTCACGTCTAAGCAAGAGAGACAGCAGAGGCGGGAGTGAGTCGGTGTGTGTGTGCTTGCACATACATGTGCTTAGGGAGATGCTTTTAATTATTTTGGGTAGAAATTCATTATCCTGTGGAACAGGTAACATGCTGGGGTTATTACTACTATATTATTATATATTTTGCAGAGTTGTGTCTGTCTGGTACAGTAAGTGTAGTCAATTAATATTTGAATTATTATAATTATAAATTATTATATATGTAAATATGCTGTTTACATTTGGGGGGAAACTAAAAGTATTAAAAAGTTGTGTTTTTGAAGTGATATATGTATTACTGTGATGTATTTTCAAGTAAATTCTCACATACAAGATGATTTTCTTTTCAGTATATGGCATTGCCATATTTTGGATGTTATGACTATCCACATTCACTTATATTTGAGTTATATTTCTACTATTTCTTACATGTAAATATTTTTAACAGGTGAAAATGTCAGCATTTGCAAGAATACTGAACATTTAGTCTTCAATAGATTTTATTAAAGTAGAAATAGCTGGGATTAGAGCTCAAATATACTTTATCTGAATTAGTTTCTGCACTTTAAAATTAATTGCATGTATCATACACTATAATCAGTTTCCTGCTTTCAAACAAACTTTCTTACAAGAAATTTCAAGTTTGAGGGACATATTTATAGTGACATATTTCGGTCCCTCCGTTTCTTTTCCTGTCAGTTTTATGCTTTCCAAAAGAAAGAGTGATAGGATTTCTATAAGCATGGGTTGGTGATGTATGTCTTTGAATCCCGTTACTGATTGATGCTGCCCTTTGCTATAGACAAAAACCGGGCCCTGCAGGCCGCAGAGCGCTTGCAAGCCAAGCTGCGAGAACGTGGGGATGTGGCCAATGAAGACAGACTGAACCTTCTCAAGTCAGTCTTGCAGAGCCCACTCTTCAGTCAGATTCTGAGCCTTCAGACTTCTGTGCAGCAGCTGAAAGACCAGGTAGGACATCACTCCCCCAAAGCAGGCATTCACAGCTTGGCAGAGATCTTGTGAAAGGCTGGCGTTTTTCTGAAAGCCTGATTTTTGTATGTGTTAATGAATAGTTAATGAAGTCATTTAAACCTCCAAAGGAGACATTCAGATTCACTGTGGCTTCTTCCCCCCTAGTTATTTTTGTAATGGTTGTTGCTGTATATTGAAGATGACATTGTGTTGAAGGTTGTGTGAATACTAAGGAAAGAGCCCCTACAGGAGAAAGGGATAATAAAATATGTTTAGAGAGGGTGGCTATGGACTTGGTTTCCATCATCAGCAAAGCTCATTGTTCATGTGATCTTGCTCATTCAGATTCAGACATTCAGTATACTTAAAAGATTTCAGATAAGCCTGGATTTGCATGTGTAATCATCTGTGAAGAAGGGAAATCACCTCCATTTTAACAGTAAAAGGAATAATTACACTGTCATCAGTTAGAGGAATTGCAGTTCTCACTTCTTAAAGGAGTGTAAGTAGCCATCCCTTCCATGACAGCATCAGATGGTGTTAAACATTAGAACTTCTAAATGTAACAGTTTTCTCAGTAAAAATCAGGAGCATTAAAAAGCCCTAGCATTTATATTAAAACTGAAATATATTACAATGACAGAATGAAAATTGAAGTCAGTTCTTTGAATTTACTAATTAAATCACCATTTCTCAGTTTAAAAAAAATATTTAAGTGACTTTTTTTTTTGTCCTCACTCGACATTCTCTCATTGCGTTTAGAAAGACAGGAAGGGGAGAGAGAAACAGATGCCAGAAAAAAAGCACTGACTGGTTGCCTCCTGTTTGTGCCCAGATGGGGGATTGACCCTGCAGCCCAAGTATGTGCCCTGACCAGAAGTCTAACCCACAGCCTTATGGTTATGGGATGATGATGCTCCAACCAACTGAGCCACACTGACCAGGGCAAAAAAAACTTTATTAAATAGTTGTTACCCTCACAAGGTTGGAAGTCAGTCTATGCCTTCAGTCCAGGTTAATTCTCATTCTAGTATTTTTAGCATTAATTTAATGGTACTGGATGACTTGTTAGCACATATTCTGTATTAAAATGTTAAAAATGAAACTTAAGGCTAGTTTTTAATTCAATGAAAGAACAGCTCCAACTAAAAATACTTCAAATGTGTGCCAAGTGCAAAAAATATAGTAGCAATGTCATGAAACTTCTTAATCTAGATAAGTTGGTAGCCAAAAAAAATAAACTAAGAAGAATCTTTAAAAATATTTTTCTCTAGTGAATTCTACTTAATAATTTTTAAAATTATCATCATGAATTATGAAAAAGAGGTGCTTCATTATATGTAGTTTTATTTGTCCCCATTGCAAGTTATTGAAAACATTGGTTTTAGACGCTCATTTCCAGAATGGATGGGCAAGATTTTGGAGAGACCAATATTGTGAATATAAATGTGATTATGATATGAAAAACTAGTTTTTCAGAGGATGTGAAGTTGAGCAGGTGCCTTCTCCCCTTGTTGTATTATGAGGCTATGATTAGAATGAGAGAAAAAGCTGGAACAAAAAGTACTGGTAAGTACATCAGGAAACACCACTAGTCCAATGAGATAACTATAAAAGTGACCCCGTGCGGTCTGCCTGAGGTAAGTGGAGTAGCATTCGCACCTGCCAAGGCCGCCCAAGGGAGGGGTAGAGGGGCCTACCTGTTGCTGAGCTGGTTTTGCCATGTCCAAGTAGGAAATGGCTCCCAAACTGTCTCAGCCCCATGGGATTGAGCCGCAACATCCTTAGAAATCTGTGAAGCACGATATCATTGTATGTCACCCTCTGTGACTAGGTACGGTGTGGTGTTGTTTTTGTATTAATGATAGACACTGATATATTTTAGGACTAAATAAGCTGTGAGGTGGTGAATTCCATAGACATGTCTCACATGCCTTTGGACTTTTTTCTCTTAGGTCACCTGTTCAGGTACTGAAAGGGTCCAAGGAAACCCTGTGACCCACACCTGCTTATCATGACCACTAAAGGAGGACGAGTGACTAGAACTAGATCTCAGTTTTCCTGGCCCTGCCAGGCGCCGCCCTTGCCCATTTTCGACTCTGCAGCCCATCTCTCATAACTTTTTCCCACAAAGGCAGAAACTTGGTCCTTAGCTGATAAAAGTTTAATTTCTATTAAAACAACTCAGGTGGTTTTTAACCTCCTGAGGTTACAACCTCAGGAGAGGTGACAGCCTCTCAGTTGTTTTCATTCTTTGCTTTAGTCTCCATTCTTTACTCATTTAATTTCATTCATTTATTGAACCAGATTTTTGCCTTGTGTGAGACTAAAGTACAATTTCAGAAACTTGTATTAATTAAAGTTTAAACACAAATATTCCAAAGTTTGTTAGACTTAATTTCTCTATATAGTTTACCAACTGCTAATTTATAGTTTAATATTTAATTAATGCACCTGAGGAATGAAATATTTTGTGCTTTTAAACCAATAACTACAGGTCTGATCAACAGTGGCTAGCTTTTGTTTACTACCTTATATCTAGATTATGTTTTCAGATGTAGAATTTTATATGCACAGTAGGTGCTAGTTACTGTCTCCATCTTTGTTAGCATTCTTGGTATATTTGGCCCCTCGGATTTTTTTCCACCATAATTCTGTCTTTTAAAAAGCAAAGGGAGAGAATAATTGAAAAGCTCAAGGTATATGCAGCATATTTGGGAACATGATCATATAGTTGCTTTAATGACAGATGCTGACATGCCATGTTGAATTAAGCCTACTATTTTTTCCCCTCAGATCCTCCTCATTACATCTATTCAATAATGTTTAATTTTTCTAATTTGCTTCTTCAGTATGAAGACTGCTGTTAGATATCAAACTGTTTCCCTTTGGCAAATTAAACACTTGACAGGTGTGTAACTGAGAGGGCAAAGAAAAGCCATGCCCTGAAGGGATGTGCTATTTAAATATTGTCAGAAATATTAACAGGACTGAGAGTGTAATTGATGCCTCTGTTTTACTCTGCCGCATTGTGCATTGTTCTAACCGCCAGCTAAAAGGAGGTGTGCTATTAAACCTGAATAATCTCTAAATAGCTCCAGTTGATTTTCTACTGCATGATTCCTGTTAAGTGCAGAGAAGGGAAAAAAAAAAGAAATGTGACTATGTGTCAATGATCTGTCAAGTGCAAATTCTCCAGTAGTGTCCTCCCTGTCACCTAGCCATCACAGCTATGAACTGCAGGGCTCAATGCGTATTCATGACAAAAATCCAGCCTTTGAGGGGCAAATAAACATGTTAGCAGTCTGATAATAGAAACTTGTCAGCCATGAGGAAATTGGATTTGCATATTTATTCTATGACGCTTCTCCAGTCCTGTATTAGGTGTATGCTGCTTTCTTGATGATTTAATTGCCTTTGCCTTATGAATTGACCACAGGCACTAATGAAACATCATTTTACCCTGAGTCGGTTGTAAGAAAACTGTGGAGTAAAATTAATTATTTCATTAGAAGTTTGTTAAATATTATTACCAAACTTCTCTCTCTTGTATTTGTATTGCTGGTCTTCCTTCCCTCCTTCCCTCCTTCCCTCCTTTCCTTTCTCTCTCTCTCTTTCTCTCTCTCTCTCTCTCTTTCTCTCTCTCTCTCTCTTTCGTAAGGATTGGCAACAGAGATCAATTCTAAGATTGAAGAAAAGATGTGGGTGATTCAGGTTACAAAAACTGCTAATATGGGAAACAAGCCCTGAGGCACAATATTCAGAGCACTCTCCTTGTAGTGATTTCCAGATTTTTGGTGTTACACTCTTTTTTTGTTGTTGTTTTTACTTGATATTTCCAGGTTCCTAATTCATTCAGCTTTCTCCCAGAAGAGTGTCGATACACACACACACAACGCACACACGTATGTCATCTAGATGCATGCGTTACATACACACAAAATTAAGTCAGATTTTTTTAATGTTTTCCTTGTAAATTTTGACATTTCTTGAAATAATTGGAGAGATACTTATTTAACATAAAACCAAATTGAAAATTACTTCAAGGTCATCAAGTTGTGTTGATGAATATTATATATTTTATTTTTACTTTTGAAATACAGTCTTCATAGTATGAAATTTTGATTTATATATCTGCTTATAAGTTTTACGCTAGGTTTCTAAGTTTAACCTGAGTTTGGTTTATATTCCTGTGTCGCTAAGTGTTACTGTTCACATTCCAAAAAGTATTTGACACAACCTCTTATGGCAAAATATGTTGATTCATAGTTGATTCAAAGATAAATCTAAACAAATATCAAAGAAAAATATAAGAACTATATTTTTCCAGCACCTTGGGTTACTAAAATTAATTGTATCATTTAATTTTCATTACCCCTGTGCAACAGCAAGACAACAGCAGAAAAACTGGGGATTATGTGTTGCTCACTGTGGGACATCACTCAGTGAGCCGGATTTTCGCTTGGCAGTGATTGGAGGGTTGTATCACGGATGCTTCATAAAAGCAGGCTCACAATCATTTATTAATAAAACTTTACTGAACACCTAAAATCAATAAAAATGCAATGAATAAATAAGATAGAGGTTCTCACTATCTGAAGGGGGAAATGGAACATATATAAGCTTCTGTAATTAAATAGAAAAACAAGAAGGTGGATGGTATGAGAGGAAGGAAGTACTAACTTGGACTAGAAGAAAAGCTCACACTGGAGATAACATGGGTCTTGAAAAATGGTTAAGACTTTTCTGCAGGGGTGGGGGAAGCAATTTCGAGCAGTGGGAGCAGCGTGTACATGGGTACAGAACAGTTCTCAGCTGGGTGTGATTTTGCATTCTCCTGTCCTAGGAGGCATTTGGCAATGTCTGGAGACACGCTCAATTGTCTTAGTTTGGGGTGGGAGAGGGCATGCCGCTGATGTATAACAGGTAGAGGCCGGCCAGGGTTGCTGCTAAACAGCCTCAGTGCGCAGAGCAACCCTCCAAAACAATTAATTGGGTTTATAAAGTATGCACTGAGCATCTATGAAATAGTCACTTATAGACCTGTGTTATCAGAGAAATGGAATGTATACAGGCTGTTCATAAGAGAGAGCACTTTCAAGCCAGATTGCGAAGTATTTAGTAATTTAGAGGTTTTTTTAAAATCATTTGCTCAATAAATTTTTAAATTTCTCCACATTAAAAATTGTAGTAAAAAGATATAACATAAAACCAAGGGAAGAGCTTTAATGACAATTTGATAGGTAAGACCTTCAATTATAATTGTAAATATATGAATTACTCTTCTGAGAAATGCTTCTTTCATATTTCTAACAATGAAATATACTAAGAATACACAGTAAGAATACATCACATTCAGACTTACAAAAGTGATGGTTTTTCTTCCAGAGGGTACATGAGGAAATGTACAACCTGTATTTTTTTCCCAATACTTTGTCTTAAAACAGGAGCTAATTTTAGAAAACCTAGAGAAATAGTTCATGTGCATTTCAGAGGGTCCCTTGCAAATGTCTGGTGTCGGCTGGGGGTGCTATTCCGGGGCAGCCCTCAGGGCCACCATCAGTAGGTGGGTATTTGCAGACTGCCAGATTGAGTTTACGGACCGAGTGGTGAGGTATTCTGCTTTTAAGCAGTAGCATCAGTAACTGATAATTTCTTACATTTTTATTTTTAAGATCAATGGAAAGATGAGAATTATTTATTGATTTTATTGGGCTAACAATACTAAAATTATATGTTTAACATATACAGTTCTATTTCAACATAATACAACATCCGTATATTGTAGTGTGTGTTTACCACCCCAAGTCAAGTTTCCTTCCATCACCATTCGTCCTTCCTTTACTCTTCTACCTCCCCCCGCCCACTGCCCTTTCCTCTCATATTCACTGTGTTGCTCTCTGTGTCTATGGTTTTTTTTTTCTTTCATTTTTTGGTTAATTCCTTCATGTTTTCCACACAGCCTCGCAACCACCCTCCTCGCTGATAGCCATCAATCAGTCCTCTATGTATGCTTGTTTGTTTTCTTTGTTAGTTTGTTTTGTTTATTATATTCCCCATATGAATGCAATCATAAGGCCCATCATAAGGTTGTCTTATTTTGACTGGCTTGCTAACATAAAGTTCTTCAGGCCCATCCATACTATTGCAAAGGGTAAGATTATTCCTCCGCCTCCCTCCTCCTCCCTCTTTCCTCTTATTACCACTGAGTAGTAGTCTTCTTTTTTTTCTCTTTAATATATTTTGTTGATTATGCCATTACAGTTGTCCCATTTCCCCCCCTTATTCCCCTCCACCCTGCACATACCCCTCCCCCACCATTCCCCCCCTTTAGCTTATGTCCATGTGTCACAAGTTCTTTAGGTTCTATATTTCCCATACTATTCTTGCCCTTCCCCCTGGTTATTTTCTACCTACCGTCTATGCTACTTATTCTCTGTACCTTCTCCCCCCTTCTGCTCCTCCCACTCCCCTGTTGCTAACCCTCCATGTGATCTCCATTTCTATGATTCCGCTCCTGATCTAGCTGTCCTCTTGGTTTGCTTTTGTTTTAGGTGTGGTTGTTAGTAACTGTGAGTTTGCTGTCCTTTCAGTGTTCATATTTTTTATCTTCTTTTTCTTAGATAAGTCCCTTTAACATTTCATATAAGAAGGGCTTGGTGATGATGAACTCCTTGAACTTGACCTTATCTGAGAAGCACTTTATCTGCCCTTCCATTCTAAATGACAGCTTTGCTGGATAGAGCAATCTTGTCTGTAGGTCTTTGGATTTCATGACTTGGAATACTTCTTTCCAGCCCCTTCTTGCCTGTAAGGTCTCTTTTGAGAAATCCGCTGACAGTCTGATGGGAACTCCTTTGTAGGTAACTGTCTTCTTTTCTCTTGCTGCTTCTAGGATTCTCTCCTTCATTTTTAATCTTGGCTAATGTAATTATGATGGGCCTTTGTGTGTTCCTCCTTGGGTCCAACTTCTTTGGGACTCTCTGAGCTTCCTGGATTTCTTGGAAGTCTATTTCCTTTGCCAGATTGGGGAAGTTCTCCTTTATTATTTATTCCAGTGAGTTTTCCACTTGTTGCTATTCCTCTTCCCCTTCTGGTACCCCTATAATTCAGATGTTGGAATGTTTATTTTTTATTTATTTATTTATTTTTATTTTATTTATTTATCTTTAGAGGGGAAGGGAAGGGGAGAGAGAGAGAAACATCAATGCACGGCTGCCTCTCGTGAGTCCCCTGCCGAGACCTGGGAACTGGCCTGCAACCCAGGCATGTGCCCTTGACTGGGAATCAAACCGCGATCGTGTGGTTCGCAGGCCTGCACTCAATCCACTGAGCTATACTAGCCAGGGCAGATGTTGGAATGTTTAAAGATGTCCTGGAAGTTCCCAAGCCTCTCCTCACTTACCACTGTGTAAATTTTTATGGCCCAGTAGTATTTCATTGTGTAAATGTACCACAGATTTTTTTATCCACTCATCTGTTGATGGGCACTTGAGCTACTTCCAAATCTTTGCCATTGTAAATTATGCTGCAATGAACATAAAATTGCATATATCCTTTCAAATTAATGTTTCAGGGTTTTTTTTTTTTCAGATATATTCCTAGAAGCGGAAGTACTGGCTCATAGGGCAATTCCATTTTTAGTTTTCTGAGGAAATTCCTTATTGTTTTCCACAGTGGCTGACTGGTCTCCATTTCACCAATATGAACTGGGGGTCCCTTTTCTCCACAACCTCTCCAGCACTTGTTGTTTGTTGACTTATTCATGATGGCTATTCTGACAGGTGTGAGGTATTATTGTGCTTTTAATTTGCATTTCTCTGATGATTTGTGATGTTGAGCATTTTTTCACATGTGTATTGGCCATCTGTATGTCCTCTTTGGAGAAGTGTCTATTGGATCCTTTGCCCATTTTTTAATTGGATTGTTTATTTTTTCTTTGCATCTACATGAAATTAAATGTCTTCTTCTATTCCTTTGCTTTTGGAAAGGTGAGAATGTGTATGGAAAGATGAGAATTTTGATAAGTGAGCATTTTGTTGCCTTGTTTTGAGTTTTGTTACCAGAAAAATACTGTTTTGTGCAATTCCTGTCCCCAAGAACAGAGAAGGCTATTTCCTCAGGTTTATTTTATTACTTATATAAGTGAAAAAAATGACCTTTCACTCTGTGGCTTCTAATTTGAGACCTAAGGAAGGTCTCTAATTTGAGACGAAAGGAAGATGATTCATCTGTAGGCTTGCAATCAGTAAAGGGGAAATGACTCCTGTCTCTCAAGAATGCATAAGTTAAATTATGACTTGGTGTCACTAGGGAAGGGGAGAAAAAGAAGGAAAATATGCCTTATTCCTGTTAACAGAAATTATCTAAGAATGGACTGGCGCTTTTACCTGTGTATATTGCTTGTGAAGATGAAGAAAGGTTTTCCTTATCCCTGAAGTGCTTTGGCTGTTACGGTAGAGCATTGCAGCCATGGACCAGAAAAGAGCCTGTTTCTTGAGACTTTAATGTACATTGTCTAGAAGTTTCAAGAAGAGGAGTGATTCTTATGTTTTTACATTTACCATAAAGTTTATTTACTGTATGAATTTCAAATATTTTATTTTTGGTACAATAACAGCTTTTAAATGTTTGTTCCTTTAACCAAAAGTTTGTAAATACAGAACCTTTGAAAGGACTAAAATTCTTGTTTTATCCTGGGCAAGAAGGCACTGTTCGTGCTTTTTATACAGGGCTGGATTAAAATGCAACACCATCTTGCTATTGGGTATGCATGTGTGTCTGAAACAGCAAGTGGTGCTAATTGTGTGGTATCTTTGTGACAAAGTTAAATGATCTTTGGAGGAAAAAATGTGAAATTTGCTGAGCATAACTCAAATAAATTTTTAACCCAAGTAATAGGAACAGTCGTTTTACATTTGAAGCTTTAGTGACAACAACGTTCACCTTTAAGAAATCCCTGTGTACTATGCGAGCTCTGTCTCATTTAACTGTCCATCAGCTGAGAGGAAGGTGGGGTCCTGAGGAAATTGGGGTTTACCGAAGTTATGTAACTCATTTTAGGCTACAGATTATTCATTGGTAGATTTAAGAAGAGAGTCTAAGTCTGTCTGACCCCAAAGCCAGTGTTTTTATTTTAATTTATACTGTTTCTAAACCCTTAGTTCTCTAATATAAAGGAACAAATGCATTGGAAAAAAGAGTTAATAGTATTCCTAAATAGAAATGCACATAAACAAAATATTTTGGAAACTCAAATTTATTGTCATTTCTCTTAAATTCTGCCCCTAAATTTTAACCAAAGGGCCCTTAAAATATAAACTAGAACTTTCATTCCTTTTTTATTTATAATTATACTTGATTTTAAAGTAAATATAGATAGTGGAATGAAAGGACAATATGACAAAGTAACATTAGTCTTCATGCATTTATTTTCATAAACAGTGGTGGACAAAAATAGGTTTATAGTTGTGATAATGTCAAAAATTAATAAAGCTATTGTCATAATCATGATCTGCGTGTCTTCTTCCATACAGTCAACTATTAACTGAGTTTTGCAGTCTTGTATTTATATTGTACTTTTCTGTAGGGTTTTGTTGTATTTTTATTTTTCTCTAAGCAGACTACTAACAGCGAATCAGTTTTATTTGTCTTCTAGAAATGTGGGACTGATAGGAGAAACAACTGAAAAAATTGTAACATGTTGTTTGTCTAAATTTTCATGTTCTGAATTACTATTTGTGTTGGCATTTAGAGTAGATTTACTTAATTTTGATATCTTCTCCCATTTGATATAGAAAATTTCAGCATCCTTTGATAAGAATATTTTTGGTTAAGCTACATTCTTTCAATGTTTTGCCTTGGAAGTTTTGCTAAGAAAGCACAGAAGTGTTGAGATTTAAATAGAGAAAAGACATTCTGCAAATGCACATCAACACACATGTCTAGATTGTGGTGTCTATGCTGTGCTCCACTTGCCATTTTTTTCTTAACAAGCATAAAAAACAGTTTAGGAATTAATTATATTTTAGATTTGCTTGAAATCCATTTACTACTTTGGGGGTAAAAACCATGTCATGTTCATCTTTGACTACTTATACCTAACATGATACTTTGCTCAAACTCATTAAATGATTGCTCAATTAATGAATACATGGATATTCTTAAATATCCAGAACTGTGATACATTAATTTATTTTCCTTATTAAATATCTAATTTTAATATATGTAAATGTGCCAAGTAACTGAAATTATGTTGAGAAAAGCTTTTCTCTTGGTAACCATGTTGATAAAATGTTCCTCCTACTCTTTCTCCACCTCCTCCTCCTTATCATCATCACAATGAACAGATACTGTATTTTTACTGTGTGTCAGGAACTATTCTGTACAGCACCCTACACTCCTTCTGCAGTCACCCTTCCTTTCTTCATGTCATGTGTTATGCATGTAAGTTCTTTGGCCACTCCATTTTCTGTACTTGCTCTTAGCATTCCCATGACTATTCTGTAACTACCAATTTGTACTTCTTAAACCCTTCACCTTTCCTCCCATTACCCGGATGTCCCTCCCCACTGGCCAAGATCCCAAAGTTCTCCATACCTGTGATTGTGTTTCTGTTCTACTTGTTTGCTTAGTTTGTTTTTTAAATTTAATTGTCAATGCCCCTAGCTGGTATAGCTCAGTGGATCGATTACAGGCCTACAAAGCAAAGGTTCCCAGGTTTGATTCCCAGTCTAGGGCACATGCCTGGGTTGCGGGCCAGGTCCCCAGTTAGTGGAATGCAGGAGGCAACCACACATGGATGCTTCTCTCCCTCTCTCTTTTCCTTCCTCTCTCTCTAAAAAATAAAATAAATTAAAAAATCTTTAAAAAAATTTAATTGTCAATGATTATATATTTATTGTCATTTTAATGTTCATAGTTTTATATTTTTCTTAAATAAGTCCTTTTAATATTTCATATAATGATGGTTTGGTGATAATGAACTCCTTTAGCTTTACATTGTCTGGAAAGCACTTTATCTGCCTTTCCATTCTAAATGATAGCTTTGCTGGATAAAGTAATCTTGGATCTTGGTCCTTTTGAGAAATCAGCTGACATGCTTGTAGAAACTCTTTTGTATGTAACTATGTGTTTTATTTTTAAAACTCTCTCTTTGCCTTTAACCTGTGGCATTTTAATTATGATATGTCTTGGTGATGTCCTCTTTGCATCCATCTTTTTGGAACTATCTGTGCTTACTGGACATGTATGTCTGTTTTCCTTACCAAATTAGGGAAGTTTTCTTTTGTTGTTTTTCAAATAGGTTTCCAATTTCTTGTTCTTTCTCTTCTCCTTCTGGCTCACCTATAATGCACACATTGGCACCTAGCAGACAGTTACAGATCAAATTGGAGTACCACCCAACCACTTCCACAAGCTAGAGGGAGGTGGTCGCTGGCCAGGTGTCGCAGCTACTCCTACCTGCTTTCTACCCTTGGTAAATACCTCTTACTGACCTGCTGACAGCCATGAAGGCTCATCTACAAGAGGAGGGAGTATTCAGCCCACATGGAGGGTGCAGCTTGAGTACCCAGCTTGGTGGGTAGGGGAGCTTGTGCAAGTGGACCCTACAGGACACCTGCTACAGTAGGCCACACTACCAAGACACAGAGTCAAAGCAGTGGTATGTATCCATGGGAACAAAAACAGGGAGACTGCCAAAATGAGGAGACAAAGAAATATGGCCCAAATGAAAAACAGAACAAAAGTCCAGAGAAATGACTAAACAAAATGGAGATTAGCTATCAGATACAAAGTTCAAAATTCTGTTTATATGGATGCTCAAGGAATTCAGTGGGTGCTTCAATAGCATAAAAATGATCCTTTGAGAAGTGAAGAAGATGCTCAGTGAAATAAAGAACATTTTACAGGGAATCAGCAGTGGAGTGGATGAAGCTAAGAATCAAATGAATGATTTAGAATATAAGGAGGAAAAAGACATCCAACCAGTAAAAGAAGAAGAAAAAAGAATCCAAAAAATCAAGGATAGTTAGGGAGTCTCTGTGACAACTTCAAGTGTTCCAATATTTGTATCATAACAGTATAGCCTTTTTAGATATTTGTGGATATCCTTCTTTGATACAGCACACAACTCTTTGTAGTTTCTCAAAAATAAGTTACAATGTAGAATCTGAAACCAAGCCCATGAAAATTTTGTATTTAGTTACAGTAAAATGTGTCCCTCTTACTTTTTGAATTTTTTAAGTCTGTGCATAATTTTGCATCATCTTGGTAATCTGAAAAGTGGAAAAATTACATTTTTCTTATATAATATAAAAAAATAGACTTGGTAGGATAGCTTCCCCCTTTTTTTCAAGTCCTTAAACCATGGAAAGTTGTCAAGCTTAAGGTTGCAGTTTTAAGTTTCAAAACTCTGTCACTTGAAAGCTCAAATTTTATTATTGGCAACAGTTGCTGTCGGGACTTCACTTTCTGGAAGTGACAGGATTACTGTTTTTTTCCTTCAAGAAATTATCTGCCATATACATACCTAAGTCTGTATAATCACTTTTTGATATTCAGTAATTTTTCATGTAGTATGCTCATGAAAAAAGTAGCTAGTTCAGCCTGCAACTCAAACAACCGTGCCTTTCCTTTAAACAAGTTTTATTTTTTATGCAGTGTAAGTGCTTAAAAAGACATGCTGTACACTCAAGAGTCAAGGTTGAAAAATGTCAATAGTTTTACTATTTCATCAAGAACTTTTAAAGTGATTCAGTGGATGGAGAAGTAGGCTGTTGCTCTTGATGAGAGGAGCTGAAAAGAATGTTGTCTTTTTCTTTATCAGCCTACCACAGACACCTCCCAAACAATGAGGCTAATAAAAAATAAAGGTATTATCAAAGTAGATCAAACAGTACAACAAAGAAACCATTTTTTTTTGAAATTTGTAGAACTGGAATCTTAGTAGAAGGTCTTGGGATAGGTTGAATTATCCTGTTATATTTTACTTCACAATAGGAAGTAACTTTTTGTAACAGTAAGCTTGAAATTCTTTTTCTGTAACAATGTAAAGTGAAATGTAACTATGACTGCTTTAAATTCAAGTTATTTTCTAGTCTTTACCCAAGTGTTCATGTATGTTTTACAAAATTGGTGGTGGAGTGACATCTGAATCTTTTTCATATGAAGTATTTCTCAATATTTTAGTTGAATTTAGACCTTCCTTAAAAATTAGTTTATAAAGTATGCATGGAGAACTCTGCATGAACTCAACATTTTAGTGAGTATGAACTGTGGCTTGTTTTTAATCAATATATTTTAAGATGGAATTTCAAGAAGAAATAAAATCTTTTTAGATGCAGCTTTGTTGGGAAACTAGAACATTATAAAATAGCATAACCTGCTACTCGGCCTTTCACTTAAGTTGAGGACATTGTATAGAAGTACAAAGTCTCGTACTTGAGCTTGTCATTTAATAAACTATAGCAGTCAGCTTTGCTGTGGTAGATGTTGATCATCTACGTATACTGCTCTAAATACTAAAAGGGAGAAGACAAGAATTGTACATAATCTTTCATTCATTTCTGTTTTTAAGTGTTTAAGTGTTCTTGGCTTTTCATCTTGAGTCTCGTGGTTGATAGTCTGTCCTTTTTAGCACAGGGGAATTTTAAGACCAGTAATAGCCTGAAACTGTGGACTTGTGTATACAGAGGGGCAGCAGCCAAAAATTTGCATTTCGGTTACTCAGAATGACTCCTTAAACATTCTTTTTTTTATGATTTGTAAAACAGTTGGTTAAGGAGTTATTTTCTAGAATCAGTCTCCTTATCTTTTAACTTTAGCAGCCACTAGTAGTCAATAGCTGCTTTAAAATATCTGCAAATTATCGTGGATTACAGGCCACCATATGCTTTGCTGTTCAATAGGCATAGCTATTCATAGAAAAGTATTCTGTCTTAGTAGGTTGGTGAACTAATCCTGGTGGAGTAATTTTATAGGATACCTAACATAGTAGTGACTGTGGAAAGCATAATCACCATCACCTAGAGCCCAATGTCTTGGATGTCCAAGGTGCTCAGTAAGTATTTGAATGAATGAAAGTAAGGTCTCATAATAAATGTAAAATTATGCTTATTTCATTTGGAAATGTCCTCCCTCCTTTTTATAACTTGCTGCTACATTTTGTATCTGGTTTAGTTTAGGAGCTGTGAGCTACTTTATGTCCAAAATGGTCTCGTCACATTAAGCTAATCCCCTTTGAACATGCAACTCAATTTTTTTAATTAGCTTTAAAAATAAGGATCATTAAATCAAAGTGCCACCATCAATTATTGTGCAAGGGTTTGCCTGTTCAATAATGCATCAGAGTTGTGCTCTAATCAGTATTTCACTGAAAGATTTATGGAAAAGGAGGCCTCCCTTGGTTCCAAACTTGAAATGCAGTTCTATTATGTATAAATTTTTTTTCTGTGATTGCTACCATTTTAGGTACTGTTTTTCATTGAATACTCTCAGCAGCTTATCCATCTCTCCATTTTATATTTGGGATCAGTTCCAGAGAGTGTTTTACAGCATTTTTGCAAATTCCTTTTTTTGTTGTTGTGCAAGAAAAAGAGACAAGGTGCAAATTAAAAAAAAAAAACAGTTTGCATTTCTGTGAGGTGCACCTGTTATGTCAGATTCCCCAGAGAGTGCCTCGTTTCTTATTTCTGATTATGTTAAGGAGTAATAAACAAACAAAACATGGGAAATTGAATTAGCATTATATGTTTGTGACATTTGTTTAAAGTCTATGAAACTAGGGTTGCCAAAGCAGTGGTCATTTTTCTTGCCTAATTCAACATAATATACGAGCTTCTAAATGATAAGAATGTAATATCCATAAAATGTGCATAGTGTTTGGATCATATTATTCTTATTGCTCTACTGAGCATTGAGAGGAGGTTGCACTAATCAAAACATAAGGAAATTCAGTTTGATCCTAAGCAGTCATCTCTGTAGACAATTGTATAAGTACTTTGGAAAGATTGATGTTAGCCATTAAAATAGAAGTAATGATATTAACTTCCTTTTCAATTAACAACCCAGAAGGGATAGATGAAATTTGAGAAGACAATATTTCAATATTTTGTAGCAAATTTAGTTAAGTGAATCTCTGTATCTGAAAAACTTGGTTAAGCTTAAGTGTATAGAGCACATTTATATTATCAAAATATTTTTTAAAATATTTAAGACATTGGCCTTTTTGAGTATTTTGGAATGACATTAATTTTATTAAAAAGGCATTATTGAAAAACATAAAAAGCAATTTGTAATTTTGAAATCTCTCAGATATGTCAGCCTAGTACCAGTGTGGGTCAAAATATGTTAGTATAAAAATATAACACAGTGTTTATTTTTTCTTCTTGTAATTTGGTCTATATTAAGTGACTACAAGTTTTAAAAATTCATAATCTTTAGAGGAGAAAAATTTAACACATCTTCATAGTATTCATCTTGACTGAGTACTTGTTAAAGGATTTATTCTGGGCATGGAAATAGGCCAGTTGAATCCATATGAAGCCTGTGGAGGGTCGTCCGTCACAATGTTAGAGTGAGCGTCACCTTCAGATAACTAGGCTTTGTATTCTTCGGCATTTAAGGTGAATGCCTGGTAATTGAACTTTAGATTCAGAGGGTCTGAATAGTTTGTAGAGACTGTTCTTACTTTTATAAACAGAGGTGCTTATATACCATCCATTGGAGTGCCCAGGTTCTGTGTTCTGATCATATCACTTATTTTGCAAACTTTTTAAAAAGTGAGAAGTAACGTACAGTAAAGAGCGAAGTTGTGTAGCTCAAGGTTTTTTGTTTTAATGAATTAAATTTACATATATAACCCTCCACCTAAATCAAAGTGTAGAAAGTTACCACTACTCCATAGTACTTTTGATATCTCCTCAGTCAGTCATAGCCCTCTACCCCGTGAGGATCACTATTTTTCCAGCCTGTTTGAGATATAATTGACGTATAACATTGTGCAAGTTTAAGGCACAGGTGACAAACACAAGGCCTGTGGGCCAGTCTAGCCCTCTGCCTTGTTTTATCCACCTGGCACCTTGTTTCTACCCAGTGGCAGCACCGAGCTGTGGCTTAACTGTTAGAGAGTAGTTACATTTATACAGTCCTAAAATTACATTTGGCCCTTTGAAGGCAACCACAGGGCTGATGTGGCCCCCAGTGAAAATGAGTTTGATACCCAGTTTAAGGTATAGGACATATATTTGATACATTGCTATGAAATGAATACCACAATTGGGTTAGTTAACACATCCATGAACTCGCATAATTACCTCTGTGTGTGTATGTGGTGAAAGCATTTAAGATCTATTCTCTTAGCAGCTTTCAAATATACAATACAGTACCATTAACTGTAGTCACCGTGATGTACATTAGATCCCAGTAACTTACTCATCCTGTACCTGGAAGTTTGTACCCCTGGACCACCATCTCTCCACGCTCCCCTTTCCTGAATCTCTGGCAACCACCCATCTGTTGTGTTTCAATGAGTTTGGCTTTTTTAGATTTCACATATAAGTCAGATCATATGATGTTCTGAGTTTTATACCATAAATAAATATCTGAATTTTATATAAATGCAACCTGAATATATACATTCTTTGTGTCTGGCTCCTTTTTCTTATTTAATATCTGTGACATTCACTTATATTATATGCAGTGGGAGTTCTTTTTCATTTTCATTGTATGAATATACTAGGATGTATTTGTCCATCGTTGGTTGATTGTAATTTTATTTTCTCTAGTTTTCAGCTACGATAAATAAAATGCCATGCATATGTCATTTGATGTTCGTCAGTGCGTTTCTCTTGGATATTTACTTAGAGTGAAATCTTTCCACCTTAAGGATATACAAGGTCTGTCCAGAAAAATCCAGCCATCGTTAATATAACAAGAGTGGTTTGCGAACTTGATGTAGCCTGGCGGCCAAGGAGAGTGGACTGGAGTGCACAGGTGTGAACAATGATGACTTCACTGTACTAAGTCAATGGGGGCATTAGACACTGTTTAGTGAGCATGTGTGCTCTGTGGCTATACCATTCAAAATGACTGACTAGAGCAACAAATCTGCATGAAATTTTGCATTCAGCTTGAACATTCCTCTGCAGAAACTATTCAGATGATTCAGGAGGTTTTCAGGGACGATGCAATGAGTGCAGCACAAATAAAAGTGTGGCACAAACGCTTCAAAGATGGTTAAGAATCTGTTGAAACTGATCCACATTCTGGAGGGTCTGCAATAAGCAGAACACCTGAGAATGCTGAACGTGTATGGGCTGCAATTAACAAAAACTGGTGACTGACTCTGCAGGACTAGAAGTTAATCTGGGGATTCCAAAAACTCCTGTGTCTGAGCTTTTGATGCAGTGACATGGCATGAAATGTGTCATGGCAACATTCATTCCCCAGCTTCTACTACCAGAGCAGAAGGAACATTGTGCTGCAGTTGCTAATGACTTGATTGAAACTGCTACCAACAAGCCAGATTTCCTCAAGAAGGTCATAACCAAAGATTAAGGGTGAATCTATAGCTATAATCCAGAAATGAAGGCCAGTTGTCCCAGCGGAAGTTGCCTGGGTTTCCTTGCCCGGAGAAGTTGTGGCAAAGTTGCAACAAGATCAAGATCATGTTAGATATGTGTTTTGATTGGGAAAGTGTTGTCCATCATGAGTACGCCCCTCTAGGCCAAACAGTTAATGAGGAGTACTACCTCAGTGTTCTTCACGGGTTGAGAAATATGATGGAAACAGCCACAGGTATGGGCACCTGGTGATTGGCAGTTTCATCACAACAACGTGCCTGCTCATGCATCATGTCTCATGCAGTTTATGGTAAAACATCAAATCACCCAGGTGACTTAGTGTGTTGCCACCCCTCAAGGCCAGGCAGGTTCATGGTATTTGTGCAAACGGAAAAATATTCACAGAGCAGTTGGGATGTCTGGCATGCCTTTATTTCTGGGGGGCGGGGTGAGCCACGGATGCTGCAAGCTGCATGACTATCTGAATCTCTCTTGTCATGGCCCTTGCTCCCCACCGTGGCACCTGTCATGGCCCCTGTCTCAGCAGGGTGTCCCTACCTGCTTAAGGACTAGAGGGGAACAAAGTTAGCGAGAGGCCAGAAATTATATAACATAGCATTATTCTGCACATGTGAGCCCTCTTCATGTTATTGGAACAGTTTATCGGACCCAGTCTCAAGGCCATGAGAACAGTGGTTGTCGGGCCCCTCCAAGGCTATGGGAACACGGCTTCTCTCAGTTACCCAAACACCCGGGGGAAGGCTGTCTCCACTTGCCCTACATTCAGCCCCGCTACAGCCCAGATTTGGTGCCTTGCAACTTCTGGCTTTTCCCAACACTAAAGTCAGCTTTGAGAGGAAAGAGATTTCATACCATCGATGGCATTCAAGAAAATAGGACAGAGCAGCTGATGGTGATTCCAAAAGGATTTTGTAGAATATTTTGAACAGTGGAAGAGACACTGAGAGAATTGTATGAGGTCCCAAAGCACCTTCTTTGAAGGGGATGGAGGCTGTATTGTTCTATGTACAACATTTCTTGTGTTTTGTATCTTCTTCAATAAATGTTTCTATTTTTCATAATGCGTAGCTGGATACTTTCTGGACAGACCTTTATATATCAGCTTTGTAGATTCTGTCAAACTGTTTTTCCAAGGAGCTGTTACTAAAATTGTGAAAAATATTACTGCTTCACATCATTACTTACACTCGGCACACCAGCTTCAAATTTCATATTTTCCAATTTTAGTTACTTTGGGCATATGTTCTAATGTATTGTTGTTTAATTCACATTTTTCTAATAATAATGTTGAGTACCTTTTCATATGCTTATTGGTCATTTGTATAGTCCCCCTTAACGGAGTCCCTGTTTAAGTCTTTGCCCACTTTTCTATTGATTTGTCAGTCTTACTGACTTACTGTGTGTATATATGTCCATTAAATTTTAGTGAAGTCCCATTTCCCAAACCTCTGTGGGTATGGCCTTTTTGGTTCTACTTAACGAAACTACTCGCTATGCCAAGGAGGTGGAGATTTTCTCTCAGAAGCTTGTATTGTATTCTAAATTTTGGCTATGGTGTGAGGTAGAGATAAAGAATGTATGTTCATGGGTGTGTGTGTAATTTTCCATGTGAATATACCTCTGACTCAGAACCCTTTATTGGAAAGAGCATCATCTTTTTCTCTGTTAGAATTAGCACCATCATTGTAATTCAGGTGGTCATGTGTGTGGATGCCTTGAATTCCAGTTTTGTCAAAAAAAAATTTTGTAGTATTTTAAGTGGAATCTTTCTAAAAAGGTTTTAGTCTCTGGTTTGTTTTTGCTAGGAAATATAGTTATTTCATATTGACTGGATCACCAGCTTAGTTAAGCCCAAGAGGAGTGTGACTGCGAATGTCCTAGTCTCATCCTCGATCTGCGGGTTAAGAGCTGTCAGTAGTTCCCTACGAAGTACGCGTTTTATCCACCGCTTTTCTCCCTGGCACCTAATGAGCTCATTCTCTGTGTTTCTCATTTATTCTGTTCGTATGTTAAATTTAACTTAGTTTTTAAGTGTTAATTGACCTTGCATTTCTGGGATGCTCAACTTACTTAAAATTATTATCTTCTTTGGAAAATTATTATGTCTTTGGATTTAGTGCACTAACACTCTCGATCAGCATTTTCATACCTATAATTTTCCTGTCTGATCGTGTCCTTGTTAGGTTTTGTGTCAAGGTTATGCTGGCCTCAAAAGTTGAGAGCAGTTACTTTTTCCTGCCAGTGAAATAGCTTATAAAATTTGTGTTAATTTTTTTTAATATTTGGAGGAATTTGCCAGTGAAATCATGTAGGCCTGTTTTGTTTAGTATGTGAGAAGATTTTTAATAATGGATTCAATTTCATTAATAGATACAAAATTACTGACATTTTGGTAAATTTGGTTTACTTTATATAATTTGGTTTTTCAAAATTTTTGGTTTAGGTTAATTATTGTATACCTTCAGAGTCTAATTAGGTCCCTCTTTTTATTCCCGATATTGGAAACTTATGCCTTTTGAATATATTTGGGTCAGTGTTGCTGGAGATTTCTCAATTTCATTAATCTTTTCTTCTTCCTAAAGAAAAACTTTTGGCTTTGCTGAATTTCTTAATTGTGTTTTTTCTATTTTTTTGAATTTTGGTCTAATATATTTTCTTTTTTAGGTTTAGTGTACTATTTTATTTTAGCTTTTTGACATATGTGCTCTGTTCTTTGATTTTTAATTTTTCCTAATTTTTTCTAATAGCCTATTTAAGTCCATAAATTCCTTTCTTAGCATTGTTTTAGCTGCATCCTACAATTTTGGTGTGTTATATCTTTATTATCATTCAATTTTTAGTGTTTTGTTTTTATTACAATTTCTTCTTTGACCCTTGGTTTACTTAGAAATCTATTGGTCAGTTGACTTAACTTGCTGTTATTTGTTTCTAGCTTAATTCTTCTGTAATCAGGGAATATCTTCTGTATGTTATCAATTCATTGATGATATGTACTTTAGGTAAATATTTCTTTTGTATTTGAAAAGTATGTACATTTAGCAGTTGTTGAATGAAACATTCTATATTGCTTAGCTGTGTCAGTTTTGTTTAGAATATTGTTTAGATCTTCTATATCCTTACTGGGTTTTTTTTTTATTAGTAACTGAGATGATGTGTTTAATCTCTACTTATGATTGTAGATTTGGCTGTTTGTCATTTGGATTCTGAGTGCTTTTGCCCTACATGGTTTTTTAAGATTTTATTTATTTATCTTTCGAGGGGAAGAGAAAAGGAGAGGGAGAGAAATATCAATGTGTGGTTGCCTCTCATGAGTCCCCTGCTGGGAACTGGCCTGCAACCCAGGCGTGTGCCCTGACTGGGAATCGAACTGCGATCTTCTGGTTCACAGGCCTGTGCTCAATCCACTGAGCTACACCAGCTAGGACTTGCCCTGCAAGTTTTGACATTACATTTTTAGATGACTAAAATTGTTTGCTCTGCTACTGAATTGACCCTTATCTCTGTGGTTTGTCCCCCTTTATTTCCAGTAATGCATATTTCCTTAAAGTTCGCTTGTCTGGTACTGGTTTAGCTGTGCCAGCCTTGTTCTGGTTCGTGCGTGTGTATCATTTTTTCCCTATTTTCATCTTTTCTTTATCTTTTATCTTTATTATTAACTTGCATCTTTGGTAAACAGCTTGTACTTGCCTTTTATTGTGTGATACAGTGTGGCAGTTTATTTTGAAATAATTCTAGATTCACAGGAAGTTTTTACTATAGTATAGAGAGGTTCTATGTATGCTTTCCCATGTTCCCTCCCGTGGTTACAGCTTAATAATTGTAGCAAAATATCAAAACTGGGAAACTGATACTGGTATAACGTGCATTGGTTTTTTCAATTTGTGTCATTTTTATTACTTGTGTAGGTCTGTGTGACCACTGCCACAGTCTAGGTACACATTTATTCCATCACCGAAAGGTCTCTCTTATCTACCCTTTGATAGTCATGTGCAGCTCCCTTCCCAAACCGTCTCTGCCACCTGGCAACCATTTCTATCTGTGTACATAATTTAGGAATTTCAAGAATGTTATAAGAATGTAATCAGAATGTGTAAGACCTTTTGAGGTCGTTTTTCATTCAGCATATGCTCTTGTGGTTCATCAAAATTATTGTGTACGTTTATAGTTTTAAAAAATTATTATTGCTGAATATTATTCCATGGTTTGGATGTACTTATTGAGGGACATTTTGTTTGTTTTCAGTTTTTTACTCTTATAGGTAAAGCTGTTTTGAGCAGGTTTTTTGCATAAATATAGATTTTTAATCTTTTTATAGTAAATGCCCAGAAGTATAGTTGCTGTGTCATATGGTAAATGTATGTTCAGTATTTTTTAAAAAACTGACAAACTTTTTCAGAGCGGCTCTACCAGTTTACTTTGCTACCAGCAATATATGAGGAATCCATTTACTCCACATCTTCTTTGGTATTTGGTGTTGCCACGATTTTTTGTTTAATCCTTTTGATAGGTATATAGTGATATTCTTTGTGCTTTTAATTCGACTTTCTCTAATAGGTAATGATGCTTAACATCTTTTCTATTCTTATTTGCTATCTATATATCCTCTTCACTGAAATATTTCTGTTCATTTTCTGGTTGGATATATATTTTTTAATTATTAAGTTTTGACTTTTTTTATTTAATTATTGTTCAAGTACAGTTTTCTGTCTTTTGCTCCCTTCCCACCTCACCCCTCCAGTGCTTCCCATCTCCCTCCCATTTCCACCCCCTTAGTTTTTGTGATGTTCTTTTGTCCTTTATACTTGTTCCTGTAAATCCTTCCCCTTTTCTCCTGAAATTCCCTCCCCTCTCCCCTCTGGTCCCTGTCAGCCTGTTCTGTATTTCAGTGTCTTTGGTCATATTTTGCTTGGTTGTTTGTTTTGTTGTTTAGGTTCCTGTTAAAGGTGAGATCATATGGTATTTGTCTTCCATAGCCTGGCTTGACTTTTCTTTATATAAGCCAGCTATGAGTCCTTTGTCAGATATATGTACCCTTAATTTTTTTTTTATTTTACTTTAATTAGTACTCTCACTGCTTCCTGGAAAAATGTAAGGAAGTCATTGCAGTTTAACCCCATTTACCGTGACTCCTTTCTTTTATGTAATTATCATGTACTTTAGGTCTATATATATTTAAAATTACAAGTTTTAGATTATTTCTTGTTTGAAACAATTTCTTTTTATTTACTCACATTTTTAATTCTTTTTTCTGCTCTTCAGTCTTTTATACATTGAGAAAATGGCATCAGGGGTCATTTTCTTTTTGCCTAAAAATTTATTTTGCTATTTTTATACAAATCTGAGAGAACACAGTATTTTGTGTGTGAGTATGTGTGTGGAGGAGGTATTCTACCAGTGCTGGGTTGTCCATTGTTTTGTTCTTATTCTTAATTTTTAAATTCTATTGTCTTTTTTAATTAATTCACTTAAATCATCTATCAACCTTATTTTTTTTGGAAGGTAGTGTTTTTTTCCCCCCTCTGGCAGCTCTTTCCTTTTTCTTAGCTTTCAGCTGCTTTGCTATGGTGCACTGTTCGCTTCTAAGGGGGCACTGATTAATAATCCCTACCTTCTGGTGTTCATGCTTTTGTATGATCTCTTCTCTCTGAGCGTGGTCCAGGCTTATTGATCTGCTTTCAATGCATAGAATATGACAGAAGTGATGTATTCTTGTTGATACATTTCTAGCTTATTTAAAAAATAGTTCTTTATACAAATGTTTTTATTGATCACAGTGAAAGCATTTCTGTGATACTGCTGTTTCCACAAGGCGAGCTTAATTGTATATAGAGCTAAAGATGATTTTATTTTGTTGGGATGCTACTGTAGCACACCTGTAAATAAGTAACTTTCTAGGTGAAAGGGTGCTGTCCATTTCTTCTACATTGCACGTAGGCTTTCGCCCAGAGCACTAAATACTTGTTTATTCAGATATGTCCTTCTTTGTGCTTCTGAAGCATTTACCAAGTGAGTACACATTTATCAAAAACTTATTTTATAGCTGTTTATCCCAGTTATAATTGTTTTTATAATTTTATGACTTTACTATATAAAATTTATGCCAAAAATTATGAAAACTCAAAATATTTTGAAAGACCACATAAATGAATTAATTGATGAAACTATTCTTGGTGAATTGGTTATGTTTTATCAAACTGTAAAACATTGAAGAAAGATTTCATAAAAATCTAGGTTTCTTTAGTGAAATTGTTTTTCAAGTGTCCAGATTCTTGTTCCATGTTCAGAAGCTGAATTTGAAAATAATGTCATATTATATGAATTTGGTTTATGCAAGAGAGAAGTTAGAGCCTTTCATAATTAAGATATTTGTGAATGAATGTATATATGTTCTAAGTTGAAAGAATGTTCTTAAGTTATATATCTGTCCCTTGTTGTTATTTCTGCTTTATCTGACCTTTTAGAGTAATGAACCAATTACTGGTTTTGATGGCATCTTATAAGGGCTTTACCTATACTTATGAATACTGAGATGGTGTTTTGTTTTGCCCTTTCACAAAGAATTTGACAAATTTTTAACAATATTTTATAAAATCCTTATTTATGTTTAAGGTATTAGAACTAATTAAAACCTAATAATTAAGTTATAGGTTTATTGACTAAGCTCATACAAGCCATTCTAGACTGGAACACTCAGCCAGAAGTTAAGTAGAGAACACGTAGTTATTTGGTGACTCCTGCTCGTTTACTAGCAACTTCCGTAAATTTTACAGATTGTTTATCTATGGAAAAATCACCAGATAGTAGTGTTTTCTTCTGTTTGTTTAATATTCTATAAGCCAAGATGGGAGTCAGCTTCTTTTTACTAAACATTTTATACTGTGTCTGCTGTGAACAAGCCTATCAAGGAAAGTAAGATCCATTCTAATTTTTCAGGGAGATTTGTTCAGAAATCACTTTAATAAAGTGATAGCAGAATCAAAAGGGGAGTTTGTGCTTTTTCATGGACATGAACTAGAAATTATTAAGGCTTTTGTGTGGTAGCATAATGAAACTGTAATTTTTACATGTGTGATCTCTTTATTGTTGCTTTTACATTTATGTGAAGCTCAAGGGCCCAGAAGAGCAGGGAGAGTCATTGATATGGGTTAAACCTTTAACATAATTTGAAAATACTGATAATGAGCACTTTTATACATTCTTGTATCATAATACTGTACTTGCTCTGGTCCTGTCTTTACTCTTGGAATGCTCCCAGCTCCTTGCTTTACATATTATCAGAGCTTATACTTCATCAGTTAACTTCACATGCAGAGATTTCTCAGCTCTTGGAATGTGATTTGTTCCTTCTGGCTTACCATAGAAGTCCAAACATTTTTTCCTATGGAATACACCAGAGGGCTTCATGTGTGGGACCCTGAGCCTGTGACAGATTTCGTTACGCCATCTGCTTCAACCTGGGCAGTGCAGCTTCTGCTGGCAGACTGTATTGGAGTCACCATGGCTCAGGGTAAAGACAATCGGTTTGGCATAAGAAGCTTGCTTTAGAAAAATAATAATCGATCATGCCTGCTGTAGATTAAAAAATAAGGATCTGAAAGGATTCCTAAAAGCCTCTCTTAAGCACGTTGATCTCTTTTTCATCTGTGGTTGTAGAAACCATTGCACTGGTTGAATTATTGGTAACTTTGGTAACTTACTGACTTTTATGTCTTATTTTTAAGAGCCAGTAACATACTCTTAGGCCCAAATGGTGATGTATTGTGAAATACTTTGATAATTTCTGCGCTAGAAGCTCCTTACCTAATATCTTATTTGCAGAAATGATATCTCAAATGACAGTGTATAAAACAAAGATGATAAGAACACAATGGCAAAAAAAGTATAGCTCATTTATACTGTGTCTGCTCTATATTGTGTCACTTCATTAATTTTGCCATCTGTAAACTGAAAATAAAGATATGTGGAGGGTTGTTGGTGAGATTTTATCAGAGTAGATCCTTTTATACTGAATAAACACATATTCCGCAAACACATGTTAAATGCCAACTCTTTGCTAGCTAGGCACTCTTCTAGAGAATGAGTATGTAATAGAGAATAAAATAGTCAAATTGCTCCCCTTGAAAAATTCTACATTATAGTCTGACTTGACAGATTGGTATCATGGCAATTGGGTACATACCAGGTAGTACTAAGCACCATGAAGAAACATAGGGCAGGGTGAGCATATGAAGTATAATGGTAGGATGGCTCTTTTGATGTGGCTGTCAGGGAGTGCTTTTCTGCAGTGACATTGAGCACACCTGAGTGGAAGAAGTAAGTGTGTAGCTGCTTGGGGGAAGGGTGTGCCTAACTGGCAGAGGGGGGCAGCTTAGCAGTTGGAGGAAAGGTGAAGTGGTCCGTGTTGCTGGAGCTGTGTGGGTGAAGGACAGAGTGCTAGGAGAGGAGTTCAGAGAGTGATCCCAAAACAGCATTGGTGTAACCTTTCTGATAAGGTATTGGAGATAAAAAGTTAGATTCCAGGCACCCTACAGAAACGTGAAGTCAGGATTGACTGTCTGCACTGTTTTGTGAATTGCTTTGTTTTAGCTTGGAGCTCTTTATAACAGGCACAAAAAAGTAATTATAGAATATTTTTCACAAATGGAATTATTTTTTGTCATTGTTTATTTTTATTGTTGTACCTGGAACTGCCAAACTGTGAGATTGAGGCACAGTCCTCCAGGCTGGCAACTCTGTGCAAGACCTTTGAGATCAACAGCAAAGGAGTTAAGATCCAAAGACAAAATCAAAGGGAAGAATATACACAAGATCAGACTAATTTCTGAGCCAACCACAAGTGTAGGGGATTCCCCAAACTACCTTCAGGTTCACTAGAAGGACCTATAGAACTTAGGGAAAGCTATTAAATCCATAGTTTTGGTCTATTTTACGGAAGGGATAGAGGTCAAAAATTGGCCACATGAAGATACACATAGTGTACAGCCCGGTAGGATTTCAAATCAAAGCTATTATTTTCCTTAGGAAGTGTCCCCTTCCCCCAGTTTTATGCATGACAGTATGCATGGAGTATTGCCAACCCGGCAAGCTCACCTGAGCTCTCTGTTCAGAGTTTTTATTTGGACATCATTTCCTGGGTTGGATTGATTGCCCATATAGTTTAACGCAGTCTCAGAATTTGAGCTGGTATCATATGACCGTGGAGCCCACCAAGAATAACAAAGACACCCCTATCATCTGGGAAATTCCACGGCTTTAAAAGTTACTTCCTAGGAGGTGGGACAAAGGCCAGACCTCTCTTTGGGGAAAATCAAATTCTTTACTGTATACATGATTTAAAAATTCAAGTAATATGGAAATCCCCAGAATCCAATTTCTCAGGAACAACTAGTGTTATATTGGTTGTTTGGTGTGTATTGTTTCAGATGTTTAATACATATATAAACATATATAAACACATTTTAAGTACATTGAATTATAGTATACATATTATTCTATAACTAGTCATTTTCACTTAAAAGTGTGTGTATCAATGTGTATGTTTCTGCTGTGTTTTAATGAGTACCCTGGAGTTGAACACTGGAAGTAATTAGTTTAAAATATTTGTATCTAGTAAATAGTACTACATTGCACATCCTTATTCATGTGCCTTTCTGTGTTATTCCGATTTTTTTCCTTAAAATAAATTTCTTGAAAGAGTTGCTAAATTAAAGGATATAGACAATCTGCAATTTGGTATATACTTCATTATTACTCCTGTTGGGGTACTTTTAGGAAATAGTTTGTGGAATGTCAAAATTGTTAATTTCTATATTACTCTTAGGTAAACATTGCAACGTCGGCCATTTCAAATGTAGAATATGCCCATATTCTGCATGTCACCCCAGCTACAGCTGTGCAAAGTGAATCATTTTTACCATCCCAAAACAATGGTAATCTGGAAGCCCTTACAGCTTCAGCTACTCCACACATCAGCGGGAAACATGCTTGTGATGAATTTGATCAACTGATTAAAAATATGGCCCAGGTAAGAACACTTTTTTCTGTTACGATGAAATGTACAGTATCTTAAGACTGTAATCAAGTCCTGGATGAATTGAAGAATATTAATACATTTATATTATGTAACATGTTAAATATACATTAAATATTTATTTTATTAAATGTAGTATTAAATATTAAGACATTTATAACATTTGAAACAAATTGGAATGAAAATGATTTTGTGTGAATTTGGGTAGTTCAGAAATTTTTCTATTACATTTTTTACATTTAACAAATTTAAACTGGAAATTATATTCTATGTTCCAGAAATATTTTTCTATATAAATAAAAGGTCTCATTCTGGGTCACAGCTGGCAAACACAAGGCCCACGGGCCGAATCCAGCTCTTTATCTTGTTTCATCTGGTCAGCACCTTGTTTCTACCCAGTGGCAGTGCCGAGCTCTCACTTAACTGTTCAGGAGCAGGTACGTTTATACAGTCCTAACATTACATTCGGCCCTTTGAAGGCAGCCACAAGGCTGATGTGGCCCCTGGTGAAAATGAGTTTGACAACTCTGTTCTAAGTGATGAGAAATAAATGTTATCTTAGGAAAAAGTTTTTAAATCTATTTTTTTGACAAAATGATGTCACTAATAAGATGACTGTGAGTACAGTGATTGGCTTTTGGTCTTATTTCTTGCTTTGTTTCCTGGACAGGGTCGCCACGTAGAAGTGTTTGAGCTCCTCAAACCCCCCTGCGGAGGCCTCGGGTTCAGTGTTGTGGGCCTGCGGAGTGAAAACCGGGGAGAACTGGGGATATTTGTGCAGGAGATCCAGGAGGGCAGTGTGGCTCACAGGTGAGACTGGCGGGCTACTTCTCTCGGTTTGGTACCACATTCAGGAGGTGCCAATCACCTTGGGAGAATCCAGGGAAGCAAAAATGAATAAAAACAAACAAAAATTCAAATGTCATGGTATTAATCAGTTTATAAATACATATCATTAACATTGCTACGATAAAAAGTAAGTCCTGTTGAAGAGAGCAGCGTTTAAATATAAACAGAACTTAATCCCTTTTTAGTAAGGAAAGAAAAATTTGATTAGGATAGTATTCTCAATGTTAGTAAATGGGCTCTTTTGATTAGATATAAAAATGACTTTAGACATATGTATATCTCACAATAATTTGAAGTATATTTTATTAATACACTCAAAGCAACAAGTAAATATATGCATTTTGCTTTCATTTGTAGAAGATGGGAACATCCAAGATGTAGGTTGGGTGGGTAGCTGAAAAAAGAGGATGTTTAAAGGGGAGGAATTGATTAGGAGGAGTAGATCAATGGAAGTCAAATTCTGTTTTTTCAAAAAAAATTTTTTTGTACTTTTTCTGTTTATCACTCAGTCCCCTTGTACTGCCCCCTGCAATCACCACACTGTTGTCCGTGTCTGTGAGTCCTTTTTCCTTTATGTTTGATCTCTCTACCTTCTAACTGCCCCCCAGAGCTGTCATCCTGCTTTCCATCTGTGAGTCTGTCTCTATTTTGCTTGTTAGTTCAGTTTATTCTTAGATTCCACATATGAGTGAAATCATATGGTGTTTGTCTTTCTCTGGCTTATTTCACTTATCATAATGTTCTCCAGGTCCATCCATGCTGTTGCAGATGGTAGAATTCTCTTCTTTTTTATGGCCAAGTAGTATTCCATTCTGTAAATGTCTCTTAGTTGCTTTATCCACTCATCTACTGATGGACACTTGGGCTGCTTCCATATCTTAGTGATTGTAAATAATGCTGCAGTGAACACAGGGGTGCTTATGTTCTTTCAAATTAATGTTTTGGGTTTCTCCACATATATTCCCAGAAGAGGGATTGCTGGGTCAAAAGGCAGATCTGTTTTTAATTTTTGAGGTGTCTCCATACTACTTCACTCAGTGATTGCATCAATCTGCGTTCCCACCAACAGTGCAGAAAGGTCCCTTTTCTCCACACCCTTTCCAGCACCTGTTGTTTGTTGATTTATTGATGGTAGCCATTCTGACACGTGTGAGGTGAAAACCAAATCTCATTGTGGTTTTCATTTTCATTTCTCTAATGATTAGTGACATTAAGCAAAGTATAGGTTTTTAAATGCAGAAGTGCAAAAAATTCTTTAAATGTGTGGACATTAAAAAATAGAATTAAAATAACCTGAAATATATGCCAGATAAGCTGTCGTTGTCTTGGGAGCTGTCAGCTATCTTTTACTCCACTTTTCATTCTTGATAGAGATGGCAGACTGAAGGAAACTGATCAGATCCTTGCTATCAATGGACAGGCACTTGACCAGACAATCACACATCAGCAGGCTATCAGCATCCTTCAGAAAGCCAAAGAAAATGTGCAGCTGGTTATTGCCAGGGGCTCGCTGCCTCAGCTCATCAGCCCCATCATCTCCCGGTCCCCGTCTGCGGCCAGCACAATTTCAGCTCACTCTAATCCGGTGAGTGTGTAAGGTGTTCACAAGGAACAGAACATATTTTTCCAGGTCTTTTTGATTTTTCACATGTTTCCAATTCCTTAGGTTCTTTGTCCATGTTGAGGTTTTGTGTTTTTATTCTTTTATCCTTCCCTAGCCTGGAATATTTTTTATTTAATTGTGATTAAATCTCTAGCTTCTAAAACAATTTTTACTACTTTTACGAGGTTGATTTTTTATTTGACAGCATGCCTCAAATGAAAAAGAAATTTAATCCTTTAACAAAATTGACAATCTGTAGGCAGAAAAAATCTTGATTTTGCTTTGTAAATTGTAGCTTGTACAGGATAGGACAAAAGTAGTTTACAGTTGTGAGTGCACAACTGTAACACAGTTGTGAAATGAAACAGTTCATTCTTGTGTAATTATTTATTAATGATTGTGTTATTTTCCAGAGGAACAACTGTAAACCTACTTGTGCCCCACTGTGTGTTATTGTTAGTTAGGCTCTCAGTGACTTTAAGAAGTCATCTGATTTGGAGTCCTCTAAAGCAGGACTATGCAGAAGACATTTTTAATAGGTAAAAGTTTTTCCTTGATTTTTTTTTTTAAAAGCTTTACAAAGGATCTCACAAATCACCATTGTCTTTACCTGGTTAAGTGTGGTCACTATGATGATGTATTGATAATTCGAGAATGACTATGCAGTAACAATCTGTTGAAAGGGAAATGTACAAATTAAAGATGCATTTAAAAATTTATTTATTTATTTAGTTTTAGAGAGAGGGGAAGGGAGGGAGAAGGACAGAAACCTCAATGTGCGGTTGCCTCTCACATGGTCCTCACTGGGGACCAGGCCCGCAACCCAGGTTGGGCTCTGACTGGGAATTGAACTGGTGACCCTTTGGTCCGCAGCTGACACTCAGTCCACTGAGCTACACCAGCCAGGTCAAAAGGTACATTTCTTAAGGTTCATTATGTTTGAACTCAATTCTTTAATACTACTCAAAAATAATATTCACAAAAATATCAGGTACAATGAAAACTTTAGTTTTCCTTAAGTTTTTTCAGATGCTTACAGAAGCTTTGTTTTGAGGTTCACTGGCAGCATGTGGAGACCATTGAATTGGTGAATGATGGATCCGGCCTGGGGTTTGGCATTGTAGGAGGCAAAGCAACTGGCGTGATAGTGAAGACCATTCTGCCTGGAGGGGTGGCTGATCAGGTAAGCCACTTCCAACGGTTCTTCTGTCAAACAGCATGGCTTCCTTTTTTATGTTCTCTGTCAGGAAAGAGGAACTTTGGCCTTAGATAATACCAAAGAAACTGAGTTATAATTTTCTGTTTGCTGGGCTGTCCTGAAAATGTTTTCTTAGACCTGGGGAAAAATACCTTTCAAATGAGGATGTTATTAATTTAAAGTAGTAGACCCACAGACGAAAGCTTATGGTTTTTGATCCTTTATTTTATAATCACAATTCATATATAAAACCTAGTCAACAATTTTATGGTCCCGCATATTACAGAAAGAATACTTCATTATTCTAGGAGAAAAATAGGGTTCATCTTGCCCCTGTAGTAATGGGTCACTGGTGTCATCTTTGTGTATGAAGCACAGTCTGTTTTTATCACTTAGAGCCGCTCGTCACAAAATTGCTGTTTATGCCGTGACATGTTGGAATATGTATGTGTAAGAGATTGGTACTTATTTATTGTGATTTATATTTTAATTAGATGAGTATTGCTAATGCAGGTGTCTTTTGCCTTGGTTATAACAATTTGTTTATAAAGATACTTGCTATTGCATGTATATTTGATCTTAGGAGTCAGATTTATCAAATATCTGTCATACTCATAAGTGAAAGTCAGATATATTTGCAGCCTTGTCAATAAAGGCATTCACAGTAACACAAGATTTTGCAAACTTTATTTCTTCCAATGTTAGCCCGTCTCCAGTGGCGTCAGCGAGATTCCCCTAGTCAACAGGCTTTGATAAATGAGTTTTACGTTCACTGTATAGCTGCAGAATTCACTACTGTGGGTAACTGCCACATGTCACGTTTAAATTCAAATTTAAATGAGTTAAAAGTAAATAAAATGATGGACTCATTTGCTCAGTTGGACTGGTCACGTGCTGCTCGTAGCTGCCGTATTGGACAGTGCAGAGCATTGTCATCACTGCGCAGATTTCCAGTGGCCGCCGTTTGTATGGAGGTGCATGCGACTGCGTTGATCTCCATGATTTTTTCTGTATATGAAACCTAATTTAGAGATGTTTATAAGTTAAATAGCAAGGCACAAAATTGTGGTCTTAATTCAGTGCTTTCTTGTGGTTCATACCGTATTTTGAGCATATGTGTTTGTATAATTACCTATACTTGGTCTTTGTTTAATGGCATTTTCTCCTTCTTCTATACTTCAAAAAAAATCACAAAAAGGCTTACATAGTATTTTCTTGTATCTGGTGAGTAGAAATCAAATTGACAAGCTCATATTAACTCTCAATTTAAGGAATACCTGTGAATTTTAGTTAAAAACAGGAAAAATCACAACCATGTGTTTAGTGTCCCACGATTGATATTTCATGTCATTGTTCTTTTTTAATTATTCCCTTTCCGTCACTTAGGATTTCTCTGATGAAGATAATAATCATAGAGCCTGATAAACCCATCTCTTTTTATTCAGCACGGGCGATTATGCAGTGGAGACCACATTCTAAAGATTGGTGACACTGATCTAGCAGGAATGAGCAGCGAGCAAGTAGCACAAGTCCTGCGGCAGTGTGGGAACCGCGTGAAACTGGTGATTGCCAGAGGCGCCATCGAGGAACCGGCGGCGCCCACCCTGCGCTCATCCCCATGCTCTACACCAGAGATGCGGGTGAGGTGGGGAGAACGGCGAAGGGGGGGGTCACAGGCAAAAGCACTCACGGGATGGGATGCTTATTTTGAAACTAGACTTAATAATGTTTATGTATTAGTGATAAAAAGTGAAACAAAATTCAAATGTAGAGGTATTTTGGCACAAATAATATGTTTTGAGGAATAATGTATAACAGATGAAAAATAGAATAAAAATTCGAGATCACTATTTTATGTTTTTTATCTAAGTGGCACATTTATGAGGATAATATTTTGCACTATGGAAAAGTTTAAAAAAATTACTTGTAACTAATAAATACCTGAAATGTTTAGTTCTTTCTCTTAGAAGGCTCTCGGTGAGGTGGGCTGTAAGTTTTCATCATTCCCATACAACAAGTTTCTTTATAGTGTCTTTATTTGGCGGGCAGTGCTGATGAATAATGCTCACTGAAACCTTTTATTGTTTTAAGGTATGTCACACAACTGTTACCAGATTCGTAATGGGAAGGCACTATCCATGACCCAGTTTTTATAAATTTGTAAACAAAAGTTATGCTTTTGAGGTTGTCACAAAAGCTTTATTCATGTGTATAGCATTCCATCTCTATTTTTAACTTGATATGAAAAAAGCTAAACAATTTCAGAATTTTAGAATGTGGTTATCACAAATAGTTCAGGTCACGATATGACTGTAGTGGATAAGATATCTACAAAATAATTTTTTCCAGAAAATCTTAAATATTGAAGAAGAGAATCACACTCAATTTTTAGATAAGCTTTATAGCAAATGTTAAGTCTTACATTCCTTTGTCATAGATCTAAATGCGTCTATGTGATTTTTTTTCTATTAATGTGTTTTGTAACCAGTTGCTTCAAATTCTTTTTTTAGTATCCTCGCCTCCTCCACAAGCCCTTTGAAACTTTATTAGAACACTTGAAATTTCCATGATTCTGTTGTTTTTAGGATTGAGTTTGGTTGCTATTTTTTGCAGAGAGAAAGAAGTAAAGAAAGAAAGCTTGTTTATGAAAGTATTTAAGTGGCATTCTTTGTGGTAAACAAAAACATTTTATTCAGCAACACATAAATGAATGCAATACCGAAAACCATTTGATGTAATTGAAAGCTTAGAAAAATATCTATTCTGTGCATATCATCATTTCTGAAGCTTGTGCCCCTTTTAAAACCATTCGATAGTCAAATTGCCACCCTCTAAAATAGCGCTCGCATAAGTCTTATTAAAAATAGAAAACACATTTGTTTCAATTGAAGCAGATTTCATCCTGTCATTTTCTTGTAATTATCTAAACTTTAAACTTTTTGCTAAGTTTGCACAGATAATTATGTGCAGTGAGAAAAACTAAATGAAACTTCTCCATAAAGTTATATTTCATTTAGGTGGACTAACAGTGAGATACTCAGAGTTTTCTTAAAGAAAGTCGGAGAACATTACCAGCTAGCCCCTACCAGCATGTCCATTAGAATCCTTAGCCTTCATTCAGTTGTGATCGTCTTAGGTTCTCTATGCATTCTGCTGACACTGTGCTGGTGTATAATACTGTAGCTCACTGAGGCCTCACTGCACTAGTTCACTAATGCTTAATTCACAGATCCTTGCACTTAAGGCCAATGCATAATTAACACCAGTGATATATGTTAGAGAACATTGCCATCGGTTTTCATTGAAGAATGGAAGGAACTCATAGCAGAAAGGCATACTTTCCTTTTATATAGCTTTTAAATTAAAGTATGAATTTACAAAATGAATACAGGGACCATTTTAAATAGGTCACTGATGAATCTCACTGATGAATCTCACTGATTTCTTAAATTATCAGTCTGTTAATAATGTGTCTGAAGGATAGATTGTCATATTCATGGTGTTAGAATCAACTGTTAACTTAGGATAGTAACGGCAGCAACATGTCCTGAGTAGACAGGATCACCTCTACAGTCCTCTAGGGATTTTACATATAGCTTAGCAGTTAAGAACTGGGTTTCGGCAACCGGCCTATCTGCATTTTAATTCTGCCTCTTGTAGAACATTTACTGCTTGTCATTGAAAAAGTTTATGTTCCTCAGTTTCCCCAGAGAAAAATTGACAGTAATTGTGCCTACCTCATAGACTTGTTCTGAGGAGTAAATAAATTTATGTCAACTGCTTGTGAAACAGAAACTCTCAGTAAATGTTAGCTGGACATGCTGTTTTATTTTTGGTAGGCAGTTGAACAAAGTGTTGCTTAGAAAAATTCAGTGGCAAAGCTAGATTTGAACTTGTTCTGAATTCAAAATGTGAGTTCTTTCAGCCTCCTAACTCCTTTAAAAATGAAGATCGGCCATCTCTGACTATAGAATTTGTTAATAAGAAACTGTTTGAGTTTTAAAGTTTTGTACACACAGACAATCATGCATTTCTCTGATAAGGGTGTGTGTTCTGCTTTACTGCTGACACACACCTTCTTAGCACAGATTTGATCCCAGTCCACGTCGCCGAGGTGGAAGGAGCAATCTCGGTTACGGTCTTCCAGCAGGCTTCTCTGACCGTTCGTTACAGTTTATTGTCTCTAAATAGAGGTTGTAGCCTTTTGAGCCTCTCTTGTTTGTTTGCATTTATTTTTCTGTGTATTTATTTATCGATTTCATTTTAGGTTGATGCTTCCACTCAGAAAAGTGAAGAAAGTGAGACATTTGATGTAGAACTCACTAAAAATGTCCAAGGATTAGGAATTACCATTGCTGGCTACATTGGAGATAAAAAATTAGGTAGTTTTAAACATTAATATTTTATTTTTTAATTTGACATTTGCCTCATATAATTATCTTATGAAATGTTTTCTCAACATTATTTTTATATTGATGGCTAAACAGATCGAAACATTTTTAGGAATAATTGAATGTGTATGATTCTGATTTTGTATTTAAGACAGACAAAATTATTGTCTTATTCTCTAGCGTAAGTTTGTACTACTGGTTTTGTTTGTGTGGCTTATTAATTTATATTTGTTCAACATTTGGACTTTATATTTAGATAATGGATGATGGATATTATTTATTATTTGAGTGATCTTTATAAATAGTAGAAATAAAACTATTTTTAATTTTAGAACCCTCAGGAATCTTTGTAAAGAGCATTACAAAGAGCAGTGCTGTTGAGCATGATGGAAGAATCCAAATTGGAGACCAAATCATAGCAGTAAGTAACACATTTAATTTCACTTTGTTAATTTTCATGGTTGAAAAATGCATTCTCCTAGTTTACTCAGTTTTGAGAACTACATTTAGCTCAGTACATTAGCTGGCTTTGACAATTTAAGCTCTCATTACAATTACCAATTTTATTTTGTGGAGGTAGAGCCTTGCATACTGATTTCAGTTTGAAAGGTGGGACTTCATTATTGAATAATTTCGGATACATCTGATTTTGGGTTGAAACATTAATATTATAGTTATACTTAACTTACATTAAGATCATAGTTACACTTTAGTTGTAGTAACCTTTAGTTTACTTTAATCTGAATTTGGGATGCATTTTCATTTTTTTGATAGCAGAATGACACTGCTGTTGTTGACTCCATGACCAGGGCTATGTTTAGATCTAATAGTGTATAAGAATAAAGAAAAGATCTAGCTTCTCTTACTCAGATCAAGACCATCATTGTTACTGTAGTAACATCAGTATATTTTGAGCGTATGGGCTATTCAAGACAGTGTTCAAGACAGTGTGACTTTCAGTCCAGTGTTCAGTGGGAATGGGACTACATAACTTCTCCTTAGAACACACATGCAAAAGGTGCTGCACCAGGGGCTTCCTGGTTAACAACTTTAGGAAAACTGTCAGCGAGCTATTCTCTTAGGGATTCACAGTGCACATTGAAAAATCAAAGACTGGGAAGTTCTGTAGCAGACAAACTTGTTTAACTCTTTTAATTTAGTGTTTCCTAAACCTTTGTAATCATGGGTTCTTTCTGTCCTCAAACATATGTTAATATTCTTTGGAAGGCATATTGGGGAATGCCAGTTTATCTTATATGTGTTTGTTTATGTTTAAGTTTCTGTCATTTCCTTGGGATACTAATAACAGTGAGAAAGTAGAATGTTAAGTTAGAGGAGTCTGTTCATAGCAGCATCATTCCCAATAGCTAAGGCGACATAGTGACTCCAATGTCTACCGGTGGATGAACGGGTTAACAAAATGCGATATACAATGGAAATTATTTAGTGATATAAAGAAGGAGATTCTGTCTCATTCTACAGTATGGATAAGCCTTGAGAATATTATGCTAAGTGAAATAATCTAGTCAAAAAAAGGACAAGTCTGTATGATTCCACATATATGAAGTGCCTAGAGTAGTCAAACTTGGAAGCAGAATGTAGAATGGTTTTTGTGAGGGGATGGATAGAGGGAAATAGGGAGCTCTTGTTAAAGGGTAGTTTCACCTTGCAAGAGAAAGACATCTGAAAACCTGTGGTATGACTGTGAATATAGTTACCACTTCTGAATTGTACACTTAGAAATAGTTAAGATGGTAAATTGTATGTTACATGTTTTCTACCACCATTTAACAGAAAAAGCGCAGGTTTTCTTTATCTCTGCCATTTGCCCCTACATTGCAGCTCCCTGAGTTCTTGGACTTCCATAAAGCTCCTAATTACACCTGTTCACCTCTTGAAATCTACTATAAAGTTCAAGGTGTTCTTGCCACCTAAACCGGCTGTCTCCTGGGAATGCATTTTCCCCACGGTATCTCCATTTTAACATGCAATGAAAATTAACTTCTTTAAGTATTTTATTTTGGAGGACAGGGAGGGCAAGAGAGTGAATAGATACTCTAAATCCATATCCGATACTGAATTAAAAATTGGAAACATAGCTATTACTTTCCCCCCTAAGCTGTATATTGTAATCCATTAGAAGAGCTTTTATAAATTTACTTTATTGAGATTTCATTCACATAAAAGTTTACCCACTTAAAGTGTATAATTCAGTAGATTTTGTATATTCAGTGTGTATTAATTATCACAATCAATTTTAGAACATTTTCATTATCCTAAAGAGAAACCTCAGACACATTAGCAGTTACTCCCTTATTCCTCTGTCCTCTCAACCCTAGATGACCACCTAACTACTTTCCATATAAATGTGCCTGTTCAGGACAGTTCGTGTAAATGGAATCATATATTAAGTGATCTTATGTTGTTGGCTTTTTTTGCTTAGCATAATGTTTTCAAGGTTCATCCATATTGTAGCATAAAGGAAGAAATTCTTCATTTCTTTTTCTAGCTGAATGCCATTCAGTTGTATGGATATACCACATTTCATTTATCCATTCATCAATTCATGGATATTTGGGTTGTTTCCACCTTTCTACACCTCTGTGAACTTTCATGTACCAGTTCTTGTGTAGATGTATGCTTTCATTTCTTGGGTGTGTACTTAGGAGTTGAGTCCCTGAATCCTATGACAACTTTGTGTTTGTTTTGCAAACTCCTTTCACCTACGAAACTGGGATGAGGAAATGACCCTTGTATGGTTTTTAGGAAAACAAATGAGTAATTTATTTTAAATACTTTGCATAATACTTTGCACACAAATGCAATTTAATTAGTTAAGCAGATATTTATTAAGGGCATGAAATGATCACATATTTGAAAGAGAATCACAGTGTTTCTCTCTACCATGTCATTATTTTCATTCTTATGTAAGTGGATCATCAAATATCATTTCCCTTAGACAAGGGCAACGATAAAGGAAATTGTTGACCCAAAAGTGAAAGCACATTTCTTGTGAAATGTTTTCTTGCTTTCAATAAAATTTCTTGTCTTTAGCATCATCAATGTTCTGATTTCTGACTTTTAGCAACATTCTTAGAAGTGCCTTAAACTCTTAGGGAATGTCATGAGATGTTTTTGATTATGCATTTAGTGCAAAATATCACCATCTTGTGGACTTTTGAGATACTGATAGTAAAGTTCTTCACACAGGTTGTGTTCTCACAACTGCAGTATTCATTTTGCTTTGTTTTCTATATTTTTTTTTGATAAAAGCTATTTGGAGCTATAATGTGTTTTCATTTTATAATTGTTATGGTGGAAAGATTAAGAAATTATTTCTTACTATTTTGAGAAAGTATTTTTATGGCATTAAAACTTCTTTGTTATAGGATTCCTGTTTCACAAATTTTGCTCTGTGGACCCCTAGGGTTTCACTATAGACCTTACAGAGAAGCAGAATAGAGTGAATGAATACATTTTGCCCTACTTATACAGAGATATATAAGCATTACTTTATAAAAGGACTCTGAAGTTCACCAAACATGTCATTAGATATAAACTTATTCTTTTTAGATTAATATACATAATTCTGGCTAAAGGTAGTGTGGGTTATGCTTGACTAAAATATTATTAAATGAGTGTATAACTATGGAAAGGTGCCAAATGTTGCCTTTGATATTCTGTGACTTTTTATACATACAGGTATATGCTGTGTTTGAGGAAGGTTTGGATAGCCAATTGAGAGTGCTAAGGAGCTGTGGCTTTTTTAGTTGCTCCCACTAGTATTTCACCCCGCAATTGTTCCTGTTAATTTTATATCTCTTTTTTAAATTTACTTATTGTTCAAGTACAGTTTTCTGTCTTCTACTCCCACCCCAGCCCACCCCCCCAGTGCTCCCTACCTCCCTCCCATTTCCACCCCCCCTTAGTTGTTGTCCATGTGTTCCTGTAATTCCTTCCCCTTTTTCCCCTGAAATTCCCTCCCCTGTCTCCCCTGAAATTCCCTCCCCTGTCCCCTCCGGTCACTGTCCCCCTATTCTATATTTCAGTGTCTTTGGTTATATTTTGCTTGCTTGTTTGTTTTGTTGTTTAGCTTCCTGTTAAATATGAGATCATATGGTATTTGTCTTTCAACGCCTGGCTTATTTCACTCAGCATAATATTTTCTGTTTCCATCATGCTGTTGCAAAGGGTAGGAGCTCCTTCTTTCTTTCTGCTGGGTAGAATTCCATTGTGTATATGTACCATTATATTTTGATCCATTCATTTACTGACGGGCACCTGGGTTGCTTCCAGCTCTTGCCTGTTGTAAATTGTGCTGCTATGAGCATTGGGGTGCATAGGTTCTTTTCTATTGCTGTTTTAGGATTCTTAGGATATAATCCCAGCAGTGTAATTGCTGGGTCAAAAGGCAGGTCCATTTTTAGTTCTCTGAGAAAATTCCATACTGTTTTTCATAGTGGTTGTACCAGTCTGCAATCCCACCCACAATGGATTAGGGTCCCCTCTTCTCCACAACCTCTCCAACACTTGTTGTTTGTTGCTTTGTTTATGATGGCCATCTGACATACACCAAAATACATTCAAGGTGGATAAAAGTCTTAAATATAAGCTGTGACACCATTAAAGTCCTAGAGGAGAACATTGGCAAGAAAATCTCAGATACTTCATGCAGCAACTTTTTTACTGATATGCCCCCTAGAGCAAGAGACATAAAGGAAAGAATAAACAAATGGGATCTCATCATAATTAAAACCTTTTGCACGACTAAAGAAAACAGTATTAAAATAAAAAGAGAACCAACTGTATGGGAAAACATAGTTGCCAATGATACCTCAGACAAGGGTTTAATCTCCAAAATATACAAAGAACTTACACGACTCCACTCTTAAGAAGACAAGCAACCCAGTTAAAAAGTGGGCAAAGGACTTGACCAGACATTTCCCCAAGGAGGACATACAGAAGATCCAGAGACACATGAAAAGATGCTCCATATCACTAGGTATCAGAGAGATGCAAATTAAAACCACAATGAGATACTAATTTTGTATCTCTTGTTGCCATGACGCCTATTTTCACTGCAGTCTTGTCTGTGGCACCATTGGCTCTAAAGCCACGTCTCACTTAACTCTCTTCCTTCAATAATGAGGGACCAGCACTGGCCTGGGCTTTGGTTTAGACTTCAGTGATCTGGCCTCACACATATGATGAGACTTGTATTGTTGAACAGATGCTGCTCCCATGAAGGCTTGGGGTTTTCAGGCTTATTAATCACTTCTTCACCCTATTAATAATAATGCAAGCTGATGAGTATCTTCCCAGTACAAAGCACCACGTACTGTAATTTTGGGAAGTGTCATTATTCCCATATTACAGATGACGGTACTGAGGAATTTGAACTGAATCTGGGTTTAAAAGTCTGATTATTCTATTATAGCAACTTGTTCTGTGCTACTGCCGTCTCTGACACTTGGGTAAGAAATACATGTTTAAATTGAGGTCATCAAGCTTTCAACATAAAGGAAAAGTGTACTTTTTTCTTTACATATTTGTATATTATTACTATTACGTAAACACAATCATATGCATTTGATTTTTCTTAATGAAACTCACTTTGAGAGTTGAGCAATAAAAATCTTTTGTAATTAAAAACTTCCAGCCTAAGTTCTATGCATGTTAAAATTTTTTATGGAAACTCAAGACAGATTTTTGCAAGTGTTTTTCTCCTTCACTACCCTGAAAGTAAATAACATGTTTATTTAACTTGGATTAATTTTTATCCTTGAGGTTTAAAGAATATAAAATTTGAAGATAGTTTAAAAATAAATCTTCTTATAGAAACCATTATTAATGGTTTATGTTTTCAAATTCCAGAAAGTATCCATGTATCTGTGTTTAAGTAGGGCCATATTATCTTTGTTCATACATTTTTTAAAATATTTTATTTTACTTAGAACTGTACTGGGAGCTATAATCGTATCAGCACATGTAGATCTATTGCGGTATAATTAAATAATCCTTACAAATGAGCTGTTGTTTATAGTTGTTTCCTGTTGCCAACAACTATATTACATACGTCTTTCTGTCTTTTATGGACTAAGGCTTGAAATGTTTGTTTTGCTGTAATAGTATTCAGGTTAGAATTAAACTTATTTTATTACTTAGCACTGAATTTTGTATGCCACTATTTATTTTATTGTTTAATTAAATCCACTGGGGTGACATCGGTTAATGAATTACGTAGGTTTCAGGTGTACAATCTATGATACATCATCTGTATCATAGAATCTATGATACAATTGTATGATTGTATCATACAATCTATGTTGTACTGTGTGTTCGCCATGCCGAGCCAAATCATGTTCTGTTGCCATGTGTGTGGCCCCCTTTACTCTGTGAGTACTCCCTCAACCCCTACCCTGCGGGAACCAATATACTGTTGTAATGTGCATCTGTGAGTTTTTGGTTTTTTTCTTGTTTGTTCATTTGTTGCTGTCAGTTTTATAATCCACATATGAGTGAAATCATATGGTTCTTATCTCTTTATGTGCAACTTTACTTAGCATGACATTCTCAAGACCTATCCATGTTGTCACAAATGGCAGTATTTCATCTTTTCTTATGGCCGAGTGGTATTCCATTGCATAGATGTACCACATCTTTCTCTAGTCATCTGGGGAAGGACACTTGGATTGTCCAGAGAGTCAGCACTGCGGGAGCAGAACTCGAAGAGGTCTCATGGCTGAAGGAAGCCATGAGGTCGAAGGAATGGAGATAAGCCCTTTGGGGCTGCTGGGCAGAGTAATAAGCACGTCATTCAGGGTGTGGGTGATGATGGGAGGTGAGAATAATGACCCAGGCCACTCTAGCCATTCAGAGAAAGAAATTGGAGCATTCTCTAGGCGTGTTTGTGAAAGGCAAGTAGGGTTATATGATTATATCTTCTGTTTGGACAGCTCACTGAGGCATCTTCAAATGTTTTGTTGTTTATGAACTAGCAAAAGGGAAAACTGCATACATTTTTTTGAAGAGACAAAGAAATGAAAAGGAATGCAGTTTTGCTGGCATTCTTCTTTTTAAAAGCATATGTATATGATTTTAGAAAATATTAGCACTCCCATTGACCACTTTTGTCACTGTCTCCTGTATTTTTATGTCCTGCATAATACTGATTTCCAAAGTTGACTGCACCAGCATCACCTGAGGAGTGTAAAAATACTTGAAGATGTATAAGAAGACTGCCCCCTCCAGAACTGTTGGCTTATAATTTCTAGAAGTGAGACCCAGTAATCTGTATTAAACAGAATAAACAAAACCCTCCTTAGTGACCCTAGTGAGTGTGAGCTAGTACTGGTCTCCGAACAGGTGTTAGCCCATCTCCCAGTTCGAGGGATACTCACTCTGCATTCTCTTTACATTAACAAGCACTAACTACATATTTTGTGAAGTGATAATAAATGGTAATATCCATTCATTCTTTAACTTGCCTTGTTCTTACCAGGTGGATGGCACAAACCTTCAGGGTTTTACCAATCAACAAGCAGTGGAGGTGTTGCGACACACAGGACAAACTGTGCACCTGACACTAATGAGGAGAGGGGCGAAGCAGGAGGCTGAGCTCGCGTCCAGGGAGGATGGCACCGAAGATGCCGTTTTGTCTCCTGCTAATGCCAGCATAAGCAAAGGTAATGCCAGGTTAATCCGATTGCTAGTAGTACCCTTACAACATTTCAATTCTTTTCTAATTCCGAAATCATTTAAAAACTGTTTTTTTAGCTCTCACTATTTAGTGCAAACCCAGTGAAAAGAAAATTTAATGCCACCGGGATTAATGGGACAACGATGCGTTTGTGAGGTATAGAATGGGTTTCTGAGTAAAGCAGATTACTTCTTAACCTACTGATTCAGGCACCATTCCTGCATTGGAGACGTGGGTAGGGACTTACCTCTCTGCCCCTGACTGACCTTTGACTGTCCTCATCACGTTTTCTCGCTGGGGGTGGAGCGGGGCTGTCTGCCTGGATTGTACACGTGAGCCCCACGGTGCGCCTAACTCCTCAGCCTTTCCTTGAAGGGATCAACTTTAATTTCCCACTTAGCAATGTCATTCGTAGCCTGCTTATACATGAGTATCTCTGGGAATTACTGAAACCCCCATGGAGCTCACTGGGGTAAGGGTGTATTGGTAGAAGTCAGGCTGTTGGTTTGAAAGTACTGCTTCATTTCTCACACTCTTAACCACTCTGGTATTTATGCCGTGAGCAACTATTACAGTACTAGGGTACAGGGAGGCAGGTCACAGGAGAAATTTGTTACTTCTTTGTCCCATTTCTTTTAAGAATATGGTTATTGAAGAGTTTACCTATGGAAAACAATTTTTCATGTAGGGGTTCCATTTCTCATGCAGGGGTTCAAATTGAAAAATTCAGGTGCATGATTATATTATAAATGTAACTACTAAAATGTTCTTTTATTTAAGAAAGTTATGAAAAACCTGGCTGGTGTAGCTCAGTGGATTGAGCACAGGCCTGCAAACCACATGATTGTGGTTCGATTCCCAGCAGGGCACATGCCTGGGTTGCAGGCCAGTTCCCAGCAGGGGACTCACGAGAGGCAACCATACATTGATATTTCTCTCCTTCCCTCCTTCCCTTCCCCTCTAAGGATAAATAAATAAAATCTAAAAAAAATCTTGTAGGGATGACTTTATTCCCCGGGATATTTATTTTTTAAAAAAAGAAAGTTATGAAAAAGATGAACATTTTTATGTTTGAAGAGAAACATTTTTTATGTTACAATTACCAATTGAAAAAGCAGGTAAACACCTGGAGCCAGGTTATTTTGTTCTTTATGTACTTTTATACGGAAGTGATTTTTAAAAATGTGATTAAGCCCCTATGGACCTATTGTAAATTGCAAAAAAATTCTAAAGAAGATGTGCCCGTACATCCTTATTTATAGATCCGATTAATTGCTCTAAGCAGATTAACATAGTTTGTGTAGAGCTGGCATACTTTCTTGCTGGGTCAATCTCTTCTACGTTTTCTAACCAGGACCCTGTGGAGATCAGTCAGTTACATACATGATTTTACTCCATCCCCTCAGGTTTATATGTCCACCATGTGTGTACTTACTGAACAAAGCGAATAGAAAATTATAAAGCAGTTCTAAAATAAACATAAGGGAATCTTTAAAACGTAAGCTAATAGGAATGAAATTGTCCAATTTTGGGAGGGTATTTCCTTCTCAGTTTTTTAAAAGTTCTAAACTTTAATATTGCAAGGTGAGTTTTGAAAGGAATTTTAGAGAGAAGTTAAAACTTTCTGAGATTTCTTTCACTGTCAACCTAGAGTCCATCAAGCTGTTTAAACATTTTTTGGAGCAGCATTGTTTTAATATGTAATTATCCCGGAACGCTGTGATCCTTTTAGACTGGGCGCTGTGTGCTTTCCTTACCTGTCAGATTGCTTGAGGTACTTTGGTAACTTAAATCCACTGAACAAAATCTCCCTTCATTTGAATCCTGCCCTTCATGAAATAATTTTATTTTTTCTATGGATAATCACTTTAGTTTTTATTATTTTTAAATATATCTTGTTGATTATGCTATTAAAAATTGCCCCATTGTTTTCTTCCCTTTATGCCCCTCTGCCCTGCATCTCCTCTCCTACCAACATTCTCCCGCTTGGTTCATGTCCATGGGTCAGGGATGTAAGTTCTTTGGCTTCTGCATTCCTGTACTATTTTTAACCACCACCCCGCATTTATTTTGCACCTTTTAATTATGCTTCTTATTCCCTATATCTTTTAACCCATTCTCCCCCCTCCACTTCCTCACTGATAACCCTGTAGGTAATCTCCATTTCTGTGACTCTGTTCCCTTTCTAGTTGTTTTCTGAGTTTGTTTTTGTATTTATTTTTTAGGTTCAGGTGTTGATAGTTGTATGTTTATTGTCATTTTACTGTTCATAGCTTTAATCTTCTTTTTCTTAGATAAGTCCCTTTAACATTCCATATAATAAGGGCTTGGTGATGATGAACTCCTTTAGTTTTACATTGTCTCAGAAGCACTTTATCTGCCCTTCCATTCTAAATGGTAGCTATACTGGAGTAATCTTGGATATAGGTCCTTGTTTTTCATGACTTGGAATACTTCTTGCCAGTTCTTTCTTGCCAGCAAGGTTTCTTTTGAGAAATCAGGGGATGGTCTTATGGGAGCTCCTTTGTAGGTAACTGTTTTCTTTTTCTTGCTGCTTTTAAGATTCTCTCCTTATGTTTAATCTTAGGTAGTTTAATGATGATGTATCTTGGTGTATTCCTCCTTTGGTCCAATTTCTTCAGGACTTCTTGGAAGTCTATTTCCTTGGCCGCATTGGGGAAATTCTCCTTCACTATTTTTTGAAATAAGTTTTTAATTTCTTGCTGTTGTTGTTCTCCTTCTGGCACCTCTATGATTCACCCCTATGATTCCCTATGTTGGAACAATTACAGTTGTCCCAGAGGTTCCCAAGCGTCTCCTCATTTTTTTGAATTCTTGTTTCTTCATTCTGTTCTGGTTGAATGTTTATCTCTTCCTTCTGTTCCAAATTCTTGATTTGAGTCCTGGTTTCCTTTCTTTCACTGTTAGTTCCCTATATTTATTTCACTTTGTATAGCCTTCACTTTTTCCTCTATTTTTGTGACCGTACTCAATCATTTCTGTGAGCATCCTGATTACCAGTGTTTTGAACTATGCATTTGATAGGTTGGCTATCTCTTCATCACTTAGTTGTATTTTTTCTGGAGCTTTGATCTGTTCTTTCATTTGGGCCATATTTCTTTGTCTCAGTGCACCTGTTACATCATAACGAGTGGAGTCTTAGGTATTCAGCGGAGTGGGGCAACCCACTTTGCTGCATTGTGGCATTGTATGTGGGGGAGGGGTCAGAGAGTGAAGAGTGCTCAGGTCTAACCCTGCTTTGAGTCACTGCCCCCACTACCCACAAGCAAATTAGGTCCTTCTATTCCTGACTGCTGGTTGGGTGGGCTTGTGTACATTCTAGGACCCCACGGGTCTCTCCAGTGGACTCCCCTGTGAGACTGGGAGTTTCTACCATTGCCGCACCCCCTACAGACTTTTAAATCCAGAGGATTTTGAGGCTTTATTTTTGCACACAGGAACCCTGGGGTGCGTGGTATGTCTCACTTCCCAGTTGTTCCTCCCAGCTTATCTGCTTGTGAACCTGGGAGTGTCCAGTCTGACTCCTTGCCTAGCCTGGTCTGCTGCCTTGCAGCGTGTCCTGTCCTCCCCAGCTGCTGATTTCCACCCCTCCTACCAGCCTGGATGGATGTGTCTTCTTTAACTTCTTAGTTGTCATACATTCAGGCAGTTCGATTTTCTGGCAGTTCTGGTTGTTTATTGTTTTTAAATTTATTGTTATCCTTCTTTTGGTTGTGCAAGAAAGTAAAGCATACCTAGCTATGCCTCCATTGTGGCTGGAAGTGGATTCATGAAATAATTTTATTAAAACATTGTAGTTCTTTAAAATATCTACTACATTATTAAATTCTTTGCTTTTTACTTAAAAATTTTATTTTAAAACAGTATTTATATTTGTGAATATATCCTGGCAGTGGAATGTGTAAGATTCACAGGTGTTGATAACATTGCACCATTTTTACACTATTAGGTGAAGAAATTATTTAGGCTGAAGTGAATTACCAGGAGTCGGGGGGAACATAACAGTGTTTCAAAGCACAAAGCCTAATATAGTAAGTGGGGACGGGGTTGGGAAAGTGTTGTGGAGGCTCAGACCATCTACTTTGCTGTAGAGAATATGCATACATGTATTGAACGGTAGACGGGAGAGGCTTTAGACTCAGAATCAAGGGTCCCAAATTACTTTTTTTTAAATTTAGTAAAACTTTATTGTTGTTCAAGTACAGTTGTCTTCATTTTCCCACCACAACTTTCCCCTGCCCCTCCCACCCTCAATTATTGCCACCTTTGGCTTTGTCATGGGTCCTTTATACCTGTTCCTGATGACCTTTCCCCTGTTTCCCTTGTTATTCCCTTTCCCCTTCTCCTCTGGTTACTGTCAGTTTGTTCTTTATTTTGATGTCTCTGGTTATATTTTGCTTGCTTGTTTGTTTTGTTGTTTAGCTTCCTGTTAAAGGTGAGATCATATGGTATTTTTCTTTCACCTCTGGCTTACTTCACTTAGCATAATGCTCTCCAGGTCCATCCATGCTGTCATGAAGGTTAAGAGCTCCTTTCTTTCTGCTGCATAGTATCCCACTGTATAAATGTACCAGTTTTTTTGATCCACTTATTTATTGATGGGCACCTAGGTTGCTTTCATCACTTTGCTATTGTAAATTGTGCTGCTCTGAGCATTGGGATGCATAGGTTCTTTTGAATTGGTGTTTCAGGATTCTTAGGGTATAATCCCACCAGGGGTATTGCCAGGTCAAAAGGCATTCCATTTTTAGTTTTTTGAGGAAATTCTGTACTGCTTTCTACAGTGGCTGCACCAGTCTGCACTCCCATCAACAATATACTAGGTTTCCCTTTTCTCCACATCCTCACCAGCACTTATTGTTTGTTGATTTGTTTATGATGGCCATTCTGACCGGTGTGAGGTGGTATTTCAATGTGGTTTTAATTTTCGTCTCTCTGATGGCTAGTGACACTGAGCATCCTTTCATATGTCTCTGGGCCCTCTATGTCCTCCTTGGAGAAGTGTCTGTTCAGGTCCTTTATCCATTTTTAATTGGATTTTTTATCTTTCTGGAGTAGAGTCGTGTGAGTTCTTTATATATTTTGGAGATCAACCCTTGTCCGAGATATCATTGGCAAATACCTTTTCCCATGCAGTTGGTTCCCTTTTTTGTTTTGCTGATGTTTTCTTTATCTGAAAGCTTTTTGTTTTGATGAAGTCCCATTTGTTTATTCTTTCCTTTATGTCCCTTGCTCTAGGAGACATATCAGTGAAAATATTGCTGCATGGAATGGCTGAGATTTTCATGCCTATGTTCTCTAGGACTTTTATGGTATCTTGACTTATATTGATAAGTCTTTTATCCATCTTCAGTTTATTTTTGCATATAGTATAAATTGGTAATTGAGCATCATTTTTAAAAATATTTTATTTATTTATCTTTAGAGGGGAAGGGAAGGAGAGAAGGAGAGAAATATCAATGTATGGTTGCCTCTCGTAAGTCCTCTGCAACCCAGGCATGTGCCCTGATTGGGACGCAATTGTGTGGTTAGCAGGCCTGTGCTCAATCCACTGAGCTACACCAGCCAGGGCAATTGAGCATCATTTTTTTTTGCATGTAGCTGTCCTGATGTCCCATCACTATTTGTTGAAGAGGCTATTTTTACTTCATTTAATGCTTCTGTCCCCTTTGTCATGGAATACTAATTGACCATAGAGGCTTGGGTTCATTTCTAGGCTCTCTATTCTGTTCCATTGATCTAAGTGTCTGTTCTCATGCTAGTACCATACTATTTTGATTACAATGGCCTTGTAACACAGTTTGGTGTCAGGTATGGTGATTCCCTCCTACTTTGTTCTTCTTTCTCAAGATTGAGGAGTCATTTGACCCCTCAGTAAGATCAGAAGACTGCACTTTAGGATTTTTAAAATATGCCCAAGTTTTGTCTTGGGGCAGTTGGGAGAGGGGGAGAGTGGAGAGTTGTTAACTGTAGGTTGTGATTGTATAGAGACGCATTTCAGAGTTTTTTATCAGCAGCATGTAGGTTCCCTACTTTTTGCATTCAGAATCCCACCCTGCTTGAATTACTGTCCACCTTTATAAGAGCAGCAGAATCAGAGAAAAGGGGATTGGGAGAGGGTAAGGCTCCAAGCCGACTCTCCTCTTTCTAACCCTCACCAGGTTGAACGGGTCTATGTAACCTTCGTTCACCCTGTGTCATAGTTATCCTTCTCTGGACTGAGTTTACTTTTGAAAAGAAAATACTCATTTGGGTGGGCTACTCTCTAAATTAAAATGCGTATACATATATATTTTACTGTTTTCAATTTCTCAAGGAGAACCCAGATGATTTTATTAATTTAAGTCATAACAAATTTGTAAAACAGGCCTGGAGTGAAAGCTCATTAATTCCATTATAGAGGAGGCAGTTAATAAAAAATCTGAATTTTGGAACACTCTTTATATTTGAAATTTGAATGCTAACGGGGATAGTAAAATTTAATTTAGAGTATGCCTTGTGGAGATTTTTTTAAAAGACAACCTTTATGACCTGGCTGGTGTGGTTCAGTGTGTTGGACATCATACCACAGACCAAAAGGTTGCAGGTTCAATTACCCATCAGGGTACATGCCTGTATTGCAGGCCAGGTCTGCATGCAGGAGGCAACTGATTTTTGTTTCTCTCACATATCAGTGTTTCTCTCCTTCTCTTTCTCCCTCCATCAGGGTTCTTTCTAAAACTAAATAGAATCTTTAAAAACAAATGTCCTCAAGTGAGAGTAAAAAAAATAGATAGCCTTTATGAATAAGAAATAGGATGAAATATGGAACTCTTTGAATATGACTTGCAAATTCTTTTTATCTAGTTTCTTTTTTAGCTAAATATTTTAAGTTAATTTTGTTTAGTGATTTTCTTAAAAAATTTTTTATTTTCCTTTTGCCAGTTAGTGTAGTGCAGTCATGGGCTTTTATTTTAATGTGCATTCTCAGTTTTTCACTTTTTCTTATTTCATTTACTCCTTGTACCTGGAGTTACATATCGTATTTGTTAATTTCTTTTGCCTGCCTGTTTTTGCTAAGGTATAGCATGGTCCTTCTTTACTCTGTAGAACCAAATAAAAGCAAAATGGGTAAACCAACATGACAGGCAGCATGTTTTTTTACTAGCATCACCAAAGGATCACCGAGTGAAACCTGGAGTCATCTGGGGCCCTCATTCTTTTTGGTAAATGTTAGATTGTAAATGGATACTTCAGTGGAAATACAGTCAAGTCTTAAAAACGGCCTCTTAGAATAGTGTTGGAACATGAAGATGATAGGGTTCTAAATTAAATTATTAAAATATGTAGAGAAACAGAGTTTCTCACATATTGGATGATGAGTTAGACTTTGTATAATAGACAGGTTCTGATCCCTGGTATAGAATGTTAAAATTAAAAAAAAGAAAGAGTGTTAAAATGAGGATAATTTTTGTAGTTTGTCACTAACTTAATTGTTTTGACGATTTCAGGGTATCCATTACTGTTAGCTGAGATAGAAGAAGTGGAAGACCCACAACAACAGGAAGCTGTCCTGCTGGCAAAGTGGCAAAGGATTATGGGAATTAATTATGAAGTTGTGGTAGGTTACCTTCCCTTCCCTAACTTCCTTACTTATAACTATATTTAGCAGGAAGTTCATGAGAGCAATAAAAATCATAATTAAAAAGAGTCTTTGAAAAATAACAGTTGTATTGGGCTTTTTTTGGAGAGCTAAATGTGCTGATTCAGGTATAAAAAATTCAGATTGGGGGAAATTGGATAGTAACCAAGGAACTGAAATGAATGGGATGAAGTTTTGGAATTCATAATTTATCAATGTTTTAACATTTCTGGCTGTAGTACACGTTGTATAGACACAGGGAGACTTTTGTCCCGATTCTTCAACTTGGTATTTATAGAAGGAATCATAAAAGAGTAGTTAACAGTTATTTGAAGATTAAAGAAAAATAAATTATGACCTGTATATAAAACTGTAAAGACTTTTTTCTATTCCCTATCACACTCATGAATTTACTTTCCTTGAGAGGTTTATTTCTACATGCTTTTCCCCCCACATAACTTATGCCATATTGACTGCTTTATGTTTATTAATATAAATTGCATAGCTATTACAGCAAGTATTATTGGCATCCTAAAAAGATTTGACAAAGGTGCCACAAATTATCAATCTCAGGTATACAGCAAATTTCAGGGATTTCAAAAGGAAAAATGTAGTACTAGGTTAGGTAGAATTTCTCTTATTGCTTATAATGTTTAAGTAACGTAAGATTAGAAGAGATAAAAGAAAATAGATTAGTATAATATGCATAACTAGCCTTTACTGAGTGCTTAGTGCCAAGCAGTGTTCTTCATGTTTGATTTAATCCTCCTGAGAATGATCTTTGTTTTAAATACTCAAGATAGTTAACAGACAATTAAGAAATGAGTACAGCTGTTACTACCATTTTATGTTGAGTCAGGGGAAAATACAGGAAAGGCCATCTTAAGTGTGGTTAACTTAAAGTGAAAAGAAAGTTGAGGAACTCCTCCTGTGGGGTCACCTGGCCCCGACCTGAGACTGTGCTTCTGGCGGTGGTTGAATAGTGAACAGAACCCTTCAGTCTGCCGCTTTGTTACCAGTGTTAGAGACTGGGGACTCTTCGTGTGCTTCGTGCACGTGGTCTCAGGGTGGCTCTCGCAGTGTTACATGTCTGCCAAGGGCACGTGTGAGCTCTGCAAACAACTGAACTATTAATTGGTCCTCAACAAAGGTAAATTAGACGTGGATCCAACTTTAAATCGTTGTCTCTGTAGTTTACAGCACAAAGCTAATCATAGGAGCAGTGGTACAGTGGAGAGGAGGGTTGATGGGCAGACAGTACGTGGGCACCTGGAGGGCTGCTCAGAGGAAGAAACGTCCACAACAGGCTTTTAGGAGTGAGAAGGTTTCATCCAGCGTTCGATTTCAAAGTCAGATGAGGTAGTTTCTGATAATAGCCCTGCACATATTCCCACTAAGATGCGAACGAGATCTTTTGTAATTAAGTAGCATTTTTCTCAGTCTCTATCCCCAGTTTCCTGAACTGTAAAATGCAGGGGATGAAGTAGGTCATCTTTAGTATACATCCAATTTTAATGTTATAATGAGTTTTTATGAAAATGGGTGATTTCCTAACATTCATTTTTTTGTGGGTAACATAGGAAATAGGAAAGTCATTCTCCTGTTTTAAGTTTTTATTTGCTTTTGGAGACAAGTGTTATCCCTCAAAAGAGTGTAAGCGAGGACTGTGGGCTATAGGTTCAGGCTGGCTAGGTTCATAGCTCTTTTCTGGCTGTTGTTCACCAACTGTGATTAAGGTAACCTCTCTGAGCCTCACGTTCCTCACCTGGTAAATAAGGATAGAAATTGGATCTATGAGAAGTAAATTAGGTAAACTGTGTAAGGGGATTAGCACAGTCACTGGCACGTGGTAAATGCAAAGTGTGTGTTTTTCTAGACAGCTGTTATCTGTAGACCTGGCAAATTGTCTTGGGTTTTTGCTTCTTGCTTCTTCTTTTTGGTTTCTGTTGGTTCGTAAAACTGATAGATATTAGTACACTTCCAAAGGCAAAGCTCCAAAGTTTTGCAGTTTATGAAGCTTTTGTGAGAAAGTTGACTTGTTTTGAGTAATATAAAATGCATACGTGAGAATTTTAAAAATGAAAGAATATTAGAATTGTGATGATTTTTCTTCTTTCAGGTGGCCCATGTGAGCAAGTTCAGTGAGAACAGCGGGTTGGGGATAAGTCTGGAGGCAACAGTGGGACACCATTTTATCCGGTCTGTTCTACCAGAGGGTCCTGTCGGACACAGTGGGAAGCTTTTCAGTGGAGATGAGCTATTGGAAGTAAGGAGCTGCCCCATTGTCCTCTCCCGCCCCAGCTAAGGTTCTTAAAAGGCTGCAGGAAGCTTTATGTGGTGAATAAGCAAGTTCTTATTATAAATGTCCCCTCTAAAGTATTTGATCTCTCTCAAATACTTTAGAGAGATCTACAAATAAAATTCCACCCAAAGCAGAAAATTCAAATCCATATTTGCATTGATTTTCAGACCTCATTTCATGCCGAGTTTACTTGTTCTGTTTTAGGTCCAGAAAACTACAAAAAAAATATTTAATTTTTTAAAACATATTGTCAACTCCTAGAATATTCATTTACATATTTCAAAATCATAAAGAACGCAAAGCTTTATAGTAAAAACCTCTTTCCTGTCCAATTCACTCAGTTCCCATCAGCCTTCAATAGGTAACTACTCATACATCTAAGCAACCTTCTGGGTACTTTTAATGCATAAACAAGAAAGTTTCAATGTATTCTTTTGCCCCACTTAAAAAAAGATGTGCTAGCACACACTGTGCACCATTTTCCATTTTGATTTTTTTCACTTAATAATAGTATAAATTGTCAGTTTTAGAAATATTTTTTTTCTTCTTTTGGGAAAGTTTTTATTAACTCTCCTTTTCCAAACTGCTACCCTGGCAGATTAAATATGGCTGGAAGCTAGTGATTTATCCCAGAGTGCCTTAGAAGGTCCAATCCCAGCAAGACTCTACTTGCATGTAAATTGTTTTTGATGGTATTATTACAAGTCTAACTGTATGGTAATAGTAAAATTTATATTTAATGGAAAATCATTTTTAAAAGAATGTTGACATTATGAAATGTTATTTGTTGGACAACTTATCCTTTTCCACAGGTGAATGGCATAACTCTGCTTGGGGAAAATCACCAAGATGTGGTGAATATTTTAAAAGAATTGCCTATAGAAGTAACCATGGTGTGCTGTCGCCGAACTGTGCCACCTGCCACCCAATCAGAATTGGATAGCCTGGACTTATGTGACATTGAAATAACAGAAAAGGTATTGGGAATGTGGATATGAGGCTAATGTGGATCTGAATATGTAATGGAAAGCCTAAATGGCGTTTGATATTTTTTACTTCTCTTTTATTTGGTGTTTGATTTCCTAACATTGCCCAAGGCTTATAAGATAGACCTTGGAATCAGACAGACCTGGGTTTGAATCAGGATTGGCGCTTACTAGTTCTGTGACCTTGGGCAGTTGACTTCATTTTTCTGAATCTCAGTTTTTTCCTCTGTACAATGTAAATAATGTTGCTTGTCTTGGAGCATAACTCTGAAGGTTAGATAAGGTAATGTAAGCATATTAGATGTTAGTGCCCACTACAGGCTTATATAATTTATTCGTAATATTTCTGTGGAATCAATACTCATATTGTCTTTATAGAAGAGAAGATTGAAGTATGTAAATAGTGAATATATAGTATATATGTGCTAAAATTACTCTTATGTAACCTACTGAGCTCAGGGCCTGACACACAGTTATTGCTTGGTGAGTGGCTAAATGTGGGTGGATACATCATCTCTGCTAGTGTGTGTCTTATTTGTGTACTAGCAATACTTTTAAAATATGATAAATTTGAGCTCCTAATGCTACATATCAGGTAATACTCTGTGCATCCAGAAACTCCCATTTTTCCTTTTGCTAATTCTTTTCCATTCAGGTCAAAATGTCAAGAAATGGATCTAATTGGCTTTTCTGAAGACTAACAGTAGATACCTAAAGTTAAGATAAGAAATCTTAGAGACAGTCTTCAAGCCCAGGCCCATCTAACTGCAGAGTTTGTCTTCCCACTGTGCACATTAACTCATTAATGAAATAATCTTGTGCACACGACACAGAAGCGTAGAGTCCTTGTTTGCGTTAAAGTACGGAGCTTATATATACAGCCATTTCTTTTTAATTGTTATTTATCATAAGAATTATATTTTATTTTTAAAAGATTCACTTATTTATTTTTAGACAGAGGGAAAGGAAGTGAGAATGAGAAGGAAAGAAACGTCAATGTGTGGTTGCCTCTCGCATGCCCCCTACTGGAGACCTGTCCGGCAACCCAGGAATGTGCCCTTGACTGGGAATCGAACCAGCAATCCTTTGGTTCATACACCAGCACTCAATCAACTGAGCCACACCAGCCAGGGCGAGAGTTATTTTTTAATATCAAAATAGCTTTATCTTTTCCTTCTGATTACAGACAGTGATGAAAAAAGTGAAAATCACCCACAGTCATGGTGCCAAGATGTAACCAGTGTGTATTTTTATATAAGGTCTTTGAACCATACATTTTTAATTCCCATTACAAGTTAGGTATTGCTTCTAGTCCCATAGCTTTCAGTAATTATGACCTTAATCCCTAAAGGTTTCCTGATAAGCTGTTGCTACTCTTACTTAAGAGTTTTTTTGTTTTGGAAAGAGGCTGAGAATCTCCCTTTTTCTTGTAGTGTTGTGTGTATCTGCTAATCTAGTGCCTCTGAAATAAGAGCTGTCTGGTCTGTTACCAGCCTCATATAGATCTAGGCGAGTTCATCGGGTCTTCGGAGACAGAGGATCCTGTGCTGGAGATGACTGATGTGGGTCAGAGTGCACAGAAGGTTCAAGGACCTTTGGCCATGTGGGAGGCCGATGTTCAGCACATCGAGCTGGAGAAAGGCAGCAGAGGACTGGGTTTTAGCATTTTAGATTATCAGGTAAATATACCCTACTTTTAACCAAAGTTTTAATGAAGATAATATATACTAATGATACATTGTTAGTAGTAGAGAAAAAGGAGATAATATTTCAATCATCAAAGACATTTTCTTGTGTCTAGTAAATCTTTCAAAATAGTAATTTATATGATTCATTGGTTATCATGAAGGATTTCTTTTTAACACTGCACTCATTGAGTTATTTTACATTTCAGCTGTTGCAGATTTGAAGAACATGCAGAGTACATTTTAGGAATGTTGTAGAAACATTTTTTGACATTTGGGAGTCTGTCCAAACTATTTGTAATTCCATGCACTTAACTGATGGTTTATATTTTAATGATGAGATAGGAAGTATCACATACTGCTTTTGTCTGAAGTGAATAGATGTGAATAGATGTGAAGTGAATAGATGTGAATAGATGTATAATCAGATATATTATAAAATCTAGCATTTCTGTTATTTGAGTAAGTTTGTGAATAAACTTAAATTGTTCGCATGGGACCTGCATCCTTACATCTCCTTGTGTTCTGTGCTGTGAGTAGCTGAGGAGATACTTCGGACGGTTGGATGCACGAAACTGTTGCTCCTCATTAATTAATACTGAGCCAGACACTGTCTCCGATGACTCCGGGGGTTCTGTTGTTCGCAGGGCCTGATTCTGGAGCCTTGTGCTGATACTAAGGTTGCTGAATATGTTATAGTGCATCACCAAATTCTATACGACCTCCTTTTCTGTTTTCTTATTTCCAACGGCGTACCCTGCCACCTTCAGTTTACGCACGTCTACTGATGTTCCAGATCACTTATATCCTGTTTACCAAGTGCTGATCTTAGTAATTCATGTATCTGGCATCTGTCTGGTCTCAGATGATAGGTATAAAGTTTGACAACTTATCAAAGGTTAAAATTCTCTCAAAGTGGTATGTACAGTTTGAAAGGTCAGTGCAGGAATGATGGCAAGTGAGGGTTCCTGGTTTAGGGTGAACTCTTCCTAGACTCAAACAGAGGTGACCCTTAGCCCAGGTAACTCATTAGAAGTATTAATGAAATTTCTTTTAAAGACACCTGAAATAGTTACTCATCCATTACTGTTTGGGGAAGCGGGGGCAACCTGTAAAAATATTTTCAGTGTAAAATAGGGCTGCCTTCTCTTTTCTTTTCCCTTCTCTCAGGATCCAATTGATCCAGCAAGCACTGTGATCGTAATTCGTTCTTTGGTGCCCGGTGGTATTGCCGAAAAGGATGGACGACTTCTTCCTGGAGACCGACTCATGTTCGTCAATGATGTTAACTTGGAAAACAGCAGTCTTGAAGAAGCTGTGCAGGCACTGAAGGGGGCACCATCAGGAATTGTGAAAATAGGAGTTGCCAAGCCTTTGCCAGTAAGAATTTGGATTTTACTGATTCCTTTTTATATTTCCAAACAAAATGGCTTACTTTTAGTTTCATATGTTCTTATGATTGAATCATGACTTTTTGGTGCTTTTTATCACCATGGTTATGGCTCCAAGAGAGTAAAGATTTAATTTTGATTGTTTTTATTTTTTTAAGATTTTATTTATTTATCTTTAGAGGGGAAGGGAAGGAGAGAAGGAGGGAAATATCAATGTATGGTTGCCTCTCGTGAGTCCCCTGCTGGGAACCGGCCTGCAACCCAGGTATGTGCCCGGACTGGGAACTGAACCGTGATCGTGTGGTTCGCAGGCCCGTGCTCAATCCACTAAGCTACACCAGCCAGGGCTAATTTTGATTGTTTTTAAATGGTGAAATAAAACAAGAGGCTCAGAAATAAATTTACAACATTGCTTTGTACATCACTTTTGACCTTTTTTAGTTGATAATAATGTCATGGTGATGCAGAATGAAATATTTTCAAAGAAATGAGCCATAAATATCTATACCAAGTGGAATATTAGAGAACTTAATAGCATCAACAAGTGTTAATTTGATTAGGAATTTTTAATTAGGGTGGGATGAAGGTAGACTCTGTAAAGTGGCTTCAGGTCCTACATTCCATTGATTCCAACACATTTTTAATCTAATTACTGCAAAGCAAGAAATTGAACTTTCCAAGATGGGTTCATCAGCTTGGGACTCTCCCCCTGGGGGGTAGAGCCCTCGTGCCATTAATTACTGCAACAGTAAAAATAGCTAATGACAGCCTACGTGTCAGTATGTTCACTAGGTATAGTGATTGCCACAGCACTTGTGACTGAATTGAGGGGATATATTGGAGACATTGTCTTTGTGAAATTATTTTAGCTTATATATATATTTTTTTTCAGTGAACAGGCAAATACCCTCTCTTAAGGAAACAAACACATGGACATATTTGCATAAACATCTAATAAAAATGTATTGTTTTGTGGAAGGAGTTGTTCAAACAGAAAGCTTTGTCAATATACTGGGTCCAGCACAAATAACACCCCTCTTTTATTAAAAAATATTTTATTATAAAATCATAAGCATGTAATTCTGTAACATAACAATATCACACTCAAGCATAACATACGGAATTTTAAATGAAATGTTCAAAATAAAATTATAAATGATTACACTGATACGATTACCCTACCAACCACACTCAAGAATGCGTTACTTCTGCTGGACCCTGTATTTTATTTAAGGTTTTATTTATTTACTTTTACAGAGAGGGGAAGGGAAGTAGACAGAGAAAAACATCAAGGTGTGGTTGCCTCTCACACTGCCCCTACTGGTGAGCTGGCAAGGCAGGCGTGTGTCCCTGACTGGATATCAAACTGGTGACCCTTTGGTTTGCAGGCCCGTGCTCAATCCACTGAGCCACACCAGCCAGGGCTGGACCCCTGTGTTTTAAATGTTAATTATTTTTTTAAGATTTTAATTATTTATCTTTAGAGGGGAAGGGAAGGAGAGAGGGAGAGAAATATCAATGTATAGTTGCCTCTCGTGGGTCCCCCGCTGGGAACCAGCCTGCAACCCAGGCATGTGCCCTGACTGGGAACTGAACCACATTTATTTGGTTCACAGGCCCGCACTCAATCCACTGAGCTACACCAGCCAGGGTAAATGTTAATTAATTTTTTCTGTTTTTCACTTTCTACTCCACAAAGAATTGGTAACCTATGAAAATATATTTATGAAAACTGAAAGAGGAAGAAAGGAAGGGTAGAAAGAAAATAGGTTCATCTGACTAACCTGAAATCAAATCAGGATTGAAGAAATCAGAACAAAAGATCTATACAAAGGGGAATATAAGAATGAAGACAGGCCATTATGGGACTATACATACACAGGACAGGGAAAAAATAGGCTTACAGCTTTCATATGGGAAACAATAAATAATAAATAATAATACAAGAATAAACTTCTGGGTTTTGTTCGCCCACGACGGTAAACCTACTTTGTGCTCCACCCTGGGTGTTAAGATTAACCATACGTACATTTGGTTCTGGTCTTTCTGTTAGACAAAGAAAAATAGTGTATATGACTCAATACACGTTTTTTACTGCCCTGGGAGAAACTATGCCACTTATACAGAAACAGACTTTTTCTTGTCTTAGCTAGTTCTAAAATAAAATTTTCTTATGAGAATATTTGCTATTTCAAATTCAATATCCATTGCATTAATGTGATAAATATCTTTTATATAAGGTGAGGTTTACTATTAGCTTGTGTAAAAAAGAAGAGAAACAGTTTTTTCCTATAATACTTCTGCACGTATTGATGGAGCAGGGTGATGATGCAGGCGTAGCGATTGTCTAAGTGTGGCAGCTCGTTTCATTTGAGGCTGGAACAGGAATGTTGGGTTTCCTGTTAGTGTGGTCAAGATTACAGTATAATAGATCAGGATGCAATTTAAGTAGGTGGCATGCATGTAGTTTCTTGTTTTTTTTTGTTTTTTTGTTTTTTCTTTTTAAAGTCCATGCTGAATTAAGAGACTTTATTGTAGGGTTCACTAACATTCCTTGCCAAGTAAAATTACATTCCTTAAAGTAACATTCTAATAAGAGATGACACAAGTTGATTCTTTTTAATATTTTGATTCTTTGGCAATTCTTTTATGTTTTGATACACAAAAGTTGCCTTATTTAGCCAGGATATTTGCCAGGTAAAAAATTGAACAGAAGATTACTTTAATATAAAATATTAATTTTGATAATCTTATATAAGAAAAATGAAAAAATTAGTTGAAAGGGATTCTCCTCTAACAGATGTTGGTATTGCAATAAGTATCCTCATTATGTCTTAACAAAATTGTGAAATATGAATATTTATCATATTTTATGCTCATCATTCGATGTTAACGTTATGTGGTATCACTTGAAAACTTTCCCATACTTTCTTCTTCTTTTTCTCCTGTCTCCCTCTCCCATCTCTCTCTTTTTCATGATTTCATCCTCCAACACTGAGTTTCATTCTCTCTGCAGCTCTCACCAGAAGAAGGTTATGTATCCGCTAAGGAGGAGTCCTTTCTCTACCCCCCGCACTCCTGCGAGGAGGAAGGGCTGGCCGACAAAGCCCTCTTCCGGGCTGACTTGGCTCTGGTTAGTGGCCGTGACTTACCAAGCTTTCTTTCAGAACTCTTACGTATTATTTTTGTTTTCCAAAATATTCTAAAGTCTTACTATATTCTTTGTTCATTATGTTTTGAAAACTAAACATTTTCTCATCAACTCATTTTGATAGTTCGGAATGGGAATAAAAACAACCATATATGAAAACTATATGAAATTGTGAGGAAAATTTATTTAGCAAGGCATTATGTCAACAATTAGAATTATTCTTTACATCATACCAAAAGTTTATCAGAGCACTTACTGGCTCTAATTGTATACTTGAGTATTTCTAGAAATCCTTTTAATTGTTTCAGTACGTAGCCAGAAATCAGCATTTTGTCTGCCTTTTAATCAGGTAATAGGTTTTCATGGGCATTATGTTAATATTATGTTAACACGTCAAAACTAGATAGTTTAGAAGTCCATGGACTACATTAAATACTGTGGTTTAAATGTATTCAGTAGTAGCCAGCCATAGAAAATTCTTTTTGAAATATTGCAGGTCACAGGTACCTCATCGTCTAAAAGTGCCTCGAGAAATTTTTTTTTCCTAGAATTGTCATGGCTTTCTTGAATCTCCTTAGATGACTACCAGTCAGAAAGAAGAGTAGTCTCACTTTTCTGTGAGTGCAACATCTTCTGGTAGTATGTGTCCTTGGTGTTCTCCCTAACTGACTGTATCATCTTACATTGTTCATTCTCTGGAATGAACTTCTCTGGACTCTGGTGTTTTTATCTCTACAATAATTAAATGAATTGATTGTTGGGATCTCTTTTAAGATTCTGAGTCATCAATGAAAGGTATACAAACTGTTTTGAGGTATTTTTCTTTAATGTTACTTAAAACAAGTATTTTTCTATGGTAATCCATGATCTGAGGCTTAATTAATATTATCTATGTAGATAACAGGTGTTAAATATTCTCTATTTAGATTGTTGTACATAATGTCCGCACATGAAAGATAAATCTCCACACAGTTACTCACTCATGTTCAGTGAATTTGAACATGTACTGAAATACGCAGAGTCCCGCAGAAGGAAGACTCACTTGAATGTGGTTGGTAGGGTATGTGAATGTCTCTCACGAGATGGCCCGCCATTTGAATATTTCACCTAAAATGCCATATGGTGTGCTTGAGTGTGATATTGTTATGTTACAGAATCACATGCTTATGATTTTTATCAGAAAAAGGGGGTGTTATTTGTGCCCGACCCTGTATTATTAGAGAAGTTCATTTTGAAATGGCCCATCTGTTTTCTTGTCATGTTTATGCAAGAATGTGACCTGGTTGTAACTCCTCCTGGCTAAATGTGTAAGTTGAAATCACAAAGGAGGAGGACATAGGAGATTTTGCCAATAAAACAGAAAATACTGGTAATATTGGAGAAGGGTAATATTTAGGTCAATTCTACCCATTCTAAGGTGTAACAGTGAGTGATTTATAAGAATGGCTTCAAGCTTATCATGTCTTGATTCTCTCATTTGGTTTTCCACAGGAGATAGTCATAGGGTCTTTAGATAAGGCATAGTGAGATTCTCTACCACACTCTACATGGGTTTTCAAACAGTAGCACTTTATAACACAGTTTTACATACCTAGATCATAACTGAGCACCTTGTTTGTTAGTGTGATTTCAGAATGAAATGATGGATTTTTCTCTTTAGTTTCTGATGATCACCATCAAGTCCCAAGTCTGCAACTTGAGTGATTTTTAAATCCAGTTAAAGATAATTTAAAATATGTTTTTAGTGAGATTTAGAAATAGATTATTACCTGACAGTGCTATTGAAGAAGTTTATATAATGGTTGAATAGGAGAAGTGATGACCTCATTCATTCTATTACAAAATTCTAGGAGTTGGGCAGGTATTATTTAAAAACAATGTGAACTAGAAAAAAGCAAATATTTTTCTTAACTTATGGAACTGGTCAAACTTAGAATTGACCCAGGTCCTTTATTGATGGTTACCTCTATTGATGGACTAAAATAACCTTCAAGCCAACATCCCTTGTAGATGGTGGGCAGTCCATTCCTCTTCTGTTGCATTAGTCAGCCTCTGATGTGATGAAGAGGGTGAAGAGATTATGGAGAAAACAGCATAGATAAGGAATGATTTCAGTATGCCTGTTAGTCTCAAGTGAAGACTTTGTCGTGTATGGAGTATCATAGAATTTTCAATTGATGTTGTTGCTTTTGTTCCTAGGTGGACACAAGTGATGCTGACCCAGCAAATGAGTCTGCATTTGAGTCTCAGTACTCTCCCGATAATGACAGTATCTACTCTACTCCAGCCTCTGTTTTATCTCTTCATGGCAGTGCTTGCAGTGATGGCCTAAACTATGGTCCCTCCCTTCCATCTTCTCCGGCCAAGGTACGAAGGAAATGTTATCTCATCTATGGGAGAACCTGGTGTGTGATTTTCCAGAGATCATCGTTTAGGGGGAGTTGAGCTATAGACATAATATTTCTCAAGTCATGGGCTCATTATCAAATTAAAGTGCAGTGTCCTTTAGGTAGTGTTGACTGGGAAACTCTTAGACTCATAGGGGCTATTTGATTCTGTGGTCTGGATGCAGAGTGATAGACACAATGGTTCAAAGCGTTGATTAGGATTTCATGTCTTTCATGTACAAAGACGACGATGGGATGTGTTTCTCAAATCGCATTCTTTTAGCTGGTCTACTTTGGAAAAATTACAATTATTTTCTTACTGGTTTTAAAACTGACTTTCATGAAAAGTTGGATAGTAAAATATTTTTGCATTAATTTAATATTTACTAGCTAAATTAAACTTAATGCTGTCATATGTTTTTATATAAAATGTTGCCAAAGAATACATAAAAACCATACTGAACAGCACAATATATTTAAGTTACTGGATATGAGTGAAGAATTAAGTTACTTCTTGTCATACCTGTGGTGTTCGCATTTTAGAAACAGATTATTGGCAAAAATGCTCCAACTCTATTTTCTTGGTGACATGCCATATAATGTTTAATAAGTAATATTTTAAAACTTAGTCTTTTGGGGGTGAAATGGTATCTTATTATTTAAAGTTGGGGTTCCTGATTACTACTAGTGAGGTTGAACTCCTTTTTAATACATTGACCATTTGGGTTTCACTTCATCAGTGGCCTCTTCACATCTTTTGACTGTTTCTTAGTGGGTTGCTTATCTTTCTATTGAGTTGTTGGCATTGTTTATAGTTTTGTGATACAAAGCAACTCAGTGTATTTTTATGAGTATGCGTATGGACTTAAAAAACTAAAACTCTGTGGCAATGTTACTTTTCAACCTCAGGAAAGAAGGTCCTCAGAGAAAAAAGGAAGCGTGGGAATGTAGCTTAACACATTCTATCATTTTAACTGGGAAGGGATTGAAGAAAATAGGGCAGAATGTTAATATCTATAAATCTGAGCAAAAAGTTCATATGTAGATATATTTTCTTTATTTTTCTATGTTGGAACTATCCCACAGATAATAAAAATTAAGATAAAAGACTGGTCAGTAATTCTTTCTTAAATATATGAAATATGTATTTTCCACATAAATTCAGTGGGAAGGGAATTTGAGTGAGTTGGAAAGTAGAATTTTCATAGGTCTAGCACAGATTTCCTCCTTCTCTGAATTAACAATTTTTTTTTTTGGCCAGAACATTCACAGATTTTCTTTTATGTTTAACGTACACCTGTTATCCTTGCAAATGATGCTGGGCAATTTTTTTGAATTGGTTTACAAGGTATGATCTCGAATGGGCAGCTGCTCCTCTCTCCCCACACCTGAGACTGTCTCTGACTGCATCCTGTCTGGACCACGTTCAGTCTTTCCTTGCCTCAGGGCTGGAAGCTGAGTTCATCTCCTAATGGAGTCACCTAATCCGCAGCATAGCACTTCTTGCCAGTGGGACAGATTGCATTGTTTAACTTTGTAATTGTTACTTAAAGGTATCATGCAATCTGCATGCTGAGAAGTGCATACATTTTACAGGGCAAATGCTGGCTATATGCAACACAACATACTGGTTTACTAGAGTCTGTTTGCCTCCTTTCTTTCTTTTCCTTTTTTTTTAATTCCCAAGGAATTTACTTTTTTATGAAGCAAATTTTGGCAAGCTGGCTTATCAACTGAAATATTTAAACTACAAAACAACAAAGAAGACATTAATGAGCGTGTTTTAAATCAAATTGTGAAACTTGTGTGCTCTTAGTTTTCTTTGAAAGTAGGACTGTTCGGTAAATCTCTGTTTTGTTTGGTTTTGTTTTTGTTTTCTGTAGCATCTTTTAGCATCTACATATTTACTAGGAAATTGTGTGTAAATAAATAAAAAGATATGCATTCATCTCTCTGTTTCTTTTCACAGAATTTACTTTTAAAAAAGACAGAATGACAATCTGTTATAGGATTTAGAATCGACCATTTTTCTTTAAAAAAAGTGACCTCACATTAGGACTTTTTACTTGGTAAAATAAGATTGTATAGCAGATGATATTGAAGTAAAATGAAGAATCCTCTAGACTGATGTGAGAAAGGATGAAACAGAGGGTGAAGATATCAGTGATTCCTCAGGTTTCTGACTTTACTAAATATGTAACAATCTTGTACCCAGAGTTGTGTCTGGTAGCACCGGGAGGTTTTGCCTTCCCCCTTACATTGGTGCCAGGTCTTTCACTTTGGTCGGGTATGTTAGAAGAAGTTGTGGGAGCTGGGCGCCCAGAGCAGGAGCTCACCTTGCAGGCGGCACGCCCTCATCGCGGAGCCTGGGCCCTGACCTCGGCTCAGACCCCAGAGGGCTGCGGCCCACCCGGAGCTCCTCTGTACAAAATAGTCCTATCAAGAGTCTGTTTTGTTTGCTTAATTTGATTAATTATCAGTTAAGGATTTAAGAGAAATGACCATTACTAAAAAATCTGAAAAATATAGCTGCTTCCATGCATTTGGATTAATAGAGGCAGGCCATTGAAAGGTGAATTTTAAAGGCAAAAAGCCAGTGTTTGTTTTTCCCCCCTTTCTTACTGTTTTAGGTTTTAACTGTATGATTAATCTTTTTATCCCCTTTTTCTTGTTCCCTCCAAAGACATAACAAATGCAGAAATAATTCTTTTCAGACTTAAATGCTTATAGACTTTTTTTTAAAGCTCAACATGTCTTGGGGAAGAGGATGCTTTCATTTATTTTTTCCTATTTTGGCCTAAAAATATTCCCAGTAAAGACTTAATAGCTGTGTAATGAGCTTCCCTTTCTCCTAATCCTCACCCGCAGGCCCCACCCTTCCTGGTGCACTCGTGGTCTCATACTCTCCCCAGGGTTGGCAGGTCACCAGTTTGGTGCTTGTCCTTCATTTCTGAGCTCTGGTACCTGCAGGAAATGCAGTTGATTCCAGTGAAAGTTGAAACTGATGTTTGTCAAGAGAGAAGCTCCTTTTTGTACCTTGTACACCAAGCACAGCTAATGGAGTCTGTGTTATATATAGATATATAGATAGATATAGGTATATATAATCTGTTATGGTAGCAGCTAGGAATGAGTGGCCAGAGGGGGAATAAAGGCAGGGCCCTCAGCATTGCAGTCTAACAAAAGAACTTAATACAGGAGGCTGAAAGCAAAAGAACATGTCTCACCCATTGACCCAGTAGTCCTGAGCCTGATTCAGTGACTGCCAGGCATTCTGAACAACAAGCAAAATTGTGATAGTGTAGGGGACAGGGAGGAGCCCTTGAAAGTTTTTGTGTGTCATCTCCAGTAGCTGGGAAAAGGAAAACCTTGAGACCGTGTATTTATTCCAAGGCCTTGAGGGGGAAGGGAGGGATCTTAAGTGAGCAAAAAAAAAAAAAACACCCCATAAAATGACTTTGGTTAACTGCCTGCCTCTAGTCATGTATGCAGAATGAACAAATGGGAGTCTAGCGTGAGATAAAGATTCAGGCTAACAGACCCCCACGCATATCTCTGTTTGGGCAGTCAAGTCCCGCGTGGGAAAAGCTGGCACCACCTTTATCCATCAATCCGTAAGTAACTCCCTCACCCCATCCTACCAACTATGTAAATCCTCAGCACAAAGGACCCTCCCTCTTGCCCCTTTCTTGCTCCGTGGGGGGCCCTGGCTAGCTGACTTCTGGCCTGTGGGATCAGGGAGGGGCCCTGGCCACCCGGGTACTTGTCATCTGGCTCCTTGCCACCGCTGTTTTTGCTTACCCATTACAACTTCACACTAATAAATTTTGCTTGCATGCTAATAGGCTTGCTGGTCTGTAATTCTTTACTGTGTCAGCAAGAACTGAGTTTCTCCCATAACAAATCCACCAATCTTCACCCGTCATTGTATAAGATAAAATATTATTGGCTTTACATCCCTGTTTAAAATGTCTAATTTTTTTTTGACGGGAGGGTTAGTGTTAAAAAACTAATTAAATCACTCTAGTCAGATGATGAGAGTGATTGTGAAAATCTTAATGACAAAAATGGAAGCTCTCAAAGATATAAAAGATGTTGCCTTTTTGCTCAGTAAAGTTAGCCTATAAACAATAAAGGGCCCTAACTCAGACAGTGTGGGAACAATGTAAGTTGCCATAGCTGTGCTTATAGTCTGTTTTTGAAAAGTAATACGACTTCTGTGGTTGACTGTTTATTTAAGAAAAGCAGTTTGTGTCCAGTGAAAGTTTAAGTATTAAGCTTGTCTATGTAAATATATTACCTGGGTAAATGATGTGTTCAAGTACAGACTTAGCTTATTCATTACCTTTAAGAAATAGACCTATTTTCAAGTAAATTTGATGATTTTATTTAACCTTTCCCCCTCTTTTTCCTCCAGAGCACAAGACTGTATCAAGTAGGAGGGTGTATTAGGGTAGGTTTGGTATCTCTGTGTCATTTAGATACCAGGTTGCAGTGGGAAATTATGGTTATTTTTGGACATATATGGGGAAAGAGCTGCTTTTTTTCTTTATTTAATCTTTATTGTATTTTTTCATTACCATTTAATTCCCTTATATCCCTCTCCCCCCATCAATCACTGGAAGACTTAAAAATAAAACTCAGTTGGTTGTTCAGCAACCAGAAACGTTTCTTAAGTAGGCTTCTGTTGTCTGCTGTGTTGATTAGCTCTTTCCTTTCTGGGTCTGTGTTAACTCCTTCATGAATAATACATGGAAATTTGTTACAGGATTTACAGCAAACCCCCGCCAACAAGGGCAGCTTGACCTCCCTCTGATGAAAAGTCGTTTTTATTGTTATCTTTATTTTTTGGAGTGGGAGAGATGACTTATTGCTAATTATCATAATTAATTTAATAATACAGAAGCTAACCAATTTCTTTAGTAAGTACGCTGTTATTTTTCATAGAACTAACATTGTCCAGGTTGGATGTTGGAGCCAGCCAGTTACTGTCTAGGAGTATAGAGGGTGATGCTTCCCCATCATTGTTTCCTGGGGATTCTAAAGATGTTCTCTGCTTGTGTGATGGCCCCACTTTTCTCATTTGTTCGTCCCATCAATAGGTTAAATCCAGAGAGATGAAAACTTCATTGAGGGGGAGGAGTGTGGTGGAACGACCGATTACCCGCTCAGAACACACCCCAGCCCAGAAGGGTTAAAATGGAATCTGAAGAGAAAGCGATAGTAGTACAAGAAAAACACTAGAAAGCATTTCATTTACTTTGTGCAGAGGAAGGACTTACTGAACAACATGTAATACCCAGAATCACAAAAAAATTGACAAAATTACGTAAATATTTCTTGATTACATATAAAATTTAACTTCTGCATGCATAGATCATATGCAGATTTAGAAGTAACAAGCCAGGAAAATATTTTCGGTATATATCACAATGACTTTATATTCAAAACATATCAATGATGGCAGTAAGTGAACACCATCAGATAGAATCTCTGATAACGTATATAGAGAGAGTGTTCACAGGAGACATACAAATGGCATGTCCTCACTACTTGTCAGGGACACATGTATTAAAACCCTAAAACACTCATGCATGTATTTCCTGCAACTCAAATGGCCGAGCTAATTTGCAGTTGTCAAGATTAGTGAATAGGTGCTCCTGTGTTCCTTTTTTGTGAAAGAAACTTGGTAGACTGTTTGGCAGTGTATGTGTGCATATCACTTTAAGTGTGCATATCATTTGAACAACTGCTCTGATTGTAGGAGTTCATACTGAATAAATTTTCACAGGTCCACAAAGATGTCAGGTAAAAATATCAGCAATGGCTAACAAAAATGGGGCATTTTCTGTTAACTTAGGTGTATTTTGTGGTATTAGCTCTCTCTGTCCTCCCAACAGTCCTGTAACCAGGTCCTGTTACCTTCCCTAATTAATAGACGAGGGAACCAAGACATGGAGTGTATTGAAGTAACTTGTCAAAGCTCAGAGAACTCGCTGGTGATGGAGTCAGCACCTGAACGGGGGCAGCCCGGCTCTGGGTCCGCACTCCAGTCTTTCATACTTAGGAGTGTTTTATAGCTGTAAAAAGACTGAAGTTGGATTTTATTCATTGACATGGGGATCTCTTATATAAAGATACTTCAAAAAAGCAAGTAAAAACCTAGCGTATGGTTCAGTTTAGGTTTAAAAATGAAGCATAGGTGTTTGGATGTGTGAGTGTGTACATTTGGAATTACATACATCAAATGAATTTTTAATATGCGATTGACAACCACACAGCTGAAGCCAGCTAGTTTCACCGGGGAAAGGACTGGACGTAGGAGCCACAAAGGCGGATTTTAATGTAGTGTGCATACAGACTGTGTATCTGAATGGCTTTAATCTTTTCTAATGGTAATGTAGTCACACACTACTATTATACTTTAAAAATATCAATTAAAGAATTGAAGAGAAAATTGATGTCTATTTCAACAACAGCAGTTCGCTGAGCAGCTGCTTGCCCAAAGCACAGGTGATACAACGTGTACGTTGTAAGTAGATACCTGGGTGTATGTATGAGGAGAACTGGAGAATTTAGAGTTTGAGGAATTTTAGAAATTAATATAAAGCAAAAAGAAGTTCCGTGATGTACAGATTGCTAATGAAACAGCCTGGGTTAGAACATACATCTTCTAGTGGGTTAGAATAATATCCTTCCTTAGTATTTCTTCTGTTATGTCATGCAGAATATTGTGAAAATTTTCCCTACAATAATATGAAGAGTGGCTTTCTGTTCTTTTCCTAAATACCTATATATGTTAAAATAGTTTTCTCTGGAAGGTTCTTATTAATCTGAATCAGTTAATGTCATTCTCTGTATGCTTTTGGTCTTGTGATACATAGGAACACAAGCTCATTGGGAATGAACTGTTCATTAAGACTTGGAAATATAAGTTACTTGCTTTCCCATGTACATTGAACACTGAGTGATTTCATTTGTGAATAGAGCATACTTTTGTATCTAAATGGTCTCATATACCATATATTGTACAATATAACTCAGCAGAATGTAAGACGCATGATTGCAGGAGATGCGTTGAGGAGCATTTATAAAAATAAAGGTATATGCACATCAACTAAGTGAAGTACTTGTATGTTTGCTAATGCTTTTAAGTACTGAACAATTACGTTGAGGGTTTTTTTTTTTCCAGTAAATAGTCTTTCATTAAGAAAAGATCATACATTGATGTAATTCTGGCCATAACTTTTTATTTTTTTCTTTGATAATCAGAATGTTACTGAGAATTCCTCAGATCCAGTACTTGACCTGCACATGTCCTTGGAAGAATTGTACACCCAGAGTCTCCTGCAAAGACAAGATGAGAGTCCACCTTCAGGAGACTTGAGCATGAGGCCTGTTTCTGGCTTTACCGTAAATGATTATGCACCTGCAAATGCTATTGAACAACAGTATGAATGTGAAAACCTGAGAGTGTGGACTGAATCTCACCTCCCAAATGAAGTTGTATCAAGTGCAGAACTCACTTCCCCTCTGCTACCTGCTCCAACTGGGAAGGTACTGTGTTGAAGGTGTGGTTTGTGTGAAGCGAGGAGGTTGAGGGTAGTGCAGCATTCTGGCTAATCTCCCCATTGGAGCTCCCGCTCTCCGGCCACAGAGGTTGTTCAGAAGGCAACCTATGAACTTGTTTTTGTTACAGATTCTTGTTGAATAAGGCACAGTCAGTTAGGGAATATGTTTGATGTTGAAATCATACTCCAAAGTCTAGTTTTCCTTTTCATGTGACTTATTTTTTCTCTCTGTCAGGGCTCTCAGTTCTTAAATCAGCAGAGCTCTCTGGCCTCTGCTGCTGAGTGTGTCATGCTTCAAAATATGGCCAGAGAATCTTTCGAGAGGACTATTATTATAGCAAAAGGCAATTCCAGCCTAGGTAAGTTCCTTATTTTCCACATAGATCTTTCCAAAAAACCCCTCGCAAAGAGGAAAAATTGAACCTGGTTTTGATATTCTGGGCTGTAGATAAGAAAATAGATGTTATAAATGTTCCTGTAATTTTTATGGTTTCTCTTTTGGTGTGCTCACTATTTTTCCTGAAATGATTAACACATTTGTTTAGTTTGGACTCTCTTAAATCCCTCACTCTCTTAATTATTTAAAAGTATTCAGTAGTCTCATTTACATTCAAGTAAAAGATATACAAATTGTTTGTGTATGAAACAGAAAATCAGAAAAGGAATTCTTAGAAAATGAAAAGTCAGCAATTTGGAGTTCTCAGTTCTTTGGAAAAGCAAATTATTAGTTTCTTTGAATGTTACCAGTTATGCATAAGTCAGTTTATGTTTAATTTCTTTCATTCACTGAAAGAAAGACTAAAAAGACAGCCAGGTGTGCCACCACCAAAATATAAATGCAAGTTATAATAGTCCTTCCCAGGTGGCAGGATTTTTGTCCTTTCTTACCCATAAAAGGTTCCAGCTAGTTAATCATCATAAAGCCTTCAGAGTTGGGCGGAGCAGACTTCCTATAAAAATAAAATCCTAATTACAATAACTAAAGCTACATTTGAGGCAGAACACATTTGTTCCTTTTTTTTTTTAGTTAAGCAGGCATGTGACTCAACTCTGTTCCCAGTGATCTGTGATGATGAGTAGTATGTTAGAGCAGTTGATCTGAATGGAGAGTGGTCCAAGACTCTCTGGCTAGCTCTGCACTGGGGATTCCACTCCTCCCACGATGTAACCAACCAGGACCCTTACTCTGATACCTCGTTCCGTTTGGTGGTGGCTCGGGTGCTCCCAACAGCAGCTGAATAGAAAATTACAGCAGAGAATTTCTACTTACTTATACTATTCCTTATATATTACATTTAATAAAATTATATAAAATGAAAGCTAAAGAACTCTTTATATGCACTAATTATGAGACATAGATATATCAAAGCATGTCAAATATTTCATCTGTTAATATTTCTGAAAGCATGTCACTTAAAATAGTTCTGTAGGCTATAAATAGGAGTTATAAGTGGGTTCCAGATTTAAAGTTTAAAATGTGATAAATTTAAAGAGACAGTATTCTATTTGTACTATATTTCACTATCTTCAATACTCAGATGTGCATGTGGACCTTTAAGAAGAGGTTATAGAATGCAGCATTTCTCATACTTCATTGGCCATAGAACCCATTTTTTTGACCAACTCATAAAACAGATTTTGTAAAGCCCATATGAGAAACCCTATTCTTGTGTATTTATTCAACTATCAAACATTCTTTTTTCTCTGTATTCTAGCCACTGTGTATAAACTCATGTTCTATGAGTTTAAGAAAATCAGCTAATTAATACATAAAGTCCTGAAAGCATTACATATTATGATAGACACTCATACACAGAACATTGAAGCTTCAAAGAGAAAATAGCTGATCCGTACTCTCAGAGTATGTGGTGAAGTTTACTCAGGTTTCAAAGAGAAGATATTTGGTTTAGTTGCTGAAAGAGTAGATTTTTACCTCATTGTTGAAGAATTGGGAAAAGCTAGAATCGACAAGAGCTAAGGAAGAGAAATGTGAAGCATTACTGAAATTTGTTTGGTATGGGTGAAGCGTGGGGTGAAGGTGGGCACAGTGAGAATTGGTGTGAAAGGAAGGCTGGGTGGGAGACAGCTGCTGGGTGGGAGACAGCTGCTGGGTGGGCCCGTGTGCAGGACACAGGACTTCTGTGGGACCCTCCCGGCTCCAAGTCCTACATACAGGACAGGGGAGCTCAGGGCAGAAGAGCGACGTGGTGGGATTTGGGTTTTAGGAAGATCATTCTGGCGTAGGGTATGAATTACATTGAAAACAGTTGGGAGGCTCTTATAAGAGCCATGATTTGAGTACATCTGATTTATGATCTGACCTCTGAAAAGTTTTTATAAATACCTTTATATCTCTCTTTATCCCATTTAATTACAGGAACTTTTAGCACATGATTTTAAGTGATTTAACATTATTTTATGTAAAGTGTTACCATAACTTTAAAAGTTTTTAGATTTTTGAAGAAATAGAGTGAGGGTAAGATATGAAGGGAACATTAATTCAGGGGAGGTTTGTTGCGAATGCCTTTTTGAGGAAGTGATATCGAAGAATGAGGAGCTAGCTGTGTGGGAGCGACTGAGAGAGGCCGTCAGTCTGAGATGGGGAGAGGCCCGGTGAGTTCTGAAACACAGTCACTCGAGCACAGGGAACCCAGGAGGCCAGTGTATTGTACGAGGAAGGGTGCGTGTTGGGGGCACCCTGCAGACTGTGCCGAGTATTGTCGGTATGCTGTATACTAGCAAAACGGAAAGTTATCAGAGGGTTGTTAGCAAGGGAGGGGTAATTTGCCTCTTCTAAATGCCCCCTGTCTGCTGTGAGAAGAACGCTGTGGAAGCCAGGAGACCCGATGGGAGGCTGTTTTGAAGAGTGAGGCAAGAGAAGGTGCTAGCTCAGTGCAGGCCTAGTGAGGAATGGAGAAAGACATACATGAGTTCAAGGTAAGCTTTGGAGGTAGAAATAACAGGACTTGGTGGTGGATTGAATATAAGAGGTGAGAAAGAGACGGTAATCAAGAATGTCTTCAGCATATCTGCCTCGAGTAACAGAGAGCAGTATTATGGCGTCGGCACCAAAAAAGAGGAGGACAAATGGAGAAATAAGGGAAGGTAGAGACTCAGAAATTCGGCTTTACACATACTAAGGTTGTATTTCCTATTATTCATCCAGGAACATGTCAGGAGGGCAATTAAACTTCCAAATCTGGAGATTATAGAACTTCAGATTCAGACTTGAAGGTAAAATGGGAATAGAGAAGAATTAAGTTCACAGCAGTTTTGTTCAACAGACTATACTATACATTCAGGCACTGTGATAGGCACTTAGGGTAAGACTTTAATACGTGCTTGTTGAGGTTAGTAATTCTGTTACGCCTTTTTATCTCAAGCCACCAGCATAGTACTTGGCACATAGTAAGCACATAATAAGTGAATACTGAATGAACATATGATTTGGGAATAATGTAGTAGTACACAATCTCTCAATCTCTCAATTTATTGAACTAATTTTCCATCTGTGATCCTGTTCTTTGTTCTCTGATACATGTAAGAGGTGAGCTCCTCTTGGTTCACAGGTGGGCACTCAATCCACGGAGCTGCACCAGCCAGGGCGAGACAAACTCCTGTTATAAAATTGCTTTGATACTGTCAACGTAGTCTCCCTGGCAGTGCTCTCTGTATAAAAAGTAACACATCAAGTAGCCTAAGGTGCGTTCGCTGCCCTGTGGACCTGTTTAATCTCTAATGTATTCAACAGGGAGCCTCTGTGTCTGGACACAATTTCACACTTTAAAATTTACTTTAAAATATTTTTATTAGGAACTTTTTCTTTCATTTTGATTATTTATTATTGGCTTAAAAACAGCTAGCCCTGCCATGGCCAGTTGCTCAGGAGGCAGGAGCTTTGTCCCATACACCGAAAGGTTGCAAGTTCAATTCCCAGTGAGGGCACATACCTGTGTATGGGAGGCAGCCAATCGGTGCTTCTCACATCTGTCTCCGTCTCTCTCTCTCAGCCCCACTTCCATTCCCCTCTCTCTAAAATCAATAATAAAATATCCTTAGGTGAGGATGAAGAAAAAGTCATTCCTAATTCATAGGGATTATGTGACTTTCAAAATAAGATGAATTTGAAAGTCGCAGAGTTAATCCATATCTCTTTTCCTCCATTACCACAGGGATGACAGTAAGTGCTAATAAAGATGGCTTGGGAATGATTGTCCGAAGCATTATTCACGGAGGGGCCATTAGTCGAGATGGCAGGATTGCCGTTGGGGACTGCATCCTGTCTATTAATGAAGAATCTACCATCAGTTTAACCAATGCCCAGGCGCGAGCCATGTTGAGAAGACATTCTCTCATTGGGCCCGACATAAAGTAAGTGTCGTTTGGACCCTGCTTTGTCTTGGGAAATTCAGGAATCTCAGTTCATTAATCAGAGGTTTTTTCCCTCCGAATATACTTCTTTTGGATATGCAGAATTACATATTTATTTACTGTAAGTCACTTAGGAACTTGGTTGTTCCTCAGTAGTTCTTGGTTTTAGATAGTCACTTTACAATAACAATGTGAAAATATTTGAAGACTGTACATGTGCGCCTCGTGCCCTCTGCCCCCGGATGGGGTAGCTGTTCCTGCCTCTGAGGGAGGCTGTGGGCATGAAGACACGGTGCTGTGTGTGCCGGCTGCAGATGGACAGCAAAGCAAAAAGGTGACCCGTAAGGGGCCTTGGTTCAGACCAAGGGCGAGGTTTCAAAGAGGACATACACCGGCCATAGTGAGAGACAGACATGAATAGCAACAGGACGCTCTTGGGGGGCAGCACCCAGAGCAGCCACGTGCTGCGTGTGTTCCCCAGCCCCACGGGGAAGCTGCAGCGGTAGCTGTACCCTAAGGGCACGTTCCCCATGTTTAAGCACACTCCCTTGTTTAAGGACAACTTCAACCAGATCAGCCAAGGCAGAGTTATCGATAGGCATAACAGTGGGCAAAAGGTTGCTCCGGGCATCACATACAGCAGCCCTGACCTCGCAGTACCCAATGTCAAGCCGCTGGCACAGCCGGCTGGTAGCTGTGCAGTTGGTGCCAACATGACTAACACCCCCGGTCAGTTATAACTGACGTGACTTCTGAAGTCAGAGAAGAGCGTGAGGCCGGCCAGGCTGCCTCCTTTGAAGTTTGCACAGTTGTCCATATACAGTCATGACAAAAACAGCTCCACTTGAAACTGCCCACCAGCCACTCTTTTTAGCTACAGTTATGCCACCTGTCAGGTGCAAGAGACCTGCTTGCACACTGGGAAGACCTGGTGTTCTCCCTGAGAGCCCCTAGGGGAGGCTTAGAGCAGCACCCAGTGCTGTACTGGCTTGTGAAGTGATGGGCCTTCCTGTGATGGAGGCAGAGGCCAGGAAGAGCCCAGCAGCCACGGGGCTCTGAAGAAGGTGACCGAGACCAGGTCAGCATCAAGAGCCTTCCCATGGTTGCTGAGGTGGCTGGAGCCACCTCTATTGCTTCTGCTGCTGGGGAAGGAGTCTGAAAACTTGCTTCATGCAAGTACTCTGTGCTTAGGGACACACTGTCTTTCCTCACCATGGCACCAACAGTGTCTGGCCAGAGTGCAGCACAGGAGCCACAGCTGTGACACCCGGGGCAGCAGAGAGTGGTGGCAGGAAGGGACATGTCCAGCAAACCTGTTTCAGAGACCTTGCAAGGTCCAGGGGCTGGACCCGTCATCTCAGCTGGCGGAGTAGAGGCAACATGAGTGAACAGAATGGAGGCAGAGAGTCTCCCAACGCCAGACGGAAGCCCCTGGGAAGAGAAAGGAAGAGGAGAAAACTCCCACCAAAAGGCCTTCCCATTCTGGTAGGAGGACGGAGGACACAGCAATCCTAAGATCCCGTGGAACCACTCAGGGAGATCAAAAGGAGGACCAGAGCAGCCCAGGTGGCCAAGGACATGGGTCCTCACTCCAGGAATACAGCAGCCTCAGTGTCACCCAGAAGGGGTCTAGATTATCTCAAAATCAAAGCAGGAGATGATCTGGAACTAGTTTGGTGGGGGTGGCATAATTCAGATGTCTGTTCCCTCATCCGTCCCCCGTCCTGCAGCTCTCCAAGTTCGAGGGGGGAACGCTGGCCATTCGTGGAACTTGCGCACATTGGCTGGCGTGGATCTCCAGTGTTGTGATCCAGACAGCTGTTTCAAGGTGCGGAAACTTGATTTTTCTGAAGCGGGTCAGGTCTTTCATTTCTGGAAACAATAAAATAAAATATAAAAAATTAAAAAATAAAAATATTTTAAAACAATGTTTCTTTCCTCTTTTTAATTTCAATATTCCAGTGATTCTGGAAAAAACCTTAGATGTGAGATAAATGATATCTCTCACAGAACAGGAGGGGCCCACCCTTAGGATCCTACAAAGAAGTTTTGATTGGCTCTCAGGGTGAGGAATTGTGCACTACTCATGTGACCCGTGTGAGTCGCAAAACTAAGCCAGTCATTTGAGGGCCAGCAGTGGTAAAGATCAGGTAGAACAGCACCGGTCTGAGCAGTAAGTTTCCTGCACTGAACCTCATGATCCAAGAGACTCATCAGTAGGTTGATGTAGTCCGAATGTTGGTCATGTAGGGTATTTGGGGGGAGTGCCTCAACTGTCCCATGACCCCATAACGTGCCTAAAGCATGTTACATATGTGGTTCCGTCTTTAACTCACTAAGCATTTCATGAGCCAACATAAAAATTAGTTCCCGACTTTATTGTCACACCTCCTCAGTGCAATAGTTTGGCTTTTCCCTGTAACATTACCCATTGAGTATCTGTGTTTACTGTGTCAGGGATGAAGTAGTAAGAGCTCAGGGAAAGATTCTTGACCTTAGGTTGATGCAATGATTACTAGTTGGTGGACTTTTTTGTATTAATGCTACTTGACTGACTGCATTCTGTATTATTCTTTTGCAAAGTACATATTGCAAAAGCTTAAGTAAGAAAAATAATATCTGCAATCTGGTTTTCATTCTGTCTTCAATAAAAAGTAGAAAATCTCTACTGTTTAGAGTAGATTCTTATAAAAAACAGTATTATTTTGAGGCAGAATTTTATTAAGGAACTTTTCTGTTTTTGCCTGCCTTTTGACTTTATTATATGTTGGAACAGATGATCAGATCCTGTGACAGTCCCTCAATTATTTTAAGAATAATGTGAGTACAAGTGAACATCTTTTAAAATATCAGTGCCTCTATACTAAGAAAAAAGGGAAGCTTGAAATGCTTTTCTCATCCCTTGTGGTCCAATGCCCATTTCTTTTGCTTAAATGATGAATGATATATGAGGCCTGTCCAGAGGTACCCAGCCATGTAATAGAGGCATTTATTGAAGAAGATACAGGATATAAGACACATCATACACAGGACAGTGATGCCTCAGTTCCCTTCAAGTAGGCACCTTGGGACCTCACAGTTTTCCCCATCGCCAATCAGCTGCCCCATCGTATTTTCCTGAATCTCATCAAAGTTCTGAAATCTCTTCTCGTTCAAAGAGGATTTTAGTTTTGGGGAAAGCCAGGAGATGCAAGGCACATACACACACTCACAAACGTGCCTTCAAAAAAGTTTGATTTTTTCCCAAGTATCCTACTGTACCTGTGATTCAGAAGGTTATGGTTTGACCCACTGGGGGCGTGGTAGAGATAAATTAGAATCATCATCTTTTTCAGAAAAAAAGATGTGTTAAATGATAAAACAAGTAGTCATTTAGGTTAGCCAGAGCTAAGCAGCGTGTTCCACACATTTTGCATAAGACGTTTTTGGCCCCATGCCTTCCAGATCACTTGCTCTCATGAAGCTCAAAGTTTAGAATTACCTTGAAAGCCATGTGCATTACCCTCCCAGAAGGCCCCCATTACTCCGACTAGAGCCATGCATTGCCTCTGGCTAATTAGGCTTTGTAGTCATTTCCTGGATTTGGGCTCCATCCATGTTTCTTCCTTTTATTTCTGTTTATGAACCAAGCTTCATCTGGGGTGGTGGAAGAGAAGCGTATTGGAGGGACTTAAAAAAAAGATTAAATGGATCAGTTACATAACTGATTGGTTTTAGGAAAAGCATTGCTTGTTGAGGCAATGTACTGGATTTCTTTTCTGCCTTTTGCCTTAGAGAGCTAGGAACTTGGTGAGTGTGTGTTCACGCATGCCTGTGAAGATAATTTGAGTTTCAAGAGTTCAAGAACAGCCAGTTTAAGTTCCAGGTTTCATTATTTTCTGTGGAAAACCAGATGTGAAGCCTCACCAGAATGCATTCTGTTTCACTTCTCACTCCACCTTGCCAGGAGCTCTTATATTTCTGTAATAATAGAAAGGGTTTTGCGCTTAGCAGCAGCTGCTTATAACATCTGCCAGATAATTACTGAGCTGAATCAGAATTCACCTGCCTTAACCTAAAGTGTGGGATGAATTCCTGATCAAGGAATAAAAGATTGATTGCAGTTACATTTTTCCATGCTTGTTAATAATCATTGCTATAGACACCAGTAAAGAGCAGATGCTTTTCTGGGGGAGGTGTAGAAAGGAGGGAGGGGGAAGGGGGGAGAAACAACCAGGAGCACCCACTTTTAACTACATATGTGTGCATCTCATATTCAGCACAAGACAGTGACATTTGTTAACACCATTGTAAAAAGATGCCACGGCGTATGCTTCACATTCTAGATTTCCTACAGCACCTGCTGATGATCGAGCCCCTTTTGTGTGTGAGTATCGGTGAGTCTGAAAGCCCATTATGGCGGTGTGTTACAACTTGTCTGTGAAAACCATTTCATGCTTTTGTAACATTCTGGTGAAGGGATAGATCCAGATATAGATTCAGTACATAGATTTTGACTTTTTTTCTTCATTTACATAGGAACAAAAATGTGAAATTGTTACATTTTTCACATCGCGCTAATGACTGTGAACCTGTTTGAAAATCATATTTTTAACTCCTAAGCGTTTAAGCTCCCTTGTCAGGGAACGGTCCTGTCTGCGTGTGCAGACGCAGGCCCTGGATTAAGAGCCGTATCACATTTCAGCATCACTGATGTTAAACGTTTTTTTCTTCCGCTCCAGATCTAACCCAAGGTTAGTTTGCATTGAAGAATTCTTTAACGCAGCTCTCAAACAAGCAGTTTTGGCGTGTTTGTGCAGTTCATATGTAGCACTGCTCTTCCCGGTGAGGCGGAGGACTGGTGTGGCTGTGTGAGCAGGCGTGAGAGGGGGCTGCTCTGTGTGCGCTGCTGCTTCATGGGACGCTGTGCACGTCGGGCTGCTTATTTGTGGGAGCTCTGCCTTCTGTAACCTTTCTCACTGTTACCTAAAATACCAGAAAAATGTTTGTAATGCTGCCCGTCCCTCACCCTTTTCTAAAAAGAAAACCATCTTTGAACAGATACAGAAGAAAGTGCCTTTAAACGTTATTTGATATGGAAATATATTATCCTTCTTAAGCCAGGTAAAAAATGAAATACTTTGAACTGATTATCATTATTTTTACTGTCATGTTCTAGCTTCCTCTCCTCACACTATTTTTTTTCTGTAAGGTTTTACTTATATGTATTCAACCACACTTCAGAAATGTCAGTTTTCTTGAACAGGCTTGTTAGACTTGGGGTTTTTTGTTTATCTTAATTTTTTGGTAAAATACAGTCAGTCTTCTTTTTCATTATGCTGTGTTAGATATTTTGACTCATTATTTTTGAATGAGTAAATATAAATTTACTATTCAATATACATGGTCCAGCACAAATAATGCCCCTTTTTATTACAAAACCTTTTATTAGGAAATCATAAGCATGTAATTCTGTAACATAACAACATCACACTCAAGCACACCATATGATGTTTTAGGTGAAATGCTCAAATTGCTGTCCATCTCATGCAAGACATTCATGTACCCTACCAACCACACTCAAGCAGGTGTTACTTATGCAGCACCCTGTATTTTAATATGATGGAAAAGGTGTTTTATTGATGAATAGACTAAGTAAGGTCCAAATTAGAATGCAACTCTCTCACCCAGCCTAGTCCTAAATCTAGGTTCCTGCTTCATTTTTTAAGCCTCCATGTGGGTCCTTGGATTTTGCCAGGGTGATCGGGTGTGACCAGGCCAGCTGATGTCCTGTCAGAATGCTGGTATTGTGCATCTCAGTTTACAAAAGCCTCATGAAACACCGTGTCCTTTTTGCAGGTGAGCGGTGGTTACTCACCATCCCGCCACACGCCTGATGAGTTGCAGAACTGTCTTCTGATTCCACATCTAAGTGCCTTCACAGAGTAAATGCTTTTTATAGAATAACCAATATACTGAAATTATATGCCTTCCTCACTCAATAAATTACGACCTTGGTATAATTCTTATTTTATGATAACATAAATGACAGTCCTTTCATCCTTGCACCCCAGTGCTAAGGTTTTAATAGTTATCGTCTTTATGAATAAGTAATGGGTAGCTGGTTTAATAGTCTTTATAATTTTTACATTGTGTATTTTTCTGTATATTTCTTTTTTCAGTTGTGCAAACATGCTGAACTGGCTTCAAATGCTTGCCTTTTCATTAGTTTGAGTGTCTTGGAACAGCCCGCTGAAACAAGTGTATCAGCTATAAGCCTGCTAGGGCAGCCCTAAACTTGAATTTTAAATGTCCCTGTGCAAACATTGTAGTTGTGGTCAGCCTCTGACTCAGTGCCTTCCACACCAGAGGCATACAGCCGGTACTTGTCGAATTAGTAAGTGACCATTCAAGTGTAAACAGTAGCGCTTTTTCCGAAACCAAAATGAACGTATAAGAAGTTGCTACAAATCAGTAAGAGTATCTTCCCATAAACATTAACAGCTTTAACTTCAGGCTTGGAGTGTTCATAACTTGATAGAGCTAACATTTAATTCTTGATAATACTTGTTAATATCCATAATTAAGTATGCACTGTGGAAGACTGTGAAGTTATTTACATAAAATAAAAACTCAGTGTTTTAATAGTATATGCTTAATTTGTTCCTGCTAAGGGAACCAAGACTCTGGGTGAAATGAGTGTTCCTACTGGCAGTTCTTTTCCTAAGAATTGATAGATCTTTCTAAGTAGAAAAAGTTGTTTTACCCTTCTCATTTGGAAATAATAATAATGCTTTCCTCCCCCATGTAATTATTGGTAAACACATAGTTTATTGGAGCGCTTTAAAATTTAATTTTGGTTGTTCTTACTCTAGGATACTTTTTCTTGTTGAAGTTTGGATTCCCTGATGAGTAAGCTGATGAAATGAGTTGCGTGAAACATTAGGGGTGAAGGGATGATACAGTTTATTTCTGTGTTTTGGAAGCTATCCCTAAGAGTTAGCCAGAGTGTTGCTTCCCTTTGCTTTCATGGACTACGTTCTGTTCCAGAATTACTTACGTGCCCGCAGAGCGTTTGGAAGACTTTAGGATACAGTTGGGACAGCAACCTGGAGGAGTAATGGCACTGGATATTTTTTCTTCATACACTGGCAGGTAAATGAAACAGTTAATCTACTACAGTGAATGAATAATGTAGAAGGTTATAAAGAAGAGTTTTGAATCCACAGTAAAGGAGGACCAGCAATGAAAGAAATCTCCTTTCTTTCTTTCAACATAAAAAAATATTTTCACCCTCCCCCTGCACTTAAGCAATTATGATATAGTGTGGAAAATATATAAAAATTCAAATCAAAACACTAAAATCACTTCTAATTATACCACTAAATATAGATAGCACTTTTAACATATTGAGTTTGGAGAAATTCACCCTAGGTATAAATATTACATATCAGTTCCTTGGAAGGTACAGTTTGTATAGTATTTTATCATGCTTTTCCTCTTTGTAAGTATTTTGAAGCATCTTTAGAAATTTTATTTATCCCTTTTTAAACATACATACAGATTGAGAAATATTTTTAATGGCTATTTTTTACTCTTTTAGAGAATGTTCATCTGAATGTCTTTATACACACATACATATATGCACACATATACACATACACATATATGTACACACATATACACATGTTAGGAAGCAGAGAGCATATGTCTTTTAAATGCTCTTGATAATGTATTAAGAACAGGAAAAAGTTGTATTTTTTTCCCTTAGGAAAGGCAGGAACTAGGTTTTGGTGCTGCTGCTGAGTCTAAGACAGGGAGAAGAATACTGTGAAATTGGTTTTCCAGGTGAAATGTACCATTTCAGACTCTCAGCTGTGGGCCTGTTTTGCTTTCAGTAACACTGGCAACCAAGTACCAGCTTTCTCTTTAGGCATGCAGCAGAGCAGAAGTGGCTTTGCAAATGCTCTGGGGTCTTCTCAGAAGTGTCCTACCATTCCTCAGAGAACGTTAGAACATCCCTGAATGCTTGGGTGACCAGTGACTCTGCAGGATCACAGTATGATGTCACTGTTCCCTCTGCAAACTGCACATGACTGCAGCAATACAGAAAGTGTTAGGGAAGAGAAGGTGTGTGTTTAATACAGGGAAGGAATGTCATGGCCCTGAGGCCTCATGAATTTTATGGGAAAAGGAGTATTCACTCTGTCCTGTCTGTACAAAGCTCAGCCACACTCCATTCTAGAATGTCCTTCGCAGGGTTAACGGCATGAATTGATCAGAGCTTCCTGATGCTTCCTGTCAGAATGCTAAAAGTAGCTATTCCACTGTCCCTCTGAAATGTCATTTCAGATGGCTTAATTAAAGAATATCCCAAAGTAACATCATATTCCTTTTAAGCACCGAGGGCTTAAAGGTACTCAAAATGTACTAGGGAGAAACAGCCCCTGGCAGCACTGGCTCCCGCAGGGGACCGGGGGGGGGGGGGGGGGGGGCGGTGGCCTCAATTGTGCAGTACGACTGGCTGCTTCACTGTGTGTTTGCTATTCACGTAAGGGCGCCCAAAACGCAACAGTCTGCTTTTTATGGAGGAGGAGTCTGCACCAGGGAGAGGTTGACTGCCTTGCCCAAGTGTCATGGTTAATAACAGGATTGGAATTGGCAGAGCCAGGATTGGAATGTGAACAGTCAGGCTCCCTGGTTTGGACCATTGGATCCAAAGAAAGAATTGGCCGAGCCCGAGATAGAAATGTGGGCGGCAAAGCATGGAGGTTAAAAGCTCAGGTTTTGTAGTAAAATGAGCTCAATTAAAAGGTTGGTGCTACTTCACTGTGTTACCAACGTCTGGCACCTAAATGCACACGTAAAGGGGATTTTTATCGTTGACAGAAATGCCATTGGTATTCAACAACTGGCTGAGTGGGTGCAGGAGGAGGAGAGTCGGTCCATTCTCTTCTTTGGAACACAGGGCACTTGAGACCCGCACCCCGCACTCTAGGGTGCCTAAAGAATAGCCAGCACAGGTCCAGGAGCGTAGCTCAGATAGGGAAAGGGTTCCAGACTGCAGAATCATTTGAAGAGAATGAGTGTTTGTATCAGAGGATTCAGAATACTGGCCTTCCTACAGCTAAAGAAGCCCATGCCCATGAGCCTCTCTGAGTGTTTCTGACTAGCCCCGTGGCCGACATTCCGGGGGTGAGGACCTGCACTCAGCCCATGGCTGCCACTGAATATGTTAGCGATTTGTTCTAAGTTCTTCTTGTCTGCCTTCCACACCTGCTGCTTCTCTAATCTTCTTTCCAGTTAGGTTTCAGCGGGTCAGTCCTAGTGTTCATCTCTCAGCCTTGTATCATCTGGATAACAGCTTCACCCAGACTGTCTCTTTTTCAGTCACTGCCTTAGCACCACCTTTAAAATCCCCTCTTTTGTGACTCCATTCCCCACAGCCCTATCCTGCGGTCTGCCTCACACTCTCAGAACCCCAGCATTGTGCACGGCCTAGTTCCTCCGTTTGCGCCGGAGGGGGATTCTAACACACAACCAGTGGGCAGGACCTGCAGGCAGACAGACTTCCTCTTAATGGTTGAAAACAACATCGACAAAAAAAGACCTAACAATCAGGTCAAAGAAAAAAATGGGAAATTCACGTGAGAGCCTAGGCATCTCCTTGCCAAAAATGTGAAACACATTGGAACGCAGATGAATTACTGGATTAAGGACTTCTGACCTCGGAGTCTAAAGATTATGCCATTTGACAGGATTCAGTATTCCTTCCAATGGAGAATGGACAAAATTTGAACATATACTTTCTTTAGAATCTTCGGTTTCTGTAAAAATCAGCTGAAAATCATTTTGAATAGAAATTTTTATAGCCTTCTCTGCTTTCCAATGAATATATGAAAATTCCTCTAGAAATTCAATTTCTTCTAACAGCATAAGATACCATCATTGATTTAACTATTTTCTGTTGCCCTTATGGTACTTGACTGGACACATTTTGTTATATGCTGGCATTTGGCAAAATCTGAACTCCTTCCAAAATTGAAAAGTGACCTCGAACACGGGTGCGTTGTAAACTGCTTCCTGCGTGGAGTGGTCTATGTGTGGCCCCTCCGGACAGGCTGCAGGTGAACCGTGAGCGTTTGCATCTTTCTTCAAAAGTTGAAGGGAATGAATCGGTCCATTCTTAGGAAGCTAAGATGCTAAACCCCTGGCTGACTTAATCGGAGGCTCTTTAGGTCAGGGGCTTCAGCCAGGGCTGGGGGACCTTATAACTCATATGGTACTTCTATCTTCCTGCATGTGGTAGGTGGATCAAAAAAAATACCTGTCAAGTAGTTTTTCTTTAAAATTCTGTATCTGTCCCCTTCCCTTTTCATGTATCTTCCCATGTTTCACTAGGAAAGAGACTAGACAATACGCTTAGTGTTCAGCTGTATCTTCAAACTAAGTTAGGGTAGATTGGTTCTAATGTAAGGTTTTTATTTTGTTTAATCATTTTTTTATTCCTCCCTTAATGTAAACCATTACATACCACCTAGCTAAATATGGTGAACATATAAAGCCGATCTGCCTTTGTAGCCAAATCAGTCAAGGGCGTATATGACAGCCTCGCAGGGGTTCCTAGGATTTGGGTGTACTCACTGTGTAACTCTTTAACAGAGACATTCCGGAATTGCCAGAGCGAGAGGAAGGAGAGGGAGAAGAAAGTGAACTTCAGAATGCAGCGTACAGCAATTGGAATCAGCCCCGGCGGTAAGGACTGTCTCTGTCTTCAGCTGACTCAGTGTTTAAACACAGGAAGGTGTGGTTTCAAGTGTTGGACTAGAACTTTATACTGTGGCACTGGGCAGGTCATTCGTATGCCTACGCTTCTTTATGTGTGAACAGGTTCAGAAGATAATAGAAGTCACACAGGTTAAAACCAACATGTATGCGAGAGTTTGGCAGGTAGTAGGGAGTATATAAAATTAACTAGATAAAATTATACATTGGTGGTTAGAATGGTTATTTGCTGTAGAGTTTAATCTTAAGTATACCATCAAATGTTAACTTAAAATTTCTCTAGCATTTTTGGAAATGATATATTCAAAATGTGTGTGCCATACGATTGTGTGTTAGTAGCATCTTGTCACCATGGGCTGCATTGTTCAAACCCATGTTTGTCTATAACTGATTTCATATGTAATGGACAAGATGACTGTTCTAAATATGCCCAGCTGTATCACTGTACATCACTAAGGCAGGTTTTTGTGTTCATGCTAAATAAAATCAAATTAATTTTAATAGAAATGTATTGAGTTCTGATTATGGATCCAGAGGAGAAGCAGATGACTCTGTGGTAACATGGAAATATAAGACATAAATCTTGCCTGCAAAGAAATTGTAATGTACTTGGGTAGGCGACATACAGAGATGCACAGTGTAATTAAATAAAAATAATAAGGTATTTTTCTTTAAGTGTAGAATATAAATAACCACTGAACACTCCCTGTAAGCAGATCTAAAGATGACCATCATAGTAGTTCCTGGTACTTAGTAAAAACATAGTATATATTTTACAATGAATAAGTAAAATGCTCAAGGAGAGTAATTTATAGTCTTCAGAGATACACAGTTTCATGATTTTTCTTGCTTACACAAGAATATGAAGCAGCAGTCATCACATTGAAACATTTCCTGGATTGATTCACTTTCAAAGTATAGAAAATGTACATTGCTTTCACACACACACAAAAAACCCTGTAAGCATTTCCAGCCATCTAAAACAACTTCTTCCTATGAATTATTTTTTTATTGTTGTTCAAGTACAGGTGTCTCCCTTTATCCCCACCACGTGCCTCCACCCCACCCACCTCGACCTCCCACCCTCAATCCTACCCCCTTTGGCTTTGTCTGTGTGTCCTTTATACCTGTTCCTTGATGACCCTTCCCCCTTTTACCCCTGTTATTCCCCTCCTCTCTGATTACTATAAGTTTATTCTTTATTTCACTGTCTCTGGTTATATTTTGCTTGTTTGTTTGTTTTGTTGATTAGGTTCCACTTATAGGTGAGATCATATGGTATTTGTCTTTCACCTCCTGGCTTATTTCATTTGAATTTTTAAAAAGCTGCTTAGCCTTGCTTAGAGAAATCATAGTCTCTACATTACCCATATTGAGAACAGAATATAAATGCTAGGTTTGTGGCAAAAATATATATAATGTAAGATGTTAAGTTTCTCATTTGAGAATGGAAGCACAATTGCTGGATGAAATTATTTTGTAGCTAGTGACCATAGTGATGACTCTGAGCTTTGCTGGGGGACAGTGATCACAGGGAAAGCAGAAGATTGGATGGCAGATTTAATAACCTTGTGGGAGAAAAAGCCGTGTTTGGAAGGCAGCGTGCAAAATGTTTGGAGTCAGTAAGAGCTGTGTTTGAATTCTAGCTTTGACACTAAGATGAGTTGCTGAATCTCTGCTAGGCCTCAATTCCTTCATCTATAAAATGGGATTAATAATAGAACCTTTTAAATTAGGGAATGGGGAGAATTTACTGTGATAATTCATTTAAAATTCTTAGCATAGTGCCTGGTACAGAGTGAACACTCAGTCAGTGGCTGGCCTTGTCAAACATCACCACCACCATCACCACCATCACCACCATCATCACCATCATCATCATCACCACCATCACCACCACCATCATCACCATCATCACCATCATCATCATCACCACCATCACCACCACCATCATCACCACCACCACCACCATCATCATCATCACCATCATCATCATCACCACCACCACCATCATCACCACCATCATCACCACCACCACCACCACCACCACCACCACCACCACCACCATCATCACCACCATCACTGACAACTAAGCAAAGAGAAGGTTATTGAACACTGAAATCATTATTAAATTTTCTTATGAGAAAAAATGAATGTAACTTCTAGACAGGAATATTTTCTAATTTTATCCTAAATTTTAACCTTCATATCTGCCTTGAAGATGTTTCTAAAGGTAGTAACTATGCTTAGAGAGAATATGTCTTGAGTTTTCATAAGTCTTAAAAATGATGCTTCTGTAAAGAAGCACTAAAGTACTTTTTGGCAAAATTCCATCGATTAATATGTCCATAGAATATTATGAGAAAACTTACCAAAATAACCACGCCTTTTGACAAATGAGGAGCAAATGTTATGAATGTTCTTTAAATCATTGGAAATGTGGTGGAACATTTACTCATGCATTCAAAAAATTGTGCTTTGTGTGGAAAATGAATACTTTTTAGCAAAGTGTAAATTTGAACATTGCAAATAAGCCGTGTTACTCTTATTTTGCATGTGATTTTGATTTTAAAAATTGGTGTCATACCACTTTATATGTTGTTTTCCAGCTTGCTTACTTTTTTCTCAATCCAGTATTTTAAAGATCTGTTATGATTCATAAAGATCTGTTAGTTCCATTTAGTTGTTGTAGTGCACTTCAATATATGAATATACTACAGTTTATTCCCAAATTGAGTTTTGAATAGTTAAGAGTTATTCACTATTATAAGAATTCTGTAGTAAACCTTGTAGTTATCTATGAGAATTTATCTACGTATGTACCCAAAAGTGGAATTGCTGGTTCATAGATTTAAATGTATTATTTACTTTCTTAGAAGTTGTCAACTTGTTTTATAAGACGGCTGTATCAGTTTTTCTTCTTTTTCCAATATGCAAGAGTTCCCCTTTCCTTATATCCTTGTTACTTCATCATATGATCATTTAAAAAACAAAAAGGTTTTTGTCAATCTGATGGGCAGAAAATGGTGCTGTGTCCTAACAAACAACATGTAGGTACAACAGGATTGAGGTGGCGAGCTCTTATTCACCCATGTGTCATATGGATTAAGTTTAATGGGTTGCTTAATCACATTGCTTCAGAAACTATAATCATAATAAGAGTGGTGGTAGACGTACTGGTTGTTTACCATGTGCCAAAGCTTTGTTTGGCACTTCACATGTTTTCATTAATTTAATAATTACAGCAACAGTCTGATGTAGAGATTCTTATTGGCTCCATTTCACAGATAAGGAAAGCAAGGGAGAAACTAAATAAGTTGCAGAAGGTCACTCGATTTCAAGTAGCAAAAGAGCAGAACTTGAACCCAGGGACTCAGTTTGAGCTTAGAAAGCCTGGCCTCAGTGTTCTGTTTCACTTTTGCTTTTCTGAATTTTGTTCTATTTAAATCTCTGTATAAGCCTACGAAAGGCTACCATTTTTACATAAAACGAACTCCATACACGATCTCTAAAGCTTTTCTTTTATTGGTCGTCTTCCTCCCACGGGATGTTCACCATGTTCCGTTCAGTGAATAGTGAGCCTGGCTCCCCAGCACAGTTCTCATTCTGACAGCCCACCTCTGGTTATCTTCTCCAGTTTTTTCCGTTGTTCCAGCGGTTTTTCTGGGGAGTGCTGTTTGGAGACACTGCTGTCTGTGCCACACCCTGTGTGCGCATTTCGTGCTATTATCCAAAGGTCGTTTAACCCCTCTGTGCTTCTTCCCTTCTTCGGAAGATGGGACTCAAGAGCGTGTCCACCCCGTAAAGATGATGTGAGAATTAAATGAAAGTGTGTGGAACCTAGATAATAATGCTCAGCATGTGATCAGCCCTTAGTAAGTGTTTGCTACTACTATTATTTTTAATCAAGACATCATAAGACCTGCTTTTTAATTTACACCACCACAAAGCACCCTAGGAGATACTTTCTTGTTTTCTTTCTTGTCTTTTAACTTTTTATTTCTTGGAAGAAGAATGAAGGAGTTCCACCCATTAATACTTAAGGCTTCTTAAATATGAATACAGTGAGTAACTTTACTGACTTGTCTACTTTGCCATTTTACTTTAGGAACTGCTTTAGAGACAAGGAAGTTTGCTGGCTTTTGTCTTTCCCAGAGTCCCTAGAGTGAAAGAACGCGAGGAATGAAATTTTAAGTAGTTTAAACTGTTCATACAGATTTTATAAGATAAAGATCATGGTGAGATGTTTTTAAACTAAATGGGGTCTCTAGGATTGTAGATTTCTAATACAGAAAAAAAAACTGTGGATCAAAGAAGTGTCTCCTCATCTGACTCAATCTGACCCGTAGCCACCCCTCACTCCCCCTGGGGTGCTACTTTGTCCCCAGCCTCCTCTTATTGGGGCCTCCCTCCTTGCACTGGAGCCTCACTCCAACTTTTCCGCTCCTCTGTGAGTCCCTTGAATGTCAAGGTTGAGGGCGCACTGGGACCATGCTTTCTTCTCCTATTTAATGTCCAACATTGTCTCCCTGAAGCAGGGAGCAGGGTGCAGTCTTACTGCCTCAGAGTTCTCTGCTTGATGTCTCTGTTTTCCTCCAGTTTCCTGAGCTGCTACCTCATCTTGGCCAAACCCCTCACCACCAGTCAGCTTATTCTTATATTTCAGCCTTTTCACAAGATGTGTACTTCCAGTCCATCCACAGCTCTTCCAGATATTTAGATTTATGGTAAATGAGTTCATGTGTTTTTTATGTGTTTAGATGAAGTGAATGCAAGACAGAAGTAGCAAGTGCCAAGGCCCCAAAGCGGGAGCATGTGTCTGTTGAACTTAGGGAATAGCAAGAAGATGGTGTGCTTGGAATGGACAGAGGAAAGGGGAGAGCCGTGGGAGATGCTGTTCTGGAAATGGTAGTGGGATCAGATCATGTAGGATCTTGGCAGCCACCAACTGTTAGTTACCAGATCTGCACCTGCAAGAAAGTCTTGGACATAGGTCAGCTTCTAACGTAGTGTGTGCAGGAATGTTCTGTCTCTTGACGGAGTTGCTAAGCTTAGAACTGTCTTTTCAGGGGCAGCTGCATTTCTTGATTACTTAATGTCCACCATACTAGAGCTCTTAAAACTTGGTATTTGTAACATTGGCCTGTGCCGAGCCTGGAGTGTGTAAGTCCAGTGTTTACTTTTAACAAGTCACCTTCAGAAATGCATGAATATTTATCAGAATGTGTAAAACACATCATTGGGAAGTATTTAAAATGACCTTGTTTTACTGCTGGCCAAACTTTAATAAATTGAGCAAGTAATATTTGAAAAGTTAATATATAAACACACTCCATTGAATTTTAAAATGTTTATTATCATTTTTAACAATTTGAATCTTGTATAAGTGTGCAGATCAGTGACATCAAGTAAGTTCAGAGTGCTGTGTAGCCGTTACCGCCAGCATCTCCAGGACGTCTTTCATCTTGTCGAACTGAAACTTCACTCACTTCCTAACTCCCCACCTCCTCCTCTTCCCTATGTCTGGCAGCCACCCTTCTCCTGACGTCTCTGTGGACGTGACTATTCTGGTGCATCAAATAGGTGAAATCATTGTAGAGTTGGTGCTTTATTCCACTTAGCCGGCTTATTTCAGTTAGTATTGTGTTCTCAGGGTTAATCTATGTTGTAGAATGTGTCAGAATTTCCTTTCTTTTTAAGGCTGAATGATGTTCCATTATTTGATATGCTATTTTTCTAATTCATTCACCTGTAGATGGACACTTAGGTTGCTTCTACCTTTTGGTTATTGCGAATGATGTTTCTATGAATGTGGTTGTACAAGGACATATTCATGGCCATACTTTGAATTCTTTTGGGTCTATATCCAGAAATGGAATTGCTGGATCATGTAGTAATTTTATTTTTTTATTTTTTTGTGGAACTTCCATACTGTTTTCCAGTAGTAGATAAAATATTATACATTGCTGCCAACGGTGCATGCTTAAGGGTTTAAATTTCTTCACAGTGTCTCTAATTTCTCCTTGACAACATTTCTTTTCCTTTTTTTTATAGTAGCCATCTTAATGGGTGTAGGGTGGCATCTCATTGTATTGTTGTAGTTTTGATTTACATTTCCCTAATGATTAGTGGCATTAAGTATCTTTATATGTGCTTCTGGGCCCTTTGTATGTATGTCTTTTTTGGAGAAATTTTTATTCAAGTTCTTTGTCCAGTTTTAATCACATTTTTTATTTTTTTTTTGTTATTGAGTTTTAGAGGCTGTCTATGTATTCAATCTTTTATCAGATATGAAACTTTCGAATAATTTTTTCTATTCTTTGGTTTGCCATTTTATTGTAATGATAATATACTCTGATGAACAAAAGTTTTTAATTTTGTTGATGTCCAATTGGGCTATTCTTTTGGTTGTTTGTGCTTTTGGTGTCATTTCTTTTTCAAAAAATGGCCAAATCCAGTGCCATGAACTTTTGCCATCTTTTCTTATGCACTTAACGCTGTTTGTTTGTTTTTTTACAGGGTTGAGCTTTGGAGAGAACCAAGCAAATCCTTGGGCATCAGCATTGTTGGTGGACGAGGGATGGGGAGTCGTCTGAGCAATGGTGAAGTGATGAGGGGCATTTTCATCAAACATGTTCTTGAAGATAGTCCAGCTGGGAGAAATGGAACCTTGAAGCCTGGAGATAGAATAGTAGAGGTACCCCCCACTGAACCTTCTGTGCTGAAACACTTTACCTGTTGCATCCTCTTTACCAGGGGAATCACCACCTTGATATTGGTTGCTCAGCTGAACATTAGAGTAAAATGTGTTTGTGGTTAAAGCATTTAGATTTTTCTTTTTCTTATTTTTAAAATTTATTTAATCCTCACCTGAGGACATGCTTACTGATTTTAGAGACCGGGAAGGGGAGGGGGATGAGGAAAAAAATATCAGTGCGAGAGAGAAACTTGGATCAGTTGTCTTTTGTAAGCATCCCAACCAGGAATTGAACCCACAACCATTAGTGTATGGGATGAACCTCCAACCAACTTAGCCACCTGGCCAGGGAAAGCATTTCTTATTTGTTTCGTTTCATCCATAACTATTGTCTTCAGTATATGCTGACAGATTATATATTTTGATGTTTGAGAGTGTTACCAACCATTCTTAAAAACACTGGTCCTGAGAGAAAATAATTGAATTCTTGTTCAAAGAGCAAAGCAAATTTCTTGGGGAATAATTCTTTAACAGTATATATTGCAAAATATGTCCATCATAAATAAGTCAAAATTGAGGTTTCATTTTAAAAATACTTTATAGTTATCATTTTATTGTAAACTTTGTTGAATGAGATTTTTTTCCAAATGAAGCTTTTTTGTAAAATCTCTTATGCTAAGGCCCTGATTACCTTTCATTTAAATGCCCCAGCCCAAACTCAGATTTTCTTTCTTCTCAGTGCTGTGCCCATTCATCACAAGGCTGCGTGTTTGCCACACGTGTGTACACACGTGCATTTGGTTATATATGAGAGAAAAGCAGTTGGTTAGATTGTACCTAATTCCTTAATTCAAAGTGAAGTTTAATGGTTTCAATAGACTCTTCCCTCAGGAGTCACTCACTCATTTACTTTACAAGTATCCCTGGAACAGCTGTTGCATTCCAGGTGCTCCCTCGGGCTCTGGGCATCCCACAGGGAAGGAGGGCGTGCCTGCCTGCCAAGTGAGACGGACAGGGCAAGTAATCAGGTCACTTCAGAGCACCGCGATAAATTATTTGATCATGATAAGCATACTGAACTCAAGAGGGTAAAGAGATAGCTGATTCAGATTTTCTGAGTTGTCAGGATTTATAGAGCAGACCAAAAGAGACAGCTTCCAAATAGAAACTCATTGCTTTCTTACTGTGAGATTTGTTTGGTTTGCACCGAAGTTCAACTCTGCAAAAAATAAATACAGTGTTAAACTATACGATTTTAAATATAATGGGGACTTACTATGTGTAAGTTATATTTACTTTATATAAGTGATTGTCTCTCACTTTCTGAAATCATAGAACCTCATACATTAAAATGCCCTAATTGTTTAGAAGAAGGTTATAATTTAGCCATTATTTTAAAATTAGCATTTTGGGGATTGTGTAATTGATCGATTGATGATTACTGAGCGCTGAAGAAGGAAGAAGATTGAGACTTGAGAGAAAACGAGGGCCGTGTAAGTGTTATTTTCCCTCCAACTACTTACGAGGAGGAATGGTAGGCTTTTTCTCTTCCTGCAAACTTACCTTTCTTTAGATGAAATCTTAGCCCTCTTTTAGAGAACTCTACCTAAAATTTCCATTTTAAATGATCACAAGGCAGTTTATTTTATGGGTACTTCACTACTAAGTGCCTTTGACAGAAGTAGAAAAAGTAAGAAATGGTTATGATTATTTCTGGAAAGGATTGATCATAGTTTTCCCCAAAATATTGTTTAAATGTATTAAGAATTTTAAAACATCCCTATCCAACTGAAAATGACTTATTTTGTGGTAAAGTACTGTGTGCTGTTTAGCAGTGGTTTGCCGAGTGTTTTATGTGTGGGGGATTTTCTCGTAAATAAAGAAGCCTTAGGCCTCTGTAATCCTGGAGATTCTATGACATTTCTGCTAAGAGTTTCTGAAAATGTATATAGACTAGATGAGTAGAGACTTGCCGATGATTTTATTCTAAGTATAGTTTTTTGAATGTGAGCAAAGACATTTAATGCCCAGTTAAATTTTCCCACTAATGATATATATAGTACACATGAATATTAACTTTCATTCTACAGAAGTTAGAAGTCATTTTTAATATGCACTGAAAGACATGTTAAGTATCCCCTAAGTATCAGCCTGAGGGAGTTTTTCAATTACATGTATATACTTATGTATATACTTTTTTAAAGGTGATGATGTTCTATGCAGAGATCTAATAGTTTGGGTCTCTGGACCAGAATTGGGTCCCTTCCAATTTTGTTATTTTGTTGTGTATACCATTTTGCAGTAATTGGAAATGATAAAATGATATAGTATACTGTAGTTTTCTGACAGGATTAGCATTTGGCCTTTCAGACTATTTTCCTTCCTATCCATGTAGTGCATCAGCTCAGCTGATCATCGGGGAGGGAGGCCATGCAGAATAAAAGGGGACACAATAACTTTTATTTCCAAGCTACTTATATAAGAATTACTAACAAGTAAGCACAATTTCTTGGCTTTCTGCTCCTGTCATGTCTACTGCAAAGACTCTTTGCAAAACTAACCTTACCATAACCTGTTATTTCTGAACATCAGAATTTTGTTTTCAACCTCAAGCTTCCCTGTCCAGAGAAAAATGCACAACGCCATCACCAACCCACTTCCCAAAGCACTCTAATGAATTGGAAAAAATTTCTACAATACTTTCATGATGAAGACAGTGCTACTAGACAGCTCCCTTACATTATTTCTGTAGTTATGCAGATTTATTAAAGGCGCAGCCAAGCAGTGTAAGGAATGCTGAAGCAGAGCCTTCCTTCTAATTGATCATTATTTCAGTTGATTAGTAGAGACAGACATCTGTGTCCAAGACAAGGGACCACAGTTTGCGGACCAGATTAAAAGGTCCAAAGCCTCACATACAGTCTCAATTATTTTTGGTTCCAAAACTACTTTTCCAGGACGCTCCTCCAGGGATCTTCAGGACTCCAGATCCACAAATTGTTCTGTTGTTCTGTAGCTTCTTGAAATGTTAAGCTGAGGCCTTCCATTGCAGGTGGATGGCATGGACCTCAGAGATGCAAGCCACGAACAAGCTGTGGAAGCCATTCGGAAAGCAGGCAACCCTGTAGTCTTTATGGTACAGAGCATTATAAACAGACCAAGGGTAAGCAAACACAGAGGGCAAGGTAGGCATATGCGAACAGTGTTCAACTTGGAATCTAATGGATCAAGGGCCAAGTTGTCTCTAAAAACAAAGATATCAAGTCTTGGAATCTCAGGAGACTTGTTAAAAGTTTGTTTTGCTTGTTTTTCTTAATTGAGTTGTCCTGAAAATCCCTTCTACCAATTTTAATAAACACTTGAAGTTTATTTTAAATGCACAGAAGTAGGGTTCATTGGTGGCCAGTGATGGACAGTTATTAATGTTCATTATAGACATGAAGTACGTAAGTTGTTAACAGAAATGTGGTATAGTCTTTGAGGTTAATAATCTCTGACCTTCATTGGAGTCCCTTAGAAGCCAGTGAGATGACGTTTTCTTTACAAATTGATTCCCTTAGAATTTTCAGTTTATGAAATCTCATGATCACCAGTGAATAATCTTAATGTACTTATCTATTTCACTGAACATTACATTTACACATGGTGGATTTTGTTTAAGCTGTACATCTCTATACGAGTTATTTCATAACTGCTGCTCCCCAGCTTCAGTCACCATATAGCTTTACATTGCTGCTTCGTCCCTGGTGGACAGAAACCTACTAACCCATTTTACCATCAGCCATCACTGATAAAATGGCTTCAACATTATTTCTAAAAGTCTAAGGCATTTAGTGAATGTGGTGGGGGGGAGAAGTTACTAAGTTACTAAGCTTACCAATACATAAGCTTTGTGTATTTGATCTGCCCTAATATTGCCAAAGATGGAAATTGTGCCGAGAATTAAAACTATTTTTCTATTCCTTCTTTGTACCTCAGTAAAAAGAAAAATATTTTAACGTGCAGCAGTTCTTAGATATAGTTGGGCTGCATAGCCTTCAGAAAGTTCTTCAGAGACACACGTGCTCACTGAAGAGTCGGCACACCATTGCCAGGGTTTCCCGAGTGTCCTGGGGCGTAGAGAGAGGCTCACTTCGGGATCGGAGCGGAGAATCCCTGACGCGCTGATTCACTTCGAGATGCCTGTTGTCAGCTTTGAGAGCTGGTTGTATTTTAGAGGGAAAGGTCAGCATATGTGCGGGGAGTTTAAAGGATTATCTAAAATGAAAAATATGTAATTTTATATACAGTACATTTAACTTTTTAAATTAAGAATTTAAGGTAATTTTCAGAATTTAAAATTAAGAATTTAACATGATGGTAGGAAAGTAGCAAACAGCTCTGTAGAGGAGATCAAAGTAATTGCCAAAATCTGTGTCACTGAATAAAAGTGACTGCATTTGTGCTGTCGGTTGTCCCTTCTGTTGTCGAGACAGGTGTGCAGCTCCGCCCTAAGTTTACCCTAAGAAACGAATTTAGCTGTTCCTAATGTGAGCCTTTATCTTCACATCTGCAGTTTTTCATCATGCAGTTGTTTCTTGTTAGGTAATAATTATTCATTCAGATGAGAAAATCTGCCAAATGGTGGGGCTGCATCATACCGCATTCTTTTCAAATGCTATTCAGTTTGTTTAAATAACTATAAATCTTTCTACATTTGTTTCCATTTGTTGTGTTAAACATAGACACAGCGTGATAGTGTTGGTAAATGGTTGTTTAAGTTAAAGCTATTTTTTGTGTGGGTGGGTTTTGCATATTTTTCGTTTTGTTTTTCATTTCAAACTTTTATAACATTTAGGATGATATTATAAACTGCTGAATAGGCTTCTCAGTACTACTTTTTAAAAAACTTTAACTACAAATATTTATTTCAGTGCCAGTCACATTTTATAATGAGCTGGGAAGGGTTTTTTTTTCCCCCGTGCACCTGGAAAATATTCCTATTTTATTATCTGAGTTATAATGATGCCTGATTTTGTACCAATTATTCCAGGATAAGTGTTACTCAAGTAAGGTTTTAGGACCTTCCCACACCCCAAAGTATGGCATGTTGGTTATTGAATATTTTAAGCTAGAGGAATTTGGGGAAAGACAGGTGCCAGCAGGACTCTGACCTCCCCTTCTACACTGGAGTAGGGTGTCCGGTTGTCCTGTGAGGTGTGCCCTTCCTGTCCCTGGAGAGAAGATGGAGGGATGCTGAGAGGGGGCTGATGGACAGATTGGGCTGAGTCCCCCCCAGTTCCCTCCACTAAGTCCATATTCTTTTGTCTTGTGATACTTTCCACAACTACCAGCTGCTCATCCAGCCTCGTGTTACAACACTCAGGTTTAACCATGTCTCCTGGTCTTTATTTCCGTATGAAGGCTCCATGTCACAGAAAACTTATATTAAATCAATATGTACACTCTCCTCTCGTTAATCTGTTTCTTATTACAGAGATCCAGCTGAGAAACTAAGATGGGTATGGGAATTTTTTTTCTTTCTCTACATATGCCTTTTGCTTTAGGAAATTATAATTAATTTTGCATTTAAAGTGAGATCTGCTTGGTATTCAATGATTTACTTCCCTATGAAAATAAATTGAATCTACTATAAAGGAAAAATTACAAATAACTAAGTTTCTTAATGGTAAATGTTTTGTTTGTGGATATAATAAAGCTTTAAGAAAAACTTATACATAGGCTCTTAGGCTGTTCAAGATTCAGAGCTTCCCAGAGCTAGCCCTGATAACTCCACCAGTGTGATACTTTCCAGAACTTAGTCCGACCACGTCGCTGTAGGAAAGGGTGGGCCCTGTTAATATGGGCCAGAGAATGTTTTTTGTCTTCCTGGTGCTGCTTCTTATTTAATAACATTTCTATTTTTATCAGCCCTTGGAACTATGAACAGAAGTTTCATCAGTGATTTTTTAATAAGAAATACAGTCTGTTTCTATAACTCTTTCTTTAATAATAGTGATCTACCACTTCCCTTGCTGCGTTCATTCTGTACTTTTACATTCTGTTCTCAGGGCCAAATTCTAATCCTATAAGAGCTGCAAATTGGAAGAAAAAATAGGAAGGGAGGAAGGCAGGCAAGCAGAAAACTAGAGCTCTCTTTAAATATTTTATTTCTTGATATTATGGTTTTATTTTATATTATTCTACAGAACTATAAAGGAACTGTAAAACCAAAAACTTCCTCGTGTGAGGGTTGAAAATAATCTCTACCGTCCGTAGCATGGACTTACTTTTTTTTCCGCCTAGGATGTTTTTAATCTCTGCCTAGTCATTTCTTCCATCATACTGTATGGTCACATTCTTTGACATTTGTGATCTTCTTTTTTGTAAAGCGGGAGTTGACATTTTAAACTGAAAAGCAGAGCAAGCGTTGAGATGAACAGAAATGTCATTGTGCCCATTTCTTTTTTCTGTCTTCTCTCTGTAGGAAAAACATTGCAGAAGAGCAGATTGAAAGGGGTGTGTGGCGTGAGCTTCAGTGCAGGCGCACTGGGCGAGGGTAGTCTTTGCAGAGTGCCCTCCCAGGCAGGGCGGTGTCGCGTGGCAGTCTTTCTACGCTCCATGCTTGCCAGTAGGGATTTTTTATAGAGAGAAGTAACACAAACATTTAATTGGAGCCAAAATGAATTTTAAATGTCTGCATTTTCCCTTGAAAGATGTAGTCAATAAAAGAAAAAGATAGCGGGTGTGAAGAGAAGGAGAATTTATTGTGGTAAGGAAACGACTTTTCTTTCCCTTAAACTATGAAAATGTTAAATTCTGTCTGGCAGTCATCCTGCCTTTAATAAGTACATTCAAACCCCATGGTCCTAGCTCTGTGTGTCACACACAGACGAGCCTCAGCACCTGAGAGACACACCCTGGGGTAGGGCTTCAAGCGTCCTTCAGAACCCCATCAATGCCCCAACATAGAAGAATGTGGGAACTTTCATAGTGAATATTAAATATATGTATATATAATATTTCTACTTTAAAAAGTGGGCAGAACTAGAAACATCACGGTACAGTGATTCACTTTTTTAAAAGTCTTATTATTTTTTAACTGAAAAGTTATTGACTTCAAGCAATCTTAATATCTAGTCAAAGTATGAAAATTTCCTTACTGGAAAACAAAATAAAAGACTAATGAAGATTACCTGTGAATTAGCAGACAAGTGTTTAATCTGCATTCTGAAACAGATAGACCATTCTTTGTTTTACGAGAAAACGCCACATAATTTGCTTTTAAATATACATTTCAAAAACTTTTTATTTCAGTTAGAAATATGTTTACTGATCTGCATAATATATATATTAGTACATAAAGTAGACAAATACACATGCATCGGTCTGGTAGTGAAGACACTTGGTGAGAGTGAAAGAATTCAGGAACCCATCTGTCGGACGCATTTCCTGTGTGGTTGGTGGCCGGCTTTAGATAGAAGTGCAGATTCAGGTCACTAGAGGCAAACATTTTTTCAGACTGATGGTGTTATTAGTAGATCTGACAATCTGACAGGATCTAATTTTCTGCAGTTACTGAAATCAGTAAGTACTTTGTTCTTAAAACTGAGTTGTCTGGAATACATTTCTTTGCGCTTAGCGCCTGTTATGTTTCTTTTTAGAAACCCCCCTTGCCTTCCTTGCCGCACAACCTTTACCCTAAGTTCAGCTTCAGCAGCACTAACCCATTTGCTGACTCTCTGCAGTTCAACGCCGACAAGGTTGGATAATGCCCATTGTCTTGCCATTGCCTTTTGCAAATGTTTTGTTCTTTGTTACTGTTTGTGCCTTGTCGCAGTTCACTGTTTACTAAATTGGGGCAGGAAAAAAAAAAACCCGTGTGTTTGGAGTGGGCATGTAAATCTTTTCATAAGTACATTTTCTTGCCAGAGCACACTCATTTTTGTAGCTGAAATTAGATGGTCCTTCTGAAGGGTAAGGGAGAATTGTGAGTGCAGTGCCTTTTCTGTGTTTCTTGGTGTGAGTTAAATGTTCTGATATTTAAATTTTTGCTAGTTGCCAAATATATGAAATACTGTCACACGTAACTTTTTAAAAACCTTGTAATGGTTTAAATCTTGAGTAGACTTATACGAGGTTGCCCTAAAATCCCCAGTGTGAGTTGATCACCACATAGACAGTCATGCACTTACAAGAGTCCCTTGAATATTCATGCTTTGTGTCCATGGGGTGCCTCAGTTGAGAGCCACGGAGCCATTGCACACATGGAAACCTGGGCTTGCGCGTGCTCGTGGTCTGCTGGAATTATAAGTTCGAAACTGAAACAGAAACTTACGAGAACTAACATACTATGATTTGATCACAAAAAGAAAGAAAGCTATGAACAATTTCTTCCACGAAGCATTTTATGAATATTCATTGGAATTTCGTGTTATTGGAATGAAGAAAACCAAAGATAATTTATCTGAAGGAATATGTTTTCTGTTACTATAGGAATTACAGAGTTCAAGTACTCTTTTCCTCCGTTGTTCCCCAACTAACCCTTTTGCTCCCACACCATTTAAGGTTTGTCTGAATGAGAAGTTTCCATGAGTAAGTGGCGTGCTGCAGTGTGCTGTGTGTGTACGTCAGGCTGTGTGCATACATGGCATGGCGTGATTTCAAGTGCACTTCACATTGTTGCCAGTCAACACTGAACAGTCTTTGTTAAAGAGTTGTATTTTTATTAACAAATTTTAAGAAGTGTCAGCAACAAGCCAATTATATAATCTCAGAATGAGTGTCTTAGGGGTAGTAAAATAGAATACCTAATTGCCTTTAGTAAATGTATGTAGAGTTGTATTCGTCTTACAATTCATCAGCTAGGTTAGGGTACCATTTTAGTTTGCTCACCATGTGAAAATGTGAGATCCTGAACAGTTTGTTCACCATAGGTTTAATTCGTTTGTTTGTTTGTTAAGGGAAATACTCAGAAAAGTTACGCAGCAAGTGATATCTAAAAATTTGTGCCCATAAATTTATTAAAATTATGAAAAGTTTAAATTAGGTTCTGTTCTAATTTTTCAAAGTGAAATGGGCTTAATTCATGCTTATTAACATTTTTTGTTGTTACAGAGAAGTAATTTTTTTTATTTTAACCAGAAAAATTTTAAATTATATACCCTCCCAACCTAGTATGTTTAATGAACCTTAGTATGTCAAATGAGTTTTGTTTGTTTGTTTCTCATTTGTACACTGTTAATTTGAGAGTTTTATGGCCCAGCATTTGGGAAGATACCAAGGGTGTAGTTTGTACTAGTAATTCCTGTCTGTCTGACCAGTGGTATATAAGTTGAACATTTTAATACAGTACATTCTGTAACTTGAAAATCTGTTGTCCCGTAAGTCTCTATTATTCATCTCTCCTGTGCTTTGCCAGGAAAATAATAAATTGTGTTTATTATTATCATTGTAGGGTTATTTACAATCCCAAAGTGCTTTCCGAATCATCAAAGAAAGATTACACCGAGTGCCATGTAGTTTTAGTATTTGGTGTATTTTGTGGTATTCTGATTCTTGATACCACTTAATGATCCCCAAGTATTTGTGCTTGCCTGTCCTTTAGTGTGTTCTGTAAGAGGTTTTTTGTTTTTAATTTGCATTTTTCCCAAACATACACATATCAAATAAAGTGTATTAGAGGTGTATTAGAGGGAATTTCGCGTAGGATGAAAGGTAAAATAAAGAAGGTAGGAAGACCGAGGCTCCAGGCCTCAGGGACACTGTCATGCCCAGGTTCAAACTTTAGCTGGGTGTCTCTGACTCTTGAACCAGGTGCGGTCTCACTGTGGAAATTGGGGGAGACGACCTGGTGTAATGGGAAGTGCATTAGTTTGGGTTAAGAATTAAGCAAAAAGAACGTACCATTGTGTGATTTTTGAACAAAACCTTTGACTTTTCATGGTCTTGGGTTATTAATCTGCAAAGTGAACTCAGTGACCTAAGGTCCTTTTAAATTCTAATACTCAGTTTGGTGCTCTATAACTTGATGAAGCCAAGTCCTTTTTTGGATTAGGACCTTTTCTGTATGGTATACAGATAGCAAGTATACCATACTTAGGGTTTATGTGAAGTACTCGGCCATGTTTCTCCTTGACCTTGCAAGCTACCTTGGCAAGGGAACAATGGTGTTGTCCCTTAAAATGAGCCCCTCAGATCCAAGTCTGTGTGCCCTCTACTAACAAGCTAGCTCCCTGGGGGATGAACATGCATGTGTGATGTTTGTTTTCATGGATTTGTTGACACAGTCATTTGGAGAGAGGATTCAGGTAGCAATGAAAAATTATTTATGTCCAGTCTCGCTGTCAAGCTTGTAACATCTTTGGTTGTGTGATTACCATTTTTATTTTTTTCTAGTTTCTTGGAAGCCTTTTCTAGGCCTCTCCCAAATCTTGCCCAGAGCCCTGGACATTTATGATAAATTGTGAATAAAATTTTATAAAGGGGGAAGTTTGTATAATTTTTTATCTTAAGTGATTTAAGCCTTAAAATTGAACAGTTTGTTACCTTAAAATACCGAATAATAATGTAATGAATTGTTCTGTGAACATCCCACTTTGGTTTTGGGAACTTTACCTGAATCCTATCTACCACTTTATTTATATGTGTATCTATATTTCCCATTATTTATGTGTGGCTTTATATTTTAAAGCCATTTTTTGACATTATTCTCTTATTTTCCTTAACATTTTTCTCCTTAAGCCGCACATACCCACTGCATTCCTCCTGTTCCCACAGGCACCCAGTCAGTCCGAAACAGAGCCAGAAAAGGCTCCATTGTGCAGTGTGCCTCCAGCCCCTCCTTCAGCGTTTGCAGAAATGAGCAGTGACCAGGCCCCACCATCTGCGAGCCAAGTCTCAGAAGTGGACAAAGAGGATGAGTTTGGGTATAGCTGGAGTAAGTTGCCATTTTGTAATGCATTTAATTGTAACGAGCATTGAAAGAACTCTGTGCTTCTCAAGGCTTACGCCCTAAATGAAAAGGGATGTTTCAGCTTTAGTTATAAATACTGTAGTTTTGTGTGGAAAAATAATACTGTTTGTTTTCTCTTGAATATAGCATTCATTCCCAAGGCATGAAGTCATACTCCTTTTTTTTTTAATTCAAGTCCACATTTCTGTCAAAGCTCACTTTGCCATTTATATGAGAACTAGAAAGGACAGGGCACTCTCTCAGAAGCTGTTACTGGACCAACAGCCGTGTGGTCTTCACCAAGTCATCGCCCCTCTCTAGGCCCCGGGTTCCTCCAGTTGTCACTGATGCTGTGCCTTGAAATGTGCTGCTTTCTCTGCTAGGGTGGTACAGTTGTTGAGATAAAGACTTTGGGCATTTGCCAGATTGTTGAACCACCTCTGCGTTTTAGCTTCATGGTTTGTTCCTCTTTTTAAAGTGCATTTTTTATCTCCAGTTGCTCACAGTGAATTAGATAATGTCTCAGGAGTGCTGAACACCACTCCTGACTCCCAAGAAACGTTCAACGGCAGCTGTTTTTAGGATGATTGAGGTGTCTCTGTTTTCTGAGGAAAGAAACTATTTTACAGGGAAATAGTAAAAATGCAGCCAAGAGTTATAAATGTGTTAGTCCTTTTAAAAGTTTTGTTTTAAAAATATAATTATTTCCCTTAAGAAATCTATGGCATATGCTATTTAGAAGTACAGAATGTAAAAGTTGTGTTCTAGATTCTAGAAGGGTTCAGGAAATGGCAGGAAACAGCAGTTTATGAAATTGATCCAGTTAAGAATCAAGATAGAATACATGGTATCAGCCATATTGTAACATTTTCTGAGACAATTTGTAAAATTGATAGTTCACAGTCTGTTGCCAGTGAAATTAGCGTATATTGCTAGTCTGCCAAAGTGTCCAGAATATACCCCAAGAAAAGCATTAAATGGAATGTTTGTTAACTATTGTCATATCACAAGCTACCCCAAAACTTAATGGCTTGAGAAAGCAGTTTATTATTAATCTGCCCAAGGGACTGTGGTGCACTGGGTTCAGTTGGGCTGGGCCTTGAATACGGCTCTGTCACATGCCTGGAAATTAGTGTTGCTAATGGCTGGCTCCTCATCTGGGCTTGTGACACGGTGCACCTACATTTGGAATTTGGAGAATGGGAGAGAGGAGTGCTCTCATCTACTTAGGACTTATGTCCGAAAGCTGGGATAAGTCCTGGCTTGATGACGCTATACAATAACAAATATCATTCCCTTTTCTCTGGAAACATGGGCCAAGCAACTGCCCAACATGATACGACACACATTGTAGGTTTTCCTATGGGAGAAAGGTTTCCACTGACCAACGAAGATGAATATTCTGGACATTTTGTTCTCCTCTGTAAATGTTAAATTTCTATTTTTATCATAGTCTGAGTTTGTTGATGTGAATCACTCTTGGACCTATTCACCCCAGGTAAACCAACTGATGAGATACTGTACTCTCTGCAGCCTGGGTGGGGAAAGTGCCTCAAAGTGTGGGTGTTCCAGGAAACCAGTCTTGAGTCCTGGTGGCCACATTTAGCTTTTCTTAACCACCAGGCGTCATTCTGGTGCACATGACGCCCTTTTGAGGCTATTCTAAGTAGCCTTCTATAGTGAAGTATTTGACTGTGAATTAACTCTCAACACTGTAATGTTGTATTGTTGTTGTTGTTGTTGTGTGTAGAAAATATCAGAGAACGTTATGGAACTCTCACAGGCGAGCTACATATGATTGAACTGGAGAAAGGTCGTAGTGGTTTGGGTCTCAGTCTTGCTGGGAACAAAGACCGATCCAGAATGAGTGTCTTTATAGTGGGGATTGACCCAAATGGAGCGGCTGGAAAAGATGGTCGATTACAGATTGCAGATGAGCTGCTAGAGGTAATTTCTTACGGAAAACGCTGAACTTACTTTTGTGGAATCGGTGCAGTGGAATCAGCATTTTCTAGAAAATTCACCTGGGCCTCATATGGTGATGGAGAAAACTATCGCTTTCCTAATAAAATAGATGCATTACAGCAAATTTAGCACTAAACCAAATCTCTGCTCAGTAAAGTCCATGTTCCCATTAACTTCCATTTAAAGGTCATGACTGTGTAGCACCAGAAACAATTTTTGCCTCAAGACAGTAATAAAGATTACACTTCAAAAAACCTTTTTGTGTGTGCTGCATTTATTAGGAGCTTTTGAAAAGCCAAATGACCAATCATTCCTCAGTAATGAGACTAACCCATTAGACATTCTGGAAGTTGAATTCCTAATGGTAGAGTGATGGATGTTGGGTGCATTGGGGTCAAGGTTAAGGCTAAATAACTAAAACAGTAACTTAACCCTCCAAACAAAATAAATTTGTGGATCATACTTTATAGTGTTTAGCATTGCATTTGCCTGTTTTGTTTGTCCTTGCTTTCTGTGGGCTGGGATCCACATATTTTTATGTTGCCTTAATACTCCTCCCTCACTTTGTGTGTTTCTGATGGCTCTGTCGGCAGTAACTGAGTAAGTGGAGGACTGACGGTTTCCATCGGGTACCGTGCTGCACAGACACAATGTGCTGCCCAGATCCTGCATCTGTGAGCACTGCTGCTCCCGGTGGCCTATGCCCAGGGCTTGAGTTTTGAGAGGAACTAGAAACTGTGACAGTAGGGGATTTCTCGGGATGCTCTGTGCAGGTCACAAGTGCTTCCACAGAGCCCTTGCTTTATATAAAACATGCTGAAGCCCAGTGCCTGCCAAGAAATTCACTCTCTGCTCTCCTATAGTCAGTCCAGGAACTGCCTCTTTAGTCCAGGGAGATCAGACTGTATGGCATCATTTTAATGTTGTCTTTTAAAATGAGCTTTTTCAAAGTCAGGTTCATGTTCTAGGAAAGAGATCATACATGTGTATATATGAACATAAATATATGTGTGTATATATATATGTATATATATATATATTTAAAGGAAGAAATAAATATGCCTTTCATGAGCTAGCTAGGATGATAAAAATTTACAAATTAAAATGACAAGTTCAGTTAATGATGTTTATTTCCCATAGATCAATGGTCAAATTTTATATGGAAGAAGTCATCAGAATGCTTCATCAATCATTAAATGTGCCCCTTCTAAAGTAAAAATAATTTTTATCAGGTGAGCATTTTTTTTCTGATTTACTAATAAATACATTGTGTTAGCCTTTCAATTCTGAGTTCTTCTGAATAAAAATAAAACATTTATAAATGTGTTATTGTTACAGTTCCGGGTCTTTGGAATTACAGAATTTTTCCCAGTAATCCTTTTGAATCTCAGAGTAAAAGATTGAAAATAATGTGAATCATTGTGATATGACAGGTCATTGTATTTTCCCTTAGAAATAAAGATGCAGTGAGTCAGATGGCTGTGTGTCCTGGAAATACAGTGGAGGCTTTGTCTTCTACCTCAGAGAATCTTCAAAATAAGGAGGTATGTAGCATGTGTTTGCTTCTCTGGGAAGATTGGATTGATATACCACTTACTAATTCAACAAGTATAAAACCCTTCCAGGCTAGCAAAGATAAATAAGTCATAGCCTCGGCCCCCGTGAAGTTTGTAGCCTAGTACAAGATTCACTCGAGTAAGTCAGCTCACCACCCACATGAAGGCTAGTAGTAGAGTTTACATAGAGAATAATGAAGGGAGAAGAGGAGGCGTCAATTCCACCCCTGGAGAGAGAGTGAGAATAAGACTTCAGAGAGGAGTTTACTTGTAGGTTGGAAGGAAAAGACTTGGGGGCAAAAACATTGCAAGCAGACAGAATGGATTGAGCAGTGGTGTAGAAGCTCTGGCAAATGCAGACCCTTGGACGCTGTGGGGCGTACTGAACAGTGAGAGGCAGGAAGTGGGAGCTGGTGAGGAAGGGTCACTGAGAAGGGAGGGGGGGAGGCTCAGACTATGGGACTGTGATGAAGACTTTGTCTTCGAGGCCATGTTGTTAGGCACTCAAAGAATGGGAATTGTATTTTTAAAAACTTTGGAAGTGGTGCAGAGAAAAATCAGAGATTGCAGGAAAGAAGTTAAGAGGAGTAAGAAAATTATCAGAATAATTCAGGAGAAAGATAACAAGGTCCTGAACTAATGTAAAAAAAAAGGGAATGGTTACATTGTATATATCATATGAATAAGACCTAGCTAGATACTTCATCCACAACTAAATGTACTCATTGGGGAAAGATGAATGGCTGAGAATTTATTTATCTAACAAATATTTATTGAGTAAATATATATATATATATATATATGTATATACTGCTTTGTATAGGTCCTATTCTTTGGGCAGGGACAGACTGGTGAATGAAACAGATAAGATGTATAAGGCTTCCAGATGTCTGACTTGGTGATTTGATGGATGCCTGACATTTACTAATTTTTTTAAAAAATTAAAGGAGGAACAAATATTTATAAAAAAGAACCCATGTGTTTGAGGCAACTTAAGATTGAAGTACAGTATACATTTGGTCTAGTGTTTACAGATGGATTACCTTAGGTGCAGATTTGGCATGAAAGCTGAGGTTCTTACCTACAGAGAACATTTAGAGAGAAGAGGGCCAAGCACAGGATTATGCGTTATCAGCACAAGGAAGAAGGCGCACACAGAGTGGTCAGAGATGATGAAGCTGAGCCAGACAGACATGTAGCATGGCAGCTGATGAGAGCACATTTCAAGAAGAGGATACCGTACAACTTTGAACACTGCAAAGAGGTCTGATAAGAAGATGAATAAAGAAAGCCCATTAAACCCGGCAGCTAGGAAATTATTAGTGATTCCTGAGAAAGCAAAATATGGGTAGGGAGTTAGAAAAAGAAGGCAATGGCTACAGGGTGACACAGAAAATTCAGAGTTTTTTGGTGGAAGTTCTGTCCTTATTTGTTAAGCTTTGGATGTGTGTTTCGGACGACTAGAAGGATATAACAGAAAGAGAAAGTTGAAAAGTAGAAGAGCCATGATGATTATCGGTGGGAGAAGGTGTAGGAAAGGAAACACTGTTCCCTAAAGAAGCATGCAAACGTGAGGCTTTGTCTATACATGAGATAGATGCGTGACCTGTTGTCTCGTCCTGGGGAACTGCGTCATTGCTCGTAATGGTGAACTGAGGGAAGTGGTTTTTCATGATTGTAAAGGAGAAAATTTTACTTTCAGATGGACTGTACCAAATATATCTCTTAATGAAATGGATTATTTTAGTCTTTTTCAGGGGAAATATTTAATAGCTTCTAAAATCACTTTGTGACTAACACAGTAAAAAAAAAAGAAAATGGTACCTCAGCGTTTTATGTGTCAATGAATTTCACTGTTTGGTGGCTGGATTGCTAGTGAATTGCATTATAGAGTCAATCCAGGCAGTTTGAAAACTACATTGTGCTCTAAAATAACTGCTGTCTAATCACACCTCATTAGTATTTTGAAGAGAATATACTGTTCATAAATGTAATAAAATGTTAAAATAATAATAATGAAGTGCAATATATGAAATAATTGTGAATAAGTGGTCACTGTATTTAAACAAACAAAAATGCATAACACTCACTGTTTTTGCCATTTCTTTCTCTCTGTCAGGCTGAACCAAGTGCTGCAACTTCCGAGGCAGCTGTGGACCTCAGTTCACTTCAAAATGTGCAACACCTGGAGCTGCCCAAGGTAAATCGGCTTCGAGTTAGAAATGAGTCCCCTCACAGCACTGTTCTGATCCACTGTTTGGTCTCCAGACCAAAAAGTGTGGTCTCCGGACCAGCCATGTCAGTGTGACCTGATGTCTTGTCAGAAATGCAGTTGTTTGGGGCCACTTAGCCCCACTGAGTGATTAACTCTGAGGAGGGTTCCCCACTCTGTGTTTCAATATTCCAGGGAATGCTAACTTGTCAGAGCCACTCTGCAAACTGATATTTTAGCAGGGACCCCACTTTTCCTCCTTTATGGTAGCCCAAGGTCTGAAATTTCATGGTCCCTCTTTTGATTTATTTACCAAGGATCTGCAGTGGGGAAAAACTAAAGAACAAAGAAAGAGAAATTATAGTCCTTTTCCTTCCTAAAACTGAAAGCCCACATTACTAGAACTTTCACTGATAGATACCAGTGGGGTATTTGCTGTTGAACCTTAGGTTCAGATGATGGTTTTAAAGACGTGGTTTGGTGAACAGACACCTATAAATACTTTCAGGTGCTGTAAGATCATGCCGGTGTGCAGGTGGACAGGATGAATGAGAGTAGGAGCAGAAAGAGCAATGACGTGCTGAGGGGTAAGAGGAAGGAAGGAGATGGGATGAGGGGTAGGAGGATATTCACATAAAATGCGGCCACTCTCCAGCTGTGGGGCAGTGCAACGTGATGCACCTGAGATTTAGCAGCCGTCTGTCAGAGTTGCATCTGTACTTCATCAAGTATACAAGGGCTGTCCAGAAAAAGTCCAGCCATTGTTAATATAATGAAAACAGTTTGCGCAATAATCCATGTAACCTGGCGGCCAAATAGAGTGGACTAGAAGGTCCTTGCATGAACAATGACTACTTCACTCTGCTAGGTGGTGGGGGCAGCAGATGCCATTGAGTGAGCATGTGTACTGTATAGTTGTCACATTCTAAATAACTGAGCAAGTACAGAAACAAATCTGCATCAGATTTTATGTTAAGCTTGAATTTTGTTCCATGGAAACTGTTCAGATGATCCAGAAGGCCGCAGCTATGGGCATCTGGTGAATGGCAGCTTCATCACAACAACGTGGCTGCTCATGCATCACATCTCATGCAGGGCTCTTTGGCAAAACATCAGATCACCCAGGTGACTCAGCCCCCCTTCAGCCCAGATCTGGTGCCCTCTGACTTCTGGCTTTTCCCAAACTAAAATCACCTTTGAAAGGGACGAGATTTCAGAGTTTTGATGAGATTCAGGAAATAAGATGGGGTAGATGATGACAATTGGGAGAACTGTGTGATGTCCCGAGCTGCCTACTTTGAAGGGGACTGAGGTGTCATTGTCCTGTGTACATTGTTTCTTGTATCTTCTTCAGTAAATGCCTGTATTTTTCATATTATGTGGCTGGGTACTTTATGGACAGCCCTTGTATACTTGACACATTGTGTGATCTACAGTTTCTTCAGTTTTCTCACCTGTAAATTGAAGATGATAATACGATCTTTGATATAGGTAATTGTAAGTATTAAGTTCTTTATAAAGTGGTTGGTATAACACCTGGCACATGGTCAGACCTTGTTGAGCATTTAGGAGAAAAAAATACTGTGACTTTACTGTTTGTTTGTTTTTTAGATAACCCTACATATACACTTAAGAGAAGTCCTTCTTAATGGGCCATTAGTATTGTAGGAGGAGGGAAAAGAAGTCATTACAGCCTCTTTCTTTTCTACCAGGAAGTCTGTGCATTCAAGAATCCCTCATTCCACTGCTGATTAGCACCTTCCTCTTCCCGCTGCTGATTTCAGGGTTGCGTTACCTTTCCCAGTTCCCTTATAAGATCCTCTACCTCATTGCAATGAGCTTGAATCAAGAGCCCATGGAGATTATTTTAAGAATTCATCCTTGTTTTTTCTTACAAAAAGCAGAATGCTCTTCTGCTTTTTTTCTTTTTAGTGCAGTTTAAATAAATCCTGCATGACTCAAGACCTAGCATGATCTTACTTCTGTTTATTTTGAAATATCTGTTCAAAATTCTGGCCTATATAATGCTTATTATGGATGTCTTCACTTATTTGTCATTTAACTATGCGTGCCTGAGTGTCTCTCTTATGCTAAACTTCCACATGGGTATATTTTCTGTACATCTAAATTGCATATTGAAAGAAGTAACTCTTAAACTCTGTCTCCCATTACCTTATATAGTATGGTACACTGTAGTTCATACTAAGCATCTATGAGGGAAGAATGACGACACTGACACAGAGTGTGTGTACAGCGGAAAAGACGTCAAGACAGGAGAGTCAAGAAGGAGAGAATAGTCCTGTACAGTTCAAAATGGGAGCTAATGTAACAGGTCATTTTGAGTTCCATTTTGACTCCTTAGAAACTCTCTTGACAGGTTGATGATCTTCTTTTTTCTTTTAATTCTCTTTTTAAGTGGGAAACTAGAAGTTTAAACAAAAAGTTCATAATGTATATGTCTTTATAAATGAACACTCAGTGGCTGACGGAAATGCTAGTTCAATTTAGGAGACAAATATCTTTGGTTAAAGATTTATCTTTAGCTCATTTTGCTGTAGGAAAGTACATATGCATAAAAGCAAGTAACACATTTGCATGACTGCCAGAGATAGGTTTCCTATCCATTCAATTTTATATAGTGAAAGTCTTCAAATACAATTAAAAGTTTGTCTCTTTCTGAATTTAGGATATCTTCCAACTTCAAAGTAGTTCTCCTGATAATGGAGTAGCATGTTTAGTTTAGTTTGACTTTTAATTCCTGTTTACTCATTTTTAGCTCTTTAATTATACAACTGTTCCTTTTAAATATATTTCCTTAATTTGTTTCACATTCCCATTATGGTGGTGCTTTTATAACTAGCTCAAAACAATGTTCCTCAGATCTTTTTTTATTAAGAACCAAATGTACTGTGGCAGAAGTGAGGTGGAAAGTTGAGCAGCTAGAAAAGAAATTGCATGCTCTCAGCCTGTCATCCTTATTTGTGTGTCATCCTGCCTCCGTATCAATAAATTGTCTGGAGATGTGCACATGCTTGTTTTGTGATATTCTGAGTGGGATTGGGGCATATTTGTGCACGTAAATATGTACTGCATTGTTCCTTTTGTGACTCTGCCTGTTGCAGATAACAAAAGACACACCCCCTCACTCCTAAAGAAGAGCATTCATGGGCTCCGGGAGGCTGATCTTGTAGCACAGCAGTATCGTCAGAACCATCCTTTGCTGTCCCCAAACAGCCAACCACCGTGTCAGCTAGATCCCAAGGCGGGTCTTCTTCATAGTTTTAGAATGGTTGTGAACCCTAGTTGGGCTCATGTGCTGCTACTTTCTCAGATAGTTGGGGGTCGAGGGAGAGTGTCCCAGAATTCTGAGCAAAAGCCCGGAGGTTTATCCTAACTGGACCAGTCCAGATCACACACCTCCTCCTGATCTGAGTACCATTGCTGCGGAGTAATGTGGTATAGTTGACTTACACTCCATCCTCGCAGCTATTTAGCAATTGCTGCATAACAAATGACCTCAGAACTAGCAACTTAAAACAATAGACATTTATTATTCTCACAGTTTCTGCAGGTCAGGAATTTGAGACCAGTTTAGCTGGGTGGTCTTGTTCAGACTATCTTGTACAGTTGCCAGCAAACTCCCAGCGAGGGCTGCAAGTGGCCTGGACATTTGATGGGCTGGAGGGTCCACATCCAGTCACAATTGTTACTCTGATGGCTGTCGGTGAGGGGCCGTATTTCCTCTGCACCGGGGCTGCCGGAGTATCCTCATGTCACGGCAGCCGGCTTTTCTCTTAGTGAGTGATCCAAGAGAAGGAGCAAGGAGGTTCTCAGGCCCTTTTTGACTTCATTGTGAAATGGCACATTATCTTTTCTGCTTTACTGTATTTATTGCAATTGAGTTGCCAAGTCCAGCTTACACTCAGGAATCCCTTCTTGAAGGGAAGAGTATCAAAGGGTTTGTGAACATGTTTGAACAGCACCACAAACACGTAGGCAAAGAGAGAGGAGGCAGTGTGTACGTTGTTTGAGGCAGCAGGGGAAGGGGGACTGGATATTCTACTGAAAACCCATGAGTTTGTGTAAGGCAGTAAGATGAGAATGAGTATTAGGTAAACAACCAGCTAATGCCCACTGAATACACTTAAGTGAATAGACAACAATAGAATCAGATCTGATGTGAGTATATACAATCATTGTAGATACAGAGTATTACTTATTCAAACAAAAGTGTCTTTGTGATAATAGGAAAGACCTTTAGTGTGGAAAATCCCAAATAGTGGTTAACTAAATTAACATTTAGCATTGGCATTGGGATTATGTCAGTGTAGTAGAACATTGACCTTCCTATTTATTAAGCCTGATTCTTTGACTACTAGACCAGATTTCAGGGTTTCAAAATACTGGCATGTTTAAAGAATTTATCTGAAGTAAATTTGAGTATATCCTGTAGCGTTATTAGCAGGAGGAGTGTATGTATAATAACACTTGTATAATGCATGAACTTTTCAAATCCTTTCTTAATACATTTGATCCTCACAGCCACCTTGCTATTGGGCAAGTATTACTATTCCTTTTTCGGCTTTTCTTTAGAAAAGAAAATTGAGGTTTAGAGATTTAAGTGGCATGTCCAAATTTCTACAGCTAGGCAGGAAGTAAGTTAGAACCAAGCTCTGTTCCCCTTGAACGTGTAGCTTTATCTCATACATATGACTCACTGCCTGGGAAGAGAGCGGTGGCCTAGAGATGCACAGTGACGGTCTGAAAGTCGTCAAGAAATAATCGTCTGCCTCAGGAAAGCCAGCACTGGTACTCTTAACAAAGCTGGCGAAGCCTTCCCTGTGACCCGAAGCGCCTGACAGTGAGCCTTGGCTGCCGTGTCCACTTTCCAGAGGAAACAGGCAGAGGCTCCATTTTATTGTGTTGCTTCAGATTTCCCTGGATGGAGACTGTGGTAGAAGAGGATCCCAGCTCAAACCAGAACAAAAATGTTCAAAACTTTATTTAATTGTATGAACTTAAATATTAAAGAAAAGTAAAAGCTAGCATTACTGAACATTTGGTTTTGATAAAAGCAAATGTGGAAAATGTAAAGTAGATGCCGCGGCCTCGCCTTGCCAGATTTCCAGTGCACATCTGTGGGCTCAGGGTTGAGAGTTTTTTCATTCTGCACCCGATCAAAACACAAAGGCCTGGAGAGACCTACTGAGCCCCAGAAAGGACAGAGCGTGCAGCAGTCATTGCAGCCCAGCTGCTAGAGAGAGAGAGGTGTCGAGGGGAGGAGGAGCCCATCTTGGTGGGTACTTCTAAGCTTGGGCCAGAAAGAGAAAGCAGGGGCATACTTTGGCTTTGAGTGACTTAGCCAGTTACACCCAATGAAATTCTCAAACATTGTATGTTCATTGAGTTATTGAATGCTTTTTTGTTTGCAGGATATTTTGCTAAAGGTACTAGAGCTATGTTGCTGGATATATATGCTAAAGGTATTAGAGACAGTAGGCATATGGGGGGAATGAAAATATAGGGTGGGGCAAAAGTAGGCTTACAATTAAGAGTACACAAAACACAGCTTATTCTTATATTATTATTATTGTATTATTTTCCATATGAACATCTATAAACCTACTTTTGCTCCACCATGTATCTGAATATTTGATGGAGGATAATTTAAATTCCTATTTAAAAAATGTGAAAGTTTGCATAAGGAAAAAAAAAGATTTCTAATAGAGGACATTAGAACAGTTTAAATTTCTTTCTTAGTCCCTGGGAAGAGCATGACATTCAGAACTTCAGAATTTAGGGTCACATTTCCATTTGGATAAATTTAGTGTTTCGAATTTGCTGCCTGGTCTTGTTTTTATTTCTCTAGGATCAAGGGGGTTTGGGCATTGCTATCAGTGAGGAGGATACGCTCAGCGGAGTCATCGTAAAGAGTTTGACAGAGCATGGGGTAGCAGCCAAGGTGAGGCTTCGCCTTTCTCACGTCCAGCCGTGGAGGGGAAGGAAGTTACTTCTGCAAAACACTGAAATCTTCCATGTTTCTCTTTAGGACGGGCGGCTCAAAGTTGGAGATCAGATCCTGGCTGTAGATGATGAAGTTGTTGTTGGCTATCCTGTTGAAAAGGTACTTTTTCTTTTAAGAAAACAAAGCAAACGGTGCTGTGAAGCCGCCCTTGGTCATGGCTGACGTGTGTCTGTGTGTGTGTGTGTGTGTGTGCGTGGCCAGCCCAGGGGGTTACAGCCGTGTAGCTGTGTCACATGGACACCCTACGGAAGAGAGGGGATTGTTCGGAAGTTCTTTAATCTTTATTTTCTATTTTCCAGTCAAGGCAATGTTGAGCTGTTCTCTGTTATCTGGTAAATTTGATATTCAGTGGACATTTATATAAATACCATTTTTTATCATTTCCATTTTCTCTTAGGAAAAGTTTAAACTTCTGAACAAAGGTCAACTTAGTTTTAAGACCAGAGGAATATTTTTATGAATGTTTGTTCCCATAACTGGCTAGCCACTGTGTGTATTGCTTGATAAACAGAGTTTAGCACTAAGCCACTAGGTGAAGTAAAGCCAGCAGAAGTTAGTTGAAAAAAATGTATAACTTTAATTGAGGTTAACAGTTATTTGTACCTGAGTTTCTTCCTCAAAAGTGTTCACAACCCTTAGGAGCCTCACTCGAGGCCTCCGATACAGAAGTGCCAGGGAAAGCAGTGTGTGTCTCTCGAGATGGGATGTGCAAGTGTCTCCGTTTCTGCACTGGCCAGCAAGAAGCTTAAATCAGTTTTTTTCATTCTGCTTTAATAGCTGTATACCTTGACCCTTTAACTCAGATGTCGATGTTCTAACTTTCTGTTTGACTCGATTCTTCTGTTGCATAGTTTTCCTTATCCTGCTTTTAACATAAGGGTTTCTGTTTTGTTAAAAGTGTTTGTGTAAGCTACTTTAGATTCTCTGTAGAATCAGGATATGGGCAAAATACCCCACGTCTGTGTATTCTAAGGTTTAGTGATCCAAAGAAATAGATGAAACTAATTGAAAATATAAAAAGTTGAAGTCCATATACTGATAGAAGGAAGATGAGTGAGAACTGGACTTGCAAATGGAAGTTAACTGTGGCCTTAATGAGCTTTAGGCAAGTAGAGAAACTAGAAAGAAAGTACAGCCGTTGTATCTTGACCCCTCAGGTCTTGACAAGGAAAGAATTTGCCTCTGACTTCTCTCTCAGTTTTACCGTTTTAGATTCCAACTATAATAGTGGCTTATTTGCAGAAGTGTACTAATTTGCTTTTGAACATTGTTTCCTCTCCACACTCACCCCCTGCCAGTTTATTAGCCTCCTGAAAACAGCAAAGACAACAGTGAAACTTACCATTCGTTCTGAGAATCCAGATTCCCAAGCTCTTGGTTCAGCAGCTGGTACAACCAATGAAGAAAAGAAGAACAGTTCCCAGTCTGCAGTGGTCCCGAGAGCTGGCTCCCCAGAACCAGAGCCCATCCGAGGTAAGGACTGGCCGTGTGAGTCCCAAGTGTCCCACGCACTCAGAACCAGCAGTGGGTCCTCACCTGGGAGCCAGCTCCTGCCTGGAGCTCAGTGTTTAAAAGGCCACAGTCAGGGAACTCTGTACCTTGATTCCAGGTAGCTGACTGATGATTTAAAAACATTTTGCACATTTCTTTTTTTACACTGAGTAAGTAATTTAACTTCTCTAAGCCTCAGTGTTCTAAATGGATGTAGTTGAAAATGGATACAATGATACCACTTCAACAGTGGAATCAGCAGGTGCCTGGTACTACAAGACACTCTTAAAAATGCTAGTCCTTGCCCTAGGGTTTGTGGTCAATCTGAATCCCGTCACTGGGATGTAACAGTAGGTCTTGTCAAATGAATGGGTGGTATGTAGACCATGGGACAACACTCTTTCGTATCATTTTAATGCCACTCTAGGGTGTTGAGGCACAAATTATTACTTCCAGTTATTTTTAAAGAAAAATTGCACTACTATTTCATAAAACAATAAATTTCAAGTTTTGCCGCATTGAAGAAAAGTACTTAAACACATGAACTTTTTCTGAAGTTGGGGGAAAAAATCTCTTTTGGTAACTTACATTCAGTTATTTTGACAGGTTTTTAAGGGAACAGCAGTTTAAAACATTTGTAATATAGTTGGACAAACAGTCTTAAAGTAACACATATCTGATGGTAGTGACTAGAAAGAGTGGATACTTCACTGAACTGTTAAAAAAATTTTCATGGAAATGTTCTCATTTTTAATTTTATATTGACCCTTAAATAGCATTGTCTATAAAACTATGGAAAGCTAAACAAAAATGTAACATAAAAGAAAATATCTTGCACCTACTCTTACCACTTTAGGAGTAAGAAACTAGACTGTCTCTAATTTCCTAAAAAGAGCATCTTGTCTAAAACTACTTTACCAAGTGCCCTAGCTTCCCAAAATGTGCTGTTTGCTGTATGCTCTTTGGCATATCATAAATCCTAGGATATGAAGACTATAATAAAATGAGATGTGAACTTATATTAGCCTCAGTTTTTCACACTCTATCCTGAGAGCTTGAATTCTGAGCATATATGTACCAATATGTGTTATATGAATTTATAAGACATCATGTAGGACACAGGAAAGATACTGCAAGTGATCTCACTCGATTATAAACTCAGATATGACGTGCAGCTACATAATGCCCAGATCGGATTCCATGAGAAGAGATGCTCTACAGTAACCAGAAATGGACAGCAGAAACAGAGGAGCCCTGAGAGGCAGGCACCGTGACAAAACTGTTGATGTTCTGTGTGTTTTGTGGTCTTTCTGACTGTGTTGTGGGGCCTGCCACACGTCTCGCTTCTGAGCTTTACAAGTCATGATTTCATAAGAAGTTTATCTGGCTCAGGTGAGATGCAGACTATCGGCGAAACTGGAGGTTCGCTTCAGTTCTCCCGTTCTCGTTCCTTTGTACATATTGTCTCTAGCAACGTAAAAATACAGAAATAGTGCAAGAAATAATTTAACAGGTAATTTTGTGCCTGCCACTGTCCATTAACAATGAGAATTTAGTTGTATTTGTTTGATAGTTTAATTACTAAAAGATTAGGTGAGTTTTAAGTCTTTGTCCCAGGCTTGGGCGCATTTTTCTACCTCATCTCCCACAGGTGGTGGGTTTACTGTCTGTGCCTTCTACTTAATTTCATTTGTGTTTTGTCTCATTCTAACTTGTTTGTAGGTACAAGCAGGTCATCAACACCAGCAGTCTTTGCTTCTGACCCTACCACCTGCCCCATTATCCCAGGCTGCGAGACGACAATTGAGATCTCCAAAGGGCGGACAGGGCTGGGCCTGAGCATCGTCGGGGGGTCCGACACACTTCTGGTGAGGGCACACCCACAGTCCTTCTCTAGGGGCTTCCTCTCAGTCTGTTAAATGACAGAGAATGGCTTCCAATAATGTGCCATTCTTGTTATTTTAATTTACAGAGCAAATGTTTAACTGGGTGGGTACTTGTATTTTTATTTTGAGTAAGCCAATTGTGATTCAATAATTTCCTGTTGACTTGGGGTAGTGAACACACAATACAATGTACAGATGATGTATCATAGAAATGGACACCTGAAACCTGTGTAATTTTATTAACCAGTGTCACCCCAATAAATTCAGTTGAAAAAAAAGAAAACAAACAGAAGATTCTGTTGTACAACCTGGGATTGCAGCCTTTAGTTCCAGAACATTTCTGTCAGTTCACTAGTCCTTGCTGTACTGCAGTTTCTTTTCACTGGCCTGTTATGGTTGGGTTGGAGCCATACTGAGAGGAGTCTATGGATAAATTTCAGGCAGATTTCCTAAATGTCAGAAATGCTTTGTCATTTCATTCATATGTGATATGAAAGATGATGTGTATCCTTGTATCCACATGTATCCATGTGTGTACGATGTATATATTTCATAATTTTTAAGCTTCCCTGTCATTAGAAAGAAGTATAAGCTCCTCTGAGCCTTTTTAGCAAAAATGATATTGCTATATTTTTCTTTGATGATGTGACTCTCATATGGATCCAGCGATTGTATAACCCTTATCACTGTCTGTAAAAGTGCAGTGTGTTTTGGCTTCATTTCTGCTATCATTCCTACGAGAAATGGAATAAAGTATGCGTATGATTTGTCTGGGTCCTCAGGGTGCCATCATTATCCATGAAGTATATGAAGAAGGAGCAGCATGTAAAGATGGAAGACTTTGGGCCGGTGACCAGATTTTAGAGGTACAAGTGCCGTGTGCTTGACCTTTACAGTTAGCAAAAAGACTACTCTAGGCAGGGGGGTCTTACTGTGTTTGTTTGTTTTTCTCCCTCCCTTCCACCTTCCTGCCTTCTGTCTTCCCTTTCCTTCACTCACCTGGTCCTGTATCCCATTTACGTACAGGTGAATGGAATTGACTTGAGAAAGGCCACACATGATGAAGCGATAAATGTCCTGAGACAGACGCCACAAAGAGTACGCCTGACACTCTACAGAGACGAGACTCCGTACAAAGAGGAGGACGTGTGTGACACCCTCACTGTTGAGCTGCAGAAGAAACCCGGGAAAGGCCTGGGGTTGAGCATTGTTGGTAAAAGGTAAGACTGAGAAGGGCAAGCCCAGTGACCTGTTGGAAATGATTGAATTTAAGGTTTTTTCGAGAGTCCCAGCTGTGGTAGTAGAGTCTTTATCAACAGCTAGTGTTCTGTAAGTAGCTATTGTCAGACCACTCGGTATGAGACATCAAGACATTGGTTTTGAACTTTTGCAGTCAGTGTTCTGAGGGCTTTGGAAGGCACTAGACAAAAAGCCATTTGTCACTCCTGAGTACCTGCTGTGTGCCAGGAAATATGTTAGGTTCTGGGGAGCAGAGTTAAGTGCTACTAAAACATGGTTCCCAACCTCCGAAAATTCACAGCTTGGTAAGTGAGAATTAAGTATATTCTTGCAACAAAGGAACCTATTGATGAGTGACAGGAGTGTGTGTGAGGATCCATGGAAGCAGAAGAGAAATGGACCAAATAAACCTCTTTAAGGGAAGCAGATTAGGAAAACTTCTTTAAAAGAGGTGCCTAGGCTGAAGCTAAAAGTGATAAAGGATGGTTTATGGAAGGGGGTGGAGGACATTCCAGGGAGAAGGATCAGCTCCAACGGAGCATGCCCGGAGCACGCCGTCGAACAGGGGCCGTGTAAAGGTACAGGCAGGGATGGTAGGTTGGTGAATATACGTAAAGTCGGTGCCAAGCTACTTTAAGTATGTATATGTATAAGAAGTATTAACAAACACATAGTACAGTAAGTTCTAACACCCTTCTTCTAAAGATGGGGAAGCAGACAATCATGGCGAAATGGCCTGAGGTCGCCACCTTGGCAAGAACAAGTGATGCAATTCAACTTTCACTGAACATTGCTATTTACAGTTACCTTGGCGTCTAAGCAAGAAGTTGTTGGCTTATTTATAGTTTTTGAATGAAAGATTAGAACAAGATTAGTATCTGTTCATTATGCATAAATCCCTTTTGGTTGGAAGTTAGATTTGTAATGATTTAAAATAAAAGCGCAGCAAAGGGGGTACTTAAATTCCGGGCAATAAATGGTTTTAGCTTGAGATACACATCTGCTATTCATTTTCAATTATGTTAATAGTGATGTTGATGGTAATAGCAACATATTTGGATAGGCACAGGTCAATATGCATTTAAGGCTTCCTTGTGGTGTAGAAAGAGCAGTAGATTTAGCTCCCAGGGAGTGACTCCTGTGTCTCATTTTTGCCATTTGGCAGCCACATGATCCATACAGTGAGTATAATAGAAGCCACTTCCACTCACAGTATACAATTATTAAATAAGTATGCATATGAAAGATATGTTTAATCTAGAAAATGTTATAAGACACAAGCTATATTTTTTCGAGTTCATGTGCCATTTGGTCCCCAGCAGTCATTGCATTGCTGTCCGTGTCCATGAGTTTTTTCTCTTTCATTTCTTTTTTTGCTCAATTCTTCCAGCCTCCCACTCAGACCTCCCCTACAACTGACATCTGTCGGCCTGCTCTTGGTGTATAAATTTGTCTCTGTTTTGCTCATTAGTCCAGTTTGTTCATTAGATCCTACGTATGAGTGAAATCATATGATATTTATCTTTGTTTGACTGGCTTCTTTCACTTAGCATAATGTTCTCCAAGTCCATCCATGCTGTCCTGAAGGGTAAAACTTTCTCCTTTTTTACAATCAAATAGTATTCCATTGTGTAAATGTACTATAGCTGTTTTGTCCAGTCATCTTCTAATAGACACTTGGGCTGCTTCCAAGAGTTGGGTATTGTAAATAATGCTGCATTAAACATAGGAATGCATATATTCTTTGAAATTACTGTTTCAGGGACCTTCGGATAAATTCCAAGAAGTGGAATCACTGAGTCATAAGGCAGTTCCATTTTTCAATTTTTTAATTAAAATTAACTAAGGAACTCATAGTGTAGATATAAGCTATTATTTACCACAAAAAATAAATTCTAATAATATTTCTCCAGTGTTACTTTGAAAACAATAAAGCTTGTGAAGTCATAAAAAGAGAGTAAATATTATAGTTAAGAAATGGCAGCTTTTGATTAAATAAATACTGCATTACTGTTGAGAAAAAGTAATAATGTTGGAAGTCAAAATCAAGTTCAAATTGTGTTTGCAGAAATGACAGTGGAGTATTTGTGTCAGACATTGTCAAAGGAGGAATTGCAGATGCTGATGGAAGACTGATGCAGGGAGACCAGATACTAATGGTGAACGGAGAAGATGTTCATAATGCCACCCAGGAGGCTGTTGCTGCTTTGCTAAAGGTAAAATTCCAATGTCAGCAATAACTGTGTGCCATAATATAAAACAGGGGGCTTTGACATGGAGCTTTCACAGTGAAAAAAGCAGTGACTCCTCTCTATTTAAAATGTTCTCTCAAGAAAAATATGCTAGGTGGGAAACCATATTTCCATGATAAATAATCCTCAGTATACAGAGTCTTCATGCTACACATGAAGTTCACCGCGATGTGGTTTGTAATAGAAAAATTGGAGGTTGACATAATTATACAGACTTCGGTACATATAACAAAGGTTCATGGCAAATGTATCTGTTTAAAATCATGTCAGGAAAATTATGTTAATGTGAAAAAACATAGCAGCAGAGAATGTGAAACAAAATTGTGTTTATAGTATAGAAACATTTATGTAAAATAAAATCTTGTAAGTCCTTTAACAATAATTGCAAAGTGATGGTTGGAACCATGGAAATCTTGGTTTTCCTTCTTCATTTTATTTTCAAAACTTTCTTTTTAAGAAGAATTGCTTTTATAACAGAAAATTTGACTTGAAATTTTTTTATAATAGATACTTGAAGTTTTTAAGAGCTGTGTTGTAAATAGATGAGTTATAAATCTACACACTAAATAATTAGTATATAGAATTTGTTAGTCTTTGCAGTTATGTAAGCTGGAAATATACTAGGTTCAGGAAGGATTTGATTAAGTTTCTACCCCCCGACCCCAAAGTGAACAAAGAAACCAAAACTACTTAGGGATATTGCATGTCCAGTTTTGACCTTTCTAAATTTGATTCATGATCAACAGGTTTGACAGTAAAACATCTCTTGTAACCCCTATCAGAAGGAGCATAATAATATCAGTGCCCAGTAGTTACGGAAGTACTGCTTTGTGCTGGACATTGTCATAAGCATTATATTTGGGATTATCATATCACAACAGCCTGTAATGGTCTCCATCTTCAAAATGAAGACTAAAGACTTATGGAGCTAGTCATCTATTAAGGTCACCCAGCTAGCGAATCACATAGTCTGATTGAAAACAGTGTGTCTGACTGCAGAAACCTAGCATCTCACGCACCTCCTTGTGCTACTTCCACATGAGACTGTGTAGCATCCTCATTCCTTGTTTTGTGTTGCTAGCACCACGGCTAATTTAGGTATTGTTTATTTGGGTACAGTGTAACAATAGAGAGTCTGTGTGTGTGTGTGTGTGTGTGTGTCTGCAATTGAGAGCAAAACATGTTGTTTTATTGTTTCTGTTTTGTTTTTTCAAACCTGAGTTATTTAGTTCATTTAGCCAATCTAAATCAGTATGTTTCCTGAGATAATTGCCTGGTTTTCATTTTCTTGTTACCTGTCAGAAAGAGTATCCATGTAAATTAAGAGGTAGTAAGACAGACACTTGATGTTGCTATTGCTGCTTTTTGTTACTCTTTTGACCAGTTTTGTTTTAAAAAGCCTCTTTCTACAAAACATTGGGGGTAGGTATCCTTGCCTATCAAAATTCCAAAAAGAATAAGCCTTTTAAAAACTCTGTTTTGAGGGGTAAAATGTGCACCTGAAGAGGACTGTGGCATTTTTTTTTTTTGGTAAACATTTATGTGAAACAACCACTGCCCCAGTGTTCCCTAGGTACAGTGACCTTGGAAGTAGGAAGAATCAAAGCTGGACCGTTCCATTCAGAGCGGAGGCCCTCTCAGAGCAGCCAGGTGGGTAGCTGGGGGATTCATCAAGGGCATGCAGTCCACACACCAAAAGGAACTCAAGAACAGTGTAGGCTGTGGGTCTGTCCAGGGTCATGGACCTAGGCCTGGCTCTCTGGTAGTCTGGCGGAGTGGGGTGCAGAATTTACTATAGGGAAGAGCAAGAGCTGAAAGTGGACGGGTAAGCAAGGTATAGTTCTTGAGTAGTTTGTCAGAATTTGAAGGAACTTAATTCCTTTTCTAGCATGGTTTTTTCCCCATAATCTCATACCAGTTAATTTATGAAAGCCTACCAAGATAACGTGTTTTAGAGTGTTTTATAACAAACATTTACCAAGCAGTATACCGTAGATGCTTCCACATGTATAAAAGTACAGCGTTAACACAGTTCAAGTCTCTCAGCAAGCCCTCCTCAGTCTTGTCTTGTGATGGCAGAAGCCTGTTTTCATCAACCTGTCCTGAAAGACCCCTTATTGGCCCCTTAATGGTTGCCACTGGTTTCCTGGGACTGGTCCCAGTTCTACTGTTTGTAAGTCCCCATCTATGTGCAGTATCAGCTGACATTTAGAGAAGATTACCTCGAATGAGATTATGAAAATCCACCCAAACTTCAGGTAGACTGGAATCAATTTCATCCGTTCTTTGCATTTCAATTTATTTATATCGCTATGCAAATTCTCTCTTAGAAAAAAATCAGTAGAAGCCATTTAAATGCCTATCAAATTATCAAATGCCAGTATTACTTAACAGGTATTCCTCTCCAGATGCATTAAAATGATTGAACTCTGAAATGGGTGGCGTTTAAGGGCTCTCACCGTGTCCCCAACTTTCTAAAGTCACTGCTTTGTCTTTGTAGATGAGTGAGTGCAGCCTGTCGTCCTTCACATTCCCACTTTCTGGATCCAGTACATCGGAGTCGCTGGAAAGTAATCCGAAGAAGAATGCACGTAAGACAGGGCTTACCTGTCAACACGATTGCCTGGTTTGAATTTTGGCCATCAACACAGATTCTCTTCCCTGTTTTAATGGACCCCTGAGCTCCCTTTCCCCCAAATCATTCCACATACTAATGCAGGCAGAAAGGTGTGTGCCTGCAAAAATTCTGAACGGCGGGAAGCTGTGCCTACGGCTGCTTCTCCCCCTGCACATTTGCCCTGTGAGATGCACCAGACGTTAGAATCGGGATTCTGTGAATTGTTATCCCTCGGCCTGTTGGTGCATTTGATTTTTATTTCCTTTCTCAGTTTAGTGTAACACCAGTAAATTAGAAGAGGCCATTAAGTGAAGCCTTGTTTCTCCATGAGAATTGCGAAAATTTTGATTGAGAAAATTAATATGATCCTCCCGTGTTTTAATTACATGAAATCATGATGCAGGGAGTCTTTTGGCTTGAAGCATTCGTTGAAAGTTGTTCAAATTGAAGAAAGTGGCCATATGGCATTCTCTGTTTGCAATATGACTAATATTTTAGAAATTTAGGCACTTATGTCCATGAATGCTTCTCAGTGCACCCATGGCTTTATTCCTCTCAGCTGTGCACATGTGTCTTTCTGTCCAAAAAACGTATTCTGTCCTCATCTCACTCGCAGTGGATTATACAGTTATATAATCATGCTTAAAATAAGGAAGACATGGGATGGTGTGTGCGTTTTTCCGACTGGAGAAATAAAGAGTTCTTCTGTGAGACAGATGTAATCATGTGTACCAGCAACTGTGAGAACCTTTTCAAAAAATTTTGGGTATTTCATTTAGTCCCATCCACCTCTAGACATTCACTAAAATCTAAATGAAAATAAAAAATGTTTTAATAACCATATTTTATCTTTTTCATCTTTATAGTAGCATCTGAAATACAGGGATTAAGAACAGTTGAAATAAAAAAGGTAACTGGGGGACTTGGGGAAAAGAAAACAATAAAAATTGTGTTGAAGTTAGAGGCACCTGCATACATGTTTTTCTCTAAGCTATCTTACTTTTTCATAGTCCCATCTGAAAAATTATTTATGGAACACAGTAAGAATAGCACAATGCAGTCTTTGCTGAATTTTCTGATTGTAGTACCTTGTTTAACAAGTCACTGTTGGCACGCTCTGTATTGTCAAGACTGGCATCCGCTCAGCCCCAGGCAAAGTCTGCCCGACCTCATACCAGTAAGACAGCCTCTGCCTCCGGCTGATAAGTCCTGTCTTCCTGAAGCAGATTACCCCGAGAGCTGTGTAGAAGAGAGACAGTAAAAGCAGCCACACTCACTGAGCCGTGACTACGCGCTGAACTCCCGTGTAGACACTGTGCTGCCACCATCTACCTCATTCAAAGCTCACTGCAGTGCTCTGTGAGAGGCACTGTGGTCTCCACGCGGTCAGGGGAGACCTGGTGGTTCTCTGGGAGGAGAGGACTCGTTCCAGGTCCCAGTGTTTGGAAGTGTGGCTTCCTGGCTTTGAACGCAATTCCCCCTGATTTCGAAAGTGTGCCTTTTTCATTTTATCAGCTTACCTGCTGTTCATCAGTCCCCACAATATGATTTTCACTTAATGCGTATGGTTTCTTCAACAGATGCTTATTTTCCTGAACCACACTAAGGACCTGTATCAAATAAAATAATGTGATTTTTTTGAGCATCATTTTCCACCCTCTGATCCACCTAGAGGATCAGAGTTAACCATAGAATATTGTGCCAAAGAAACCAAAAGTCAATTAAAAATACCACATTGGCCAAACTTTCTCTTCCACGGCAGGGGCCTTCTGATTCGCTGGGAATCAGCATTGCTGGAGGAGTGGGTAGCCCACTTGGGGACGTTCCTATATTTATCGCCATGATGCACCCGAATGGAGTGGCGGCTCAGACCCAGAAACTCAGAGTAAGTTTACCTGATTGCCCCGGCAGCCCAGCACATTTAGCAAACTCTGATAAAACTTTCAAGTCTGACCACAGGTTGTAGATGGTTTTAAATGTTTTTATCTGCTTTTAAATCAGATAATCCACTCACAGCACACCTTAGCCTTGCTTTGAGTAAAAGGTGAAGAAAGTTTTTAGAAGAGAGAATTTGCTATCATATGCAAATTTTCAAGCAAATGAAGTGGCAGGATTTACTTTTGTTCCTTTTTTTGTTTTACTTCTTCGAAACTCTAATAGAAGTTAAAAGAAAACAAAGTGCTTCAGAACAACAATATGAGGTGGAAATTTTTTTATACATTTTAAGTGCTGATTTAACTTTATGAAGTTGAAGATGATTATTTATATTTCATTGCCTTATCAGTTTTGTAGAAGTTCAACATATAGGTGTGGATAGAAATAGATTTATAGTTGTAATACAAATAAATAATACAGTAATTCATAAATAAAAATATAAGAATAAACTGTTTGGCATACCTACAACTGTATAACTAGTTTTGTCCCACCTTGTAAATGTGACATAAATTGTAAAACTATATAAAACTTGCTTCAAAGTCAAGGGATTATTCAAATCGTAGAACACTATGATGGAATTTGTGCTTGCTAGCAGCTAACTAATTTTCTACAGAGTAAAATCTGTGTGGCCTCATGTGTCAAAATGGTCTTGAAACATGGCTACCTCTTAGTTTATTTTTTTAAATTTGTATCGTATTTTTCCATTTAACCCATTTATACCCTCCTCCCCACTGCAGTCACCACACTGTGGTCCATGAGTCCTTTTTCCCAGATCCCTCCACCCCTGCCCTTCCTGGCCATCAGTAGCTGGCATCCTGCTCTCTATCTCTGAGTTTGTCTCTATTTGCTTGCTAGTTCCGTTTGTTCATTAAATTCCACATAGGAGTGAAATCATGTGGCATTTGTCTTTCTCTGACTGGCTTAGTTCACTCACTTTAAACAGTCTTTCACTTGGGAATGGTTCAGTCTCCTTTGATATTTAAATACATGACTGACACTTAAAACTTGCTTGTTAGACAGCACAGGGATCTGAAGACTCTGTAATGGAGCAAGTGGCGACTGTTCTAGGCTTTTTTAGACATAGGATTCATTCTCCATTATAACTCCTCGGCTCTGCCCCATGGATGCAACCAAACAAGCATAGTGAACTCTGTTCACCAGCAGAGGCAGTGGGCCAGACGTGGCCTTTGGATCTCAGTTTGCACACTCCTGACTAAGAGTCACATATAATGTGCATAAGAATAACGTCCAGAGAAATTCTGATTTCCAAATGACATCAGATATCTTCATCTTTCAATAGGAGACAGCATCTTACCCAGGAGAAATGAAGAGTGATTTTCCCCTCCTCCCAGAGACTATAGAACTTAGTCATGATGTGTAACGTCTTTTTACGATTGCAGCTTCATGGGAATTAGTGGTGTCCTTGGGTCGATCGTCTTTGCTGGTAGCACTACATATGTGATGTGCACGGCAGAAAAGGAAATGACTGTTCAGGTCTCAGTGTCCCTCTCCCCATGGCTGCTTTAGCAGATGGCTGCGTCTTTCTCCCCCTTGCAGGTTGGGGACAGGATTGTCACTATTGGTGGCACATCCACCGAGGGCATGACTCACACCCAGGCAGTTAACTTACTGAAAAGTACCCCTGGCTCCATTGAAATGCAGGTAAGATTTTCCCCCCAAGCACTATTCAGAATGCAGGTAACTCAGAGACACAGGAGCTTTGATCTTAAACCAGTAAAAACTCTTATATCTCCTGCTACGATTTCATTTAATATTCCCCTGGAACATAATTGATTTCACTGAGAGTTTCCAAGAGCGTAAGAAACACGTTCTGTCACATTTATCCCAGTGCATTTAATTGTTTCACACTTGAAGGGGAAGAAATGCCCAGGCCTAGCAGTGAAGGATCAGTTGTAGAATTTAAGTGGCTTGTATTCTAAAGGTCTTTAGAAATTAATGGCATGTGACGCCATGTTTGAAAACCATCAGAGAACTTGATAAATTGAACTAGTAGAATATTTTTACTGCCAGTCGAAGAGGCCTCTGGACCTTGTGAAATTTCTTTCTCTTTGGCTGTATATTATGTTAACAGAAATGATTAAGGGTACAATAAAATACAAGTTTTAATCCAAATGCTCTTTTTGAAGAAAAATCACGGATGTTTCCCCAGCTGCATGCACATGTGTTTTTCTCCTTGTGCTTCTCCTGCACACAGGTGGTCGCTGGAGGAGACGTGAGCGTGGTCACAGGTCAGCAGCCGGAGCCGGCCAGCTCTGGCCTTTCTCTCTCTGGGTTGACACCAGGCAGTATATTTCAGGATGATTTGGGGTGAGCTCATATATTATGGTTTGTACATCCGTACTACACACATAAAGGAGAAATAGTAAGAGATGAGGTATGAAATATGAAAGTCAGGTGTTTCTACGCTATTAAATAATTATAGCATGGATGTAGCTTATCAGAGACAGATAGACATGTCCCTACCCTTCCCACACTTTCAGCTCTGAGTTTTCGGGGAGCACTTCTTAGTCTCACTGTCACTGCCCTGTGTGACATGCAGCAAGTTCAATCTAGCCAACATTTCCTACTCACTGAATCTTTTTTTAAAATTAAACAATCACTTGAGTACAAAAGAATTAGAACACAGAAAGAAGAGAGGAGCGTATTAGAATTTTCAAATAATTTGTTGCAGCTTTTACATTATTTATAATTGGTGTTCCTCTCTGAGTGTGGGAGTGCTGATGTTTATGAGTTACTCCGTGATGGTCCTCTGGACCCTAAACCTCTCACTTTAAATAAATTGGGAAAAGAATGAGCTTCTCCATGCAGTGAGCACATGCTGTGAATATCTTAGTTTAAGAGAACCCTAAATGAGTAATAGGGAGGTTAAGTAGAATTTCTTTAGATTATGTAAGTATAAAATACTGAGCAATGAATGACTGAGAATTTAAGCATGCCGAAACACCCATGATACACTCATCAGTAACACAGTTATTGATACTCATTCTGGGTTGGTGTTTGATAATCCTTAACTTGCTGGTTTACAATAATATATGTATTTTTTAAAATCCGAAAGCTGTTTTTTTTTTCTTTTGCTATAGACCTCCTCAGTGTAAGTCTATTTCACTAGACCGAGGACCAGATGGCTTGGGCTTCAGTATAGTAGGAGGACATGGCAGCCCCCATGGAGACTTACCCATTTATGTTAAAACAGTGTTTGCGAAGGTAAGATTGCAAATTGTAACCACCCTCCCTTCCCTAAACAATTGTAATAGTGGTCAGCAGCTGGCTTATTAGTTTATGGCCTGAGGTAACACCAAATGGTTAACAGTTGGTCATTTTCTTCTGGAACTCCCTACAGGAATAGGTCATTAAATATTTTTGTCCAATTTGAGGCTTAGTTATGTTAAAGGAAAATAGGCTCAAATTGAAATTCCATGGGAAGGCTTGACAATATGCATAAAAATATTAATGAACTTTAGATAGTAATACCTGATTGTATTTTTTAAAAAATAAGTGGCATATGATTGAATGTCTTTTGAAAATAGAACATTTTAAATCTGTATGCTCTAAAGTGCTGGCATTTCTTTTGCTGTGTGCATTGTTTTCTTTTACTGTTGTAAAACATAAAGCAGAAAGAGAAAAGTACACAGAGTGGATATGCAGATTAACTAACTGAACATTTGTTTTACAGTTTAACATCATTGAGTAAAGTAGAGAAATAATAACCGAAACAATTCGCAGGGTACCCAGCAGCCCTGTCACCTACATCAAACCCGCATTTGCAGTTAAAGGATTTATTTGAAAAGAAAAGGAACCCCCTTAGTATGTAGTTGTAATTGTATAGTAACCTGTTCTATGTTAAGAATGTTTAGAATAAAAACAAAGTTATTATAGCGTTGGTGTAGCTATTAAAATAATTTAAACCCATATAATTATTATTAATAGAGTTTAAGGCATTTTTCAGGAGGTACAAAATTGGACAAACTTTACTGCAGGAGGAAGTCCAGAATCTCAACATTTTACAGTCCAAAGGAGTAAAATATATCAAACCTATGAAAAGATTTGATACAGGGGCTTGAGATTAGTGCTGTGGTTCTATGAAGTGCCCACCAAGGGCGGCTTCATTCTGTCACTTTGAAAAAATACTATTTTTAACCAATTTAAAGCACTGTATCTACAGCAGTCAAGCTATTGCCTTAATTTATGAGATTTTTAAAAGCCACTAGTAGGTCCAAAAATACAAACAGCATTTGCCAGTGAATAGAAGAGGCATGTAGTCATTTCCTCAGCCTCGGAACAGTTTATTTAAGGCATGCTGGTTAGAACATATTTTAAGAATTTCATCATTATGGATTCCTCATTAACTTTTTTGTATTTTAATTTTATATTTAATTGCATAATTGCCTACCATCACCATGCCTTAAGATAGTGTTCTTTTTAGACAGCAATGTCTGTGTTTAAACTTAATCATTAGTGCTCACAAAGAACATGAAGACTCCATCTACCCTTTGGGAAGGAAGTACAGAGCCAACAAGCCTGAGCTGCCTTTATGAAATCACAGAGAGCATCTGTGTTAGAATTAGCGGGGTTTGTGCCTTGCCCTGCCCCTGTCAACATACATGTGGGCTTTTGCTTCTGCAAACCTTTAGGTTTCAGGGACCTCATGCCCTTGTCCTGCAAACCTTCTTTTGTTCCCACCTGATCCTTACTTTCCTTTCTGTGGGTCTTCTTTACAGGATCAGAAATCCTAGATTCTATGAAACCACTTTACTAGGCAAATTCCCAATATTCCTCATTAATTTGGGTTCCCACCTGCTATGCTAAGCAGCCAAAAAACCATTCCGCTAATCTATTGACTGCTAAATTCTCTCTCAAATAGGAATTTCATTGCTGAAATCATTTAGGAGAAAGACCTCCTCTGTGTGTGTTCATCATTGCTCAGTGGCCGTGGAGCCCCACGGAGCCCCCAGAGCAGTGTGCGTGCACATGCCAAGCAGTTTTAACTCCGCGTTAGATCTTTTTCTGTGGGGCAGCATTTTCTGAGGAGTAAACAGGCCTACTTGGTCATTGCAGGGAGCAGCCTCTGAAGATGGGCGTCTGAAAAGGGGTGATCAGATCATCGCTGTCAATGGGCAGAGCCTGGAGGGGGTGACCCATGAAGAAGCCGTCGCCATCCTCAAGCGGACAAAAGGCACTGTCACACTGGTGGTCCTCTCCTGAAGTTCACCCTCTCTCGCTCGCATGTCACACTGTAAAGAGAAAGGGACTGGTCTTTTGGGAGGCTTTTCCCGTGGTGTGTTCGTCTTGCTCTTCAGAACTGCAGGGAAAACCTCCAGTTAGGTGTGTGACATTCACAGGGGAACAGCTCTCTCACTGCCTGCGGAGCGTCGTGCCCCCTCTCTCCTTGCACGTTGCAGACGTGCACTCACAGGTAGGACTGTCCGCCTCGGTAAATCGGTCGTTCTCCAGGAAGATGACTGGCACTTCACAGTAACACGGGCGAGAATTATTATGGGCTGAACTGGCTTGCGAGAAAGAAAAAAAGGATTCTAAAGCTAGCCTGAGAGAAATGGCTTCATTAAGTTAGGGTGAAAATGAAAATATAAAAGAAGAAAATGTCAAGTCGTATAAAAGCGCCTTATATTTTGTCAATCCACCCCTCTCCTTATTACTAACTTAAAAAAAAATTTATTAAAAATCTTTAAAAGTACTCAGTGTTTAAAATTTTTGACTATTATGAAAAGTCACATTTTCCACCTTTAAGATAGACATAAATATTTTCTTCCTAGAGTGGGTTTCTGGTGTGGTGTGAAGAGCAGATGTCTAAAGCAATGTCCCTAAGTTTGTAAAGAACACATTGCATGCATGCCTCTGTGTTCATTTTCATTTGTGACCTGTTAGCAGTATTTCCAGGACTCTGCAGGTAAAATGGTGATGCCTCCCTGCACCGCCTGTCGCTTCTCTGGGAAGCAGCTGTGCTCACCGCGCAGGAGCAAGAGCCCTCGGAACCTTCAGTGCTTGGCTTTCGCTGACTCAGCGCTAATACCGTGTCAGCGCACTGCACTGCGTAGTCAGCTTCCCGTTAGTACTTATCTTAACGACAGGGAAAAAAGCAATGTGTTAGTGATTATTTTGGTTGTATGCCATTAGAAAATTGATAGAAAAATTAACGAATTAACATAACTTCATTTCACTGCTTTATATTAACATCTTAGAATACAATAGTTTAAGACTAAGGGAAACAGATGGAGCTGTTTATTGAGACAACTGGTGAGAAATTATCATGTGTTCATTCCCGTTTTAGAGCGTGAAACTCCTACATTAGAATATATAAAGTTACTTTAAATATTATCTATATTTGTAACAGAAGTAGTGTACAGATATTTTATCACAGCAGTTCTGTGTGGATGCAGAATTGAAGTGAATAAAGAAGAAGTTTCATGGTGCACGAATAAAGAAGCAGACATGTTTTTTGTTTGTTCTTTTTACTGGGGAAAAACTTTATTACACTGTTCAAGGCTTACCATTTAAAGTTGTTTTTCATCATGTCTAACTGAACATGTGGTGTCCACAGTTACAATGAGAGGAACTTTGGACAGCATTATTATGAAAAGCTCAGTATTCTCTACATTACATCTCGAGTGTTTACTGACGCTGGAGACCCAGAGACTCCTGGTGGAGCAGAAGACGACAAGCAGCGTTGTATGGAGAAAGGTCTCCTTCCTGACCGGATACGCTTTTCAGAGATGCTGTCAATGCAGTGATGTTGTCAGTTGTTCTTTTAGGGTAGTCAGAGTTGAAGTGTGCTTAGATGGAAAAGTCACAATGAAGTTATTTACATTCAGAAGCCTGAGAAGTCTGATTTGAACACTGAGCATGGATGGGGACCCTTGTTGGTTCTGCTGGGCCTGTCCTTAATTCGCTATAAACATGGGCATTCCCTCTTGCTCATCTCATCTGTAAAAGGATAGGTTGTTTTATCTCAAAACTTGTATCTAGGTTTTTTTTTTAATAAAAACTCTGTGGTTCGTAGTTATACAAAATGAATAGACAGAGCTACAAATGCGGCAACTCGGAGATACGCCCCTTAACCAGTCATTGTGCACCGAGGTACTCACCATAACAAAGTTCACTTCCTTATCCCAGTGACACATCCACCTTCTTAGTCATCACTTGTGGGTCCTCCGTCATGAAGGTATGCCTGGTAGGCCACTGGAGCTGGGCTACCCTCTTTGGTAAGTTTTAACTGGCAAAGAGTTTTATGAAGGACACTATGGTATAGGGAGGGAAGCTAACCAACCACATTAAAACTTGAGCAAATATGAGGGCACATCCCAGGGAGAACAGTGTGGTGGGTATCTGTACTAGCCTGAATAACATCCCTCCCAAATTCATGTTCACCAGGAATCTCAGGCTGGGACCTTATTTGGAAATAGGTTCATTGTAGATACACTAGCGAAGGTGAGGTCATACTGGATTGCAGTGAAAATCATGTAAGTCCATGGGGAGAAAGGATGGGGAGAAACAAAAACTGCTGGGGCCACTAGCAGCTGGAAGAAGCAAGGAAGGGTTTTTCTCTAAGGTTTTTCAGACAGAGCTTGGTTGTTTGCACCTTGACTTCAGACTTCTGGCCTCCAGAACTGTGAAAGAGTACATTTCTTTTGCTATAAATTGTCTAGTCTGTGACATTTTGTTCTGGAAGCCCTGGGATACTGCATGTAATATAGTATTTTAAATATTTTTAAATCCTTAACTGCTCTTATTGTGCCTGACTAATAGAGGGTCTATACATTTTTGTCAAACATATGAATGATTAAATTGTAGATCAGGATTAATTTGATGGTATTAAGTTAGCTAGCCACAGTCTGCATACTAAGTGCAAAAAAGAAACAGTGGAATGGTATATAGGAATATAAAAACACTTGGGGAAAAACTCCCCTCCTGAATTTCTGTTAATTAACAAAACTGAAGCACGTGAAAGGAAGAGAGGGAGGGGGGAATGACAGGAAGGGAGAAATAAAAAGGTTGAGAGGAAAAGAATATAGATTCATCAGCTTTGGGAAGAAGTGACAAAAGCTTATGTTTCCTATATTATTTTGTTCTGGAAATAAAAGAATTCTATCTAGTGAAGGAAGAAAAGGCCCGAGTAAAGAGATTGAAGACATGAACATCACAGTGTTAATGTCCTGTACAACTCAAGACGGGATTGACCACAGTTGGTCCCATAGAATTGTGTGTGCAACTGTATCACAATAGAGAATACCACACATTTCTGGTGTTCTCTGTGACCACTCCTAAAAGATGATGATTATGTGTTTAACTTCAGCACTGACTGATCCATGACAGCAGGAGTAGCAGTGAGGTATATAGCCGGTCATATTAGAACAAAGATTGAGTTGTAAACATAAAAAGATTGAAGTCATGAAGAATAAAACAAGCCAAAGGAGAGCGGGTTTTTTTGGGGGGTGGTGGTGGTTTGTTTTGTTTTCAAGAATCTTGATAAAGAAGCGCTGACTGGTGTGGCTCAGTGGATTGAGTGCTGGCCTGCAAAGCAAGGGGTTGCTGGTTCGATTCCCAGTCAGGGCACATGCCTGTGTTGTGGGCCAGGTCCCCAGTGAGGGGCACTCAAGAGGTAACCACACACTGATGTTTCTCTCCCACTCTTCTTCCCTTCCCCTCTAAAAATTAATGAATAAAGTCTTTTAAAAACAATCTTGATAAGGCAGATTTTGATAGATTAGAAGAAGCAAAGGAAGCCCCTCCCTGCTCTGAGATGTACAGTTCCAGTCTGGCCAGCTAGCTCATTGTCTGAGAATGAATACGTTGCGGTGATTTAGAGCTTTTCTTCAGATCTCTTGTCAGTGAGTGGAGCAGTTGAAGGGATGCCTGCAGCGACACAGGAGTAAGTAGGCTTTTTTTCTTTTTTTTGGCCTAAGTGTGGGAATGTCAAAACTATCATCACCTGCTTTCAGCAGCCCTGGTGTGTTTCATGTCAGCAGCGAGTATTTTGGAATGCATTTGATTTGTGCAAAGATGTTCCTCAACTTTGTCTACTAGGAGTCAGTGTATAATTTTACCCCTTCCTAAAGAGATTTTTTGTAAGGAGGAATTGGCTTCAGCTATCTCAAGAGGAAAAAAGTGTTGACATCAAGAAAATTTCTAAATGCAAGAGCATGAAGATTAAGCATAGCAAAAGTTCGAGTGACTTTTGTGTACTTTGACATTGCAGCTTCATTTTTCCCTTCAAAATACAAGTATTTCATATTGTCCATTTTCTATGTAAACTAGAAAACAATTGTATTGTAGTGGTTGTCAAAGAATTATACTCACCAGTCAAGTAAAGAGAAGTCAATAGTAGGCCTTTAGAAAGCCTTCTGTCAAGAGGGAGGAACATCTGTCACTATGACCTCAGAATTCTTTCAATGAAAATGTGTCTCGAAGTTTCCAAAAATGCTACCATCAAGAGTGTTTCATGCAGCTTCAAGGAGAGAGCTTCTGCATGTTCATTTAACTTTGGACATTTTTTCAGAAGGTTGTGTTGTTTGAGAATACTTTCCAATCTTTTCTTCTTAACTTCCCCATTCTCCTCCACCTTATGTGTATGTTTTCAGAAACACAGTTTCCCTGGGAAAACATACTTTCTCTTCTTTTGTTGTCAGTATAGTAGAAATCAAGATTTTTTCAGTTGAGTCTACCTTGAAATATTTGGCATTCAAAGTTCCACTCCCCTAGATTTTATTAACTTAAAAGGTACATTGCTTTTACCTCTCTTTGGAAATTACACTACTGTATAAAGAGCATTAATACCATGTACAGGATAAGCCATCAAGGAATGGTCGTAGTTGTGGTACCTATTATGTCTTGGAAGACGTAGAACAATATAAATTCAATCGTTCAATTGCCTTCAATTTTCACTTTTGTGTGATCATTTCTCTTTATTCAGAAGTTAGATGGAAATCAACATAGGCCAAAATTTCATTTGCTTTGTGTACATCCTTCATGACATTTCTCATCCTTATATAACTATTATTATTAAATATTTTACTTAAAATAGACTAATTTTTTAACTTAAATGTGCTTCAAAGAGGAATTGTATCTCACTACTGTAAGTGAAAAAGTAATGCATTCAGAAAAAATCGTGCCCCAGCCAGGTGCCCAGCTGGAGCGTTACCCTAAACACCAAAAGTTGTGGCTTCAGTCCCCAGTCTAGGTGCACACTGGAGGCAAGTGATCGTATCTCTCTCCCCCCACCCCACCGTCCCACTTCTTCTCTCCCTAAAATCAATGTTAAAAAAGACATCCTTGTGTGGGGGTTAAAAAATAACAGTAAAAATTAAAAATAAATGCATTTGCATAAATATAAAGTAATGACGAGCAACGGTCATGTTCTTCAATTCTGTGAAGACACTGCTGCCCCGCAAGGATCAGAACTTTGTCACGAAGGGAGACGGCACGTGTTAGGTGCTAATCACGCAGTACAGACTCTTCCGTGGGCTTGGGGGAGCGGAAGTAGCGTCCTTTCTTTACTACACAACTCAGGATTTTCCAGCTCCTTGTCACTGCCTCCTAAAATGGTGACCAGGGGATACACTCTCACTTTGGAAAAACTATTATACCAAAATCAGAAAGGTTTTGTTTATAGACTTTGAAAAGGTGAATCCAAGCTGATCAATGTCTGTTCTTTATCGTGTTCTTAGTTAATGCGGTTGTTTACGATTTTGTTTATAAGGCTTTCACTAAAACCAGACTTGGGCATCTCCTTCAATGCCTTAGTTTTGGCCATCTGAGTTTGAAATAAAGGAGAAATGACATAAATTAATGGAGTAAAATTAATGTTGTGGTAATATTAAATAAAGCTAATGCCTCTTGCACCTGGAGGGCTACGCAGATGGCAGGCATACCTAATTATGCACCCTGCTGCCTTTAAGTGTACTGATCAAAATATCTCAACTGAATATAAAATATGTTCCTTCGCCAACTCCAGACAAGTTTGCGTAAGGTGATTGTTTTTAACGTTTTTCGTCTTATAGCACACATACACTAATCATTAAAATTCTGCAGCACACCAAAAACATTTTTGGCCAATCCGACAAAAAATTAGGTATGATTTCAATTTGTTCACAACAGATGGCTATTGTTGTGTTGGGTGTTGTCATTGTTTTATTCGACGGTCTGAGGGAGAAGAGGTCAGTGCCCCTGACTGAACAGTCGGGCACTGTGTGTGTTCAAAGTTCTTGTGGGTGAAAAACCACAGGTGTGTACCAACACAGTACACAAAATACAGCCTAGCATCCTAATTGTTTAAAGGGAGAAACCACAATTGTGTAAGTGAAATGAAATAAATGCCTGATTTTTTAAACCAGTCATCATTATTATTATGGTTTTTGTCCTTTCTGTGAATATTAAAATGTGTTGGTCCCATTAGAAAAAACTTCTTAACAAACCAATAAGGAAGTACTTCAGTTTACATTTTTACACAGTAGTTGAAAAGATAGATTGACTAATAGAGTCCTACGTAAGTTAATTTGATTTCTTACTCAGGAGCAAACTGAAGTGGCCAATTATCACTCAGATATTCATAAATGTGTTAAATTCTTTAAGAAGTAATTACTCTAGAAAATCTGTTGCTATACTTTAGCATATAGATAGTGTGTTTTCACCACAAACATTTCAGAGATGTCACTGGACTTTCTGAAAGTTCACGAGTTCCTTGCCTAGGGAGTCCGAGTTTCTCTGGACTCCCTTTTGCTCCCTTGGATCCCTACGACGGTGAGGGCACAACCAGCAGCCTCTGGTTTTAGCTTGAGGGTGGTTTTAAATTCTTTATAGTATTTTTCCACACAACTGTTATTTTTCTTAGGTTTGTTACTTAAGATTTTAAAAATGAAGGGAAAGTTAAATGTTCTTTTTCAGACAGCTCCCCTCACGAAAAAGATCTGGTGTGGGTGTTCATTTTGTGACGAAGGATGCTGGCTCATTTTTGTATAAAGTTATTTGTTTTTAAGGGGTAGGGAACATAGAATTTCTTCATCCTTTCTGCTTTAATCTTGGGGTTAATAAATTTATGTTTAAATTTTTATTTACAACTTTTACTGTCATTTGAAGGACTAAAACTAGGGGAATTATTCTCGTCCCGTCCATTTGCATTTATTTATAGGAACCTATTATTCTTTCTATTCACTATTTTTTTCTGAAGATTTTCCTTTATGTACATTACAGGTATTTATGTGATGAAGTCGTGAATGTCTTGACATGCATGTTGACCCCCTTGCATGAATGTAAGTCCTAGCCGAGGAATGCCTTATGCTAAAGGCACTCTAGATTTTTCTGAAATGTGTAAACAGCACGAGCTCCCGAATCTCAGGGCCCTGGGTCTGCACCCTGGCTTGGCTCTTGACTAGAAGGCAGCTGACCTTTCTGGGTCTCCGTCTCCTTGACTGTAAAATGGGATTCAGAACATCTTTCTCACAGCTCCATTAATATCAAATGAGATGAAGAATCTGCATGTGGTGATGCTTGACAAATGGCAGAAATACTGTTATAGTAAAGTCAGCATAATTTAAGGGCTGTGATGGTCCACGTAGTGGTGTGGAGATGATCTTGAGTGTGTTATCCCTAGTGTTAATTTACATGCCACCTTTAATAATAAACTTTTAAGTGCCCTCTTTCTGTCCCATTCTAGAAATTTCTTCATTTTCTACTAGAATGGGAGGCAAAAATGATCCCAGAAGAACTGAGAACTGCAGAATCTCCTTGGTTGGTGAAGTAAATGTGCCTTAATTTTTAAAATAAGGTATACTTGGAATGGGAGTTATAAACCTACTAGGAAGTTTCCATCTAAAAGCCCCATTGCTTGCATAATGAGCCAAATATCTAGTTTTAAAAGTAAATGGGAATATAAGACAGAAAACTTTACTTGAACAAGAATTAAATAAAAATAAAAAGTAAAAAAGAAATTGTACAATATCCATCACCTATACAATCTCCCCAGTTCTCTGTGTTAGTTAGGATACATTTTATTTTCACCCTTAATTTTTAAGTACAAGCTCTTCTGAAAAGGGAGTGAACAAAAAAGTTAGTTTGGTAAATTAAATAGTTTTCTAGAAGAGGTTTTCCTTTATGACCATGGAGCTAATTTTTTATGATACCCTTTTGATGTTGCTACTTGGAGAGGTTGCCTATTTTTCAACTTGAAAATGAAAAAAAAACAGTCACTAATAGTAACTTAACGTTTCAGATGGGGATTCTGAATACTGAACAGGCTAGAATTTTTTTTCTAAAACCTTTGAATGGGATTGCAAAAAATGTTTCAGATTTAAAGGAGGAAAAAATGGGATTGTAGCCATGAACCTGTTCTGTACTATGGCCAGATACTTAGTTCCTCTAAATACGCAGTGTCCGGCAGCAGCAACACCTGCTTGAGTGTGGTTGAGAGGGTAATAATATGGGTGTATAATTTATGGTTTTAACTTGAACATTTCACAGAAATGTCATTACAGTGTGCTTGAATATGATATCATTATGTTACAGAATTACATGCTCATGATTTTATGCTAAAAATTTTGTTAAAAAAAAAAAGGGAGGGCGTTATTTGTGCTGGACCCTGTGTTTCTTTGTGGAGATATCTTCCCTGTTTTTGAAAGTCAAAGTAGTTAGTGAACGTGAATGTTTTTAAAGTTTTAAAGCATAGGTCATTGTTATTACATAGTAGCTGGAACATATATTTATGGCTATTGTGATTAAAAGTTATCAAATTGAGCAATAATATCCAAACATATGTGCTGTCATGTTCTTGGTATAGAGCCCTGGAAATGAATCATTTTTACTAATCCACAACTTTATTACTGATTAGAATGACATGTATCCAATTTCCCCAAAACTATGAGATTATATATATATATATTTTTTTTTTTATTTTAAGGTGTATAATTTTAACATATACACAGTAGCCCTCGCCAGGTAGCTAAGTTGGTTAGAGCATCATCCTGATACACCAAGGCTATGGGTTTGATCCTCACGCCAGGGCACATAAAAAGCAACCATTAAATACCGAAACAAGTAGAAAAACAAATTGATGTATCTATCATCTATCTGTCTTTCAATCTCTCTCTCCCTCTCTCCTCCCTTCTTCTCTAAAATCAATCAATTAAAAAGTTAGGGATTTAGAGGGACTTAGAGGAACAAATATAAAGGATACATGGACAACAACTAAGAAGGGTGGAAATGGGAGGGAGGGGGGAACACGAGGGGGGTGGGATGGGATGGGAGTAATAGATAGACAACTGTACTTGAAAAATAATTAAATAAATTTGTTTAAAAAAATATGCACAATAGATTCGTTAGAGCATATACTCATACTCATTCTCAGGTATGATCTTTCAACCATTTTTATCATCACTTTATCTTGGACCTACGCATGAAAGATATGGTGCTATGTACCGCATAAAAGATGCGGTACATAAAAGATGTAAAAGATGATGGTACTATGTCATTTTATTTTGTTTACATTATGGGTTCTGTTACTCTACTGAAAATAATAACGGCACAGGAGTTTTATAAAAGATGATGGTACTATGTCATTTTATTTTGTTTACATTATGGGTTCTGTTACTCTACTGAAAATAATAATGGCGCAGGAGTTTTGGTATCAGTGGTGATGTGAGTGATGGAGGAAAATCGAAGAAAGGGATGAAGAAGGAGAAAAGTTAGTTTGGAGGAAACCTGTTCTGATCAAATTTCTACCATTGTAAATGGAAGCTAAACGCGGGCTTCCTCCTGTGTGTTCTGTACGTTCCCAGACGTGCTTCGCATCTAGTGCCTTCCGTGTTTTGTGTGCACTTACCTTTTCCTGGAAAGTCTTTTTCTTCAGCATGTCTCTGCGTTTTTCATCCTTCAAGACCGAGCACAAATTCTTTATTCTTCACGCAGTTTTCTATTTACGGAGCTAATATGTGTCAAAGTGCTTCTCATGGAAAATACCTAGGTCACTCAGAAAAGAGTAACTATTATTAGTCAGAATTCATCTTCTAATGCTTATAATTTTTATTTGGAATATTACTTATTAAAAAAACCTTCTGTAGTCCAAAAATAAGTTATTAGGACATTGGTTTAACACAGTTAAAGTGATTCACTAAGTGCCAGACTTATCACAGTGGTCAAAAATAGCAATATATTATGAGTCTTCACTGAATATAGAATACTACTTTCCAAACCAAACTCACCAAAAATAGCTGGTGAGACTCACGTTCTAAGGAATACATTTTCAGGAAACACACCTCTACCATACCAGATTTTGATCTGAGAAAGTTGATTAGCTACATATTCTCAACAGATTTTAAACTTCTGGACAGAAGGATTGGGCTTTGTTTAGCTTTTACCCCCATAGGATGTAGAAGATCTATCACATAGAAGGCCATAATATGTTTTATTTTTCTTATCAAAAGAGAAAGTTTGGGGTTTTTTTCCTCTAAAGGAACTGGATAGTTGAAAGCAAAGAAGGTAAAGAGGGAGTGTTTTATTATTTTTGAGGAATTAACTGACATGTGAATGGTGCAAAGGAAACCCTCTGTGCATCTTCCCCTCCCCAGGAATCGTGGACCTGGAGAGGGAGGTACTGGGTCAGCATTTGGCATACCCTCGAGTTGCAACCAGAGGAGTTAGTTGATAGTGCAATGTCAGGGTGTAGAGTAGGAGCCAGTCCTTTAATGGTCAAGTAAGTTTCCGATTTGGCTGTTCTCATTTGGAAAGTACTTGTACGTGGAGATAGTTTCGTATTCTAGCACCCTACCATCTCTCCAGCTGGTTTATTTGATCAGACCCTGATCATCTGCTGTGGTCGGGCATGGTATCATTCCATAGACAATACCAAATAAGAAGCGTGAAAATTCTTCATTTTCAATAAGATGAAAATTTTTAACTTCAGAAAGAATCTAACCCAATCCACTAATACAGATGAGCCATCTTCAAAGTTACCGATAATCTATGATAAAATTGGGACTAAAACTCGGGTTTTCTGACAATGAGTGAGTCTTTCAATTTAACATGAGTATTTAAAAGTGGTTTTCAAAAGAATTTAATATTTAAATAATTTATAATATTACTATCATATTTCCTTAATTGAAGGAAACTAGCCAAGTGTTCATGTACATTTGAAGTTGGGGTAAAGGAGATGCATGAATAATAGCCAATTGTTACTGTTAACTCATTGAGCCTTACTCTAACATGTTCAAGCATAAAGTCATTAGAGATCATAGTCATCAGTATATACAAATTTCCAGCAGGAAGCTACCCGAAAGATCTGTTAGATTCAACTTTTTCTTTGCTCAGCGAGCATTAAAATTTACTGTTTCTTAAATGGCGTCTGAGCTGGATTTGATTTCAGTTTTGTTTGCCCTCCTCATGGCATTATAAGGCAGATCTCCCTGTCAGTTTATCATCATCTCAGATACTAAGTCTTGGGACAACTACATGAAAACAAAATTAACCAAATGACATGCGGTCTGTCCGGAAGACCGTGCACTGTGAAAAATAAAAGTATTTATTGAAGAAGACTCGAGATACTAGAAACATTGTGCATAGGACTCTGATGCCTCAGTCCCCTTCAAAGTAGGCACCTTGGGACCTCACACAGTTCTCCCAGTCACTGTCAGCCACCTTGTCATATTTTTCTGAATCTCATCCAAGGTCTGAAATCTTCCCTTTCAAAGGGGATTTTAGTTTGGGGGAAAGCCAGAAGTCAAAGGGCCCCAAATCTGGGCTGTACGGGGGCTGAGTCATCTGGGTCATTTGATGTTTCACCAAAAAACTCTGCACAAGATGTGATGCATGAGCGAGTGTGTTGTCATGATGAAGCTTCCAATCACCAGTTGCCCATAGCTGTGGCCTTCTGGACATCTGAATGGTTTCTGCAGAGAAGTGTTCAGGCTTGATGCAAAATTTGATGCAGATTCATTTCTCTATTCAGTCATTTTGAATGCAATGGCCACATGGTACATATGCTCACTCAGTAGCGTCTATCTCCTCCACTGACTAGTACAGTGAAGTTGTCATTGTTCACACATGTGCATTCCAGTCCACTCACTCTCCTTGACTTCCAGGTTACATCAATGTCGTGCAAACCATTCTAGTTATAGTAACAATGGCTGGACTTTTTCCTGACAGACCTTATATTTTTACTACTACTCTGGTTACTCTTTATTCATTTTAAATGTTTTTATTTTTCAATTATAGTTGATGTATAATCTTACCATAGTTTGAGGTATGTAACAAAGTGATTAGACATTTATATAACTTACAAAGTGATCACCATGATAAATCTAGTACTCGTCTGGCACCATACACAGTTCTTAGTATTATTGACCATTTTTCCTGTGCTATACTTTGCATCCCTGTGACTATTTTGCAGCAATCAGTTTGTGCATGTTAATCTCTTTACCTGTTTCACCCATTGCCACAGACATTCTCCCTTCTAACAACCATAAAAAAAAAATGTTCTCTGTATCGCTGAGTCTATTTCTCTTTTGTTTGTTCATTTATTTTATGCTTTAGCTTCCATGTATAAGCGAAACTATATGGTATTTGTCTTTTTCTGGCTTCTTTCACTCAGTATAATGCACTCTAGGTCCACTCATGTTGTCACAAATGGTAAGATTTAGTTCATTTATAGCCAAGTAACGTTCCTCTATATATGTCTCAGATAGTCTTTATCCATTCATCTATTCATGGACTTTTAGATAACTTCCATATCATGGCTGCTGTCAGTAATGCTGCAATGAACACAATATGGATACATATGTCTTTCCAAATTACTCCTTTGGGTTTCTTTGGATGAATACCCAGAAGTGGAATTGCTGAGTCTTGTTTCTTGTTGTAGCCTTTGTTTTAAAGTCTATTTTGTCTAAGTACTGCTGCCCCAGCTTTATTGCTGCTGTTGTTTCTACTCTTGTGAAATATGGGTGTTTCCCATCCCTCTACTTTCAGTCTGTGCATGTCTTTCAATCTGAAGTAAGACTGTACTATAGACAGCATATACATGGGCCATGTTTTCTCATCCATTCAGCCCCCCTGTGTCTTCTGATTGGGATATTTAATCCATTTGCATTTAAAGTAATTGTTAATAGATATGAATTTATTGCCAATTTACATTTCATACTTTTTCCTACCTCTTAAAGAAGACTCTTTATCACTTCTTGTAATACTGGTTTAGTGGGAACAAACTTCTTTAGCTTTTTCTTGTCTGGGAAACTCTTTATTTATCTTTCAATGCTAAATGGTAGCTTTGTTTGGTAGAGTAATTTTGGCTGTAGGTCCTTGCTTTTCATCACTTCGAATATTTCCTGCCAATTCCTTCTGGTCTGCAAAGTTTCTGTTGAGAAATCAGCTGACAGTCTTATGGGAACTCCCTTGTAGTTAATTGTCTTTTTCTTGCTGCTTTTTAAAGTCTGTCTTTAACCTTTGGCATTTTAATTATGATCTGTCTTGGAATGGGCCTCTTTAGGCTTATTTTGTTTGACAGACCTTGTGAGCTTCCTACACTTGTATGTCTATTTCCCTCACCAAGTCAGGAGAGCTTTCAGTCATAATTTTAAAAAATAGGTTTTTAATTCCCTTGCTCTCTCTTCTTACGATGCAGACACCAGCCCACAGTGTCTGCATCATTGTGGATGAAATGAGACATTCACACAGACTACCAAGTCCATTTTAAGAAATTTTAAGAGGCCCTGGCTGGTGTGGCTCAGTGGTTGAGTACGGGCCTGTAAACCACACGATCGCGGTTCGATTCCCAGTCAGGGCACATGCCTGGGTTGCGGGCCAGTTCCCGGTTCCCGGCAGGGGACGCACGAGAGGCAACCACACATTGATGTTTCTCTCTCTCTCCTTCCCTTCCCCTCTAAGATAAATAAATAAAATCTTTTAAAAAAAAAGAAATTTTAAGAGGAAGAGAGAGAGCATGGCTTTTCTCTCAAGGGGAGCAGAAGCCTTGGCCCTTGCTCTGACTGGCCTTCATTGGGTTTCTTGACACATTATGTGATGGTCCTCATTTACTATGCACAGGTTGCTTTAGGTGGTTACTTTTTACAGAAAACAAAAGAGCCCATACCGATAATCACATCACAGAACAGGGATATTTGCAAATGAAAAGGGCAAAAGTGTTTGAACCAGTTACACTTTTCCTTGGAAGGTTTAGCATGGTTTTTAGGAAGTTACTTTGCAGTAAGTGTTTGCCACTGGGGCCTGGGCCCACACCACGTGCAGAATGGTCTCCTACACTCTTATTCTGGTACCTCCATGATGCAAATGTCGGTGTGCTTGAAATTAAACTTTCATCAATTTTTTTGATTCTTTTTCTTATTGGGGGTGTTGTCTACTACCTTATCCTCCAAATCTCTGATTCGATCCTCTGCTCAGGTAATCTGTTCATTCCGTCTAGTATATTCTTAATTTTATTCATTGTATCCTTCATTTCTGACTGATTCTTCTTTATGTTTTCTATGTCCATTTTTATGTTTCATATCTTTCTATTGAAGCCCTCACTGAGTTGATATATTCTTCCCCTAAGATCCTTGAGCGTCCTTATTAACCATCCTTGTTTTGATCTCCATATCTGGCAGATTGCCTGTTGCCATTTTATTTATTTCTTTTTCTGCAATTTTGTCTTGTTCTTTCATCTGGGACAGGTTTCCTTGTCTCCTTACTTTGGCTTCGCCCCTGTATTTGTTTCGATGTATTAGGTAAAGCTGCTGTGTCTCTTGGTCTTGGTAGAATGGCCTCATGTTGTAGGTGTCCTGTAGGGTCCAGTGGCACCACCTCCCCATCACTTGAGCTGGGTGTTTCAGGTACACACCCCCTGTGTGGGATGTGTACAACCTCCTATTGTACTTGAGCCTTGATTGCTATTGGTACCTCAATGGGAGGAATTGATCCCCCTGGTCCATCAGCTGTGAGGACTGGCCACAACTACATGGAAGAGTGAATGTGCAGGGGCCCACCCCATAGAGCAGGACTCTTCATCGGGGCTCTGGTTGCTGTTGAGTCTGCCCCTTCAGCGTGTCACTTGTAGAGGTGGTTGGGTAGTTCTTCAACATGGTCTGAAGCTGTCCATTGGGTGTGCTGGCTCTGGGGCCTCCCAGGAGGTACAGTCTGAAGTCAGCCACTGCCTTTGCCTTGCCCAGGGCCACATGGCCTGAGCTACAAAGTGATCTGCAGATGGTATGGAGCCTGTGCTGGGCTGGGAGGTACCCAGGAGAGGCCAAGCTGCAAGCCAAGGCTGACTGTCACTAGTGCTATGCATGGGGCTGCTTTGCAGGAAGTTTAGGGCACACCAGAGGGCACAGAACTCTAACAAGGGCAGATGCCTTTTGTGAGGGATCTATGGACCTTTGAGAAATTTTAAGAAATTCTGTATCATGAACCAAGATAGTACTTTTGTGTAGAAAAGCCACTGAAAGTGGATTGGGTGAGCCCTGCAAGTTAGGTAGGACAGGGCCTTGGGGAATCTCCAGCGTGGAGTGAACAGTGTTAGCCAGGTTGATGGAGATGCAGATATAGATCTCACCTATCAGCTCTGTCAGGAGAGGGCTCAGCAAATGAGCAATGGCCTCTGTCAGTACTTCTATCTGGAAGAAAGCTTACCCTCTAGCTCTCACCCCGATGCCAGACAATTCAGTTCCTCCTTGTATGTCCCTGGTGCCTCTATAGCTGCTGCCCCAGTCCTAGAACTCAGAGTAAGTGAAAGTAAGTCTGTGTGCGGGGCCCTTTAAGAGAAATGCCTGGGACTTAAGAAGTCTCCATCTCACTCAGCCACAATCCCAGCCAGTTTTCACATCCCAAAGTTAAGGGAACATTTTTCCCTATCACTGGAACCCTGGGCTGGGGAGCTTGGAGTGGGACTGGGACTCCTCGCTCCTCAGGGTGCACCTCCTTAGCTGAGATAGCCCTCCACTACCCAACCACCCCATGTGGGTGTGAGGCCAGCCCGTTTTTATACATCTCTGCCCCTTGTACAAGTCTGGGCATGATTTCTTCTATATATCTTGGGTTATGGGACTGCTGTTCAGCTAGACCTCAGGCGGTTCTTGGTGATAGTTCTCTAGTTTAGTTGTAATTTTGATGATTTTGGTGCAGTCACAGGAATAACCAAATACAGAATTTCCCTACTCCATCATTTTATGCAGAAACGTCTACTGTGGCTGCTGTTGATAACCAATCCCCTACAAAATCTTGAGGAAATGTCCGTGTAGTAGCAATTGCACTATCAGTTATGAGACAGAACCATTTTTTGTGCAGTTTAAGAAGTAGTTGGGCTTTATAGTCAGTTGGAGAAACGTGATTATAAAGGACATTCAATAAATGGGAGTGTATTACAAATTGATAAATTTATATTAATGGTGAATATTATTAAGAGGTTGCAGTGTAATTTTTTTAAGTACAAGGAATAAATAAAGTATGGATTAGCCTATGTTTTTTGACACTCAATATAAATGGACCAGATGAAGGAGCCTTACACCCACATTAAAATATTGGCTCACCCAGGAGCATCGGCCCTTTAGTGTGGTTGTCAACAGCCATGGCTTGTTCCCCTGTGCACACATAGAGCAACAGTGACCCCAGTGGGCCAGAGCATCTCACTGCTGGAGCTTCAGGGTCTAAACAGGAAGTTAGAGGGTCAGGAGAAGCAGAGGCAGTTGGGGACGATATGTTTATGGTTATAAAACTAGGCTGCTGAATGTGGGGCGCTGGGAGGGATTTCCAGCATTGCCTTTATAGTGCCGAGTCTGTATCTGGTTTGCTTCCTCCATGGCCTGAAAAAATAAAGGAACAAGTCATAATTACCATAATAATTATGAATGATGAAGTAAAATATGGCTGTCCCTGAAACTTTAGGAAATGTTGTCAGTTGGTTAAAAAACTCTCCATTTAGTTTAAACTCTTAAAGGGAAACTAAACCCATCACAGAATAAAGGAAATCTATGGAAGATTTTACTTTTTTCTGGAGTACAACCACCAGAGGATAGTAGAGTCCACGGTTTCTCACCTTTGCTCTACATCACCCACCCCTCTGCCCCTCAACCCCAGCCCAGCGTTCCCATTCTGAGTGGCTGACTGGACTCTTCAGAAAAGAGGCTGTTTTTTATTTCCGAAGCATGCTACATTTTCTCATAAACATACCTGGGCACAATAATGTGAGATACACCCTTTTCCAGATTTGAGGATGTGATTGTACTATTTTTGTTTTGCCTAAAGTTAGCTCTTTTGGAAGTAAATGCTTAGAGCAGAGAGGGGTATATCCACAAGCTTTTCTGAGGTTATGGAAACAATTATGATACCAAGCAGCATGTCAGTTCATTCTGAAGTCAATTTTTAAGAAATCTCCCTGTCCTGAAAGTCTAACTTTAAGTAAGAAAATATAAAATAATAATAAATAAATAAATAAAAAGGATAAAGCCAAGATCTTTGTATTCTGAAGAATAAATTTTACGTGAAGAACATAAAATAATAGCCTGAGAAAAATGCTTGGTACTTAGAAGATAGGATTTCCATTAATATTATTGTTGCATATAATTGTTAGAATTTAGAGGAAAAAAATGACTTTTTCATTTCTGATAAAATGAAAGATTTGGTTGAAAGTTTTCTTTGACTTAAGTTGAAAATAGATTTATGAGTGCTTATTTTCTGTTTCATCCAATAAAGAATGGTTATGTTGTGACCCATCACTAATAAAAGTAAAATCATTTTTCTGGTTTCTGCTTCCAGCTCTATCCGTGATTATCACGGCAGTCTTCACCATTTTGTGCATAAGAGTTTCTCTGCAATAAAAAAACAAAGTAAACATCTGGGATCCTTGACTTTGAAATAGTTATAGTTAATTATTTTTAATAAATATACTTAAAGAAGTAGTAGTTTTACTTGCTGAAGTTGGAATCCTGTAGAGACATTTGAAGAAACACAAGCTTTCCTTGGAAAACTAGGTTGGACATGGTTTGACCTTCGCCTACACTTTTGCAGGTTTATCCCCCCAAACAGCGCTGGGCATAGAGCAGATACTCAATTTGTTTCAACAAAAATTAGCATCTGTTAGATGTACCTGAATTCCAGTTACTATGCTGGGAACTCTTATCCTTTCCTTATAGGAGCAAAATTTTCTCGATTAATAAATGCTCACTATTGCTAATTTTAAGGTCAATTAATTTTAACACTCTTATTTGCTAATTTTTGTTAAAAGTTTCCACTGTTCTCACAAAAGCGCTACACGATACATTGTTTTCCAGTTAAAATGAACTGAATTATTTTGGTGGGGAATTTTTAAACAAAGTCTGAGGTTATTGCAAGCAAACTGAGTGTCTTAGAGACAGTGTTGTCAGTTACTGGTGTTGGTGATGAATTTTCTCTGGATTCCCTATGTCTGATCACCAAAATTTCCTTTTGTAACTCCCACAGAGAGTTTTGGCACCCTGCTCCTCCTGCACAAGTTCCTTTGGAGATTTGCAAGGGATTTGATTCTGGATGTGGCCTACGGCTTGACAAGCAACTTCCTGAAAGGCTTTGCAATAAGGGCTTTTAAGACAAAAATCATCCTGTCTCAGCTCAACCTTCTCCCTTGTGTGTAAGTCTGTGATTAGTCATGCAGTGTTCAGTTTGCATTGACCTTCTTGGGGAACTACAGAACGTGATCTTAAAGAGACAGAGTACTCATATCAGAGCAGTCCTGTAGTAGTTTTAAAAGCACTCTGAGAGAGAGCTACAGAGAATTCTAACACTTCTTTTTTAAAAACCCAAGTTAACCTCAAATGTTCCCCCTTTATCTCCTTAGAGCTGAAGACAAATCCTTAGACCTTAAAGAGAGCCTCGCTATTTTAGGTGAAGTGATTTTTCCAGAAATGGAAACCTGTTAGAACTCTGGTTTATCTCCTGAATGTTGCTAATTTGAAAAATATTTTTATTTGGAAAGTTTTACCAAGGAAAGCTTTTTGTGAGGAGAGAGGAGTTAGGGGGTGGCGAGTCTTTCTTCCTTTCTACTAATAAGATTATGCTAAAATGAGATACTTGATACCATTAAGCTAGAAAGAGGATAATTTTGGTTGACTCAATGTTTAATCCAGTTTAACATTCCAACTTTTACTACTGTGCCAGATTCCCTCTATTGAACTTGAGGGCCCAGCCTGCCGTAGGGTAACAGTCAATTAGCCCTCTTCCAGCGTGGCACAGAGCAGTCCTCCAGCCATCCTCTGTTACCTGCAGCATTCTTCCGGGGGCAGGGGGGTGGGGGGGGGGATCCAACATGTTAGCATTTTTCACAGGACTCTGACTTCCTATTCAGCCATTACCTCTTCTGGGCTTATGATGACTTGATTCACTCATATACATTATAAAACTGAATACTTAAAACTCTCGTGTGGTGGGGGCCCTGGCTGGTGTAGCTCAGTGGATTGAGTGCGGGCCTGCGAACCAGAAGATCGCGGTTCGAAACCCAGTCAGGGCACATGCTTGGGTTCTAGGCCAGTTTCCGGCAGAGGCCAGTTCCCTGCAGGGGATGCACCAGAAGCAACCATACATTGATGTTTCCTTCCTCTCTCCTTCCCTTCCCCTCTAAAGATAAATAAATAAAATATTAAAAAAAAAAAAAAACTCTCGTGTGGTGGGAACAGTGACCTCCATTTTACAGATGAGGAAAATAAAGATCATATAGGTAAATGATTGTTTAAAGGTCTCACAGTTTAAATAGGGGCAGTGAGAATCAAAGCCACAGCTTTGACTTCGAATTCACTCTTGCCTTTGTCAAAACCGTAGCTGTAGTTACACCCCAAGGCTGGGAAATGGTATAACCTGGACTAAATCAGGGACCGAAAGCCCAAAGCCAAATCAAAGGATTATTGTTAGTAATGGGAAACATGGCACAGCCTTTTTTGCATCTACAGACTTGACCACGCCCCCAACCACATCACTAAAACTGGAAATGCAACTGGCCTGCGAGTCTTTCAACTGGAAGGTTGAAAGACTTGCGAAGATTCACACCTGGTAAGTGGCAGTGACACTGCAGCTGTTAGAGCAGCAGCCAGATCTTTATCTGCTTCGGCTGAAAAGGCCAGTTATAGTTTAATCTCAGTTATATAAATGATTGCTCTGAAAGCAAGCTGGCACATCTCTAGAAGGATTTTTTCTATTGTTTCTTTGATGCTCGTTAATTTTTTTTTTAAATAAAGGACAAATTGAGCTACATTAAGTATAGAAATGTTGTAGATCTCACTATTGAATTGGTGATGTGGTCAGGAATCAGACAGACTGTAGCCAAAATAATTCAAGTTTTCAACTATTAGGGGTAAAGATGCTAAGAAAATTCATGAAACAGTTTTGTGTACATAAAACATTTTTAGTTTTCTTCATGAAAACCTACAGTAAAATTGTATATATAGAAGAATTTATATATATAAGATAGAAATATAGTAGCATTTATATATTGTACTATCAGAAATTTCAAAACTGTACCATACTATTGAATATGAGTTTCAGTTTCTTGGTATCTTCAACAACACTTAATATGGTCAGTCTTTTTAACTGTAGTCATTCTGATAGGTATGTAGTGGTTTGTCTTTGCTGTTTTACTTTGTATTTCTCTAATTAATAATCATGTTAAGCGATATTTTATATATTTATTTACTATTTGTATGTCTTCTTAGGTGAAGTGTCTATCCAAATCTCTTTCGATTGTTTAAAAAATTGGCTTCTTTTTTTTATTATTGAGTTTGGAGAGTTCTTTCTATATATCATATATTTTTTGCATGCCAGTTCTTTAATATAATATTCATATGAAATAAATACATTTATGTATCTACAAATTCTTCCTATTATTTTATGTTTTTTCTCCTTATTTTCTTCCCGGTAATATTTAAAGAGTATTTTTAATTTTTATGAAGTTCAATTACCAATTTGTTCTTTTTGGGTCATGAGTTGGGTATATATTTAAAAGTCTTTGCCTAACTCAAAGTTACAAAGATTTTCTTCTGTCTTATTTTCTAAATGTTTAATCGTTTTTTTTAAAGACTTCACTTATTTCTTCTTAGAGACAGGGGAAGAGACAGAGAGAAACATCAATGTGTGGTTGCCTCTCCTGTGCCCACTACTAGGGATGTGGCCCACAACCCAGGCATGTGCCCTGACTGGAAATTGAACCAGCAACCCTTTGGTTCCCAGGCCAGCACTCAGTCCACTGAGCCACACCAGCCAGGGCTAAATGTTTAACAGTTTTAGTTTATATTTAGATCAATGATTTATTTTGAGTTTTTTACATATTGTGTGAAACATCCCAGTGTATCCCAATTCATTTTGGAATATGGATATTCAGTTGATTCAGACTTTTGTTGAAAAGACTGTCTTTTTTTTGCAGAATTGTTTTTGTTTCTTTGTGAAAAATTGTTGTCCCATGCGTATGAGTTTATTTCTGTTCAATATTTACGTTAATATCACACTGTCTTGACCATTCTAGCTTTAAATAGCCTTTGAAATGGGGGAGCATCAATCCTCTAACTTTGTTCTTAATTTTCAAAATGCTCTTGGCTACTCTGAGTATATTTTATTTTTATATGAGTTCTTGAGTTAAATGTTCATTTACTACAAAATAAGCCTTTGAAGATTTCGAATGGAATTATGTTGAATATATAAATCAATTTGGGATGAAGTGATAACCTGACCACATTGAATCTTTTGACGCAAGAACAAAGTGTATTTCTTTATCTAAGTCTCTTTGGTTTCTCTAAGCAATCTTTTGTAGTATTACATTTTTCAGAGTACAAGTCTTCTGCATCTTTTTTCCACATTTATCTCTCCTAAATTTTCTGATACTCTTATAACTGGTATTTTTTTCTAAGTTTGAACTTCTGGTTGTTTGTTGCTGGTATATAGAAATAAAATGGACTTTGTATATTGCTCTTATATTCTGCAAACTTGCTAAATCACTTATTAGTTCTAGGAGCTTCTAGATTCCATTACATTTTTTATGTAGATAATCATGTCATCTGTAAAGCAACAAATTTTATTGTTTTCTCTTCAATCCAGAAAATTTTTATATCTCATTCATGCCTCACAGCAGTCAGTAGAATCTTCATTGTAATGTTAAGTAGCAGGCAAGAGTTTACTCCGTTGTCCTGTACCAGTGTCTGGATTGTCCCGACGTGGTATGATACTGGATGTAAGTTTTTGTTTATGCTCTTTAATGGGTTCAGGGGGTTTCTTTTCTCCCCCTAGTTTGCTGGGGGTATTTATCCATTATCTTAAGTTTACCCCATGTTTACCAGTTTACCAGTATTTTTTTGAGTCAGTTGAATAGATCTGTTTTATTAATTTTATTAATATGTTGAAGTAACTTTATTTATTTTCAAATATTCAACTAACCTTGAATTCCTGAAGTAAACCCTACTTGGTTATGATTTATTCTGGTTTTTATATATTGTTCAATTAAACTTGATAAAGTTTTGTTTAGAATGTTTACATTCATATTCATGAGGGATACTACTCTGTAATTTTCTTCTCTTGTAATGTTTTTGTATTTTAATGCCAGAGTTTGGATATCAGAATAACATGGTCCTCATAAAATAAATTGGATTTCACTTAGCATAATAGATTGGCAGCTGTAGGAGGGGGGAGAGAGGAGGGAATGGTGGAAGGAAGGAGAGAGGACTAGTCAAAGAACATGTGCGTATGGCCCACAGACATGGACAACAGAGAAGGGACTGACTGCGGGAGAGAGGGCTAGGCTGGGTAGAGGGGGGAAAGGGGAAAAATCGGGACTACTGTAATAGAATACACAATACAATTTTTTTAATAAAAAATCTCTAAAAAAGTTTAGTCTTGTTTTTATTCAAGGCTGACAATTATTTTTGAGAACACTTGGCTAATGATATGGAATTTCAATTTATAATATTACCAGTATCTTTAATTTTAATTTGTGGTTTGTGGTGTGATTTATTAACCCAAGAGATCACAAGAAATTTCCATTAAATGTGTGTTTGGGTAGAAAAAATAAATCCATGAATTGGATAATATTCTCTCCTTTCAAGTTTCTGAAAGTGTTTATGTGGAATTGGGATTATTTCTTCCTTGTCAGTTACATAGAATCTGCCAGTGAAGTCATCGGGGCCTGGGTGTTGTGAGTGTGTGTATTGGGCGGAGAGGGCTGAATGAGCCGTCCTTCTTACAGAGCGGGGTGATCTGCAAATGTCAAATAGATCGAGTTAGTTGATGATGCTTTTCAGGTCTTCTGTACCCTTAGTGATGTTCTGTTTACATTTTCATTTACTTTTTAAGAACATGATATTTCAGGGTCTTACTGAAATTGTGGGTTTGTCTGTTTTCTCTTTGTAGATCTATCACTTTTTGATTCTTGTATCTTGAAGCCATGTTGTTAGGTGTAAGAAAATTTAAGGTTGCTATATCCTCTCAAGGAATTAGCGCCTTCACCATTCTTCACTAAAACTCCTAATCTTTAATGATATTCTTTGCCCTGACATCTGTGATGTCTGATATTAATACAGCCACTTCAGATTTTTTATTTGTGCTAACATTGTATCTTTCTTTATCATGTTACTTTTAACTTAATTGTCTTTTTTTTTCAAGCTTTAAGAGAAAGTTTATTGAGAAAGTCACAGAGGTAGGAGAAGTGAGGGGTAAAAGAAATGGGCTCAAATTGCAGAGGCAAAAGAAGGGGCCCTTGGAGCTTAGGAGAGAGTTCAGGTAAAAGTAAAGCTCCTGGGGGAAGAAGAGAGGGAGGGAGGGGACGGGCATAGGTGTGCTCCTGGGAGGGAAATCTCCCTGGGTCCTCAGATCTCAATAAAATATTCATCAGCTTTTCAGGTGTGTCCTTTCAGGGTCTAATTGTCTTTTTTATTTGAAGTGTATTTCATACAGACAGCATATAGTTGGTATTAATTTTATATCAAATCGGACAATCCCTTTCTTTAATTTGTGGTATTTAGACCATTTATTTGGTTTTCTATCCATTATCTTGCTTGTCCATGATCACCCCCTTGGTTGATATACTTGGGCCTATCTCATGTATGATCATATTACCAAAAAGGGGGTGAAGGGGCCTTTTTGGGACATTCTGTAATCATAAAAAATAGTAGACAAATTGCTCAGTGATTGTTTTTTTTTCACAATTTTTAACATTAGTGATTTTTAAAAAATTCTGTTTGCAAGTTAAAGGGTTTGTCATTGTCTCTTTTAAAAAATAATAATGCACCATATCCCTATAAATAAAGGGCTTCTTTTATTTATAAGGCTGAAAATTCTGAATAATCTTTTTAGCAGTATTTATTTATACCTCCTTTTATACCAGTTAAACATTTCTTATAATTACATTTTATTTCCCTGTTAGTTATATGCTATAACTATCAATATTGTTATCACAGCAATTTATAGTATTCATCTTCAACTTACTGCTCTCCAACTTCAAAGTTCATTTTACCCCTTTATTTTTACTATAAAAATTATACAGTAGTATACTTTAATTTTTTGCTCTCCTGACCTTCATGCTAATATTCTCATAACTTTCTTTTACATATGCTATGAACTTCCCACTACATTATCATTTTTGTTAAGCGTACAATTATTTTTGGAAAAAATGTTAAATAAATACAAATAAGCCTCAAATATTTATATATGTAGTATAATTATAAATATTAATAAATCATAGTATAAGAGTATAATGACTGTAAGTGTATATATATTTATTTATGTAATTATCCTTTCCATTGCTCTTTAGGTTTTTTTATAAATCCGTTCTTCCATCTAGTATTATTTTTCCCCTGTTTGAAGGACATTTTAAACATTTCTTGTAATGTGGGTTTACTAATAATTTTTTACTGTTTATTTTGCCTTTACTTTTGAAAGATATTTGTACTAGATATAAAATTCTAAGTTTGCAGGGTTTTTTTCCTTATACTATTTAAAAGAATTTACCACATTCTTTTCTCAAATAGGCAATTTTTGATCAGACACATGCTGTCATCTTTGTTCCTGTGTACAAAAAGTGTTTTTTTCTTCTACTGCTTCTTAGATTTTTTTTCTTTATTACTGGTGTCGAGCAATATTTTTAATATTTCTTGTACTAGGGGTTCATGGATATCTGTAAGTCTGTAATTTTAATAAAATTTTAAATAATGTTTTAGTCATTACTTTTTCAAAAGTATTTCCTTACTTGCCTTCCCCTCTAGGGACTCCAATTAGACTATTGATATGAGGTTCTCAAATTTGTCCCTCAGTTTACTGCAGTGCTTTTTCAATATTTTAAAAGTCTCTCTTCTCTAAGTCGATTCTGGGCAGTTTTTACTGATGGGTTGATGTCCTCATTAAAGGTCATCTTTTTCCACCTTTCCATGTGCCTGGTAATTCTGGTTGGATATCAGATGTTGTGAATCTTGTTTTGTGAGGTGCTGGATGTTTTTTGTATTTTATATAAATACTTTTGAGTTTTGTTCTTGGACACTGTTAATTTACTTGAAAACAGTTAGATCCTTCCAGGTGTCTTGCTTTTTAAGATTTGTTAGGTGACAATGGAACAGCGCTCAGTTCAGAGCTAATTACTGTTTCTGCATACTTTACCCAATGCCTCATGAATCAAGAGGGTTCCCATATGGCTGGTGGGAAAACGAACTCTTCCCATCTTTGAGGGAGTCCCAGGCATTATTATCTTAATTCTTTTAAGTAATTCTCTCCACAACCTCAGGTAGTTTCTCACACATATACACTGGTCAGTACTCAGCTAAGTACTTGAAGGGAGCTCGGCAGATTCCCAAGTTTTCGCTCTGTGTAGCTCTCTGCTCTCAGGTGTTCTGTCCTGAAAATTGTGGCCACTTTGGTCTCACTAGACTCTCACCCTCTGTCTTCGCAACTCAGAGAACCCACTGGGGTACACCTGGCGTCCCCTCCCTGCACAGCAGCCTGGAAACTCCCTGCTTTGACTCCTGCCTTGCAGGGTCATTGACCTCATGTATGATGTCTTATAAATCTTTATTTTATGTATTTTGTCCGCTTCATGTAGTTTCATGTAGGAGGATAAATCTGATGTGTTACTGCATCTTTGCCGGAGGCAGAATTCCTTCATTTTGTGTATCTGAATTTTTATCTTGTACTGTGTTCTTTATATCTGAAGAACTTCTTATAGCACAGGACTAAGAAATCCCCTTAGCTTTTTTTTTGTATTGGATGTTCTTATTTTCTCTTTACTTTTAAATGACAATTTTCACTGGTTCTGCAATTGTAAATTAAAAGTTGTAATTTACAGTTCCCATTCCAAAGATGTAATTTCATTATTGTGGCTCTAACCTCCAGTACCTCAGAATGCAACTGTATTTGGAGATGGGGCCTTTAAAGAGGTGGTTGAGGGAAAATGAGCTCATATGGGCCTCAATGCAATATGACTGGAGTCCCTATTATGAGAAGAGGAGATGCAGACATGGACATACAGAAAGAAGACCTTGTAAACACACCAGAAGAGGGTGGCATCTGTGAACCAAGGAGAGGGGCCTCAGAAGGAACAAACCTGTCAACATCTTGCTCTTGGGCCTCTGGACTCCCGAACTGTAAGGAAATAAATGTCTGCTGTTTAAGGCCTGCAGTTTACAGTACTTTGCCATGATAGCCATAGCAAACTAATACATCTACCTCGCACATTTTCTGCCCAGAAATATGAGGGTATTTTCATCTTTATTGCTTAATATGTAGAGTGATCACTTTTTCTCTAGTTGCATTGAAGACTTTCTCTTTATGGCTGTTTTTCTGCAAGTTGATTAGGGTTCCCGGCCTTGCTGTTTTCTTTTGGTTTATGTGCTTGGTATGTGTTACATTTATAAATTTCACTAAGTTCGAAAAAAGTTGGTCATTGTTACTGAAATATTCTGCCACCACCCTTCTTCCTGGACTCCACTTATATGTACATTAGATCACTTACTGTTATACTACAGGTTCTTCAATCTCAGTTTATTTTCCCACTTTTTCCCCTATTTGTGCTTCTGTCTGTCAGTTTTTGTTGCTGTACCTTTAATTTTAGTGGCCTTTTCTTCTGCAGTGTCTGTTATTAACCATGTCCAGTGAATTTTTAAATTTCAGATATTTTTCAGTTCTAACAGCAATATTTTCATCTCTCTCATTCCTTCCTTTATGAGGTTAACATCTTTTAAATCTTAAGAAGATTTATATTCATTTAATGTCTTTGCTAATTCTACCATTATTTTTGTTTCTGCATTTGTTTTCTCCTGGATAATGGCTATATTGTTTGCTTCTTTGCGTGTCTTATAAATTTTGACTACATGGTAGCCCTCTCAACATCATTGTTTTCATTTCTAGAAGTTTGACATAGGTTATTTTTACATATATTTGGATGTTTGATTTCATTGCCATTTTTAAACACGAGTGAAATTGGTTTTGACAGGTAGTTAAGTAACTTACCATCAGCTTGAGACCTTAGAGTCTTGCTTTTAAGCACTATTAGTGCAGGTCCAGAAAAGCTTTACTCTGTGGCTAGTTTGACTCCATTATTAAAGCATACATTGTTTAGTGTCCGCGCTGAATAGCCTGGAGCTTCAGCAGAGACTGGCCTCTGGCAGATTGTGTGTTGCCACCCAGCCCTGCGGGAGCTCTGACAACCCTTCACTTCACAGGACTTGGGCAGTTCCCTTGCGGAGTTCTACCCTATGCACGTGTGGTGTTACATCCAGGAACAGATTCGGGAGGTCCCCCATTCAGATTTCTGGATATATTTTCTGCATAGCTCCCATCTCTCTACATAAAAGCTCAAGTTGTTCTAGTCTCCCCAGACTCCAAATTTGTTCTCTGTGCCCTGCTTGAGTTCTGTTTTCCTGAACTATGGCCCATAAAAAAAAAAAAAAAAAAAGCTTAAGGGTGAGCATAGGAAGCATCAGAATTGTTTTTCACCTCCTAGACCGTAGTCCTGTATTGTCTGTTTTCTACTATTTGACTACAGCTATGGCTTCTATTTTCTCCAGTCTATAGGTTATTTCTCCCTGAACAACAGGATGGCAAGTCTAATCCCAGTTACGTTAACATGGCCAGAAACCGAAAGCCTACAACTATGATTTCATGTTCAAAAATGTGTAAGTTGTATTATGGAAAGGCAGCAGTTCTATAACAAATCTGTTTTATGTCTTTGTCAGATTTTTTATTTCTAGATACATTGACACGTATGTCACAATATGAATCAGTGCTGAAATTAAAAAGTACACCTAAGTGTTCATTTAGCTAGGGTACATCGAACTTCTAAAAATCCACGTGATCATGTATTATAATAACTATCTTCACACAGACCTGAGCAGTAACTAAAGTATATAGTATATAGCACATGACATTAATACAAGAGGATTTGTAATAATCTTCGGGAAAATAAAAAGAGAAAGGCAGTTATGTTTATTTAAGATATAGTTTTGAAATTGATGTTAAGGCAAGAATAATACTTTTAAGAAGGAAAAGGAGAAGCAGAATAAATTTACACCCTGTACCACATATGCTTTTGAATATGTTTAACTTAGATTTAAATTAAGTTTATGTGAAACTTTAAAAAATTCAATTAAACATTTCTTCAGCACATCATGTGTTTAAATAAGTGTGGTGTTATTAGCCAGAAAAATGGAGGACACGTGTTTCCTGAATCTAAGAAATGTACTATTTAGTTGGGGAAATAAGACAGGGAAAAAAGTCAAGTAGTGCCAAAGGAGTGTAAGCGTTAGTGGAATATTTAGGTCTCTGCAGTTTGTAGAGAATTCAGAATTATTAATACACATTATATCCACAGGAATCCAGTGGGATTCAGTTATGATAAGGTACCATGTTAGGACAATAAACAGCACAAGCCATAATGCCCTTAAATGTCCATGGCCGAATGCCATTTTCGTTCTTCAGAAGGAGTGTTGTTGCTCTCAACGGCATCCTTTCTACCATCTGTGGGCGAGGAGACTGAGTTCCTCAGACAGAAGCTGCATTCTAAACTCTCTGTTCTAGCTTGTGCTTCAGACAGCCACGGGCATGCACTAGGCAACTAACGCTCTTTGTTTGATTAATCCCTTTCTAAATTGTTTATCTGAAGTTCTTCTGTGTAAAGACTTAAGAGGCACTCTAGGGTGACTTAAAATACAGAAGGCGTGGCTCTATGTGAGCAGAATCCGCGAGAATGGAGTTTTGTGAACAAAGGACATGTAAACTTGGACTTCAGACCATACTAAGCAATAGAGATGATCACCCCCAAATTGTTTTACACATGAAATTTATAGCAGAGTATCATATGTATTCTGTAGAAAAATGATTTTAGCATGAATATAATACATTTAATTTTAACCTAGTTCTAACATGATTTATTTCGTCAGGAATAAGAAGGCTTACAAATAAGCAGGTGTTACTTCCCTTCCCCTTCTTTGTACTATTATCCCATGCATTTCTTCTCTTTTCACCTTACCCTCGAATTCCTGTTTCCTAGCCCCTCGTCTCTCTCAACCATTCTTTCTTTTTATATGTATGCATGAGGGAATGGGTTAATATTTCTGAAATATTTTATTAAAATCAGTATTCAAACATCTAAATGAAAGCATTCTTCCACATAATTATCTTGGGAAACTATGCAATATGCTAATAACATTGTCATTGCTTATAACCTTTTCAGAATCCATCTTTTGCAAACAGGTTATCCATTCGCATATTGAGGGGCTTCTTGATTTCTTCCAGTTTTTGATGATTATGAACAAATGTGAATAACACACAGGTGCATTTTTTAAATTTGGGCATAAGTTTTTAACTCAAATGGGTAAATATCTAGGGCTACAAATGCTGGGCATGTTTTAAGACTATGTTTATTTTTGTAAGAAACTGCCAAGCTTTCTCTCAGTAGGCTTGTGCCATTTTGCAGTCCCACCAGAATGGATGGGAGTTCCCATTGCTCTGCACCCTCACTAGCATTTGGTGGTGTCAGAATTTTGGATTTTAGCCATTCTAATAAACATGTAGTAGTATCTCATTGTTGATTTAATTGGCATTTTTTCTGATGAGATATGATATTGAGAGTATCTTCATCTGCTTATTTCCCATCTGTATATCTTCTTTGGTGAGATGTCTGTTTGGATTTTTTGCCCATTTTTAAATTGAATTGTTTTCTTATTGTTGAATTTCAAGGGTTCTTCAAGGGTTTGTCTAGTTTGGATACAAGTCACTTATCAGAAAAGTGTTTTGCACATATTTTTCCCAGTCTGTGCCTTGTCTTTCATTCACTTAATATCTTTCAGAGAGCAGAAGTTTTAATTTTAGTAAAATCCATTTATCAATATTTTTTCTTCTTAAGTCTCAAAGTCAAGGCCATCTGTAAGTTCTCCTGTGTTATCTTCTAGGAGTTTTATATTTTTGCATTTTACATTTAGGATCATGATCTATTTTGAGGGTTTTTGTGTGAAAGCTGTAAGATCTGTGTTTAGACTCACATTTTTGCATATGAATGCCCAATTGTTTCAGCTCTATTTGTTGGAAAAAGCTATACTATTTCTATTGAATTGCTTTTGCTTTTTTTTTTTGATAAAGATCAGTTGGCTATATTTGAGTGGGTGTGGTATTTTTCTGTATTTAAAAAATGATACTAGATTTTTAAGAATTAAATATAAATAAGAAAAGCAAAGTGGTGTATAAAGCAAAGGCTTCCATTTGGTAGATGATTGAGTAAAGTTGGTTTTGCTCCCTTGTTGCGGAAGTCACTCCAAACCAACAAAGGTAATGACAGACGCAGACACAGGTTATAACTTGGATGACAGTAGGAGATTTCTCTTTTTACTTTAAATTACAGCATCTCAGAAACGGATTGCCAGGTGTAGTGCTGGTTAATGAGGATGCCAGGATACACCTAGACTTTTTTATGTGGGGCTGGGAATGTCTAAGCAGCTGGAATTCCCCAGGGTCCACACGGCCTCCTGGGAACAATGCATTCCTTGAAACAAGAGAAATGGGTAATTGGGTTAGTGGCAGAAACTTTTCTGCAAGTGATTATAGTCCACAAAGAAGTAAACACACACACACACTCGGTCCTGCACCATTAGGCAGTTCAGTATACACCAGAAAGAATTTCTTGTAGTTTGGAATGCTGGCCTCTCAGGTATAAACGTCTTTAATAACTGGTAGAGGATAAACTTGCTTCATTTAAAGATGACTAATAATTATTTTATATTTGAGATATGGCAAAAAGTCAGAAAAGGAACAGAGAAAGCAGCAGCCAAAGAATAGTAATAAAAATATTGCCCCAAATATACAAAAATTGTGATCAAAGGCATGCATTTTAAAAATTTAATAAAATATTTGCCTTTTTATATAAAAATGAATCAAGCAGAAATATGAAGTCTCAGATAAATGGTCATTTTCTTATCTTTGATCTAAATAGCCTCAAGAAAATGGAAATACTAGGAGCCCCTGAAGATAGAATCACTTCGGAACTCCTTTGTAGTTTAGGCACAATAATCACTTATGTAGGATTTAGGAAGTATCAGCATCCAAGCCATTCCCCTTTAATCCCCCTCCACCTGCCGACCTTGGCATTATCCTTTCCCTCCACTTAACACAGTCAGAAGTAGGGATGCTCCTCTAGGTCACATGGGCAGCTGTGTATCAGCATATCCACTTGGAAACAGCTGCTTGGATGACCAGACCTTTTCTTGGGAAGGCGATGCCTTTTGTTCCGGTAACTCCAAATCTGAATATGAGACTGCACTAGCAATCAGCTATGTAACTGCAGGCAAAGTACTCAGCTTCTGGAGCCAGTTCCCCTCTGTGACACGTACAAAATGATGTTTGCACCATAGGCCGTTAGCTGTTTTCATTGTGATGATGTTTGGAAAGTCCTTCCATATAGTGTCTAGCACACAGTAGACAGCATTCAGCCTGGGATGCACCGTTCCACGACGGGGTGGCATTCTTGGTGTGAATGGCATTGAAGGCTGTGGGACAGGGAGGCCCTTGGCAGCCAGTTAGGGCACCTGTCATTACCACTGGCTTCTCATTTGGACTAGCATAAGGAAATAAGCAGCGCCCTTGCTGTGCAGTTGCCGTCACTGCATGGCCTCCATAGGCAGCAAGGTGCGTTCAAAAAGAACATAAACTGATAGAAGAGGTTCCCTGGTCAAAGTTCCCATTTTTTTTCTTCATTAATTTGGGAATCCAAGTCAGTTAAGGATTTGGGTCCCCAGTTTCCTCATCGGGCAAATGAGAGAGTTAGACCAGATGATCTGTAATGCTTTTTCCAGAATTCTCTGACTGACAGCCTGGGTCCCCTTTAATCCTTATATCCCAATACAGTTACCCACCGGAAATCTTGTTCTCAAAATGGCAATGAAATTCACTGAACATGAATTCCCGGGGGAAATGGGCCAGACTTCTGCAAATATGTGGCATCTAGTCCTTGGCAAGAAAAGGAAGTTGTCAGACTGAGCGTAAAAATATTCCTCTTTCTTTATAAAGTATTGATTAAATCTGCTTAATCATTACTGCAACGGGTTCACAGAGAAAGGTACAAAGAGCTCGGGGAGCTAGCAGATCAGGGAAAAGTATGAGAAGTCAAGGGCGAGTCATGTTTATGCTTAAAGTAGAACTTCCTCCTCCTCGTTTTTGTCCTCTTTCTCATCTTCCTCCTCCTCTTTTTAATCTTAAGGAGTTGACCAGTTGCTCAAAGACCTGAGAGTGGGCTGGAGCTCAGACCACTGGGGTGTCACTCCTTTCTGTCTCCCTTGGTGGTTACCCCTGGTAACTACTGCAAGATGAGAACACACGTTAAGTTGCTTTGAAAGGAAAACCATCACATCTACTCCCACTTCCCTAACAGGTTTTCTAAATCTTCAATAAGTTCGTGTTAGCTGGGAATGAATGTCTGAATTTAGGCTTCAAAAATGTTCCTCCCCCACCCCAATCTGTATAATTACTGTTGTTTTCCTGAAGCCTTTCAAAATACTATAATTAACAGATTGGCAGATAACCCATATAACTGCAGTTAAGGCAAATATAGTATGCAGCTGTCTTTGCATTAAGTGATTAAATCAAATAACATAGTTTTGAAGTACATTTATAAAGCATAAATTTACCTCCTGGCAAAACTGTCTTAAGTAACACACCCTACGCCATCTGTTCACTCAGTATTAATACCATATTTCCCAGGACTATAGCTACAGAGAGCAGAGCTACCAGCTGTGCAGAACCAAGAGGCGCCGAGGGATCCTTTGGAATACTCAGCAAGTTTGGGATCCTCTTAAGGATGCTCACAGTGGTTGTGCATCTGAAACACACAACTATCACATGCATATAGAAACATGTGCAAGCACATATACCCATGTGTATGCACACACATGCATGTAAAGCACATGCACATAGTATACACACACCCCCCGATACTGATGACTGTATGCTCACTTTCCATGAACAAATCAGTAGACTTGTATGAGTATTCATCCAAGTACTTATTCCTTCATTAAATTATTTACTCAACAACAACTCACTCATTTTCTCCACTGGTCTGACTAGGCACTAGGTGGTAGGGATCCAGAGGTGACCAGTGTTGGCCCCTGCTATCATAGAGCTCACAGTCTAGCCCAGGAATCTCACTAGTAGCCTATAATAAATGGGGGTGGTTTTCAGAGAGGATAGAAACCCAAACAAACCTAACTCCATTTAGGCTTTATAAAATCAACAACTATATATATTTTACATTCAAGAATATGTACAATAAAAAGATTTATTCTTCAGATTTTTTTCCAGAACCTTCTGTGAGTGGTCGTAGACTTAGTGATCCAACAGAAAAAGACATTTACAATCTGGTAAGGAAAACTGAAATGAGAAGTAAAAAGAAATGCTAGGTTGGATGACTCAGAGTATTGTGCAGGGTCTTAGAGAGCCGAGCAGGTACCGAGAAGTGGGAGGCCTGAGTGGGTCCCTGCAGGAGCGGTTATCAACCCTGGCTGCACATTAGAATCATCTGGGAGTCTTTTAACAAGGTACTTGGCCAGGTCCCTCCCTAGATAAATCAGATTAGAAAGTCTGGGGATGGGGCTTGGACATGTCTCTCTTATTTCTACTTTATTGAGGGAATTTTAATGAGCCTTGGAAGTACAAGGAGAGAGCTTACAAAGACATGACTTACGGCTCTGAGGGACTGGACAGGCCCTCCTGGACAGTACTCGCACATGCAGAGACAGTAAGCAAAACCCCGTGGTCTCACATCTCACTCAAGGCAAACACCCAACAGGCTCTCCAGTTTCCAAACTGGGAGGCCCTTTTATTACATAGCACTCTCTAGGTTTTCAGAATATGGTGAAAACCTAAGCCAATCACAGAAGGTTAGCTTTTTCACCAAAGTTTTCAAAATGGGAGTACTTTGGGGATGAAAGCAAAGAGCAAGCATACAAACAATCAGATGGAAAAAAAACCCAGATATTATTATGTGAAGAAACGTGGAAGTAGACAAATTTTGTGGTTTTCATAAAACACCACGAATATAAGCATCTAAGGTTGTCTTTTCTTGCTGTTATCATCTGATAGTTTCTTTAGCAGTACCAGTTGTTTGACCTTTTGGAGGACAGCATCATACAAAATCTTGTCTCCCCCAAGATCCATTTTCTCATGGGAACCGTGATACCTTCTTATTAGATAGACACAGAGCCTTCTGTTGTTGCTGTTTGATCTAAAAAGATAAAGACTTTCCCCCTTGATTAAAGTCTGAGTAACATCGAGCTGTCAGGATGAACTGCAAGTCTCAGGCTGCAAAGGAAGATATTTGGAGTTTTGTTTTACATCAACATTCATTACCGGATCAGCAGCTACATTTCATGTGCATATAATTTATCAGTAGTCTTTATCTGGAGGCAGAAATAGATTCCATAATTCTTATGAATCACGTATCCTCCAGGCACTTTTTTTCATCTAACTTTCGTTTACTATCACTTGTAAAGAACAGTTCACCTCTCAATTCATGAAGAAGCAGTTCACAGAAGACGAGTATTCTGGCCTACCCCAATATTTTTCATTTTATTAGTCAATGGGAGTTGGCTTTATACTACCCAGCTTATAATTTATAACCGGAACAGACAATTTAATCATTTTAGGATGTGTCCTAGCACAGCTCAAAGTTTTAACAAGGCTGCTCCCTTTCTCCAGAGCTCCGCCCTGTCAACGAGGCTCTTGCATTGTAAGAAAGCAAACAACCCTCCTTTTCAGTTGTCCCTTGAGTCGAAATGTGTATTGAAACACTTTAGGAGACCGGTAACGTGAGAAGTAAAGTGAGGCTCCGAGAAGGAAAAAAAAAGAAGTGGGAGCCCCTTGAGGTCACATAAAAATTAAGTGAAAAGATGGCACAATTATTTTGACAGCGGGTGGGATCTCTAAGCTGTTAATTAAGAGACTAACCATTAAGAACATGAAGACTCAAGTTTCTAGAGGTTTACCAATTTTTTCCCGGTATTTTCAGAGGCTTTGATTGTATGGTACTATTTTTAAATGTCATGTTATAGCTTTTAAAAAAATGACAGAGGAAGCTAACAAACTGATCATCCCTGAGGGGACAAGTGGAAAACCACTGTAATGCCAGATTTTCATTTTACATAACTTGGAACTATTTACCCTATGGACAAAAGACCATTTATTACAAGAAATAGGTGATAAAATTAAACATGCCTATGCTAGGCCAACTAATAAATCAGGCAATTTGCTGCCCTAGGCAGCAGAATGATGGGATGAATAGTTGGATGGACAGACTTAAGAACAAAGGGATGGCAGACAGTATCAGTACTCATGGTAACAAATACAACCTAATATGAACTAGATCGTGTCCACATCAAACAGAGGAAAGCAAGGAGATCCGAGAGAGTTGCCAACTGGGAGATGGGCTGCACCCTCACTAATGACAGTAGGAGTAACTGAAGCAGCGCTCTGAGTTCTTTCTGGCAGGAATGGTATCGTACTCGTCTTTATGTCCTCAACATCTTTCATGATTCCTCTCATTCAGTACTGGTAGTTCAAGAATGTTAGAAAAAGAGAGGTAAAGAAAAGGAGTAAAGAGGGACTCGTAGATGCAAATGCTATCAAATTCCGTATCAGAGAACAAGAATGTGATCTTTTTCATTAGAGTTGAAAAGAATCTTGATATAGCAGGAGGGAAACAATTAGATTAGAAATAAGTGCTTTAATATAGTATTCTAGAAAGCCCTGAAGAGGCCTCGAAGAAGGGCAGGCATGTTGGAGACCAGGCTGAGGAATGGGTGAAATGTGCAGGCCCTCTAGCTCCTGACAAACCTGTGTGCCCCAGTTTCTTCTTATGTAAGAGGGAGAATTGAACTGATTGACCCCTTAGATCCTTTCAAAGGTACATTTTCCCAATGCCTGTGTTCTGTTCTTTTTTTTTTTTAAGTATTTATTTATCTTTAGAGGGGAAGGGAAGGAGAGAGGAAAGAAATATCAATGTATGGTTGCCTCTCGTGAGTCCCCTGCTGGGAACTGGCCTGCAACCCAGGCATGTGCCCTGACTGGGAATCGAACCTCAATCCTTTGGTTCGCAGGCCCGGGCTCAGTCCACTGAGCTACACCAGCCAGGGCGCCTGTGTTCCATTCTTGAAATCCCTTGTCTGACTCCTTGAAAATAAAGATGACTATTTTCTCTTTTGGGGGAAGGAGGTGAAGAACAGAAATATTGGTCATTATATTACTCTTCCAGAGACATTGTGATTTGAAAAGTTTTTCTTGTTTATCAATGTGATTTTATTCTAAAATGCTGTCTGTAGAGTTTCTTAAAAGTAACACCTGGAAAAATAGATTTGAGACAAAAAAAATCACTTAGAAAGAAATTTCTGTAAAAACATGTCTTTATTTTGGTAAGTATTTGCAAGTAAGTATGTCAAGTGCCAAAGCCTTTGTGTTCTTTCCCTTTTGATGAAAATCATTCTGTAATGTTTAGCCTGGGGCTACACAATAGAACCTTGTGTTTCATTGTCCTAAGATTCCAAACTGGGAATTTCCACCTCCTCACTCAACAATTCGGTGAAGCCCATCCTTCACCCCTGAATTCAGCAGTCTGTGCTTTCCAAATGCAATGCATGTTCCTCAAGCAACCATCGATTTCTCTGCAGATGTTTACACTGACGCACACCGAGTGCAGTGTACTGGGCAGCTGTGCTGTGTACTTGTTTCTATTCCGTGAAAGGTTGGCAATAGAAGGTTTCTGTTAGAAGAAAGTGACAATTACAAATTGGTTTTTGAAAGAGGAAACGAAGACTAAGGGAGGCATACTGAAAGTGAGCAAGAGGCCTGGAAAAGGCAAATAGGGCAGGTTTATCCCAGTGAAGAAAAGCTCTGAAGAGAAATAGAACATAAGTCAAATCTGCTTATCCAGAACTGGGAGGGGTCCCAAAGGAGGGGGAAAGCCTGAGGTGAAAGGGCTCTCTGGGGGGTCACTATAAAAGGGCTGCAGTGGGTGGGGTCTGCCTTGGAGTTGGTCCTTAGTAGGTCCCATTACAGGGCGCTGATACTAGCTTGCAGAAACAGAAGAAGAGAACACTGCATCTTGGTAAGGATAATCAATCTATAGGCTTGCAAGACTGTGTACCATGGATTGTGGAGCTAGGAGCTTGTCAGATGCACTAAAAAAACAAAAACAAAAAAAAAAGGAAAAAACATGGAGTCTTCTGCATAAAGACATTTCAGGTCTAGTAAAGCTGCCACTGGTTCTATTAGTATTCTTAATCATAACTAGTATTTATCATGTAATCGAGGATTTTTATTTCTGTTTTCCAGATAAAGACACTGAAAAAGAAAAAAGTTAAATAACATTTCTCAAGTTATGCAGCTGGCATGTTACGGGGTAAGGGTTTCAAATCACGATATTAATGTGATATTTTCAAACGTGGTCTTTTGAAAAAAGATTTTATTTATTTATTTTTAGAGAGAGGGGAATGGAGAGAAAAAAAGAGGGAGAGAAACATCAATATGTGGTTGCTCCTCACGTGCCCCCTACTGAAGTCCTGAATCACAACCCAGGCATGTGCCCTGACGGGGAATCGAACCAGTGACCCTTTGCTTTGCAGTCTGGCACTCAATCCACTGAGCCCCACCAGCCGAGGCTTAATGTGATTTTTGAAGTTTTTGCATTTTTATATGTAGCGTATATTTTCCTTTTTATTTTATTTTTACCCAGCATTACTTAAAACCCATGTGTTGTAAGTAATTACTTAAAACCCAAGTGTTAGAACCACAGTTTTAACAAGAAGGACCCGGTGTTTTTGTCTGAGACAGAACCTAGTAAAACTGACTAGAAGTTGCCATTTCTCACTTTGAGGGGTTGGCTGTGATGGTGACAGCTGTGGAACCTGCTCATCTCAGGGGGATTGGAACTCACTGGGACTGATAGGTGGGCCACTTCTTAAAACCACATATTAGAAAACAATTAGAAACTTACAGAAAAGTTGCAAGAATAGTCAAGTAATAGCCCCAACACCCTTTACCCAGATTTACTTGGTGTTTATTATTTCTCCCATTTGCCCTCTTTCTATCTTATGAAAATTACTCTTTGTCCCAAATTTTGAAATTCGGTTGCCTACATCATGACCCTTTGCTTCTAAATACTTCAGTGTACATTTCCTAAGAAAAACAAAACTTCACAGCACAGTTATCGCCTTGAGTAAATCAACATGAGCACTGTACTTCTAACTTACTCACCATCTCTATTTCAATGCTGTCAGTTCACCCACCAGAAACGTCCTTTGCAGCATGTTTTTTCTCCAGGATGGGATCCACTCAAAGTTTACATGTACTTACTGCGTTCCTTTAGTCCCCTCTGAAGTGTGTCCCTTTAGTCTCCTCAGGTGTATCTTTTATGATGTGGATATTTTTTTTAAATGTGGTCAATGGGCCATTGTTAGAGACTCCTCTTCTCATCTGGACATAATTTTCCTGTAGTTCATTATCGCTTAAACTTTGAAGGGTGTTTGGAGGTATGGGAGTCTTCTGGCCTTTAAGATCAGTCAGGGGTGGAGTTAGGCCATAAATGCAGTGCCAGAAATTGTAGGGTGTGTGTGGGGAACACTCAAGGGAGGGCCGGTAAAGGAGGAGCAGGGCCTGCAATGGAAGCCGTTTCGGGCAGTAGGTGACTCTGGAGAGGTTGTTTGTACAGAAGGAAACTGTGAAAAACAGGAGCCGGCTATTCTGCGGAAGCTTCACCGCGGGATGGGAAGGGTTTGAGAATCCTGGGCAGGGAGACTCGTGAGCCTTAACAAAGGAGTTGAAAAAAGTCAAAGTAAGGGAGCGATAGCGTGCTTGAATTTTCCACTTAAAATCTTAAGAATTAAGACCGTAAGTACTATGAACCTCTTAAATGTCCGGCTGACACGGGTAGACAAAACAGAGTTGGGAGCACCACAATATCGACGATCCCATCAGCTGTTTTTAACAGCTTTATGGGGGTGTAACTGAGATCCAAAAACTTCACGTATTTGATGTGTACCATTTCATAGGTTTGAACATAGGCATACTTGGGGAACGATAACCACAATGGAGGTAATAAACATATTCATCACCTGGATGAAACACAGTCATTCATTTATTACCTTCACAAATATGTGAGGGTAATAACATATTCAAACATATGAATAAATGTATTTATATTCTGAGTCTTTAAAAACCTCTGATCAGCCCTGGCTGGTGTAGCTCAGTGGATTGAGCCCGGGCCTGCGAACCACGGTTCGATTCCCAGTCAGGGCACATGCCTGGGTTGCAGGCCAAGTTCCCAGCAGGGGACTCACAGGAAGCAACCATACATTGATGTTTCTCTCGTTCTCTCCTTCCCTTCCTCTGTAAGGATAAATAAATAAAATCTAAAAAAAAAAATTTTTAAATAAAAAATAAAAATAAATAAATAAAAACCTCTGATCAGACGCTATCCGTCTGTGCGCAAGGAACCAAATCCTACTGAATGCAGCGTGTGTGTCTGTAAAGACCTGGGGATCTGTGCCCTTCAGCAAAGGGCTGCTGGTGGAAATGTCAGCTGAGGACCTCATGCAGGAAAACCTTTGTTACTTGAGTTTTCAGAGAAGAAACAATGGGCAGTTATTTTTATCCACTTAAAAAATGAGTAGCAGAGATAGAAACATGACCATAATTAATTCAATCCAGAAAAGCCTATTATTCATGAATAATGAATGTCTTCAGCTTGCCTAGTGAGAAAGGAGTGAGAATTTAGTCTCAGATTCAGTCTTGTCTTTCAGCATCTACCCAGAGCCAGGAGGATGGTCAGAGGTGGAGCATTAGCAGGTAAAGTTCTGCCCATTTGACTTTCTGCTTTCCAAATGTTAACCTTAAACTCTCTTTTCCATGAGGACCCAAGTCCTCAGTCTCTGAGATGACAGTTTTTAGAGGGAGCCCTTCTCAGAAACAAAGGCTTCAGAAGGGAACTTCATAGAAAGGCCATTAGCACCCAGGATGTTCTCAGAGTCCCTGCTCTGACCACAGGAATGAAAGAATGACGGAGCTGTGCAGTGGGGCGGCCCACTGAGAGTGTGAGATTCAGTGTGCATTAGTCAGGGTTAGCAGCCCAATAGAACCAGTGGGACATGCACACAGGAGAGATTTATTTAAGGACTAGGCTCGCAGGATTACGAAGGCTGCAGGTGCAGAATCTGCAGGGTGGGTTGGCAAGCTAGAGACCCAAAGAGCTGGTGTTGTGGCTCAAGTATGAATGAAGGCCATCTGCTGGAAAATGTCTTCTCACTTGTGGGTCATCAGTCTTTTGTTCTACCCAAGTCCTTTAAGGGACTGAATGAAGGTCACCAGCATTTTGGATGGTGATATTCTTTCTCAAATGCACTGATTTAAATGTTAACCTTATTCGCTAGCACCTTCACTGAAACATCCACTCTGTGCAGGTGTTGACAAGTGCACAGTCATGTGTCTTATTTTTTAATTTTATATAACTCTTGTTTTGCCCCAGCAAGCTTCAGTTTCCACTGAAAATATCTGTGACCAATCTTCTTTCTTTTCCTCTTTATTGCTCCAGTCATATTACTAACTTTATATCTCTGCTTAAATTATAATTTTTTTTCATACTTATATAGTTGAACTAGAAAAATAATTAAATAATATCATTGTAAAAGCATTGACTTTAATTTAGTTATCAATTGAACATGCATAGATATAATAACCTGTAATGTTTTCTTAAGGTATTCAAATAAACACATTGCAGCGTGGAGTTGGTGCATAGGAAAAGAAGGCATTAGAACTGAGTCCACTGGCACCGACTCTGTCAACAGTGTGCTTATACTTAGTACTAGAAAAGCCACACCAGCACCTCATACCCAGTGCAATACAGGACTCGATTCAACAGTGACAGCACCATGGAAGACTAGCATTGTACTCATTTAAAACATAGTTCATACCGTCTGTAGATGGACACTTACTTTGCTTTCACAGCTCAGTGAATGATGCTGCCATGATCATGGAAAAGCAGATTTCTCTTCCAGACTCTGATTTCAGTTCCCTAAAATATGTACATATACCAAGAGGTAGGATTGTTGGATCATAAGGTCATTTTATTTTCAATGTTTTGAGGATCCTCTATAGTATTTTTTATAGCAGCTACACCTGTTCATATTCCCATCAACAGTGCACAACAGTTCTCTCTACTCCATATTCTCTCCAAAACTTGTGTGTTTTTTTAAAATAATTACCGTCCTTTTCCAAAGAAGACATACAGATGGTCACCAGGTAGATGGAAAGATGCTCAGTATTACTAGTCATCAGGGAAATGCCAATCAGATGAAAACGGGGGTATCCCCACCTCAGCTTTGGGCCAAGGCCGCACACTCTCTGGGAAGCCCCCAACCAATGGACTGAGCATGCGGTGGGACTCTCGGACCTGGCCATTTGGGTGGGATGGGGCCAGTCAACAATCCTCTATTCACAGTCCCCATGGGTTAGCTGAGAGTGTGTCCCCTGATCCTCTGCCGCATCCTGCCCCCTCCCTGCCCCCTCCCTGCCCTCTCCCTGCGTCTCTGTCACCAGGGTCAAATCTGCACAGCCGTCTGTTGGCTCTCCTTGCCCACACCCACTCCCTTCTCCTTCTGCCTCTCACAGGCATCACCAAGCCTTCTCCCCCAGTAAACCTCTTGCTCTGTAACTTCCATTTTCATGTCTGTTTGCAAGGGCACAATTCCTTCCATTATTGCTCTTTTCTTCCTCTCTGTATTTGCTTGAAAATTTTAGTGTCTCCCGTCCCTTCTTGGGGACATTTTTATGTTTTCTGGCAGTAGGATCCCACATATTTTTACACATAACTTACTGAAATCTACTTTTCTGAAGTCTAGTGTATGTGATCAGAACTCTAAGTTGCTTTTTCCCCTTCTTTGCTCATCATCACAAAGTTTAAATGTAACTTAAGTAATTCTAGGGTTGTAGCCCCCTTGCCCAACCGAATTCTTTTATAGATGCTGTGGGCCAGAGCAGTTAAGTGATTCATCTCAAATTGCTAGGACTATAAAATGAATTTCCTTTACAAGTTAATTGTCTCGAGAGAACTTCTTCACTCTCCTGACATTTCTAATTAGAAAGTGTCAGATCCTAGTACTAAGCTGCTCATTTACTCATCTTATTAAATTACTTTCTAATATATTTAAATAAGATTATTTTACTCACTGAGGAATGATAGATTAGCTTCCTCTACATGATAAATACCTTCGCCTTGAAGGCACATATTCTGGATATTCCAGGGAAAGTTTTGTCAGTGGTGGGCTTAGCAAGGAGCAAGACAGTCGTGGATAGCCCACTTGTACATATGTTACTTAATGAGGCTGGACCAACAAGTTAATACAGAGTTCAGTAGCAAAAGAAATCCAGGTATTAATCATGGGAAATTAGTTTATATCATCTATAGAACATTTTCTGAAAGTGTTCTTTGTTTCTTTGTCCTCTCCACAGGCCCCGCCTCCTTCGCCTTCATCCAAATGGCTACAGCTCTGGTTGTCCATTATTTGATCAACAATTAACCCCAGGGAACAGAATTCAGAATTTCCCAGGAAAGCATTATTAGCCTTCTTTCCTGCAGATATTGTGGTGCATCTTGGGAAGAGAAACTCAGATTAGCAGCCAGAAGGTAAGATGGAACGGGGGTGCCTAGTCAGTCTTGGGTAGGAGGCAAGGAGGTTGGCGGTTTATAACAATTACGCTTTACAGTCTTGAAAGGATCAAACACGTACACACCCAGTTAATTTGCCCCCGGGAGGCATGCGAGTGATTATCTTCCCTTAAGTAATTCTGTCAAATGTATCCATGTTTTCATTAACTGCTGAAATAATTTTTTGTATTCATTGTAGGGTTATACTCTACTTTTTTGTGTTAATAAGTATTTATCCTCTTACCTTACACTATTACAATCATTAACTGTGGTGTGTAAATGTACTAGTTATTACTGTCTAACTTTTGTTGGAAAAAAATCACAATAAGAGAATGACGGTGAAAAAAACATGACATGAAAAGCTTGCAGCCAGAGTTTCCTGCCAAGTAGCAGGGCACTGGATTCACGACATTTAGTTTCTGTGCCCGACAGCTATGTCCTGTGGCTTCACTGAAAGGGAATACTCATCAGCCCAGGGAACATAATGTTCTTGCGAAATCACATCTCAGAAGTGAAAAAAATGAGAAAGTAGATGGAAAATATCCAGGAGTTTCTTTCTTTCTCTCTTTTCTCCTTCCCTCTTTCCTTCCCTCCCTCCCTCCCTCCCTCCCTCCCTCCCTCCCTTCCTTAATGGAAAAATTTTCAGTGTATACCAGGAAGACATCAGATACAAGATCCAGGTAAGATATGGTGGCTTCTGCTCAGCGGTGCCCATTTGTAAAATTGCTTATCACACAGAAAAAAAAAGTACAAATGTAAGGACTAACTATAACCATAAGTAAAAGTGAAATTTAATGCTGCTATGTGATACCCAAAGGAAAAAAAGGGGTGGCAAATGCATGTCTACATGGCTCAGTTACTAAAAAAAAAGACTATAGCTGTCAAAGCACTTGAGAGATGAGGATAAGCAGTATCTTGAATATGATTTTTTTGTACACAATATTTTAAATGAAACAAAATCTGGGGAGAATGTAGCAATGCTGCCTTTTCACTATGCAGTATGGTAATGTGTCAGATTGGTTGTGTAGTTGAACAGCTTGAGGGAATGGCAGTATTTTAATAATATTACATGTTAACCTGGCCTTTATAAATAATCTGTTTACCTGCAAGATGTTATTAGTTTAAGTACCTGAAATGTAGCTTCAATAGAGAGATTTATCCCCTGTTGTTTATTATTTGTATTAGCAGGGTAGCATTTGTCTTTTCTAAGGAGAGGAATGCACTTAATTTTGGAGAGGGATGTCATGGAAGAATAAAAACAGTGTGACTGTAGAGTTGTCATGGTTGAATATAGAATCCAGTAATTATTTATCACTTCGTATTTTGTGACCATCGGAATTAAAAACAATCATTGACTCTGTTTCTTAATATTTGCAAATGCAAGGCACCAATAACGGAGCATCTGAGAAATATATATGCTACATGCGGTCCTACTTCTTTTCCCATCACTGTCTAAAGGCCATTTCACACGCAGTTACAGGGCCGTGGGTGTGCACCGAGATTCGGCAGCACAGGGAGGTGTCTGTGCGTGGCCCTAAGCTGCACTTATTTGTGCTTCTTGTACATGGTTCATTTGAAAATCTACGTGTTCTCACGCCATTTTAGTGTTTTCTTTTTCTGTCGAATAATTTGTCTATATGTGAACAATCTGGGCTGATTGATTTAAAAATGCTTCAGTCCGGACGTCACGGGGAAGCGGCTCAGCCCCTGCACCTCTCAGGAGCATTTCCTCTGAAACCGATGTAGGTCTTGTCCACTGCAATGAATTATGCATAACTGGAGGGTGATTTCTTGGCATGAAAAAGAGTGACATAGTCGATTAAAATTAAATATTGAGTAGGCTTTCTCCTAGAGACAGGGATTAAAGGAAGATGCTTCTCTTTCAAGAGAAGTGCAGAATGGAGGGCTTCGTTGCAGTGGCACAGAGGAACGTGGCTGTCGCAAGGCAGGGCCGGACACAGGGCGCCCGGCTCAGGCCTCCGTGGCTGGTTGGTTTCAGAGGGAAATAATGGATGGATCAGCATCTTCTGGTGGCTTTGCTGCCTTTTCACTCACCTCTTCTGGCCTTGGGCTGAGTGGGGCCTGCATTTAACCCACAGGCTGTCATTAGGGGCAATTCTGATGCAAATTCCAACAATAATGATATCAACCACCAAAGTTAGACTAAAACTCCCCTAAAAAGCCTCTCCTCCTCCCCGTTCGCTCCCCAAAGTGCAGTGAGCAGGCACAAGGAATGGCAAGGGCCTGGGAGAGAATAGGCAGGGATAACCAGGAGCCACGCTGATGGACAATTAGCCAACCGCAGAAAGTATCACCACCAAATGTAATGTTCATTTGTTGGTTTGTATCCATATTCATTTTTCTTCCCTCTTTTTAGTAACATATTGGAAGAGACCATATTAAACTATGGTCTTTACTTTTCAAAGCAAAATAAGCCCAACGCCAAAAAGGAGGTTATCAGTATATGCCACTTGCAAACTTGACCGTTCCAAATAGATCCAGTCTTTCCAAGATCCTGAATTAGAACCTCCTAGATCTTCCTTGTACTACTGTAGTTGACCCTCAGTCCTGAGACGTAGATCATTTCTGTTGCGGGGATGGACATGCACCTACCTGGGTGTTCATTTCTCAGCAAGGGAGGTTTTCTTCATATATAGGACTGCTGCCTCTGATGGCGTTCCAGTGCCCCCCCGAGGGCTTCTCGGCGTAAGAAAAGCAAACAAAAATGCGCTGTACAGGAAACATTTCACTCCACAGAGCAAAGCTGGGTACATGGCTCAAAGGGTCTCTGAAGGAAAGATTAACTGCCAGTCGTCACGAAACCCAAAGTCGTTTAAAGTAAGAGGTGCCACAAGCCAAAAGATAGAAGCTGTAAACACATACAATATTAATAAAGCAATTACAGTAAGTGCTATAACATTCTGCTTTGCAAATCTCTTGCCACTTCAAGAAACATCTGTCTCCGCCACTAGAAATTACTGTCTAAAAAACCAAACAAAACCAAACAAGCTGTGCTTTGTGTTTTAGCTTTTCATTCAGGATCCTGATCCGTCCGTCTGCTGCCAAAGCTTCAATACCAATTTCATAGTCTATTCCCTGGGTTGGATTTCCAACCAATGCAGTCGTTTGTGCTATAGTGAGTGGGGGAGCAATTAGTGGATTCACTACACTGTGCAAACTGCCTGAATCCAATCACACAAAATGTCTCAGGAGGGCGAGGAGGAAATTCAAGTGACCAGACGAATCCTTATTTAATAGAAACTGGCTTGAGCCTTAGCTTCTCCAGATCCTGAAATTTGTTGGTCCCTTATTGTTTAAAAAAAAAAAAATTCTCATGATCCATTCCAGGGCAAGTGTGAATGACTTTGTTTCTGTCAGTCAAATTCAGATTTGGCTGAGACATGTTTCCAGAAAACCTGGTTGCGTCCCTCCTTGAACAGGAATGGCACAAACTCTCTGAAAGCTTCATTGTCTCCAGTTGGGAATAAGGAGTTCAATTTTCTCTAGCTGTCTCAGGGGGTCAGACGGAAAACATCCGTGGAGACGCTGTGGACACTGTGGAGACCTAGAGCGATGGAAGGACTTCCTGCCTGGGTGAACTTGGGCCACGTTACCCTGCAGCAGCACCTGGCTTCTTAGAGAACAACTGAGAAGAGAGGGGGGCCCGCCTGCGAGTGACTGCTGAACTCTCACAGGCCTTCCATTAAAAAGGAACGGCAACAACATAACGTGACTCTGAAAAGAAAGGCTGAAGGTTTGCTTCAATTGCAAAGAAAACAATAAGGCAGTTAGGATTTCTTAATTGGAAGATTATAACAGAAGATAAAATTTTAAAAGTCCACTTGGGGTTGGAGGTCTGTGGGAACAATTACGTTAAACAACATTCACTCAAATATTTAAGTTAGAAACCCATAGAGTCTTCTTAGATTCCTTTTTCACACACCAAAAATGCCTGATTTAATTGGACACCAAAGCTCTCTTCTTGCTCTATGTCTCTTAAAATGGGCTTCCTCTTTTTATCCCACTGACTTTGTTCAGGCTAACTTTATGTATTGCCTAGAATACAGTGGCCTCCTAAATGATCTTTCTGCCTATGGTCTCCTTCTCCTTTAATCTGTTCTCTCCAAATTGGGAGCAGATGTCTCTCTAAAATTCACCTGATGTGTCACTTCCCACTTACATTCTCTGAGTGGACTTCCTTATCACCTACTGAAGAAAGGCCAAGCTCACAATGTGGCCTGCAAAGCCCTATGACACGTGGCTCTCTGCCTCATTTTTTGGCTCCATGTGTTACTGTTCCACACGTTGGCCATTGCTTCCACACTATTTGCAGTTCCTAGAAAATGACATTCTTTGGAGGCTGGCAGTACATTCTCTTCACTCCTGTCCACGAGGCCTATCACTCTGTATCTTCTTCTGTCTAGTTTATTAGACAACCTGGAATAGGGTTGGCTAGTCACTTCTCTTGCTACATTCTACTAGCTTTAGAGCGTCGTTCTTAATATATAAAAGACCCAGCCTTGTAGCATAGAACAGAGGCTCTGGAACCAAACAAACTTGGATTTAAGTACAAGCTTACATTCTTAGAAACCTGTTTTTCAATTCGTTGAGTAAGAATAGGAATGTGCACATTTTTAAGAATATTTTATTTTTTATGCTATTACAGTTGTCCTGATTTTCCCCCTTTGCCCTCCTACCCTTGGCCCACCCCCACTTCCACAGTCCGTCCTCACATGGTTGTCCATGTCCATGGGTCCTGCATATATGTTCTTTGTCTAATTCCTTCACCTTCTTTCAACCAGTCCCCGCTGAACCCCTCCCTGCCCATCTTTTCTGAGGATGGCAGGAGCACATATGAAATACCCAATGTACTACGTGGCTCATTGTAAGGGCTCAGTAAATGTTGGCCGCAGTATATTATATTGTAACTGCTTTGTTAACTGAATTGTCTTCTTCATCTCCTTTAAACGATCATTTCCTTGCAAAAAGGAATGATACATTTTTTATCTTGTTCATCTTTCTGGCCTTAGCACCTAGAGAAGTACCTGACACATACAAGTGTACGACAAAAACTTGCTCAAAGGATTACCGAACAAAATAATGAAAACAACTATGAATAATGAAATCTCTAAATCTCTGCCACTTGAGAATTTGTCCTATGGTAGGACTGGAAAGAACATTGACAGTGTCTGCAAATCTCAAGCGTATTTAAAACATCACTTGATTTGCTGCTGCTTGACCTTTTGTGTGCTGCTGACAAACTAGCATGGGTGCTAGCTGTGTGTCCTCTAGAAGGACAAATGTCTATCCACAGGAAATGGAGCCTATATGTATCGCATGGTCCAGTGTTGTCGTTCCTACTGTCTCCCCTGGTTTGAAGATTCGGTCCATGATACTAGATGGCGTTGCACTTTGACACGGAGGTGGAGCGTGGTGTGTGGAGCTGGAAGTAGAAAGTTGGAGATAACCAGCCAGTAAGAAGCCGGTTAGAGCAGTGCCTTGAAGTTCATGTGCATTGTCCTGCAGAGGATTTATTGAAGGAGTTAAACGGGGGTGTAACAGACCCATACGTCTGCTTGGGAGCATTTTATATGGGTGTGTGTGTGTACAGGACGCTTCCAAAGGGAGCAAGTCGGAAGACAAAACTTGATGTAGGAGGTGGTTGGATAACGAGCTGGGGGCGAAGGCCGAACTGAGCCGCCGCAGGGTCTGTGAGCAGCATAGTCACAGAAGGACTCGTCCTTAGGAGGGCCCCGTGCTTGGTTTCATGCTCTGTTGTTACCTTTTGAAACTTTTAACAATTTTTTAAAAAGGGACCTTGCATTTTCACCTACATGGTTTTGCAAAAATTTTAACTGGTCCTGGTGGATGTTGTAGGAGAGAAACCGTGAGAGGCGGACTTAGGAAGATAAGTGCTTTGCCTTCTGTGTGCCTTCAGTGCTCGGTGTCCTCCGGTTGACCCCTGCCCGGCAGAGTGAGCTGTGGGAGTCCAGGCAAGAGGAGTGGGGGAAACGTAAGAACTGTGTTCTAGTAACGCAAAGGGAGCATTAATATTTAGCCTTGCTCCTTCCATTAAGAAGTTTCGAGGTCTCATCCCGGCAACAGAAAGACAAGACTCCTTGAGAATGGAAACAATTACCCATGTTCTTTTTATCTTTCCCACATTAAAACATAAAACTTTATGCCCCAAATAGAGGTGAAGTGATGTAAGGAATGGGAAGCGCAACGCCAGCCTTCCAGCCTGAGGGACGGTGACCAGAAGGTATCAGAGAGGGGCTACGAGGGGAAGGTGGCCTCCTGGCAATGAGGTTCCCATGCTGGGTGACAGGTCACGTGCCCCATGGACCACACAGATGCGGTGATGACTGAGAGAGTCCCAGTTGCCATCGCTGGGCTGCTTCCAGGTGACTGGTGCTCGCTGGCTCCCCTCGCTCACGCCAAACAGAACTCCGAGCTCTGTGGCAGTATTTTTGACCTTGGAGGAGAAGAAAGTCGCAATCCCAACTGGGGTTGCATTTCCTGAAAGCCTTTTCGGATGAGTGCTTGGAGTCAAATTTAAGTTATTTGTTTTAAAGGTGCTATTTCTTTTACCTAAATACGAGATTGCAAATCCCTGCCTGCTACGCAGGCATAAACCGCTGTGTAGCACTAAGAAAATAAAAATACGGAGACAGTCTTCATCACAAGTAGTTCTTGCCTCCCTGAAAATCCCAGGAGATGGCACCTTCCACGGGGGCACTACGGGACAAACGATCAGGTGAGCGCTGCAGGTTTCTTTGAATCACTGTGGTACTGTAAACAATAATTCCTTCATTTTGCAGCTCTCATCACTTTGGAGTTGAAAAGATAGAAAACCATAATGTTATAATAGAGGTATTTTATTACTGAACTTTTGGGAGAGGTTGGGATAAAGTGACTGGGAATAGCGGGTATGGTCTGGCTGTGGGCTGAATTGCTTTCTTCAAAATACGTCACTGCTGTGAGACAAGACGGTGGAAAGAAATGTGGAGTTAGGACAACAATGGCAGATTTGTTTTCAGGTTTTTACTTCCTGGACACGGAAATATTTCATGTGGAGAGAAGCACAAAAATGACTGAGAACCGCCTAAGACTTAACGCATGTGAAGACTGAAGTATGGTGCATGTTGTCTTCCTTGAGATGCATTTTTCAGACATTCTGTGCACATGGAAGTCCAGATGTATAATTAGGGTGGATCGAGGAATGAGAGTGATGTGATTAAAATAGATTTGTTTTTTAATTCTTAAGAATTTGAATATACTGAATTAAAATAACTAGGTAGTATTTTTTATATCAGATCTAGTCTAATAAGACTGTTTAGAAACTAACAGTTAAACGAATGTTGGAATTAATATTTTTAAGTAAATCTTCTAAAACACTTTTGAAGTTATGCTTTTACTTATCATAAATATGTACATTTTTTCTAATGTCAGAAAATTCTTTCCCAGACTTGAATTATTGAAAAGTTGTTTTTCCCCCCAAGGAAGAGTAGCTTAAAATGGATTGGATGATTTCCAAGATTTCCAAAATAAAATTTTATCTGGCTCAAGTCTGTTATACATCATTTTCTAAGTTAAGGCAATTTAGAGAAAAATTGCCTTCTAAGTTAAGGCAATTTGAAAGGTTAGCGAGAAATGAATTTTAAAAATTAATTATTTCAAAAGCTAGTTACTATGTATTCAGTTCAACCACCAATTAAATTCACAGGTTTTTTTTCTTTTTTGGTAGAAATTAAAAAACAAATTCTAAAATTAATAGTGGAAAGAAATGTAGCTAGAATAGTAAAATTATCCCCAAAAGGAACAAATTTAGAAGACTCACACTACCTGATTTCAAGACTTACTAGAAAACGACAGTGATTAAAGCAATGTGGTGAGCATAGGCAATCTCATAGGAACAGGACACACACCGTCAGCTAATTTGCAGGCAGAGCCGTATAACGGTGCGCGGAGAGGCTGCTGGAGAACAGCTGATGTGAGCGAGGCTGTTGCAGGGGAAAAGATGGACGTTGACTCTCACCTCACACTATCTACAGAAATCCGTTCAAGGTGGACTGTCAACCTCAGCGTGGTCCGGAGCGAAAACCACACACTTCTGGAAGACAATGTAACATCTTCACATCCATGGGTTTGGGTGGATTTGGGGGGAATGGGGAACAAAAAAACCCACTAAATATAAAATGAAAATTAAAAATTGGATTATATCAGAATTAAACTTCTATTCATACAAAGACATGAAAAAGAAAGAAAATAAAAAGATAGAAAGTAAAGCCACAGACTAGGAGAAAATATTGGACAATATACATACTGACATAATTCATAGCCAGATTATATAAATAACTCTCTACAAATCAATAATAATAAGATAACCCAAATTTAAATGGGAAAATATCTTAGATAACTTTACAGAGGAAGATTCCTGAATGACCAGTAATTATGTGAGAAGGTGTTCAACATCAAGTCATCACGGAATTGCAGATTAAAACCAAAATGAGCCCTGGCTGGTGGCTGAGTTGGTTGGAACATTATCCAATATACCAAAAGCTTTTGGGTTTGATCCCGGTTAGGGCACACACCTCGGTTGTGGGTTCCATCACCAGTCAGGGTGTGTAAGTGAAGTAACCAATGTCTCTCTCCCCTTTGTCCTATGTAGATAGATATAGATACAGATATATACATACACACATATTTGTGTGTGTGTGTGTATATAATCTCAGGTGAGGATTTAGAGAAACGAGATTACACTACACAGGTATGAGAATGGCTACAATTTTAAAAGTAACCATACCTAGGATTGTTAAGGATGTGGAGCGACTGGTTCCGTAAATACTGACGGGAGGTGTAAAATCATTCAACCAACCACTCTGCTTGGTTGAATAGTGTCCCCACCCCGACATGTGGAACCTCACAATGTGACCTTATTGGGAATGAGTGTCTTTGCAGGTGTGTTCAAATTAAAATGAGGTCACGGTGGATTAAGATGGGCCCTAAATGCAGTGACAGATGTCCGTAGGAGGAGAGGGAAACTGAAACACACACACAGAGGAGGCCTATGGGGTGGAAGCCATGTGGAGATGGGGGCAGAGATTGCCATTTTGCTGCCACGGCCAGGCATTGGGAGCAACCGCAGCAACTGCAAGAGGCGAGGAAGGAGTCTCCGCTAGAGCCTTTGGCGGGAGCTCGGCCACCGTCGCATCTTGTCACCATATGGCTTGATTTCAGCAGCGCTGGCTGCCTGAACCCTGAGACATACAGTCGTTTTCATCCACCCAGTTTGTGGTCCTTTGTCTTCTCCGTCCTAGGAAACTAATAACGACCACTTCAGGAAACACAGTATCTCTTAACCTCAAACGGATACATACACCTGCTTGATGGGCAGCACATTCACTCCTAGGCACTGACCAGAAGAAACAGAATCGTATGTCAACAAAAGTACTTGTATAAGGATGTTCATAGCAGCTTCGGTTACACTCACCAAAATGGGTAACGGATCCAATGTCTAAGGAGGGAAGGAATAAAAAGGGGTATATTTATATAATCAAATGCTATTTAGCAACGCAAAAGAGTGAACCACTGATACCGTCCACAGCATGGAGGAGCATCAAAAACAAAACCAAAAGAGCAGAAGAAACCGGACACAGTGAGTATGAGTTTATTTATGTAAAAGTCAAGGTCAGGCGACATTTTGCTCAGGAAGTAAAGGTCAGGCGAGTGAGGGGCGGGGCAGATCTGAGAGGACCTGGGAGCTCTGCCAGGCGGAGGTTCTGGGCCCCACCGTGCTGGGGTTCACCTTAGTGTGTGCACATTTGTCGAAACTCACTGGGCTCTTTACCTAAGTACATACAATTATTAATAAAAACAAACCTTGGAGCATTTCTCCACATATAATGTTTATCTTCATTAAAAAAGAAAAGACAGTCCTAGTTTAATTTAATTTAAAATTTTATCCCTTTTCTGTTTTTGAAAATCACACTAGGTATCTGCTTTCTGAACTCTTAATTCTTAGCAAGGAGGTGATTGTCACATAATTTACTTTCGTTCTCTCACTTTTCCAGTCTATCTTAAATGTGGACAACCACATGCCTTATACTGTGTAAGAGTACACTTTGTATATGTTAGCAAAGCTTTGGGTCTCAATTTTCTCAGGTGGGAAGATTTTAATAACTCATCAGGGCATAATTTACTCTGTTGGCTATTTTGTGTAGGAAGGAATAGGTCACTTGCAAGAGCCAGTTGAGTGCAAAATAAAAAGACTAATACCTCGAACTAAGAGTGCACAGCTTTAAACAGCATTCAAAATGTTCTTGGATACTTTTTCAGATTGGGAGGAATATATAGAATTTAGCCTGTTGGAGAACAAAGAAAATACCAATTTCAGGTGGGCAGTACCCAGTTCCGATCTGTCAACTCCTTGGCAAGTATTATGTGTATGAAGGAGGACCTGAAGGGAAACACAGCCAGAGTGGGGGCAGGGAAAGGAGGCAGGGAGTCATCTGGAGGGACCTAAGGAATCCACTCCTTAACTACTTGTTTATGGTGCAGCGCCAGCGCCATCATGTGGTCATTGGTGGAACTTCAGATGAAGAAACCAGTTGTTTTCCCCGTTTGGTTAAAAAAATGGAATAATAAACCAAAGCCACCCAAAGGTCCTGAAAAACCCCAAGAACAATACCTCCCTCTCATTCTTTTTCGTATAAAAGCAGAAGGAATTCCTAACATCTTAATTACTAAAACCTGTGGACTAAATATTAGAGCGATGTTGTCAATTAGCCAAGTGCAGGAAGGATGGGGACGGCCTGCTCCAGGAGCCCAAGGGGAGCATCTGAGGTTTGTGGAAGCTGCCACCACGCCCCGCTCCTCACGCCGCGCTGTAATCGCACTGCCGCCTTGAAAGCCCGTGTTGGTCCTGTTATTTGGGTCACATGCCCATACCCTTTGTAAAACCTGGCTATAATTAATTGATTGGTTCGATTCAATAATCATTTATGGGAAACCTGCTGTACATCAGGCACTCTTATAAGTGACAGAGCTTAGAAACACTGAGGGGAGGACAGACCACGTTTCTCCTGTCATTAAGCTTATGTGTGGGAAGTGAGCCATCCAGGGAGAAAAAATGGTATGTATGACACATGGAAAACAAGCTATTTTTTACATTTTTGCCTGTCTATTTCTTTCATTATGTATCTCCCACCCATTTTGTCCATTCCCCACTTATTAGATTATAAACAGTTATTTTGAACTATTTCAAGTTAGTTTGAGATTTGAAATCTGCCTGACTTCCTCAAGGGTTTTGGGAAATTAACTTCCTTTTGCTCCGTTTTATTTATTGCTTAAGCCACAAAGTGGGAAGTTAGGATGAAACCTCTGACTTGGACTCTATTAATGTTTCACATGGCAGATCCCCCTCCCAGTCTCGGTCTTTCCTGGCTGCTTCACGGTCATGCAAATGATACATAGGAACAGTCTGAGGATTTTATAATCAGGTGAGAAGATTCCAGGCAGTTGGCATCAAACCTGTGTCCACACCAGCCTCTGGCCTCAGGGGTCACAGGCACCAGGAGAAAATGAAGCCTCGGCCCACAGGCAGGGAGCTGGCTCTCTTTCTCTCTGCACCAGCACCAGGGAGTCAGAGCAGGAAAGAGGGAGTCTTCTCACAGCCTAAAATTGAGAGAAAATGTGAATAATCTGACTGAACTCACAACCAAGCTAGAAAAGGATACGGTGTGTGTGAACAGAGTATGCATATTTGTTAAAATTACTGGACAAAGAAACCTGTCGTACAGTCTGCTCTGAAGGAGTTGAGGCTCTTTAGGAAACTGTGAGTGCATTTGGCTTTAGGGTCCACTCCCCAGGTCTTGTTCTCCCGTGCTCAGCCTTATAGTTACTGTTTAGAAAAAAAGTCATCTTCCCTACTAGAGAACTTTAGAAAATACTTCACTCCTGCTTGTGCGAAGTCACTATGGACTTCATGTCAAGGAAGAGGGCACAGGGAAGCCCAGACCCTCCCCTTCAGACTCAATGACAGCCCCCCGCGCCCCTCCCCCTGAATTAGCCGGCCCAGGGCCCCATATGCCTGTAAGAATGTCAGCTTCCGGGAAGATTCTGAAAAGAATCTTCCATTCAAATTTGCAGGGAGATTTTTATTAAACCAAAGGCAGAGATTATGTGTTATTTCATATAAAATATAATTATAAACTTTAGACTGTGGCAATCTTTTTTAGCTCCAGGTGTTTCAAATATTAAATACCAAACCCTCTTTATGCCTTTTATGAATTTAAAGGGAAAACATTTTCACAGTACTGCTTAAGTGGAAAAAAAACCATAATTTTTTTTAAAAACCCGAAGTAGAAACTTAAGGTCAACAATGGGAAATATCTTCTGCCTAAATCTTTCTTTTTTATTTTAAAGATCTTATTTACTTATTTTTTTGGATCAAAAAACTATGGTACACATACACAATGAAATTCCATGCAGCAGAAAGAAAGAAGGAGCTCCTACCTTTTGCAACAGCATGGATGGAACTGGAAAGCATTACGCTGAGTGAAATAAGTCAGGTGTTGAAGGACAAATACCATATGATCTCACCTTTAACAGGAAGCTAAACAACAAAACAAACAAGTAAGCAAAATATAACCAAAGACACTGAAATAGAGAACAGGCTGACAGTGACCAGAGGGGAGAGGGGAGGGAATTTCAGGGGAAATAGGGGAGGGATTTAGAGGAACATATATAAAGGATACCTGGACAACAACTGAGAAGGGTGGAAATGGGAGGGAAGGGGAAGTACAGGGGGTGGGATGGGATGGGAGTAATAGACAGAAAACTGTACTTGAAAAATAATTAGTTTAAAAATATTTTAGTTACTTATTTTTAGGGGACAGGAGGGGGAAAGAGAAACAGAAATGTGTAGTTGCCTCTCTCACACCCCCTGCTGGGGACCTGGCCCACCAGCGGCAACTACGCAATGCAGGCACATTCCCTAGACAAGGAGTTGAACTGGAGTACTTTGGTTTGCAGGCCGGTGCTCAATCCACTGAGCCAGACCAGCCAACTCATCGTTCTATATTAATCTGAGCGGGTTGCAGTTACTAAAACATGTATTTGATAAGAAAATTGAGGTATTAAAAAATTCTTTCATGTACCTGTTTTAAACACTTAAGGAGACATTAATCTGTATATGCTCATATATAGGATAGAACAGTTAATGTGTCATCAGAATTTTAAACAGATGTGATTAGTCACTAATAGGAAAAGTTCAGTAAAAGAACTGAGTGTTCGTTTAAAATACACATTAAACATATTTTTGCAGGCACTCAAAAGTCACCTAAAAGCATGTCTTGCAATTTTATTTTTGAGGTTTTTGCATGTAAGACACATAAACCAACTGTTTTCCTTTCTGAAAGAGAAGCTGTGTTGTTCTCATGTGAGCTTTGCCCTTCAGGGTGTTTGCTGCATCCTGAGACCATCACCAGCTGGACCCATGAAGCACCCTCACTGCTCCACGGCACAGGGTACACCGATGAGACTGCCTCTTCCTTTGGAAAAGGCCACTGTGAGAGCCAGTCTGGATTCACAGGCATGGATTTTTAAAGTAGCTGTGTCCAGCCAGCTTGGCAGTTTTGCTGCATCGATAGCTGATGAACATTCCACTGTAAACAGGCTTTTCTATTAAAAAGTGGTAAATGTTCTCATAGTCATATATCTTTGGAGAACCTATTGCTTCAAAATTTCCCTTGCTCTAACCCTAACCCAAATGTCCGAGCTGAGTCTGATGAAGATCATTAATAAGGTAAATAGCTGAAATAGAATCTTCAGGGATAAAGTGATTTTTCCCCTCCACTCATTTCTTACAACCCCTATATGTTACAATAATGGTCTGATTAACCAACTGTCACAAAGAAAGTAACACTGTTCTGTTCACAAGGCAACAGTATAGTATATCATGCCTTCAATATGCTATTGTTTTCTGAGCTTGGATCTGAAAATTGAAACATTAACTCCATAGCAATATGCATTATTGACTCATTCTCATGAAGAATAAAAAGACTTTTATTGTTAAATACTGAGAGTAGAAAGAGTTATTTGCAGACTATTACTTCAGCTCATTGTTTTAAAAGTCCCTCATCTGTGTCATTTAATAACAATGATTGCAACAATAAAAACAACAGCATAACTGTGGTCCTAGAAAACCCTGCAATCCAGATACAGTTTTCAATGTCTAATGTACACTAATTTATTTAACCCTTGCAACAGTGTTATGAAGAGGAAGGCAAGTCACGGAAGGGAGAAGTAACATGCAGAATCACACAGAGGGCATAGAGCAGGGGCCGCAAACACACGGCCTGAGGGTTGAGTCCAGCGTCCACCTTGTTTTATCTGGCCCGGCACCTTGTTTCTACCTGGTGGCAGTGCTGAGCTCCTTGCCCCTAGTTAAAGAGTAGTTACATTCATACAGTCCTAAAATTACATTCCGCCCTTTGAAGGTGGCCACAAGGCCAATATGGCCCCCAGTAAAAATGAGTTTGACACCCCTGGCATAGAGGCAAGACAGAGTTTTGTCAGACAGTCTTCCCCTGTATGCTAAACTCATCCTCTGGGCCATCTTTTATCCCCAGGCCTGAAATGTCCCTTCCACTGCAGACTGGGCTGCAGAGCATCTTTCCAGAATAACATACCACAGAGTCAAACTCAGCATGTTCCATGCACACTGAACGGAGAACCTGCCCCAGGTACCTGCTGCCTCCACCCTTAACTTTAAATCAATCGGGTAACCTACCTTCCCAGCTCTGATAAAGATGCCGTCATACCTGTCTCTTCTTTCCCAACCAGTGTCTGCTACACGATTGGTCACAACCCCTTCCCATACTCCACCTGTGAGATAGCGTTAGCCTCTCTCTCCTCTCCTAGTCCCACACTCTGTTCCCTCTTAGACACTGCTCATCCTTCCCCTGGCCTTTGGACATTTACCTTCCTTGCTCTTCCCATCTCTATTCTGAGATCCATCCTGCACACTGGTACCCAGTGCAACTTACTAAAACACTTCAAATTGTCCCTGCTAAGAAGACCCTGGTAGCTTGCTTGTATAAAAGGAATAGTAAACTCCAGGGTTTCCACTCCTGGCCATTTCTGTCATACTTTGTTTCAATCCTCATTGCCATTTTGTCTTTCTATCCTCGCCTATACCTTGTTTGTAAAATGTTATTTAATTTTTTGTCTGATCCATCATCTCAATACCAATCTACTGCTTCCAACTCACTAATTAGCGTTTCTCCCATGTTCCAGATGAGAGATCCACTGACCTGGCAAAGTCTTTTTCCTAATTTTCCACATCTCCCCCATTACCCTCATCCCCCTCACTGTTTCTTTGTTCAGGCGTGCTTGGGGAAGCTAGGATAGTAGTTTCCTGACTAGTGTTCCTACTCCCACATTCTCCTTCATTAAACCCCACTCAGCACCATCACTGTCAGGGTAACAATCTCAAAACACATAGTCTTTCCTTGTGAATTTCCTGTTCAACAATTAAAATAGTTCCTGTTTCCTATAGATCAAACTCCAAACAGGCTGCCATATGGCTTGACCACAGGGAGCCCCATTCAGGTTTTAGTCTCTGGGAGTCTTCAAACTCAGTTTGGCCTTCAGCGATATTTTGAAAACCAATAGCAGAAATGGTACTATGTCACAACCTCCCCTCCCCCCCCTCCCCACACAGATCCGCTCCACTGCCCAGACAAGGCCGTCACGTTCAGGCACACGGGGGAAGCATCGTACTGGGCATGTCCTCTGCACTGCGGGGCTCTTGAGGGTCTTTACCATTCTGTGTGTTATGATCCCCCAAAAGAGTCTCTATGGAAAAAGACGTGGCATTTTTATTTCCCTCTCAACCACTCTTCAGTGTTTCCCAAGACATTGCCGCTCTGCAACCTAGAGCTGAAGAATCCGGCTCCGCACACTCCCCATCCCGGGCCTGGGGTGGGCACCTGGCGCCCGAGCAGGAAGGCCTTCCCTGACCATCTTGGTTAAAGCTGCCCTCTCTCGCCTGGGCCAGTATTATTTTCTTCATAATATTTATCACAATCGGATGTGATGCTGATTGTTTTTTGTCACCTTTCTGTTGTTTTTCCCCTGAGATTAAGAATCCAAGGAAACTGGCATTCTGGCTGGTTTGTTACCCTCTTTCCACCTAGGATAGTTCCAGAGACATTTAAAACAGTTTTCTGTTTTGAAGGCATAGCCACCAAACGCCTTGCTTGTGCGGGTCTGTGTGTCTCTCAATCCACTGAACTGAATTTAGGCTTATGTTACAAGGCCGAAATTAGTTTCCTCATCTCTGATGTTTTCTCCAATGGCCCGACTCATCCCAAAGTCATAGATCTTATTCTACTGAACTTCTGTAATGTTAGTACTTGAATAACTCTATTCAGAACAGTTAATGATTGTTTTTTACATGGGAATACTATCCTAGTCCCCTAACTATGGTGTATTTGCCTTACAGCCAGGATGAGTGCCATCCTCTGGGTCTCTCTGAGGATGTAGCCAACAAGGCTTCTTAGGCAAGCAATCAATGTCTTTTACTTGATTGAGTAGATTTTCCCAGAGCACCATCTGGCAGGAGGCAGTGCCTTGCTCACATGTGGAGTGGCTGGGAGGGCCCCATCCTGCAGGAAGTATCTAACCTGTGCTGGGAAGGAGGTGGACAGCAGGTTTCTACAGAGGAGAATCTGAGGGTGTTGCATTTGGCTCTCCTGCATACACTGCCTTCTGACATTTACAGGTGTTTGCTAAGTCGGTGCCTATGTGGAACAGTAGTTCTGTGGAACAGGACAGGGGAAGTCTTCCTTCTGTCCTGCAGAAAAGGAACTGAGAGAGTGTGATTTGCCACCGAGGGAGGGGAACTGGATCTTTAAGGAGAGCAAAGGAAACAGTGCCTCTTTCAGCCTCCAGGTAGGTACCCCACACTCACCCAGCGATGTTGTTAGATGGATGGGGTATGCTGTTTAGGGAACAAGTTTCCTTATGAAATGATTGGTATGCAGTATTTTAAAGTGTTTCTACCTATATTATTTCATATACAATATAACGGGGAAAATATAGGAGACATAACTAATTGATCAAATAGTTCTGATGTCCAAGAGATTGCACAGATTAAACATAACACAGTGGAATCTGTTTGAGGGCACACACAACTCATTCTCACCTGCAAATTTTTTTCTTACTCCCAGGAGTAGTAGCTATGATGGAAGGAGTCAGGGCAACCTGGTGTAATGAAGAGGGAAGGGGAAAGGGGAGTTTGGGATTCAGGAATACAGTGCAATTCAAAAGTCTCCTTTCAGGTAAACATAGTCTTACATTCAGCAGAAACAAAAAAACTGCTCTGATGTCAGGGACCTTGAATTGAGATGATCCTTCCTTCCTGGAACAAATTAATGGCCATGTGCATTTTTATGTAAGTTACTTAAATGTTAATCCATCTTAAAAATCATTGCAGCAATTTCATTTCTGCCTCTTATTTAGAAGTGAGATGTTCTTTGCTGAGGCAGGTTAAAGTATGGGCCCTCTGTCGCAACGATGTGGATTAGGAACATCTGGAGAATTTGCCCTCGTTTTTTATCCACGGCGCGCTTGGAAGGCTCAGTGATTTATAACTTCTGTGCATTTTTACACACTGTCCAATTTCTTCAGTCGAATTTTTATTTCATTTGGAACGTTTCTGGGATGATGTAATATGCCACATATGAAACTTGTCTCATGAAAAAAGCCAGCGTATCTGCTGCGTGTCAGATCCCATCTCTGCAGGAGCGTGGTTTGGGCCAGACTCCGCCCCTTCCGGAAGGTCCTGTCGGGCACTCGGCTCAGCCCGTCTCCCACCGTCTCCCCCTCGCCTGGGACCCTACGGTGGAACCTTCCCACAATCTTCTGCAGAGTTCTAGCGCTTTGAGACTCTCTACGAAAAAGGTATAGGGTCATCAAGCAATTTGAGGAATTGTGGGATTTGAAACCTTTTGGAAACTCACAGGATTATCAGTGCATTAAGGCTTTGAACAATTTCTACAGCTCTGCAGAAATGGGTCTATCCGGTTCCCTTTGGCACCCTGACCTCCCTCATCCCGTTTTTGCTCTCTGGTCTGTGACCAAACTGGCCTCCTTGTCAGCCCCCAGACAGCCCACACCAGGCCGCCTCTGCTCACGCTGTTCGCTCCACCCTAAACTCTCCCCCTTCCCTCCTGGATACCTACTCGGGTCCCTCTATTACCTTCTCTGTCTTTTGTGAAATCTCATCTTTTTAGTGAAGACTTCCCTTGATTACCTTATTTTATCTTGCATATCATTCCCTGCTGGCCCTTCCTGTTGGCCTTTTCAGCTTTCTATTTCTCCATCACACTAATTGCCCGTTACCACAGTAGTGCTGCATTAACAGGCGACTTCAAATTCTCATGGGATGCGACCCTCAACATGAAGCCTCGAATGGATAGCATTTATCTAATCTGTTCTGAGTTCATGCCTGTGTCTGTGGCCAATCAGGGGTCATCTGGGCCGTTCTGCTGATACAGGCTAGGCTTGTTCACAGGTCTCCTGGATGTTGGCTGACTGACCTAGGAGGACACCCACAGGACGACTGGCCCCTCTTGGCACTGCAGCATGCAGCTCATCTCCCAATTTGCTAATGCTCCCTTGGCTAAAGCAGGTCACGTGGCCAAGCACAGAACCAGAGTGAGCGCGCACTACGATGAGATGATGTACAACTAAGGATGTGGAGAGAGGAAGAGAGGATCAGTTTTAGTCATTTTTCCAAATGGTCATACACACTGGAACTGTCACTTAAAATTGTTCTGTTTCCCTCTACTAGAATATAGGCTCCATGAAAGCAGAGATTTCTCGAATCTATTTTGTTAACTACTTTATCTTTATTCAACTTCCCTAGATTTGTGCCTAACACATAGGATGTACCCAGCAAGTATCTGTTGAATGAATGGATACCTAAAGGTAAACTCACTTAAATTTACTTAGCTTAACATTTTCAAATGTCTTTCAATAGATTCCTTTTTTAGTGAGAAGACATATGGAATTTCATTTGAAACCAAAGACTCTTCAAATATCTTAGGTCTTTCTTAGGGAGACTGTAAACTCCAGTAATTAATGACAAATTATGACTTTTACTATTACCAATAGGAAAATCAATCACTATTTATTTTGCCTTCTTTCGTTCAACTAAGGTTTAGTGAGTGACTTTTCTGTACCAGGCTGGGCACTGATGCTCGTGGTGATGGAGAGAAGGAACCCAGCCTTAGCCTCCAGGGAATCTCAGTTGAATTGGAGTGAATCCATAAAACAATATTGAGCTCTATGATATGCTTCATTATAACATTATTAAAATAGTTCCCCAGTACACAAAGAAAGAAGTGTTCAAATGTGCTGTTAGATATTAGAGAGAACATTCTAAATTTGACCTCCCTAACTATTTAGTATGATAAAGTTATTCTTCTAATATATTCTTATTTCCAACATTTCTGTTCAGACCATTTAGCCTCTTCATTCATTCACATATTTACCCTTTTCTTCTGTTCTCTCTGAATCCTACCTATCTTTTAAGTCTGACCAGCAGTGGAACATTCTCTGATGGAGTTTCCTTATGGTTTTCTCTGACTTTATCTGAATGCCTTTGTATTTGTTGCCTGAATTATATTAATGTGTGATTCCTGGAAACATCTCTTCCACTGTTTTTGAATTGGCTGTTTTTTTTAATCTTCACTAAGGATATGTTTTTATTTTATTAATTTTAGAGAAAGAGAAAGGGAGAGAGAGAGAAAAAAATATTCATGTGAGAGGGAAACACCAATTGGTTGCTTCCCACACACCTCTGACCGGGGATCAAACCTACAACCCAGGTATGTGCCCTGAACAGGGATTGAATGAGCTACAACCAGCTGAGCCACCCAGCCAGGGCTAATCAGCTATTTAAATCTCCTATTGTTCACCTTTTCACATGCGGTCATCTTTTCAAAGAATTCATAACCATCTTGAGTGCAGAGATTTTGCTTCTTTCTTAGAAATACTAAATATGATGCTCACCATAAGAGACACTTTGATCATTAAGTAGAAGGATATCCTGGAAACTGAAAGTTTTAACTATCATCACTCATCACCAGGTTTTGGTGAATTCTGATAATGCACATGTGGACTATTGGCTGGTGGTAGAGAAATATTCCTACTTAAGACTGATGTTTTATATACCACTTTTATCTATGTTGAAAACCAGTGACTGCTTTATATAAAGCCACAAAGCACAAACCAATATTTTTAATAGGCTAAGACAAAACTGGCGATTTTAATAGAGTTTGGAAATGAATAAAGGAAAATTTTTAAATGCCAAACTTATAAATGCACAAAAAATAAAGAGATTTATCTATTGGCAAAGAAAATGTTGGAAAAGGGAATAAAGAAAAGCAAAGATGAATTACCTGCTGTTCTGTGGCTCCAGGGCAAAGCAGTGGAGCATTTATCTTTCAATTAGTTTTAAAATTTCTACACACCTGCATTGCCTATCCATCATCCTCATAAAATTGCCCTTTAGGGGTAATTTCTGCTCAACATGGCACTTGGTGTGTGGGAAACCCCCAAATAAACCACAAAACTAACAAGTTGATTCATTTAGAAGAATTTGAATCTGACACTTGACTTGGATACCTATGAAAAGGCAGAAAGCGATTCCATCAAATATTTTGAGTATTTACTGATTAAAAACTATGCTAAAAGTCATAGCAACGATGATAAGAGAAGGGAAATTATTACTTTACTCATATTCATAGTAATTAAGACACAATCATCTATTCCAATCCTGTTAAGGACTGTACCTCACTCAGTACGTTTCCAGGCAGGCATTAGGCATTAGATCATTCCAAACTCCTTTTTTTTTTTTTACCTAAAATGTTATATGGTGTACTTGAATTTGATATTGTTATGTTACAGAATTACATGTTTATGATTTTGAAATAAAATATTTTGTAATAAAAAGGGGTGTAATTTGCACCGACCCTGTATATAAAATAAATTTTGTTAAATAATTGGGTAAATTTATTTAGTTAACCCTTCTATATTTGTGCTAAAGATAAATGAGTATAAATCTCCCATTATGATAGTCGCTAAGTCAAAATCTTTAGACTTAATAGAATTTGTGTCATTTAAGATTTTCTAATTTGTTATTTTGCATACAAAGATTTCTGCACCATTAGTCATGCAAACAGGTTATAAGTTGTCTTGTTAAGTAATTTACTCCTTTTTATCTAATTCTGCCTTCTGTAAGGAGCTTCTTATACTCGTCCATGGTAATCACATACTAGGGATGCTGTGTACCGCTGACAGATTAAATGATCGTCATGAACTTATTTCCCAGTTTGAATGAATACATTTGATTGGAAGTCTTATTTGCATTTGCATAATAGGAGTCATTCGTCTTTTATTGCTTTTAGAATGTGCTGACTCTGGAGGTCTCCCCCTTGCACGACAGAGAAAACTGCTGTTGGACTGAGCGGTCTCACACAGGTCAGAGTGCAAGCCTAAAACTATCTTTACCTCAAGAGAAGGGCTCAGCTATAAACGTAAGCAAGAAGCCCCACCAATGATAGAACACATACAATTTTAAAAAGGGATTTTATTTTTGCCATATTTTTATAAACTTGAAACTCTTTCATGCTGATGATTTTCTTTCTTTTGTCTTATATTCAGATATTGTAAGGAAAAAGACGGAATTACTAGATTATGTTAAAATTGGCCCAGCCCTAGATCAGCCCAGTCCTAGATAATACAATCAGACAAGAAAAGGGGAAAAAAAAGTATATAGAATGGAAGGAAGAAATAAAATGATTAGGTTCATAGGTAAAATGATTATTTATGTCAAGAATCCAGAAAATTAACAAAATAACTCTTAATCTAACTGGCAATTATAATAAGGCTATAGGATTCAAGGTTAATGAAGAGAAGCCAGTCTTTTCCTGAAATAGTAGTGATGCAAACAATAGTGGGATTTGAAATTGAAGACGCAATACCATTTACATTAGCACCTCCCAAAGTGAAATGCTTAGGTTATACATCTAACAAATATTTACAAGATCTGTATGATGAAAGCTACAAAACCCTGGTGAGTGAAATCAAAGAAGATCTCAAAAATGGAAAAACAGTTCATGCTCATGAATATGAAAACTTAATAATGTCACAATTTCACTTATTCCCAAGATGATAAATAGATTCAGTGCAATCCCAATCAAAATCTCTCCCAGTTATTTTGGGTATTGATAAACTGACCCTAAAGTTTATGTGAAAAGGTACAAGACCACATATAACTAACACAATGTTGAAGGGGAAGAACATAGGTGTGTTCTAACAGCAACCTAAATACCCAGCTTTAAAAAGAAAACATGGGGGGAAAGGAACAGGGAAGAAGAAGCATAGTTGGTAGGTATAGAATAAACAGGGGGATGTTAGGAATAGTAAGGGAAGTAGAGAAGCCAAAGAATTCACATGCATGACCCATGACCATGAACCAAAGGTGGGGGATTGCTAGAGGGAATGGGGGTACCGGGCAGAGGGAGACCAAGGTGGGGAAATGGGACAACTGTCATAGAATAATCAATTAAATATACTTAATAAAAAACACACACACCAAAAAAGTAAACAAATTTAAGAACTTGGACTTTGCAAAACAGAGATAAAGGGTATCTGTCCCCTAATCTGACTTTCTTCCCATTAGTCAGAATTCTTAAACTATAGTCTTTCTTTGTCTTGTTCTTACATCAGCCTTTGTTGGGGAAGTTTCTGAATTGGAAAGAAAAGTGGAAATGTTGTCAGGAAAAAAAAATGTTTTCCTCAAAGAATTTGTAGTACTTTCCTCGTAAACTAAATTTATAACTAACATATAAATGTCATAGTTTAATCATAAGTCCTATCTTTTGTAAGAGGAAGTGAGCATGCTTAATTAACAATGAGTAAGCTTGAGGTGACATATGTTTTATGTGTGGTTTAGAGGTGGGCAACCAGGCATTAAAGTAACACAGCTTTTCAGACCAGGCACTGTCTCAGCTGGAAGGTGGACACTCCGTGATGAGTGCCCAGGACAGCGCTCACACACGGCGGTCTAACCAACTTCCCCAAAATTCACGTCTGCTCTCAGGAAGCCTAAAGATGTCCTTGGAAATGTTAAGAGGAATTAGGCAAAGAGAATGGAAGCATTTTTAAGGAAGAGGTTTATGAGTCTCTTGGGAAAACAAAGTTTTAAAAAGCCCAAACTGTAAAATAGCAGACAAAACCATGTATGAAATGTTAAGAGGAAATTCCATAAATATTTTTTACTTCATTGCTGGTTCAATATATGTGAGATGAATGCCCTTCCTCTCTTGCCCATACTCCTTTGAAAACAGGGGTGGAGGTGGCAGGGGTGGGGGGAGGGCAGAGAAGCAGTGGGCACACATCATAGGTACTTTCTTGAAGATTCAGAAGAAAAGGCTTGTCTGTAGCCAAATATCTATGATCTTTGCTTTACTTAGAAATAAGAAGGCATTTGTTTCCAAAAAGCACTTCGCTGATGGGCCCGCTCTTTGTTTCTTTTAAAAATACATTATTAAAAATCTTCTGCAAATGTTAGTCTATAAGGAATGTTGAAGTATTTTGGAATATCTAAATGCTTCCAGCTGTTATCTCAATTTAAAAATATTTCTTAAAGGGGATTTCCAGCTTGTTGGCAGGAACAGAATAGGATTTCTCTGTCTTTTTAAATTCTTGTTTCTGTTTCTATTATTGGATTTCACAGTGCATCATATGATTTACTTTGGAGTGACAATACAATGTATTCATGTAGAACTTTGTGGTACTTCTAATTACTCATTAAAAGTATATTTGTACATTAGTTTAGAGTTGTTCAAGTTAGTGGGGAATGATACATTAAGATACAATGTTCCCCTACTGAAGCTAGAAAAATCAGAAGTAGGAGGAATGTATTTTTGCCAAAAGGTATCATATATGGGTGATAGAGACAGAGATTAAACTGGGGATAGAAATCAGGCATCTTGCCCTGAGCCTCTAGAGACTCCAAGATTCAATCCTTGTGATGCCCCTCAAAGTGTACCAGAAAAGAAAGAGTCCCCAGATTTCTGGAGACGGTGTGTGAAAAACAAAGGGAAGGGGTGTGACTCAGGAAGTTTCCTCTAATGTAGGTCCTAAAACTCTGATGAGCAAACCTATCCACTTAAGTTAGTATTGCATGTCAAAAATTGGAGAAGTGCCTCTCGGGCACAGTAGAAATGCAGTTATCTTCCCTCCCACCTCCACTTCCTTAGGAGAGAATCTGAAAAATCTGTAACCCTGAGATCTTTCTTCTGGTGTAAGCTGTCTGCACAAGTAGTGAATATCAGACAGAAAGGATGGGTAGATGAGATGATCTTTCTCATGAATTTTGAAATAAGACCAGAAGACCAGTGAAAGAATGAATTAGTAATTTGTGGAGAACTGACGTGGAAAATTATATAGTTCCTAGGCTGGAGGCTGCCATATTTGGCTGACATTGATAATGAGCCACAGAAGTAGAAAACACCCAGAAGTAGAGATAAGAGATATTGCAACCAGAGAGACAGTGAAACAGGAAGAAGCTGTGCCCGAGATGGTCCTGAGTGCCAGCTCTGCTCCAGGGACTGTGCTCCGAGGCGGGCAGTGGGTAGGAGGCTGATACAGCTCCCAACCACGTACCCAGGTCTTAATCTCTGGAACCTGTAAATGCCACCTTATTTGGAAAATTGGTCTTTACAGATGTGATGAGAATCTCGAGATGGAGAGATCATCTGGGATTGTCTGGGCGAAGCCTGAACGTCTTCATAAGCATCCTTACCAGAGAGAGGCAGGCGGAGATTAGACTCCCAGAGAAGAGGAGAAGGCAGCGTCACCACAGGGCAGAGATGGGAGTGATGTGGCCACAGACCAAGGGGCGCTGACAGCCCCGAGAAGCTGGAAGGGTCGAGGAACAAATCCTTCCCTGCAGACTGTGGTGGAGGGGCAGCCCTGCTGACACCTCAGTTGTATCTCAGTGAAGCTGCTTTTAAACTTCTGGCCCCCAGAACTTTGAGATAATAGATTTCTGGTGGTCTAACCCATACCATTTGTGGTGATTTGTCACAGTGGTCATAGGAAACTAATACAGTTTTCTTTTTAAGCATGAAGTAACATACTTCCTGCACCCAAGTAGTTCAAAATCAATTAGATGAGGACATTAAACACCCCATTAAGTTAAAGAAGTAATAATTCCCTTATTAAAGGGATTGGTTAACAATGAGGCAGATTGACAGGAGAATGAACAGGTAACTGCTTCAGTGGGCTCTCAGCTGTGGTAAAGACAGCATTAGACTGAGTCAGGCATCCGACGCGTTTAGTTTGAACTGAGAATGTTTTTTTCTTTTTCTATTTTGTTAATCATCACCTCAGGATATATTTATTGATTTACCGAGAGAGAGAGAGAAAGAGAGAGAGAGACAAAGATTGCCTCCTGTGTGAGCCTCGACCAGGACTGAACACACAGTCTGGGCCTGTGCCCTGCCTGGGGCTTGCACCACAGAGTTTGGTGCATGGATGGTGCTCCAACCCAGGCAGGGCTGAATTAAGAATATTTAAAAATTTTAGGTGACAAAGCCCTAAATACATGATTAATACATTTTATCTTTTCTTCTCCTCAAATAAAAATATGTGTGAAAAACAGACTGAAATTAAACTGAAGTATCACTAGATGCTACTATCACTAGATGCCACAGTAATCACTATGGGCAATGATTACTGTGTCCAGTGATAAAGGTGTCATTTCCTGTCACAACTCTCCATTTGTAAAGGCAAAGTGGCAGTTCTCAAAATATATAGAACAGATCAAAAGTCAGAGTCTCTTAAAATTTGGTGTTAGCCTTCTTTTTTCTTCCAAAGGTGTAAAAATGCACATTTGACATTATTAAATCTGAAAATGACTTTTCCCACTCCATATATCTTTTGGATTATCTCAATTTTCCTTGTGGCTGATTAATCACATCTTCTTTAGAGGAAAGAAGAAAAGGCTATATATTTATTAAAAAGTAAAATCAAATGCAAAAGACCCATTAGTGGAGGAGGAATAGAGTTCAAATTCATAATAAATTTAAATGCATTACTTTCTAATCTTTTTTTTTTTAAGATTTTATTTATTTATCCTTAGAGGGGGAAGGAAAGAGAGAGGGAGAGAAAGATCAATACATGGTTGCCTCTGATGTGTCCCCTGCTGGGAACTGGCCCACAACCCAGGCATGTGCCCTGACTGGGAATTGAACCGCGATTGTATGGTTCGCAGGCCCGCGCTCAATCCACTGAGCTACACCAGCCAGGGCACTACTTTCTAATCTTAAAGGCTGTGGAACTCCTGTGTAGTTGGAATGTCAGGGCTGGAATTCAGTAAGAGGTAAGCTCACAGAGGTCATGGCCATGGAGCACTCCTTGCCTGCGACCTTCCAGGGCTGCCTTCTTTGCTCATGGTGTGAGTTATGTTGTAGTACATTATGCCAGTCCTGTCCAGAAAGGGATTAGTACGTAATATGCTTTAGATTAAAAAGTACCAATATGATGCCCTGGCTGTCTGTCCCCTGCTGGGACTCACAAAAGGCAACCATATATTGATACTTCAATCCTTCCCTTCCCCTCTAAAGATAAAATATAAGACAGAAAACTGTACTTGAACAAGAATTAAATAAAAAAAATTAAAAAAAAATAAATAAAATGTTAAAAAAAGTACCAACATGAAATTACACGTGGAAATTCCCAACAATTCTGACACAAGTCTAGATTGTGTAAGATAAAAAGATGCAAGGCCAAATTCCTTAGAAACCATTTGCAAGAATAAACAGCACCAGTCAAAAGAAAGAGAGAGAGAGAGAGAGAGAAAGAAAGAAAGAAAGAGAGAAAGAGAGAATACTGACTCTGATGGGCATTAAAATGCTCACCGATATTCAATTCTCTCCTCTTCCTGGGCATATGGAGGGTTATCCTTCCTAGACCTCCTGCAACTGAGGGGGCAGGAGGTTGGAGGGGAAGGAGGGAGAATTGATGAGATTTTGGTCTGTAAATATGAATGGAAAAACCTCAGTGTGATTTTCTGTTTCTACTTTTTTACTGAAAGAAGTTCTGAAACCACATTTTTTATAGTGAGCTGCCATTCAGACTTAACAAAAAATAAGCCTTTGTTATAGTAAGACACTCAGAGATCAGTAATGTTTTTAGATAATAAGAAAGTACTGATACCTGAGTAATATCAGATATAGTAATTTTTTACTACAGCATAACCTGTGACTTTCCCTGATTAATATACCAGTCAACCAAATATGTAAATAGACAAATAAAGTTTTATGTTTAAAAAAGATTAGAATGTCCTGGCTGGTGTGGTTGAGTGGATTGAGCACCAGCCTGCAAACCAAAGGGTTGCTGGTTTGATTCCCAGTCAGGTCACATGCCTGGGTTGTGGGCCAAGTCTCCAGTGGAGGGTATAAAAATATTTTTTAAAAAAGACTGGAAAGAAATATACTTCCCCTTTAGTAGTACAACTTTGCATATACTTTCTCAGTTTTATATTTGGATATATATCTATATGTTATACAGTTTTATGAATGGGCAATCATACTTTAAGAACTCATTATTTCTAAAATCCTCCTGAGCATGAAGGGAAGACATCCACTTTTTTCTCTTAGAGGTCTTCGTATTCTACCTTCTAGTCATGTTCCTAAATATTTGCAAACACATCGGACTCTGGAAGTAAGCTGGCTTTTATCTATTGCCAAATTCAGATTTCTTATTGGTGTCTTCTTCCATGTGCTTCTCTAAGTGGCCCCAGTGTTTTTTTAAACACATATGATATTTCTCAGCATGTTGACACTAGGTTTTTTCATTAGCTCTAAAGTGATGTTTTACATAAAGAATAGAGGAAATTGTTGAAAATAGTTATTGTGACTTGGCTTGGCCCTCCCCTCAATCTTGTTCTTAGTCATGGAAGATCCCTCTGGGCCCTCTACTAAGGGACTTGGCTTCAGGTGACCTTTGTCTGCTTGTCTGTAAGTGGCAGTTTCACCTTGGAAATAAGAATGATTAATCAGTGTAGAGATGTGTGTGTGTGTGTGTGTGTGTGTGTGTGAACCAATTCTGTTCTTATGCTCACACCATAGTTGACAAGTGTTATACATTACTCCTCCTCTCCAGCTTCTTGTTTCTGCCTGTTTTATGTTAATAGAGTAAGTCAGTTGCATTGGAGATTAAGTTTAAGTTGTTAAACATGAAAAAATACGGCCGGCATTTAGGTTGCTGCCATTAGTGTCCCCAAACCATGAAGACCTCCTACAAATCAATTTAAAAATGACCAAACAACCCAATACAAATATAGAAAAAGGACATGAACAAGCAGTTCACAAAAGACAACATTAGAATGCTCATATGCATATAAAATGATGTTTAATTTCATTAGCAATCAAGAGAATACAACAGGGAAGTACCATTATGTCATCATAAATTTAGACATTTACAAAATCTAATGTTTGCGATGTGGAAAACTGAATCGTAATACATTGTTACTGGAAGTGAACACTGGTACAACCAATTTAAAGCACAATTTGAAATTATTTAGTGTTGTGGGTTGACTGTGTCCACACCCAAAAAGTTATGTTGCAGTCTTTACCCCCAATACCTCTGCATGGGACATTATTTGGAAATAGGGTTATTGCAGATATGATTAGCTTATTTAAGAGGATGCCATCCTACAGTAAGGTGGGCCTCTCATCCAACAAGACTGATATCCTTACAAGAATATGGCCAAGTGAAGATACAGGAAAAATGTCATGGAAAAGTAAAGAAGAACATCATGGAAAAATGGAGGCAGAACCTGGACTTATGCTGCCTACCATAAGGGGCATCTGGGTCAGAAGAGGCAAGAAATGATCCTGCCAATACCTTTTTTAAAAAAGTATCCGTGGTAGCTATTATTTTACTAAATTTTTCTTCCTTGTTTGTTGTTTAATATCATTCTCCACCTTAACCCATAGGTTCTGTTACACAGGAATTATCCTTCTTATTACTGGTTTTATCCCCCAAATCTAGTAAAATGTCTGACAAATAGTAGATGCATGAATGAAACAATGAAAACTTTAACCCTTACTTGCTCATTAGGAAACATCCCCGTGGATTGAGGCGGTGTCCGCCTGTCATAATTCTCAGGCTACCGCAGAGACAGAAGCAGCCTGTGTCTGAGATGCCAGTTCCCTAACTGCAGTTGACTGGCTCAGGGGCCGGGTGCTACCCTAACTGGTCCAATAAGTTTGTGCCTTTAGAGTTTGCACTTGGCTCAAGGGATGGTTGGTCTAATCTTTTTCTGTGTGGTTGAAGCTGTAAAATGTAAACGGTGGGGGTTCTCAGTGATCTTATTTTTTATTTTTTTGTTACATTGCCCCCCCCCCCCAAAAAAAAACCTACACTGAAAAAAGAAAGCTGTTACGAGAGGGAAGTAGAGAAAGGAGACTGCGGGGGCGGAGGGCAATGGTTGCAGCTGAGAACGTGTGATGGTGCCAGAAAAAGCTGAAGGGGAATCACACTGAGAAAGTGATTTTTGATATTACCTTATTCTCACTCATTTTACCTTATACTTGGTGGGGCCTGAGGGCAACTGGATTATTTGAGCATTGTCCTGATGTAGACTTGCTCTAGTTCTCAGACATGAGTTACAGTTTAAGTCCCATAAGCACTGCTACTTCTGGTTACGGAAAACGCATGCCACCGTTCCCGCGTGCTTCCACAGCCACCGTCTCCTATGTGAGGCCTAGTTCACCAGGAGCTGTGAAAAACTGTTCACAGTGCCAGGGTGTTAACAGAATAAAATTTTAGCAAGCCAGTGTCCATCTTATAATCAAATAGGTAAGCATTCTTTTGTGTTGTTGTTTTAACACACTGTAGTTAGCCATAGAAGGCAAGATAGTTGTCTCAAGGTAAGAAAACAACAGTTGTAGTCTTTCCAATTCAAATGTGGAGTGTAAGTATATTAGAAGAAAACAATTGATACATAATGCAGGCATATTGTGTGACTAAAAGCAGGGTTAAGAAAGCTGCAGACTGGTTATGAAAACCCCCTAAGAAACTCAGACCTCCCAGATCAGCATCTGACCCTGCCCTTAAGCTGGGACAGTGATGTTTTTTATCGCTCAGCTTCCTGGGTTCTGCAGATCCCCAGGCACATACTGCAGAGCTTCAAAGATTCTCTGCCCTCAGGTTATCACCTTTTGCAGATGGATGCCTGAGGGTGTCATCCCAGCCCACTGGCGTCAGGCAGGCGTCAGGCAGGCTGTGTGCATTCAGGGTCAGCTGGGAAAACTCTGCTGGAGGCAGAATAGAATGATACTGCTTCTGAGAAGATTACTTCTGCTTTTATTCAGGATAAATTCACATACACTCCCGCCCATTCCTCCTACAAGCACATATCCATTGAAAGATGCAGGTCATATATCAACTGAGATTTTATTTTCTTTGGGGGGAAGTGGCATGGAGAATTCAGAATAGTAGGCTACTATTATCATCTAAAATTCATCTTTTCCCCCATGAGCCTTTGTTTCTCTTTTTAAAGATAAAAGCCCGATGTTACAAATAAAGAAATGCCAGAAGAAAAGGGGACCCGTTGCTGAGGAATGAGGTAGAGTGTAAGCAGCTTTTTATTCAAACAAATCCCTGTTAATGAAAAGAAAATATTAAGTAAGTCTTGTGGATTCCTATAGTGTTCAGTCTCTAGAATCCTTGATTGGTATTGAAATGAGGGTCCTTATGACTTTGATTTAATTGAGCTTTAAATCCTAGCTCTAGAAATCATATCCACCCCCAACCTTTTTCTCACCCCTTAGAAACCTAGCCTTTACCCTGGATAATCAGCAATTCCTGAGGCAGGCGATAATAGCCTGGACCTGACTAAATCATGTGGCGAGGACCTCTGGCAGGCTAGAGATACCATCTTGACCTAAGTTACGATTCAGTCCCTAACCCCGAAGGTGGGATGATAGCCTGGATCCTTTCCCATAAAACTGGACACAGAGATGCCAGAAGGACCTCAGAACTGTCTTCAAGATCTGAAGAAATGATTTGTTACCCTGACTTCACCTTCAACCCATCAGCTCCCAACACAACCTTGAATCCCTAACCCCCGGTGCCTTGTGGCTTCACCCTATGTAATCTGTAACCTGGATACCACTGGGGAGTTTGGTCTTTTGAGAGGTAGCTTCCTGTTGTCCTGAGTGGTGCCATTCATCAATAATATAGCCAAGCTTCCTCCACTGTAATACTGCGTTTAGTGTTTGGCTCTGCTAGCGTTGTGTGGATGAACCCCTTCCATTCTGTAACAATATTTCAATTTAGATCATAATTCAAGTAAACTTACTAGTGTAATAGAATATGGAATGAGATTTTCCTGCTGTCTTGGAATTTCAGCTAAGCATCACATTTAGGGTAATATGCAGTGATAAGTTCTTATTCCAGAAAGAACTAGCTGCTGAATGCTTTCATACAGAGCTCATTAACAGGAGAACTGGCCCAGTGATTATTACCCATCTCTGGGACTCCAAGAGGAGGATCCTTGAAAGGCATTCTCCTAGGAGTGGAGAGAGGTTTGACTTTTCTCCTCCCCTGTAGAGAACTGGGGAGTGGTCTGCCTGATCACACTCCCGTGCGGTCCAAGCTCTGGGAAGCTCCAAGAGAATGCAGTGTAGACAATGGAGCTGCTAGGGAAACTAGGACCTAACCTCTCTTTTCCAGATGGAAAGGGGCGAGATTAGCCACTCAATCCGATCTCTGTGGAGCCACCAGGAAGCTGCTGGGTGATAGGAGTCCTTGCTGGATAATCTGACATGTCCCCAGAAATTTGGGAGCATGTCGGTGCATCGGTGACTGCTCTTAGCTAGAGAAGTAGTAAGTGGCTGAAACAGACGTGTGGAGAGAGAGAGGCTCATGGTAGAGGAAACTGTAGGTCCGTGTTTGGTGTGGCAAAGAACGCTGAGGGTGTCTGAGCCACCTAGTAGGTCCTGCCTGCAGGTCCCTTGCTATGAGTGGTTGAAGATGTACCTACATTAAAGAAGGATTTGAAGAGGTCAGCTAATGGCTGCACTGTCCACATCAGGAACTCTAAAGAGCCCACCCAGGTGCCCCATTATCCCATTGTCCCTTTCTGTCATCCTTTTTCCTCTCTGCTGTTCAAAGCAGATGGAAAATGAATGTATGAACAGAACCCACACTGAATAAAGTCAGACTAGACTTGACATTTTAATATCTGGACGTGGCCAGAAAGTGAGGAGATATCTGTAAGGTGTGGAAAAGGGGGTGCCCACCGCATTCTGAAGGCAGTGACTGGAGAAAAATCACGTCTCCTCTGTATACCCAAAATGGGTCCAAGTGTTGTCACTGTTTATTTGTGGCCACTGAGTATCACAGCAAAAACGCACAGGTTGGGAAGCTGTGAGTTAACATTTTGACCTCAGAAATTAAACGGTGATTCGATGATACTGTTCTCACTATTTGAACTCATCAGAACAGAAAATAAAGCCTGCTGCTCACCCCCATTTGTACCTTCTGCTCATCAGTTTGTATGAGGCTGTGCACAAACACAGAAAGTGTTTCAGTTTCAGTTTATGGGGGACAGAAACCAAGGACGTGAGGGTGGACCATCTTTGCTTCCATCTGTTCTCAGGTGGGCATCTGCCTCACATTTCTGGCAGGCTGCTGGATGTGGCTTCTCTGCTTCCGGTTGGCCTGTTGTCCACTGGCTAATCCCTTAGTGCATTTCATGCTTGTGCTCTTGACTGTGCCTAAGCCTCAAGGTCTCTGTCGTTTCTGCCCCACAAACCAGGGGTGAGTGATTTATCTCCACAGCTTTACACACGCTGCCTGGGATGAGGCTGAGGTCTCTGGTTCTGTGGCACAGAGCAGAAAGGCAGCCACAGCAGGAAGCAGCCCCTGTTGTTTAATTGCTGTCTTGGACCTCGTTTTTAAGACAGAAAGAAAAACATCCTGTTGGGTTATTTAGGCATTAATTTTCTGTCTTACTCTCTATAATGTAAGCTCCATATTCCATGACCTAGAAAGCAGATATCCATAAGTCTTTGACAATGAATGAATAAAATCTCTTTGTGGTAAACATAATCATAATTACAGATATCATTTATTGAAAACCTAGTAGCATCCAGGCACAGTGCTGGGCACTTTACATATAGGAGGGTCTTAATTCACACTCACTCTAAAGGTGTGTGGGGGAGGTATATTATGCTCCTCTTTTAGCTGAGAAAAGTGGGGCTTGGCAAGAATAAGTAACTTGCTGTGGCTCACCCAGCAAGGAAGGAGACTAGTTGGATGAACCCAGCTGTGCTTTCCCCACAGATCAGGCTGCTTCCGTATTGCAAACAATGGCTCATTCATGTGTTTTCCCCATTGTAAAAAATCCCAAGAAGTCCAGGAGTTATAAGGAATGGCAGTGGAAAACTCCAGCCATGGCATACAATATGGGACCCTATGTTACATGGTAGCTAGATTCTTAACAATAATGACAAAAGAAGAAAGACTAGTGTTCGTATTTGCAATTTAATTTTCTGCTGATTTGGTTTAATGAAGTTTAATGTCTCAGTTATAGTCTGCCCAAGGTAAATCAACTATTTTGACTCAGTGACATAACTAAGTGTGATGCATACATCTTCCGAGGTGGCTGTTAAAGATCATGCATATATTCACTGACGTATATTTGCAAGTTTCATCCAAGTCCTCACAAAGTTTAGTGATCAGATAGTGGAGGCGTGGCAGATGGCCTTTTGATAGTGGGATTGCAGTCAGCTTAAATATTCATTACCATATGAAAATCATCAGTTCGGTAAGTTCTTATCTAATACCTTCATGAAGAAGAGGTACTTAGACTTTAAAAAATATAAAAACACTTGGAAGATGAAGATGGTAGTTAAAGCTGTGAAACAAACAGGGGCAGTGTTCTCCCGTGTACGAGCGCTATAAAATGTTGGCTGCCTTGGCCCAGGAAGCAGAGACGGTGCAGATCAGGCCTATGGGAATGCCAGGGTTCCCCAGCGTAAAGCACGTGGTGAACACACAACTGAGACCCTTATGAAAACTGAGGAGTTATTTTAAGAAATGAAATATTACTTCCATGGAGCCCATTTAGCCAGTCTTTTTAATAAAACAATAGGTCTCTTTTCATATAAGTACTGAATAGGAAACATCTAAGGTACATATAACCTTTGTTTTATTCCAGAATTATTCCCTGCGATATTTTAAGAGAGGTACTTAAAAAATCGGTTGAATTGACCACTCTATCCTCTTTTAAGCAAAAAAAAAAAAAAAATGGACAAATGCAATTGATAGACTTAAGCACAGAAGTTTCTAGTAAGTTAAAAGCTGGATAAACAGCTTTAGAAATGAGTAAAATAAGTGTATTAGGGAAAAATTTGGATACAAAAAATTCTTCATGGTATCTTTAATTCATGTTACTCTTTTAGAGTCTCTTAAAAGTCTTTAGATGCCATGCTATAGATTGGTGATTGGTATAATGTATGTTTCCATAGCATGAAAAATAAATAGCATTTTAGCAAACAGTAAAAATGAAAAGGCAATGCTGCTGGTGAAGTGTCTTGGCCTATTTTATTTGATGAAGATTTTACTAATAATCTACTCCACTGCCTTTCTGCACTGGCCCCGGACTTTTCATTCCAAATCTGAAATCATAGAGAGAGAGAGAGAGAGAGAGAGAGAGAGAGAGAATATCATGTACCATTTGAACATTTTCTAATTAAGCTGAGACTTCCTGTGCTGTAGAGACCCTTTCATGTGGAGCTTGAATGGGGGGTGAGGGAGTGGCACTCTTTGTGTGCAGTCAGTGCCATGATAGACAGTGAAATGTCACCTTTCCAATAGAATAAAATGGTTTTAAATTGGTTCCATACACCCTGGTACCCACCGATCTACTCTACACGCTCATATTGTGAAATGCGTGTTCTGATGAGCTTTCAGCACTATCGTGAGGCAACACTGGTACAGCAACGCAAAATCACTGGGAATGCATCGGATATAGATTATAAATGATAGGGTCGGTCTGCCTTTCCTTCAAAGCACAGTGCAAGTCCTGGTCATATTAGATGGGATAATCTCAGGAGACTACAGTCCTCACACTTTTTATCTGGCCACCTTCTTCTAGTTCTCTTTACCTGTCTCACTTCTCTGCTCGAACATTCCTCTTTGCCCTGACTCCAGGATGGACTCCAAATCTCCCATGTGTCACTGAACCCTCCAGAACCTGGCTTCAATTCACCTCTTGTCTTAGGGTAACAAGGTTTCACATGGCACATGTTATTTATGCAATGTGACCTTGACATTTCTCCATGGTGGGGTGAGACCCATGTCTCCTTTACTGGACACTGGGTGGACCCTTGTCACTACTTCAGCCATTGGAGCATAGTGGCAGTGCTGTTATGTGACTCCTGAGGTTAGATCACAAACATGCCATGCACGTCCGTGTTCTTTTGGGATGTTCAAGCCATGCTCTGAAGAAACCCAACTGACCCATGTGGCAGGGCCACACAGGAAGGCTGCATTAACCACAGCCAGCCTTTTCCACCAGACAAATGAGTGGTGGCATCTCAAAATGATTCAGCCTGTAGCTGTTGATTCACTTCTAGCCTCCACGTCTTCCCCACGGAGACCCCAGGTGCTGTGAGGAAGAGATGCACAGGCCTCAGTGTGCCCTGTCTACATTCCTGCCCACAGGATCTGTATCATCAGAGGGTTGTTTTATACTCCTGGGCTTGGAGATGGTCTTATTATATCGCAACAATAACTAAAAGAGTCTTTTTAATTCCAAGTAGCAGAGCCACATTTCAAACAAGCTCAATTCATGGGGAGAAAATTCTTGTAAGGACACAAGTTCATCTTATCCCAAGGGCTTGAAAACAGAAACTGAGAATTCGTCAGGAACAGAGGTAAACATTAACTCCATTCGTCTGTGGATCGGCATGCCTGTGTGATATCTCATGGTCTCTGATCCATTTTTCTCTCTTAGCAGTCCAGCTTTCCTTGCTTTTCAGTGTCCCTGGTTCTCCCCATCCCTTCCCTTTTGGCTGCAGGGCGACAGAGATCAGTGTGGGTTAGCCCAGTTAGTTATTTCTGGGGCAGTGGTATTCTCTGCATGCCCATCCAATAAATGAAATACTGTCTTATAAATACGCTACAGTCCACCTCTGTGAAGGGGGTGGCTGTAAAAGGAATGCTCTTAGTCACTCTCCTCTGGGAAGAAGCAGGGCCTGTGGCAAGGCTTAAGGGGCTCATATTTTATTTAGGAGATACAAGCCCAGTATGGAGGGTACATAAAATGGGGAGAAAAAGAACATGAAGCTCATAAAGTTGTGAAGCAACGTGGTGTGATACCATACTGCTACCACTTCCCAGTAGCTAGAGACCAAGGGACCGCTGGGCAGGGAGATCAGCCTACACTGGTATCTTCCCTCGAACTATTCACCCTACGGGAAACACACCTCCTCACTTTTCAGGCTGTATCAGATGGGCCCCCAATAGTTACTCAGGAAATCTGATGTCAGTAGCCTTAGTGTGGGGTTCCAACTTATTCCTAACATGAAATGGCAACATGAATGACAGAGAGAGAGAGAGAGAGAGAAAGAAGAAGGCTGACAAGAGAATCTGCAGAGGTCCTTGTGGTAGCATAATGGCTTTCCAAAGATGTCCATGGGCAAACCTCTGAAACCTGTGAGCATATTATATTTCATGGTAGAGGGACCTTACATATGGAATCAAGGCTATGAACCTTAAAATGGGGACAGTGTCCTGGATTATCTGGACCCACCCAATCTACAAGCTCTTAAAAGTAGAAGAATGTGGCAGAAGGGGAGTCAGAGAGCTCTGGAGTGTGAGAAGTCCTCTTGCCATTGTTGGAGGGGCCACATGGAAGGTGTGGGAAGAAATGTGGGTGCATTGTAGGAGCAAAGACAGGCTCCTGTCTAGCAGTCAGCAAGGATGGGCACCTTAGTTCTGCAACTGCAAGGAACTGGTTCAGTCAATGACCTGAATGAGATTGTAAAGGGGTTTATCCCCAGCATCTCCAAAAAAGAACACAGCCTTCAAACACACCTTGATTTCAGCCTTTGAGTCTAAGCCAGGGACAGAGTAGAGCCATGCTCAATGTGGACTTCTGACCTACAAAAGCATGAGAAAATAAATGGCTGTTGTTTTAGGCCTCTGAATTTGTGGTCATTTACTACCATAGCAGTGGAAAACTAATACTTTGCACAAGGTTTAAACCACCATACAGAAGTCAGATGCACTAACAGCTGTCTCATATCTACCCACCGCAACTTCCCACCATTGTCTTGCCTGAATCAATATGGTCTCTTTGCTCTTTGCTCACCAGAGAGAGAAGCTGCTGTTACACCCTTGTTCTTATTCCTGTGCCCACATTCATGTCCTTTTTATTTTCATATTATTATATTGATGAAAGAACTTCCAGTCTATGGAAAATTCTTATAAGAGTTTACTTGATCCAAGATATTGAGGACATGCCCAGAAGCAAAATCTCCATGGATTGGGAACATAAAATCCACTGGTGGTAGATTAAGGGGGGGAAAGAAGCAGAGTGGGGAAATCTCTAGAACTGGGAAAAAAGCAAAATAGAAAAACACATGCTTCCTTTACGTTGGTGGGTATGAGCTAGTGAACCTTTAATCTTTATAGCACACAGAGATGGTATGTGGGCAGCAAGATAACAGAGAGGGGTTCTGGGTCTCAGGAATGTTCTTGTGCTGCTTTGGTGCTGGGGGTTATGACTTCAGAAGGCCTGACATTACCCTGACATCACAAAAGTATGTTATCCTAGATTCTTAGGAACAACAAGCAGGGCTCACGTAAGGTAAAAATTGACCTTTGCTAAGGATGCTGTAGGCAAGGGACGGGACTACCCACCATGGCCTGGCCAGTTAGGAATTTACTATTATAAATTACTATCACAGACCAGCCTGTGTGGTTACTTTTGGCCACTGCCCTGCAGCCCCCTGAGTTTGTTGGGTTTATTGCATAGACCCCTTTTCATTCACAGTTGTTCCTTTTTCCTTTCATTATCCTCTCTCTCTTACCTCCCCTTCTTCTAAAAATTAAAACCTCATAGAAGCGTGCCATTAACTATCATGAGTTGACATGCCCGCTCATTATAGAAATTTTTGACTAATAAAACTACCAGAATACCAGATTTCTCCCTTTATAGATATTTTTTGTGTACATTTGAATAAATGCATGACAAATTGATAAGATTAAAATAGTTTAGTTGATACCAATCGTAACTGGACCATAAGAAGCTCAGCTAAGTTCTTTGAAATGACACTGGCCTAGCGCCTTCTTGACTTTCTGTTGTCAAAAAATCCCTGAGGTAAATCACCTGCCAAGTACAATGAAGGGGCACAGCGTATGTGCTCATGGGCCCCTGTTAATTCTCAATTGGTCATCCCATTGTTATTCTGGTCTAGGTTTACATTTGGAAATGTGTTGGGCCTTCCAACTAAAGGTGTTATATAGTTTTAGGGCAGAGTCAATACTTAAATGATTCATCCAGATTATACTCCTACATATCTGAATATTGTCAAGCATCAAATTAGTATATTTGAGGATTAAAACATCATTATCAATTAGTTATCTGTCAATGTAATTGTTTGGTTCTTGTTCTTGGACAGGGTTTGACTCTGCTATTTTTCAGAAGTTTATAATAATCCAAGGGAAGCTGGTAGATGTCTAAGTCACAATTGGACAGTGTAAAAATTATGGCATCCATTCTTTAAAAAGCAACTTTATTTATGTATTAGTTTGACACTGTATCTGGAAGAAGCAGAGAAATTATGATGAAAGTTTTTTGTTTTTTTGTTTGTTACAAATATTCAAACCAGACACATCAGATTGGGAACAGAGGTAAAAAGTGACTCCTGTGCAATTTGATAAGAAACATTTCTTAAACTCGTCACATAAAACATTCTGTTATGCTGTAGGCTGTTGAAAGTAATTTCAAGCACAGGATCATAGTCACTAGAGGCAATTTTGTTGTTTGGCAACAGCCTCAGGACAGACGCACAGCTTGGAGGTAGAAGACTGGGGTTATGGTGTGATCATGGTCCTTACTCAGGGTGAGGGACGGGGACAGGAGTGAGTACTGCCCAGCAATGCAATTTAGCCCGCTTTTACTGACTGTTCCTTCCGCCCCAAAGATCAGAGAGTATTTGTCATTGAGAAGATTTCAAATCTTTAAAAAACACATTTCTTTTTTAAAAAAAGTTGTTCTGTTTTGTATTTACTACACAAGATTTTAAAATGTAACTATTCTGTTTTATCAACAGATTTTCTTTTTTTTGTTTTTTTGCTTTTTTGTTTTTCTTTTTTTTATTTAACTCTTGTTCAAGTACAGTTTTCTTTCTTGTATTCCCAGCCCTGCCCACCCCCCCCAGTGCTCCCCACCTCCCTCCCATCTCCACCCCCCACCTTAGTTATTGTCCATGTGTCCTTTATACTTGTTCATGTGAGTCTTCCCCCTTTTCCCCTGTGATTCAACAGATTTTCTTAATCATCTAGGGGAAAGGGTATCAAAGAGTTCAAGGACTTCAAATGCTCTCATGTAAAAAGAAAAAGAAAAGCTCAAGTCATCTGTGTGTTGGAGTAAAGATTTCTTATGAATCTCTGATCCTAAGTATTCCCTTCAATACTGACCTTGAGAAAAGGGATGGAATTGAAGGCATACTGACAACAGGCCAGAGACACAGACAAAAACAATTAGGCTGTATCTATTACTCCCCAATTTTGTATTTTATCTATTCTGATCAAGTAATTTGATCAAGTAATTCTGATCAAGTAATTCTGACTCTGAGATTCTGATCAAGTAATTCTGACTCTGAGATTTTTATCCAGAGCTAGATTAGTTGAAGTGAGTGACTGGAGCCTGTTCAGCATCGACAGTTGGTTACAGCAAGCTCATAATTAAACAGAAACGGGGAGAGACTGGTTGAGCCGCTCCACTTCCCCAACCCTTTCTTCTGTTTGCACCGGCTACAGAGTTTACTCCCACCGGGTCCGAAAATTTAAGGTTGATCAGGAGGCTCAGGCATTTGTCATCCCAGCTCTTGTATCTGGAACACTGACAGAATATTTACCAGAATTCATTAGCTAAATAATACTATAAAAATTTGCTATTGGGACATTACAAACCATGAAATGGTCAGAGGGAAATATACCAAAAATTATTTTGAATTTCTGCAGATTATTAAATGTGTACTTTTGCCCAAAGACTAAAAAAATTAAGTTAGGCCCTGGTTGGTGTAGCTCAGTGGATTGAGCGCGGGCCTGTGAACCACACGATCAAGGTTCGATTCCCAGTCAGGGCACATGCCTGGGTTGCAGGCCAGGGCCCAGCGTGGGATGTATGAGAGGCAACCATACATTGATATTTCTCTCCTTCTCTTCTTCCCTTCCCCTCTAAAGATAAATAAATAAAATCTTTACAAAATGAAGTTAGTTAATAAGAAGAAGATCCATGTATTTATAAATTGTGTTGTTTAACATTTTAAGTAGCTCAGTTACTTAAATCAGTGTTGCTGTTGCTGCCTGGATTTTAGAAGGACCAGGCTTTACCATGCTAACAATTTTAACCATTAGTCAGACTTGGTCTTGAGCTGTAACATGACATGCAGTAAAAAATTGGTAGGATTAATTAGGCTGTTACTGAGAATGTTAGTCAAGTTCAAGACTCTTACAGGCAGAGGGCGTGGTGGGACTTTTTTTTTTATCATCTCTTGGGTTCGGGGGAAAAGACCAGGAATGTGGGAGAAAGGTCAGTGAGAGAGAATTCATTTCAGCTTTTCCAAAAGTTACATGGGAGAGAGTGTTGGGAACAGACCTGCCTGGTTTCAGGAGCTGTAACCCCCGCCTCATGGCTAAGGCTGAGTGAGTGACCTTCAGACCATAAGCCACTAAGGAGACACAGTTTATCTCCCTGGCAGGAGCACCGCTTCTGCTCCTTTTACTTCCTCCATAACTGGCTGCCAATGCTTGATGAGTCAGCCAGTGATGGGTAAGATTCCCTAAGTGGGGAGTGACCTAAGACAGGCACAATCACAAGGCCTCAGGGAAGGACTTGGGGGCTACTGCAAAAGGGGGTGTTGGACCCTCGCCCCTCAGCTTTGACATAGCCTGAGTCCTCATTCTGTCTGCATGAAGTCTCCTAATCTCTTGGGTGCCTTACTTCCCCTGCCTGACTTAATCCTGAAACAATGACAGAGGGTACTGCAGGCCTGTGCTGGAAAGGGCAGACTCCCCGAATGATTAGGCCTGAGAAAGGATATGTAAAATCCTGTGAAGCCTGCTTTGCTAAGAATGCTCTTAATTAAATGATAAAGGTCCGAGCAGGAAATGAGTTCATTTCCCAAAGTTTTGCAGCCCTTTAGCTAATAGACACTGACTCAGAATAGGCCCTCGTAGTTCTTTGTATGCTATCTATTGTTTGATCCTTACTGCCTGACAATGATTAATGAACTTTACCTGTATTCCTGTGCAAATTGAAACTCAATGAAACCTTGTCAAGGCAAGGGTCAGCGCGATCTCCCCTTGAGAGAGTGGCCAGGCCGCTCTGGGGTGCTCCCCCCTTGAGGAAGTAGCTGTGCCATCCCTTTTCCTCCACAGGACTCGGTAGTTCGTGTGAATGTATTTTATCTCATCCATAACGCTGTGGACACTGTGGGCCAGTGTCCTTGACAAGAAACCACTTTCCTCTTTCAGTTATTCTGTTTGTTAATAATATTTCACTAAGCCACAGTGTTTGGAATGTATCTCCTAAGGAATAGAAAACACCCAGGGAAGCTGTAGTCCGCATGGAAACCTTGCAGGAGATTATCTAGCCTTGGAAACCAAGCCTCACGAGGACCTTGGGTGACTCCAGGCAGAGAGAAAATGGGGAACTAGCATAGAAGCTTCCAAGAGCTAGCACATGAGATTCCTTTTAGGGGTCTGAAATTACAGACAGCCCACTGAAATCATTTCTACTACCAATGCATTTGTGTATTCCTGTGGATATAATTTTCTGTCACATGTCTGGGTTGCAGGTTTGGTCCCCACTAGGGAGTGTGTGAGAGGCAACCCATCAATGATTCTCCCATGGATATTTCTCTCTTTGTCTCCCTCCTTTCCTCTCTCTCTAAAAATTATATATATGTAAAAGTAGTATATCATGATAGTTAAAAACAGACCCTGCTGCCTAAAGAAACTGGCAGATAGTGAATCACTAGACAAGTGCTTTTATAATTATAATGACAAACTTTATAAGTTTTTATTTCATGTTAGAAGTTGTACCTTATCTTTAATCAACAGATAGTCCCAGGGTTATTAAGAAGGAAGAGTCATCTCATTGGTAATATTCTGTGAATGTTTCTGTGAAGCTACACAGAAAATTTATGGAGGCTTGTCCTTATGCTAATACATACATTAAGCTACTTTTGTTATTTCAACAAATGTATTTATTGTATCAATTTCATGACTTTATATTTAGTTACACAGAACAATTCCTTGATAAATCATTCAGTATGTATGTAGCACTTACAGATTAAAAGCAAGAGTTTCTGTATTTATTTTAAATATATGTTGATCTTGGTTAATTTCTTTTGTCTGAGGATCTAACTTGAGAGTTTTAATGAATTTTAGATATTTGTTTTGATTTCACAAGTATTTCATGTTTACCATAAAAATGAGAAAATATAAGTAAACAAAAAAACTATTGCCTAGAATGCAACCAAATGATGACCACAGTTAACAACTTAATGTTCATTCTTTCACCTATTCTGCTGAATTCCCTCACCCTCATATGCAAACAATGCATTGTTTTTCTCCTAAAATTATGGTTCAGTAATGTCATGTCTCACTTTGCAACACGTCTTGAACGTCTATCCATGTCTTTATAGGCGGATGTTCTCTTGGCTACATATCGGGCTCACGTAGTAAATGTATGTTTGCCTTTAGATTAAAAATGGTCAGACAGGGTTTCAAAGTGACTATCATTTTGCATTCCTCCCACAATGAGTGAAAGTTTGTTTTCCTACAGCTTTACCAAAACTTGGTGTGATCAGTCTTTATAGATTAGTAATTCTAATATCTAAAACAGGATAGTAGTATCTCATAATGGCTTTAACAACTGTATTTCCCCAATGATTTAAGATGAGGGGCATCTGTTATGTGCTTATTTGCCATTCTTCTATCTTCTTTGGGTTGTTTGCCTTTTTACTGAATTTCAAAAGTCACAGGGTTTTTCCCTAGAAGTTTTGCAGTTTTGGCTCTTACATTTAGGTGTACAATCCCTTTTGAGTTAATTTTTGTTCACGGTAAGAGTTGAGGTTCATCCATTTTGCAAATGGACCTCCTCTGGCATTGTGCTACATGGGGCTGGTGTGAGTTTGAGGCTTGGGGTGCTGGAGGGGGCTGTTCTCCAGTGTTTTTGCATCAGCCCCCTGCACTAGGCCCTGTCTACCTGCATCACCGAAGGTTGCTTTCTCCATGCTTTTGCCCCTCCTCTAGTACACATTGATGTTCCTTGTCATTTGGTGCAAAGCCCCTGGAGGAAACTGGGGTGGTTTCTCATCTCTCCTACTCCATTCTCAGTCTCAGCCGGATCCTTGTACACCTGTGCCTATGGAGTAGCGTTTTCCTCAGCAGCCCTGCCTGCTTCTCTGTGCACTTGGAGAGTGCAAGCAGACGTCCTGCTCCTCCCCACTGGTGTCAACTGCACTCTGTCATTTATTGGTGAGACACCTTGGGTGTGAGTAAGGTTCTCTCTCTCTAGTTTGGCAGCTGAATACTGCCTTGCAAAGGGCACAATTCTATGCACAAAGAGGATTTTTACTAGTTCCCCAGCTGCAGCTGATCTGTGCTGGGGATGGGGGATGGAGGGATTCCCATCCTACCCCAGAGGAAGTCATTTTTGCCTCGTGGCAAAGAAAGGTCAGCTTTGGGACATTGGCGTGTTACTTTCCCATTCTGCAGTGGCAGGTGGCATTTACTTTATATTTTAAAAGGGGTTGAGGACACAGGAAGTTTTGTGCCTGTCCATAGCAGCAGCTGGTCATTTCCTTATGTTCACAGAGTTTGTGGAGAATGGATAGGATTCTGAAAATGCACCTGCTCCACTCTCAATCTATGGCAAGCCTTGCACACTTGTGTTACTGAAGGAGGTACCCATCATAGCCCTGCCTCTCATGCTTCTCATGAGTGCTTGGTGGGGAAATCTTGGAAAAGATTGCACAAGGGGATATAGATGCCACATCTCTGGGGTTCCCAGGGATGTTGAACTGTCAATCTGTCCCTCAACTGGTCTTTAAGAATTCACTGCAACTGCAAGGGGTAAAGGAAGGTTCACATCTCTGGGCAGCTCCATGCCTCATGTTCTTTGTCCTCCTCTCTCACGTCCTTTTCCTGCTCAGGGACTCTTCTTCCCAGTCTATAGATAACATATTTTCAGCTCACTGGATTTCTAATGTTTCTTTGACCTGGCAGTTGGGTGCTCAGATCATCTAGTTTTTGTTTTCTCTTGCTCGAAGTATAGACACTTTCTCACCTTTTTACCGTACAATATGCTTTGGCATCGTGAAAGACCAGTATCCATTTTTTGATAGCCAGAAAATGGACCAGAGAATAATCCACAGGAGCTGATTTTCAAGTTTTCAGAGACACATAGGCGTACCTGTTGTGGGGAGCTCATATTACTGTTTCACATTTATGTAATAGTTCTTTTGGAAGACAAGTCTGTGCAACACAGGGATGTAAAATGGGGTTCTCTACAGCTGACAGGTGCCACCTCTCTAGTCCCTCAAGTGGTGTCCCCACTGGTCAGTTCAACAGCTAACAGATGAATAGGATTTCTTTTTCCCTTAAGACCTGAACCGGGTCATTCTTCTTTATTAGTAACGTCTTTTTTAGAGGAATTCTCATGATTAGGCAGGTATCAGTGCCCTTGAGAAGGATTATTTGGGATTAACTTCTATAATAATTTAATGCTTAGGATACATTTTTACTGCAAAGTGAGAAAAGAAGAGAAATTCTGTGTACGGGAGGCATCACACTCACTATTTTGCATGCTTATTTTATGCATTTCCTGTGTACCCTTGTGCGTTGCAATAAGCTGAAGTCCACACAGCTAGCTTTCTACGTTCAGCTGCTGCAACGTTGAGATAATTTAAATGAACTGTAAGGAATCAGTTAGAGAATCAACAGTTGCTTTTTCAAAGGACAAAAAAATGCAAAAGAAATGTTGCTGGGTTTAATATTCCCCAGTTTCAAATTAAAATGCAGTTGTCATTTGCAGGAAATTACAAAGAAGCTATTCCACACTACCTAATCTAATCTACCCATTCATGTACATAAACCAATTAGCATATTTTTCAAGTGTCTAAAGGTAGACTGTCAGTAATCACCTAAAATCATTTGTTAAACGGTGTCAGCTTTTAAATATATCCCCAATGGCTCTGTCTCATTAAATATAATATTTAATTACCTTAACCTTTCATTCACTCATATTTGTGCATTGTACACTGTGTTCAGGCAGATCTTGCAGTAATTCAAACATAAGTCAGATATAAACTCTATATTCAACAATTTATAATTCATTAAGGCAGAAATGCTATGAACCCGAATAATTACAGAACAAGTTAGAAAGTTGTAAGTTGAATATGAAACCGCTTGTTACGGGCCTCATAGGCACATAAGATTAATTCCAGGTGGGAAAGCGGGGGAAGACTCCGTGGATAGGTGACGTTTGTACTTGAAGAATGATGAGGTTGGATGTGTGGAGATGATGGAGAACGGAATTCCAATCAAAGCAAAGAACAGATTTGTGGCATCTAGCAATGGTTTTAGAAAGACCTCTCTAAAATGCTGGGTCTGTTCTCTATTTCAGTGTCTTTGGTTATATTTTGCTTGCTTGTTTGTTTTGTTGTTTAGAACAGGCTGACAGTGACCAGAGGGGAGAGGGGAGGGAATTTCAGGGGAACTAGGGGAGGGATTTAGAGGAACATATATAAAGGACACATGGACAACAACTGAGAAGGGTGGAAATGGGAGGGAGGGGGGAGCACAGGGGGTGGGATGGGATGGGAGTAATAGACAGAAAACTGTATTTGAAAAATAATTAAATAAATTTAAAAATAAATACATAAAATGCTGGGTCTGAAGTTAATGTCCTCCGAGACGGTAATAACTCGTAAAGTGTACTGAGAACTCACTGGGTCCACGGCCCTCCTGAAGCTCCTTCCCACACATGCGACTTGTCCTCACCCCTCTGCAAGGCCACTACTCACACTGGTGCACTGCACCGGACCTCTGCTTTCTCACTCCAGATACTGCTCTTAACATTTTCCCCATCTCTCATTAGAATTTTTTCTTTTCCTCTGCATTATTTCCATTTACAAATATGCTACAATATCTCCCACGTTGAAGCAAACAACAACAAAAATGTCCAAAAAAAAGCCCTTTCTGTATCAGTTTGGTTTAACTGCACACCGAAAATTCAGTGGCTCAAAACAGCAGCCATGTTTTTAGTTCACAGCTCTGTGGGTCAGCAGTTCAGGCTGGGCTCACTAGGTCAGCTCTGCTCTTCGCTGGGCTCACTCATGCACTGGGGGTAGCTGTCGTTTGGCAAGATGGTTCTGCCTTTGGGCAGTGGGTGTCTGGGCTCCGAGTGGCAGAGAATGTACAATATGAAATGCAAAATATCTCAATAACACACTGATTACATAATGAAATTATAATGTATTGGATGATTATAATATTTTGTTATATAATGTGTTGTGGGATACTGTATGACATATTAGTGGGTTAATGTGTTAAAATATATAATTTAAATCAATTTTATCTTTTTTTTTGAATCTTTACAAATGTGGCTACTAGAAAAATGTTTATTCCATGCATGGCTCAGATTATATTTCTATTAAACGGCACTGTCTGAGGGCTTGCTTCTCACAGCATTCTTTTAGACTAGCAGGTTAGCAACACCTGGGAGCTCTTGTAAATGAGTTATGGCCATGCTTCCCAGATCAGGATCCATGTTGTAACAGGATGCCCAAGTATGTGTCTTACATGCAAATTAAGAATTAGGAAGCAGTGATCTATGGGGAATAAAGGTCGATAGTTATGTTACAAGGAAGATAGGAGAGTGGAATATAATCTACTCTCAGGGAACTCACTGAGTGGGGTTGTTACTATTGCTTTACCACTGTTCTAAGTGCTTTTGTGTATTAGCTTGTTCAACAGGGTACAGTGGAGAAATATATTTGTGCTGATCAGTAAGGATATGGAAAATTCACATTTAGAGAATAAATATTGTAAAGTTTTAAGATTATTTTTAAAGTTGTTGATCACAATTAAAACATTGAATGATATTTCAGACGTAATGCAATCCAGATGGCACATGATTAAGGGGAAAGAAAGTGATTATTAAATATAAGATGGTAGGAAAGAATTGTGTGTTTCCAAATAACAAACCATTTCCTAGATTGTTCAGAAGGGGTCTTTGGAACTGCCACAAAGTAGCACAAACATGCAATTATTTACACTGCTATTTCCCCTAGACAGTGCTCTAAGTGTGGATAAAAATGCACTTCAAAATAGAAATTAAAAAGTTTGAATTTCTTCCTCTATTTCTATTCTAAAGGCAAATATGAAGGACACATATATTGTTGGAAAAGAGAACAAGAATCTATAAAAATTCCAGAGGAGGGCAGCAAAGATGGAAAGAGCTCAGATGGAAAGAACACATTCTTATTTTACAAATTCCAAATTTTTTGCAGTAGTAAGCATCACTATGACAGAGCATTTATTAACTTTTAATTATTAATTTGCTTCCTAAAATAAGAAATAAAATGAAAGCACACATAGTCAATCTGTCTCTCTTTCTTGGTCTGTCCATTCCTTGAAAGTCCTATACATGTTCATACTTCTAAAGAGTATTATAATAGAGCTACCCCAGCTGAAAATTATACTATTTCAGTTAGTTCTTTATTCAGTAGATATTAATAAGAGTTTATACTCTGTGTTTGCATTGTGTTAGGTGGTAGGGATATGATGCATAATTTCATTGAAAAAGTAATGGCTGATTTTATAATGTTCGCACCTGGTTAGTGAAGTATTTACTTTATCTATACATTGAAATGGATGGACTGTTGCACTCCTGGTGCACCATCGGCATCTGCGTGTACTCTGGCATGAGCATGGGAAAAGCCGTGGCTGGCCAACCAGGCTGGGATTTCACTGTGAGCATGTTCATGGGAAAAATGCCTTGGGGACCATCTTAGAATGGTAAAAACATTAAAAAGTTTAAAAACAGGGTATTATAAAAGATTTAAATTTGCATCAGTTGTCATGAGACAACAGATTGGTTATGGTAAATAACAGACTAAATTGAAAACTTTGATAAGAGAGCCTGAATTTTAACTTGGTTTCCAAATCGCAGCAAGTTTGCGACTCTGAGATATGACATAGTTTGTTTTGAGCCTTAAGTTTATGAGCTTATATGAAATTAAAAGGCTGTTGGGTTTCTACTTCAAATTTCAGACTAGAGCCTGAATTTTTTTCCACTGTGAATGAGTACGTTGTTTCGGCAGTGATATCTGTATTTCCTTGTCAAACCATATAAAACTATGGAGGACACCTATGTAACACTGGATGGTCATAAGGCCAGGGAACCATATTAATATGATGTTATTGAAAACATGTAGCACCAATAAACCTACATGTGTGGGTATACCATTGTATGTATTCAACCATCTTTAGACTTTATATCCACTCTGTATGATAGTTCACATTTAATAAATCTGTATTTGATTGATTTGGCTTTTTCCAACTAAATGAAGACTGATAGAAGTAGGATCAAAGTCTACTTTTTTAAAAGGGAAGTTTATAAAACATGAAACAATATGTATTACTTTCAAAATAAAAAAAACAGATAATACATTACAAGTTTTTTATTATGCTGTTCAGTCCTTTCAAGAATGAGGCTGACTCCTGAGTCTCCCAACTCATCTGCCGTTTTACCCTCCCTTTGTCTTCCTCATTTGCCTCGTTTGGCTTCCCACCTGAGCCCCAGAGAGTGCGCTCCCCTTCTTCCTGTGAGTTACCTCAAGCTCTTTTTATAGACCTAAACTAATCTTGTCCCTCTTTTTTACCTTTTGAAATCCTTTGTGTCCTTTAGGGCCGAGACCAGATGTCATTCCTTCCGGTATGGGTCATGGTAAAACATTTTTTACAAAATTCTAATTGATCCATAAGTCAGTCCTTCTCTGTGCTTCCAGCTTACTTGCCTGGTCCTTTCATCATGGGATTTAATTAAAAGATTTTAGCATCTTGATGGAAGGGTTTTTATGTTCTTCATCAAGGCGCCTAAAAGTGTCTTGGACAAAGGAATAGAGAAACACATGAGATGTTATCCTAAACTCTTTAATCTGTGGCCTAGAGACCTGTTTAGTGAGTGCTCATGAAAATGGTCGTCACTCATTTCATTGGGCAACCTCAGAGGCAGGGCAGAGAAAGCCAGGGGCACTTTAGGCATTGGGTCAGGAGGACCTGAGGTCACACCCTGGCATTGTCACTTCCTGACAATATGACCCAGCAAGGTACTTTACCTGTGTGAGTCTTGTTTTCTCAAAGTGGAGATCATGCATCCTATGTATAAAGCTTATTATGAATATTATAATTATACAATTTTTTTCCTAGCAATGATAATTATTTTATTAAGGCTGGCCAGTAAAGAATAATGTGCTCTGGATAGTAGAATGTGTTTGTTAATTCAGAATTGTAAATTTAAAAAAGTAGAAAAAAGACTCCTCATTTTCAAATGATAAGCTCTAGAAACACATTTGAATAAGTAAAGCCATTTATCTTGTAGGAAGAAAAAAACATGTTCTTTTGGGATTTGGCTGGTTTCATCTGAACTATAGGTTGTAGCCCATTATTTGTTGCTGAAATAAATTTTGTGAGTTAAGACATGTTAACATAAATGATTAGCATCTAGTAGAAAATATTGTAGTGCATTTTACTTGATGATAAGGATGGTGTTATGGGTTAAATTATATACACATCCACATGTGTGTTTTGAATAGGTAAATAAAATGTGTTACTCACTGGGCATCATGGTCAAAATGTTTGCGAGCACTTTTCTATAGGATGTTAAAAAACAAATAAGCACTTGCTAGATGCTTTTTCTCAGAAGTAATGGTTCGAGGAGAAAGGGTTAAGCAGCTGTGGCTGGTGAAGACATTAGCTGGTAGAAAGTACCAGCAGTATCTGGAATTCTGAGAGTTTCCAAGCTAAAAATACATCGTGCACAATCATTTTTTTCTTTTGATGAATCACTGACCTTGTATAAACTTTGTGAGCCACATAGTAATTATCGTGATTATCAATTATTAGTATACAACAGTGTTCTGGGAAGATCCTGTTATAACAAGGTTCAAGAGTTTCCTGTAGATGGATATAAGCCAGTTAAAATAAAAGGATTATTATTCTCCCCAAAACTTATAGACAGTGTGTTGTATGGCCCTGAATATAGAGGGAGGAATTAATTAAAATATTTAAGCCCATTTTGCTTCAAAATATTTGAAAATAGTAGATAATAGAAGAATAGAAGGCCTGTCTTAGGCCCAAGGTTCTTGGGGGCTCCCAAGCCACATTCATTTTATGTACTTTTTCTCTTGATATTTTTCTTGTTTCAGTAAAATTTTCTTGAAATAAATGACTTCTATATCAAATCACGCTGTGGAAGCACCTTCTCACCCAGACAGTTGTGAAGTGCCGGGAGCAGCTACTCTGTACCTGGATAATTGTAATCGCCATGTTGTGATGCTACCCTGTGTACAATAGATTTTCGTTTACAGGAATTAATTGAAACGTATCCTGACATTTTCCTTGTGGCCATCTGTTTTTATTTGCATTTGATAAGCTTAATTAGAATGTGTTAAAAAGAGAAATAGGAAAGAAACTCACACAGTCTATCACTGAAAAACTCGTAAAGTGAGGTTCCTGACAATGGGAATAAGGACGCCAATGAAACTGCTCGTATACAACACCCTTGAAATATATTGACTTGTGCATATTATGTCCATGAGAATATTCAATGTAAATTTTGAAAAAAATCTCAGGCTTGTTGCAGCATTCAAACTGTGTTTTGAATGCTGCTCAGAACATCCCTTAATGGAGGGATGATGAAAACATCCCTTTTCATCCCCACTCTGAAAGGACCTGATGAGGTAGTGGGTGACGTCTAACTGGGAGCAAGAGAAAAACGGTAAGTACGGCCTTGGTCAATCAGTGTCATGAACTGCAGAATTAGTGGCATTTCTTTTATAACTTAGAAGAAGGTCATAGAAAAATTGGCAACAATTGAAAGAGATTGCTTTTGTCTCTGAGTGAGGCCAGCTTCAAACTTTCATCTGCTATGTGCATACTAATGTCATTAAGGAAGAATTCCGATTTTTGTGCATCTCTTTGGGGATATTCAGAGGTTTTCAAAGTTTCTTTGTCAAGCAAAATTTGATCTGGATGAAACTCTTGGTATTTTGTGTGTGAAGTAGCAACTTAAGAGCATGGCAGTCTTTATTCTTCATGACTTTTGTGAAGAATAAGTTTCACTCACCATTGTGACTTAAGACTTTCCTACATTGGTATACATTGTAATAAAAACACCACTACCAGCAACCCTGAAATAAGTCTCTTCTCCTTCCATGAAAGTTGCTGACAATGTGAGAACGGGGGCCATAATCATCATCTTGTAAATAAATGGAACAACAACAACAAAACAGTTCTCATCTTTTTCACAGAAGTTTACTGACTTCTTTTTTTTATTTTTTAAATTTTTTAAAATTTATTTAATTCTTGTTCAAGTACAGTTTTCTGTGCTCCCCACCTCCCTCCCATTTCTGCCCCCCACCTTAGTTATTGTCCATGTGTCCTTTATACTTGTTCATGTGAGTCCTTCCCCTTTTCCCCTGTGATTCTCTCCCCTCTCCCCTCTGGTCCCTGTCAGCCCGTTCTGTATTTCAGTGTCTTTGGCCATATTTTGCTTGCTTGTTTGTTTTGTTGTTTAGATTCCTGTTAACGATGATATCATATGGTATTTATCTTTCACCACCTGGCTTATTTTGTCAGCATAATGCTTTCCAGTTCCATTCACAATGTTGCAAAGGGTAGTAGCTCCTTCTTCCTTTCTGCAGCATAGAATTCCATTGTGTAAATGTACCATAGTTTTTTGATCCAGTCATTTACTGATGGGCATCTAGGTTGCTTCCAACTCTTGGCTATCGTAAATTGACTTCTTATGAGTCATGTCTTGATGTGTTTCATGGGCCTTTGGGTAGAAGGCCCACTCTTTTTGAATCTCACAAAATGCCCCTGAATAATTCGACCATAATTACTTCATTCATAACATGGCTTATGTACAGATTCAGTCTTATGAATATATTCACTCCATGTTTTTATGAATGAAGAGATAAATCTATTGTTTGAGGGTCCTATGAGCAGTGTAATAGATGTTGCTGAAACACTCAGGTCTCTTATGCCAAACTGACACTTCATGAAGAGATGAGAAAGGACTGTTGCGTGGGATTTCTAGTGTTACAAACCTGCTTCCGTGGCAGGATAGGACAGTGACCGTGCCTTTCAATTGCTTTGCTCATAGAAATCTGCAGATACCTGGAAACAGGCAGCACACTTGAGATTTACTTCTGCTCAGAAGACCTCTTCTTCATAATACAGATTTTTCACATCTTCACTCACATGGGTTGGTAGCCATCGATGAGGCAGGTGTCATGAGAGACCATTGCATGGTCACTGTGCACAGCCTCCCTCTTGTGAAAAAACCAACTATAGGAGATCCGCTTCTCTATGCTCTTATGTCCTTTTGTGGGTCCAGACACTGAGGCTCATGGGCATCAATTTGAAATACAAGAGTAACAGAATGGAAACAATGATATAAAATTTAACACAGTTTTTTCATGTAAAAGGCCATGCTGTACTTTATACTTCTTCCAGTTCTAAAATTTCTTCTCTAACCTACGTATTTTGGTTTGCTAGATACATTCAGGCAATCAATTGTTATAACATATCTAACAACTCCCAAGAGTCCAAAAGATGGAATACTTCAGAGGATTTTGCACAAGAAAATTGTATTGTAAATTATATTTGGAGGCTAAATTACAGTGATATATTTTCAGGCACATATTTTTTTCCCCTTAAAGAAGAGGACCAGTCTTAAGAGAGCGAACTGAATAGACTTGAACTGGAAAGCTGCTATCCAAAGCTCTCTCAAGCCTGAGGACTCTTGGTATATAGTGAAAATAGTTTTATGTAAAATAGCATATGGAAATTTCACAAATCTTTTAATACCTTTTGGTGTCTGGTGTTAGAGATGGATTGGTAGACTGATTGCAGAAGTGACTAACTACAGTAGTCCCTGCTCCCTGTATCCATGCTATTTGCCATTTTACTTTGCAGCTCTTCCCATACAAGGTGAGATCCACCTCCACACCCCTTGACTCTAGGCTGCCTTATGACCTCCTTAGCCCAAAGCATACAGTGGAAATGATGGTATGCCGATTCTTAACTGTGGCCTCCAAAGACCATGCAAGTTTTCACTCACTCTCTTGAACTTTTTTTTTCCCATGAGCGAGACCACCAGGGTGGAGCAGAGTCCAGTCCTGCAGCTCAGGCCATCTTAGAGCATTAAGCTTCTGGGCAACTTAACTGCTGAATTCTGATAAGTCCAGCTGAGATCAGCAGAGCCCAGCCTAGGCCAGCAGAACTACATAGGTGGCCCATAAACTTACAAGAAATACTAAGTGATTGGTGTTTTAAGACATAAATTATGGATATGATTTGTTACTTGGCTATATGTAAATGAAACAGAAGTCTAAATAGATTGTAACTACTTTTAAAAATAAGAGAACTAGTAATAATAGTAGTTGCCAGGTAAGGTATAGCATCTCCAAGGCACTTTGTATATATTGTTTTTAACTCTCACACAGGATGTTCTTTCCCATGTACTACACTGCATCTCTGTGGTGACACACCTGAATTCTTAACTTCTATGTAGACATTTCCTCCAAGTGTACAGTTTTTTTGAAGAAAGAATCCTATCCAGCCACATCTAAATTGATCAAGTAATTTGAATATATTGAAAGATGTGAAGAAAACACTTAGGAAAATTTTGACCCATTTTGTACATCCTCTAACAGACTTTTCTCACCTTGGGAATTATACACATGAAATTGTCCCTCACTTCCTACACACACGCATATCAAAAGCAAGGTAAAATTTTCCAATGAGAAAATTACTCTGGAAACCTTTTACACCTTTACTAATAATCTTCAGAGAATTTTTGTAATTTCCCCTAACAAATAACAAATTTAGTTGCTCTAAACACGTATAAGAGCTTGCATAATGAATTAGGCAGGAATAATGTACTAGTTTTATCTGATATACATGTACCAGGTAATCATGAGCACCTACCTAGGACATGCCCAATGCAGACTGAATAGAGAGAGGCACAGCATTGAATAAAAATAGTAAGTTACATTTTCCAATCACTTTGGATAAATACTAACTGGTTTTGGAAGATGATGCAAATAATTTAATCATTTCAGAAGGGGAAAGATATTTTAAGTGTCCATCATTGCGTGTTATTCCCTCAGCTTGTCCCTCAAATGTTTCCTTGATATAGTATGATCTAGAGGAAACCCAAAACCAATGAGAATGTAAACAGAGATTGGAGGAAAAGTGGAGAAAAGAGAAGATATGGGAGGAGAAATGAGGTTTAGCAGTTTTCTTAAAATGGTGTGAAAGGGAAATTCCTGCCTTGATACAACAGTCATAATGATGAATTCGAGAGTTCAAAGTGAAAAGCTTTTTTTCTCTTTATACAGCACAATGTTAAGCCCACAGGTTCAACTCTAAGTTGGATGTCAAACCATGGTGTTGGCTGGTACATCTATATAAAAAGTCAAGTGTTATGTGCTTTATTTGTACTCTCACAAGCTAAGATTGAGCTTTTACCAGTGGGGAAAGCATCCAGATTCCAGAGATAAATTTCCTCACTCCTAAATTCATTGGAGCATTATTTATAATAGCCAAGATTTGGAAGCAGCCCAAGTGCCAGTCAGTAGAAAGTGGATTAAAAAGCTGTGATACATTTACACAATGGGATACTACTTAGCCATAAAAAAGAAGGTAATACTGCTTTTTGCTTCAGCATGGATGAACTTGGAAAGTATTATGCTAAGTGAAATAAGCCAGTCAGAGAAAGACAAATACCATATGATTTCACTCATATGTGAAATCTAATGAACAAAATGAACCAACATGCAAAATAGGAACAGACTTGTAAATACAGAGAATAGACTCACAGCTGTCAGTAGGGAGGGGATTAGGAGACTGGGTGAAAATAGGTGAGGGGATTAAGGAAAAAAAACCTCATAGGCATACACAACAGTGTGATAATTTCCCCAAANCAGCCCAGTGCCAGTCAGTAGAAAGTGGATTAAAAAGCTATGATACATTTACACAATGGGATACTACTTAGCCATAAAAAAGAAGGTAATACTGCTTTTTGCTTCTGCATGGATGAACTTGGAGAGTATTATGCTAAGTGAAATAAGCCAGTCAGAGAAAGACAAATACCATATGATTTCACTCATATGTGAAATCTAATGAACAAAATGAACCAACATGCAAAATAGGAACAGACTTGTAGATACAGAGAATAGACTCACAGCTGTCAGTAGGGAGGGGATTAGGAGACTGGGTGAAAATAGGTGAGGGGATTAAGAAAAAAAAAACCCATAGGCATACACAACAGTATGATAATTTCCCCAAAGGGAAAGGGGGATGGGGAAGGTAGGAGAAGGTAAAGAGAGGATGTTTATCCCTTCTTTAGTGAGGGGAGGAGACCTGACTTGGAGTGGTGAACACACAATACAATATACAAATGATGCATTATGGAATTGTACACCTGAAATTTATATAATTTTATTAACCAATGTCACAGCAATAAATTCAATTTTAAAAAAGAGATAAGTGTCCTGAGTATTCAAATTGACTCTGAGGTCTAAAGGTAGCTTAGCATATTGTACACCGATTGCTACTTAGACCAGATTTTAGCCTCTTCGGTTGTAGTTTACTTGGATGCAAGGAATTCCCCAGGTTGTGTGTATGTACACACATATATGTACATGTATCAATGCCTTGGGACTGCAAGTTTAGTTTCCTTTGTTGTTTTTGTTAAACTTCTTTCATAACTTCCCTTCTTCCTAGCCAGGAAAAAAGACATCAGAATTTTGAATCCACTTTGTAATCATATCTGTGGAATTACTGAACCTCAACTCTAGGTGTTTTTTGTATAAGTACCACATGCTAACCGATTGCGCCACTGGAGCTCCTCTATGTGTTTTTTGGATTTGGTTTCTGCTTTCCACTCCAGACTGCTCAAATGAGTAGGGATTGTGTCTAGGGGAACAGAATTTTACTTATTGCCAATGCATGTGTAGCTCATTTAGGGCAGCTTATTATTGGAATTACCTTATAGCAGGGACTATGCCAACAGGTTCAGGCTCTGGTTGAATATCTTACTCTGGAGATCCAAGTTCAAACTGGGGGTTAGACTTCAACTTAATAGTTATTCTGTCTACTGCTCAGGGTTTTGAATCACATTGCTTCTGCAGAACTCCGTTTCAGGACAAGACGAGTAGAGATCTATTTGTTGAGGGGTTAATCAACTACTTCCCATTTTGAAATTCTCTAAGACCTCTGGAGGGAGAGCGTGTATCCATCTAAAGATCAGAGTGGCTTACAGAATTGGGCTTAGCCTTAGCACTTACTTGCAGTGCTTCCTTAAAAAATCTAAACATGTTGAATCCTTGTGAGTATTACCTGTAAAACACATGTAATAACACTTATTGGAAGTTACTGTACTGATTAAATGACATAATATGTATACAGTTCTAGTACATGGATTCTATTGAGTAAATAGTTAATATGTTATATTTATATATTTTTTAAATTTTCTAATTCCAGTTGACATTGGTTTCGACACTTTACCTCTAAATAAATCGCTGCCCAATTTCCCTACCTTAAGTATTAGAATTTTTATTTCTTTTAGAGTTTTGATGATTATTTTTAATATATTATTTAGAATCCAGTCTAGACTGCTCTAATAAAAAATGGCTTAAACAGAAGAGAATTTTATTTATTTCATTTTTCTCTCCTGCAACAGTTCAGAGTAACAGATTTGGGGGTTAAATGGAATGGGTGAGGAGAGGTTCTCCCATGTTGTAGCTGTGTTCTCCTCAGGTGTCATCTTCAACCCATAGTTGAGAGTGAGGTGGTGAACACATGTCTTTATTCCAGCCAGTGAAACATGGAAAAGACAAATGTATGGCTGTGTCCATTTCTTTTAAGGACTATTATATTAACTTAAATCAATCTCTCTTTCTCTGTCTCATCCTGTTTTCAAGAACCTAGATGATGTGTAACATCAAGATGGAAGGGAGGTTGAGAAACTCAGACTGGGGTCTTCAGCTTCAGCTAAGAGATCATGTGTTCAGCTAACACATCTGCTACTATAGAAGAAGAGGAAAATGACACATGGATACAAGGTCTGTCTGGAAACAGTCCAGCCATTGTTAATATAACAAGAATGGTTTGCATGACATCCATGTAACCTGACAGCCGAGGAGAGTGGACTGGAATGTTTATGAATGAACAAAGACTTCACTATACTAGTTAGTGGGGAGCGGGGGAGGGGGCAGTAGATACCATTGAGTGAGCATGTGTACTGTGTGGCTATTGCTTTCAAAATGACTGAGTGAGTAGAGCAATAAATCTCCCTCAAATTTTACATTAAACTTGAATGTTCCTCTGTGGAAACTATTCAGATGATTCAGAAGGCCACAACTATGGGCAACTGGTGATTGGCAGCTTCATCACAACCATCTGTCTGCTCATGCATCACGTCTTGTGCAATTTTTTTTGTCTAAATATCAAATCACCCAGGTACTCAGACCCCTCCCCTCAGCCCAGATTTGGCACCCTGTGACTTTTGGCTTTTCCCAAAACTAATAATCACCTTTGAAAGAAAAGAGATTTCAAACAATCGATGAGATTGAGGAAAATACAACAGAGCAGCTGATGGCGAGAGGGAGAACTGTGTGAAGTCCCAAGGTGCCTACTTTGAAAGGGACTGCCTTGTCATTTTCCTATGTACAATGTTTCTTGTATCTTCTTCAGAAAATGTCTCTATTTTTCCTATTATGTAGCTGGATACTTTCTGGACAGACCTCATTTACATGAAGTGGGATGTGTGTAATTAGTACTGTCTCCCAAAATGGGTTTGTGTGGGGATTTGTATTTATAGATGGGGTAAATCTTAACCATGGAAAGGTTTTTAAAATTAATATCATCTCATTTCTTTATATTCTTAAATATCCTTACAACAATATACAGAACTATTAATCCACAATCATCTATTACCCAACACAGAGGCCACAGCTGTGGTTTTGAGAAGTTTTAGATACATATGCAGAGATATTTTAAGGCATAATTTTTACCTATTCAAAATTCAGGGTTTTTTTTCTTTTAATCTTTTATTCAACAGCTATTTGTTGGACTCCTAGATGTTGAAGGTATTACAGGGAACAACACAGGCAGGGATCACTGCCCTTGTGAAACATATTCTAATGGTAGTAATATGCAATATTCATGAACTATTTAGTGGAGATTGTGCAGATTGTAATAAATAACATGGAGAAAAAACAAAACAGAGGAAGCTGCAATTATGACTTGAGTGGCTAGGAAAGACCTCATTGAGATGACAGATACCTGAGCAAAAACCTAAAGGAGGCAAGGGACTAAACTATGTGCATATCTGCTGGAAGAATGCTCTGAACAGAGGTAAGAGCACACCAGGTGCTCTGTGGTGCATGTTCTTGATACCATCAACAGTAAGGTCAGTGTGGCTGGGGGTGAGCAAGTAAGGTGTAAAGCAGTAGGAAATGAGGTCAGAATCATCATGAAAAGCTAGAGCATATGGGCCTTGTCAGCCATAATAAAATCTTTGTCTTTTAGTTAAATAAAGTTTTGAGTAGAGGTGTGACATGTTCTGATGTATCTTTTAAAAAGTTCTTTATTGCTTTGTTGAGAATAGACTTTCAGAGAGACTGGCATGATCAGCAAAATCAGTAAGAAGTCTTCTGCAATAATCCAGGTAAGAGATCACAGACAAGGGAGATAGCAGTGAACACAGTGTCCTTTTCAGTATCTTTCCTCAATGTCTTACAATTTTTCTGAGTACAGGTCCTTTACATCCTTGGTTAAATTTATTCCTAGGTGTTTTTTAAAAATTTTATTATTATTTTTAATCCTCACCCCATGATATGATTATTAATTTTAGAGAGGGAGGAAAGGGGAGAGAGGGAAACATCCATGTGAAAGTAAAACATCAATCAGTTGCCTCCCTTACACACCCCAACTAGGGACTGGAACCCACAATCTAGGTATGTGTCCTGACTGGGAATTGAACCCACAGTCTTTTGGCGTATGGAACAATGCTCATACCAACTAAGCCACCCAGCCAGGGCTTTTTTATCTATCTATCTATCTATCTATCTATCTATCTATCTATCTATTTACTTTTGATGCTATTGTAAATGGGATTCATTTCTTGGTTTCTCTCTCTGATAGCACATTATTGGTATATAAAAATGCATCTGATTCCTGGATATTTATTTTGTATTTTGCTACTTTACTGAATTCATTTATCAGTTCTAGTAGTTTTTTTTGTATGTGTGGAATATGTAGGATTCTCTATATACAATATTTTGTCATGTGCAAATAATGACAATTTTTACTTCTTTCTTTCTAATTTAGATGCCTTTTATTTCTTCTTGTCTGATTGCTGTGGCTAGGACTTCAGTTGTTGAATAAGAGAGGTGAAAGTGGACATCCCTTTCTTGTTCCAAAACTAAGGGAAATGCTTATAGTTTTTGCCCATTAGTATGATGTTAGCTGTAGGTTTTTCATATATGACCTTTATTGCACTGAGGTATATTCCCTCTATTCTCAAGTTTGTTGAGAGTTTTTATCATAAATGGGTGCTGGATTTTTATCAAATGCTTTTTCTGCATCTATTGATATAATCAGTTTTTTTTTTAATCCTTCATTTTGTTTATGTGGTGTATTACATGTATGGATATGCAGATATTGTACCAACCTTTCATCCTTGGAATAAATCTCACCTGATCATGGTATACAGTCTTTTGCATGTATTGCTAGATCTGATTTGCTAATATTTTTGCTGAGGATTTTAGCATCTATGTTCATCATGGATATTGGTCTACATTTATTTTTCTTTGTAGTGTCTTTACTTGGATTAGAATTAGGATAATGATGGCCTTGTAAGATGAGCTTGGGAATCTTCCTTTGTCTTCAATTTTTTTGAATAGTTTGAGAAGAATAGGTGTTAATTCTTTTTTGAATGTTTAGTAAAATTCACCTGTAAAGGCACAGGTCCAAAACTTTTGTTGTTGCAAGTATTCTGATTATTGCTTCAATTTCACTAGTTGTAATTTGTCCAGATATTTGATTTTTTCCTGATTCAGTTCTGGTAGATTGTGTATTTCTAGGAATTTTCTGTTTTTTCCAGGCTGTCCAATTTGTTGGCATACAGTTCTTATAATATTTTCTTATAATCCTTTGTATTTCTTTGGTGTTAATTGTTGCTTCTTTTTCATTTCTGATTTTATTTATTTTGGTTCTGTCTTCTTGATGAGTCTTATTAAAGTTTTGTCAATCTTGTTTATCTTTTTAAAGTATCAGCTTTTGATTTTATCGATTTTTTATATTTTTTTCAGACTCCTTAATTTTTTTCTGCTTTGATCTTTATTATTTCCTTTCTTCGACTCACATTGAGTTTTGTTGTTCTTTTTCTAGTTCTCTTAAATGAAAATTAGATTTTTCATTTGATATTTTTCTTGTTTCTGGAGGTAGGCCTGTAATGTTATGAATGTCCCCCTTAAGACTGCTTTCACTGTGTCCCATAGGTTTTGGGCTGTTGTGTTCTCATTTTTATTTGTTTCAAGGTATCTGAATTTCTTCCTTGATCACATTGTTAACCCATTCATTGTTAAGTAACATGTTATTTAGCCTCCATGTCTTTGTGTGTTTTTCTGTGTTTTTTTTTCTTTCTTTATTGTGATTGATTTCTAGTTTTATACCATTATGGTTAGAGAAGATTCTTAAAATGATTTCAGTTTTATTAATTTTATTGAGACTAGTTTTGTGTCCTAACATGTGGTCTATAGTAGAAAATGTTCCATGTGCACTTAAAAAGAATGTATATTTTATTGCTTTGGGATGAAATGCTCTGGAAGATATCAATTAAATCCTTCTGATCTAGTGTGTCATTTAAAGCTGCCATTTCCTTGTTGATTTTCTGTCTGATAGATTTATCCATTGATGTCAATAGGGTGTTAAAAACCCCTGCTACGGTTGTATTTCTGTTGATCTCTCCCTTTATGTCCACTAAGATTTGCTTTACATGTATTAGCTTCAGTTACTTATCTGCTGGGTAAATGACAGACATTACTTGGTCATCATGATAGATTTGAATGCAGGTAAAGCACCCATCAGAGTCAGCAGCTGATTGGCTGTTTGTGTCTTTGACAGTCTCTTCCTTCTCAGTGAATAAAGCCAGCTGATTGCTCTCACTTCGTTTTATATCCATTGCCCTCAGAGCCACTATATTACATATTTAATGCTGAGGGTGAAAATTTCTGTGTTTGCTAACAGTGAATTTCTCCCTCTCATTTACCATTACATTGTTGGTCTCCTACTTCAAATTATAGAATAAAGCAGTGTGTGTTAATGTAAAGCTTTCTGAAACAATAGCTAATAATGGGTGAAAATGGTTGTTTTAATGATAACATCTGTTCTCTTTAAGGCAGAAAAGTGACATTTGGTGTACTTTTTAGATAACATGGTAAAAATTAGATATGTCTATATTAAAATGGGTGATAGTTGAGGAATAAAATACTGTAATGAGAGGAAAATATTACCCTTGAGATGAATTCAGGATCTGAAAGTGAAATGGTAATTAGCACAAAAAATGATCATTTATATTCATTTTTTGTTCTGCTCAGACCAACCTTTTATTACTAGACTATGTATTTAAACTCCACTGTGGACACTGAGGCTTATGCATGGGCCTGAAGAACAGATGGACTGAATTTATTTTCAGAAATATTTGAGCTAGTGGAAAAATATGAATTTTGACTTTCTTTTTTTTAAATATTTTATTCATTTATCTTTAGAGGGGAAGGGAAGGAGAGAGGAAGAGAAACATCAATGTATGGTTACTTCTCGTGCATCCCCTGCTGGGAACTGGCCTGCAACCCAGGAATGTGCCCTGACTGGGAATCGAACTGCGATTGTCTGGTTCACAGGCCCACGCTCAATCCACTGAACTACACCAGCCAGGGCTTGAATTTTGACTTTTTTTACACCTAGAATTACCTAGCATGTGTGCAACTCTTGTCCTTAAACACANTTTTATTCATTTATCTTTAGAGGGGAAGGGAAGGAGAGAGGAAGAGAAACATCAATGTATGGTTACTTCTCGTGCATCCCCTGCTGGGAACTGGCCCCTGCTGGGAACTGGCCTGCAACCCAGGAATGTGCCCTGACTGGGAATCGAACTGTGATTGTCTGGTTCACAGGCCCATGCTCAATCCACTGAGCTACACCAGCCAGGGCTTGAATTTTGACTTTCTTTACACCTAGAATTATCTAGCATGTGTGCAACTCTTGTCCTTCAACACAAAATCAGGAGAAACAAGTCATCTTTACTCAGAGCTAAGAGTTCATAAATTTTTAACATTTATTTGTTTACAGAAGTTAGGTTGATAGCATCACGTGCTAAGAAACCATTAGATATGATTCAAATGATATTACATAGATTTAATAGGAATACAAATCCATGTTCTTTCTGTTTTCTTTCTTTTATATCTATAATATATTTATATCCAGTACTTGAGATTATTCCACTGATAAATATGGGTACCCACAGTCCTGAACATCCAATCACATTTTAATTTCTACTCAATAGCATATAACCAAAAAAGTAAAAATTTAGTACAAATGCATAATTATGAGTTTCTACATTGTATTAAAAATGAAAATAAAATAAAGGTAAAGCATGAACATTAATTATAAATATAATCACAATTAGTATTAATTTTTGTTTCAAATATCTAAACAAGTACATTTGTAATTTTTATTGAGTAGTAATAGAATATTTATGCTTAAATATAATATAATTGTATCTGAAGGCTAAAGAAATATTTCAAATTCCATGGAGAGATGAGGCTGCTAATGGGTACTGATTAACTAAGATCATGTCCCCCCAGACCAAGTTTTTCAGAACTGATGCATTATCTAGGTGTTCCATTGAAGGCTAATAATGGACAAGTGTCATAATTAAAGCAATGAGTAACTAATTTCTATGTTCTAAATCATCTTGTGAATAAGAAATAATTATTTATGATCACTAATCTTATTTAGTTCAATTTTACTTAATTTAAATACTGTAGTCAAAGGAGAGAGTGGTCTATCTTAAAAAAACAATAGTCTCCTTTAAAAACAGTGTCAGAAACTTTGTAAGAATAATGCAATAATAGAACACAATGGGTAAATGTAAACATTTCTTGCTCATAGTAAATTGTGAGTCAGAAGGATGGCTACATAAGGAATATTCAAGTTTTACTAAAGTATTGGACAGATTTCCCCAGCATTTAGCCAGTCTAATTCAATTAAGTATCTCCATTAAGACTTTATAAGAAGAAATTCTTACCACAAAATTGAAACCAGCCATTTGACTTATGACACATAAGATACTTAGAGTCATAATCAGTAAACACTGGCTAAAGAAAACAAACTTATCTTACAAAAGTTATTCCCACTAAGAAATACTTTCGCCCATGGCTTAACACCCCTTTTCTTCCCCTCTGTATTCAGAGCGCCTGACTACACTAGATTAAAAATTGGGAAACCAAATGTGAGCACACTAAGTAAGATCAGGTTAACTCTCAGTCTTCGGATTTTTTGGTCATGATCAATTAAGAGTAAAGAGCCTTCTTATTTTAAATTAAAGATGTTTACAAAATAGAGATGAAGACTTTAGCGCAATTTGTCTCTTATACTGCTTCTTGTTTCTAAAAAAGAAAAAACAAAAACATGTGCTAGAAGAGCAAAGTGTCTTGCAATGTTACTAGGAGGATGGAGAGTGTTGCCTTTTCATTCATGAAGGTCCTAGTAGTTCTCATCAGCAAGTGGAATTGGCCTCAGTTGGAAAAGTGAATTTTAAAAAGCATGAGAACAGAGCAGCCTGTACCAATTAACAGAAAGCATGACAAAGATGGAGAGGGAGACAAGGGCCTGGCACCCCCCGCACACCAATGGCAAACATCTCTAAAATCTTTAGTAACTCTTTTTCTGCCATGATCCCTTTTAGGCTATTCAGCCATAATAACCTAAAGAGCCCCTAGATTCTCAAATGTAGCCCCTTCTCCCCATATAGTGCCTAGCCCTGCAGCTCCGTCTTTCTTCTCTGTGACAAACTCCTTCTCTCCCCATGTTTTTTTTAAATTTTCTAACAGTTTTTATTGTGCTAAAATACATGTACCATAAAATTTATCACTAATCATTTCTAAGTTCAGTGGAATTAGGTACATTCACATTGTTAGAGAGCCATCACCACCCATCCCTATAATATTTTTTTTCTTTTAGAAAATTGTACCCATTAAACGTTACCTCCCCATTTTCCCCTTGCCCAGCCCCTAGCAACCACCATTCTATTTTCTGTCTATATGTGCTTGGCTGTTGTAGAACTCTTACATACCTGGAATGATGCAATGTTTGTCTTTTTGTAACTGACTTCTTTCACTTAGCATAATGTCCTCAAAGTTAGTCATTATAGCTCTCCCCACATTTTTAATTCTGTACCTTACCCAGCATTGTGCTTAGTCCACAACACACAGGGCCAAATTCATCTTGATTTTGGAGTGGGCTTCTCTTTAGCATAACTTCTAATGAGCACAATTATACTTAGCCATACATTTTTCGGTTCTTTTTTTTAGTCACACTGATGATTACTTCTATGAAAAGTTAATGGTTGTTTTCCCCATTTGCTTTCTAAACTTCCACCAAAATTCCTATTGACCTTTTTATTTCTTTTGAAATAATGTAGTTTTTGGTGCTATTGTGTCTGTATTTATTTCATCTTCCCATGCCAGCTAATTCTTTAACAGTTACAACAACTACAGCTTCCTCACGTAGATGATAAACTGCTGAAATGAAGCCCTGTGGCACTTCCTTACTTTCTTGCCTGCATTCCCTCACTGAGTCTGATGAATCAGTCTTGCCCCTGACTCCCTTCTCTCTCTCCCATATGAGGATGTTTTACCTGTAATGACAGCTCATTCTTTGTGTGTCTTCTTCTGCTTCGCCATAGTCTCCCACCAAAGCAAGGTACACTGTAAGCCGCCTCCTCTCCCTAACCCTTCCCTGACTGCCAGAGGCATCTCTGTTCAGAAAAATCCCTCCACTTAGCTTTGTACTTTAGTATCATTTTCTTATAGCAGGACTGCCCCTGACTGTCCCTAAGGTCCCTAAGACTCAACAGCCATAAGTGGAACATTGAATATGTTCTTAAAAAATGGTCTTGTCTTAAAAAATGAAGGCTGGTTTGTTTATTTTTTTCCTTGGTTTCCCTTGCCCTAGGAGTTATACTGGCAAAAATATGTGAGGTATCTGAACTTTTACTGCCTAGGTTTTCTTCTAGGATTTTTATGGTTTCACAACTTACATTTAAGTCTTTTATCCATTTTCAGTTTATTCTTGTGTATGGTAAAATTGGTGATCTAGTGTTTGTTTTTTTTTTAACATGGACCAGTCCAATTTTCCCAACACCATTTACTGAAGAGACTATCTGTACTACATTGTAGGAGGCTCCTGCCTCCTTTGCCAAATATTTTTTTGTCTTTTTTTAATTTAATTCTTGTTCAACTACAGTTTTCTGTCTTATATTCCCAGCCCTGCCCCCCCACAGTGCTCCCCTCCTCCCTCCCATTTCCATCCCCCACCTTAGTTATTGTCCATGTGTCCTTTATACTTGTTCATGTGAGTCTTTCCCCTCTTCCCCTGTGATTCTCTCCCCTCTCCCCTCTGGTCCCTGTCAGCCCATTCTGTATTTCAGTGTCTTTGGTCATATTTTGCTTGTTTGTTTGTTTTGTTGTTTAGCTTCCTGTTAACGGTGATATCATATGGTATTTGTCTTTCACCGCCTGGCTTATTTCGCTCAGCATAATGCTTTCCAGTTCCATCCATGATGTTGCAAAGGGTAGGAGCTCCTNCTTGTTCAACTACAGTTTTCTGTCTTATATTCCCAGCCCTGCCCCCCCACAGTGCTCCCCTCCTCCCTCCCATTTCCACCCCCCCCCTTAGTTATTGTCCATGTGTCCTTTATACTTGTTCATGTTAGTCTTTCCCCTCTTCCCCTGTGATTCTCTCCCCTCTCCCCTCTGGTCCCTGTCAGCCCATTCTGTATTTCAGTGTCTTTGGCCATATTTTGCTTGCTTATTTGTTTTGTTGTTTAGCTTCCTGTTAACGGTGATATCATATGGTATTTGTCTTTCACCGTCTGGCTTATTTCGCTCAGCATAATGCTTTCCAGTTCCATCCATGATGTTGCAAAGGGTAGGAGCTCCTTCTTCCTTTCTGCAGCATAGAATTCCATTGTGTAAATGTACCATAGCTTTTTGACCCAATCATTGACTGACGGGCATCTAGGTTGCTTCCAACTCTTGGGTATTGTAAATAATGCTGCTATGAACATCGGGGTGCATAGGTTCTTTTGGATTGGTGTTTCAGGGTTCTTAGGATATAATCCTAGCAGTAGAATTGCTGAGTCAAAAGGCACATTCATTTTTAGTTTTCTTAGAAAATTCCATAGTTTTCCATAGTGGTCGTACCAGTCTGCAATCCCACCAACAGTAAACTAGGGCCCCCTTTTCCCCACAACCTCTCCAGCACTTGTTGTTTGTTTCTTTGTTTATGATAGCCATTCTGACTGGTGTTAAGTGGTATCTCATTGTGGTTTTAATTTGCATCTCTCTGATAGCTAGTGATATCGAGCATCTTTTCATGTGTCTCTGGATCCTCTGTATGTCCTCCTTGGAGAAATGTCTGTTCAAGTCCTCTGCCCATTTTTTGATTGGGTTGCTTGTCTTCTTTGAGTGGAGTCGAGTGAGTTCTTTGTATATTTTGGAGATTAAACCTTTATCTGAGGTATCATTGGCAAATATGTTTTCCCAAGCTGTTGCTTCTCTTTTTATCTTGATACTGTTTTCCTTAGCCATGCAGAAGCTTTTAATTTTGATGAGATCCCATTTGTTTATTCTTTCCTTTATATCCCTTGCTCTAGGGGACGTATCAGTAAAAATATTGCTGCGTGGAATATCTGAGATTTTCCTGCCAATGCTCTCCTCTAGGGCTTTAATAGTTTCACGGCTTATATTTAAGTCTTTTATCCACCTTGAATTTATTTTGGTGTATGGTGTAAGTTGGTGCTTGAGTTTCATTTTTTTGCATGTAGCTGTCCAGTTCTCCCAACACCATTTGTTGAAGAGGCTATCTTTACTCCATTTTATGTTACTGCCCCCTTTGTCGAATATTAATTGACTGTAGAGATTTGGGTTTATTTCTGGGCTCTCTATTCTATTTTATTGGTCTATGTGCCTGTTTTTATGCCAGTATCAGGCTGTTTTGATTAGAGTGGCCTTGTATTACAGTTTGATATCAGGTATTGTGATCCCTCCTACTTTGTTCTTCTTTCTCAAAATTGCGTCTGCTATTCGGGGTCTTTTATGTTTGCAGATGACATGATAGTGTACATGGAAAATCCTATAGCCTCTACCAAAAAATTGCTCAAATAAATGAATTTGGCAAAACAGCAGGATATAAAGTCAATATCCATAAATCAAATGCATTTTTGTATACCAACAATGAAACAGTAGAAACAGAAATCAAGAAAAAAATCCCATTCGATATAGCAAAAACAAAAATAAAATATCTGGGAATAAACCTAACCAAGGAGGTAAAAGACCTGTATGCAGAAAACTACACGACACTGAAGAAAGAAATCAAGGAATACACAAACAAATGGAAACATATACCATGTTCATGGATTGGAAGAATTAACATCATCAAAATGTCCATACTACCCAAAGCAATTTACAGATTCAATGTAATAGCTATTAAAGTACCAATGGCATATTTCACAGACATAGAACAAACAGTTCAAAAATTTATATGGAATCCTTTGCCAAATATTGACCATAACGGTGTGGGTTTATTTCTGGGCCCTCTACTCTGTTCCATTGACCTAGGTTTCTGTTCTGATGCCAGTAACAGAGTGATTTGATTACAGTGGCTTTATAGTATAGTTTTATATCAGATATTATGATATCTCCAAGGTTGCTGAAATTACTTGGGGTGCTTTTTTGGTTACATACAAAGTTTTGAAATAGCTGTTCTAGATCTCTGAAATATCCCATTGGTATGTTAATCAGAATTGCATTGAATCTATAGATTGCTTTGGGTAGTATGGACATTTTAATGATATTAATTCTTCCAGTCCATGAACACAGTATGTGCTTCTACTAATTTGTGTCTTCCTCAGTTTCTCTCTTCACTGTTCTATAGTTTTCCAAGTACAGGTTTTTCACCTCCTTGGTTAAATTTATTCCGAGGTACTTTATTTATTTTTTTGTTGCAATAGTAAATGGGACTGTTTTCTTAGTTTCTCTTTCTGATAGTTAATTTTTGATATATGAAAATCCCATTTATTTCTAAATGTTGATTTTGTATCCTGTTATCTTGACAAATTCATTTTTTAGGTCTAGTAGTTTTTTGTTGGATGCTATAGAGTTTTCTACGTACAACATCATGTTATCTGACAATGTCAGTTTTATTTCCTCTTTTACAATTTGCATGCCTTTGATTTCTTCTTTTGTTATCTGATTGCTGTTTATAGTAGCATTATTTACAATAGCCGGGATCTGGAAATAGCCTGAGTGCCTATCAGTAGATGAGGGGATAAAAAAGCAATGGTATATTTACACAATAGAATACTATGCAGAAGTAAAAAAGAAGGAATTCTTACCTTTTGCAACAGCATGTATGCACCAGTCAGTACAAGTGAAATAAGCCAGTCAGTAAAAGACAAATACTGTATGATCTCACTTATATGTAGTATGCGATGAACAATGTAAACTAACAAGCAAGATAGAAACAGAGGCACAGAAACATGAAACAGACTAACAGCTACTGGAAGGCAGGAGGTGGGGGGACTAGATGAATGAAGGTAAAGGGATTAATTAGCTGAAGAACCTATACATGACCCATGGACACAGGCAACAGTGTGGGGATTGCCTGAAGAAGGGGTGGGGGGCTGGGTGGAGGTGGGCAAAGGGGAAATAATTGGGACAACTGTAATAGCATAAACAAATATAATTTAAAAAGAAAAAAGAAACGAAAAGGATGAGAACCTGATACAGATTAAAGGAGACTAAAGACACCTGATAATTCAATGCAATACATACTTCTAGATGAATCCTATAATGGAGGTTTTTTAAAAAAGCCGCAGTGTACATTATTCGATGAATTGACAAACGCAGAATATGAATGGGAGATTAAGTAAAGGTTTTATGCCAAATATTAAATTATTGAAGGGAATAATTGTACAGTATATAAAAGAATCTTTTTCTTAAAAATATACAGTAAAATATTGAAAAAAGTGGATGATGCGTGAACTCAGGTGTGCAAGAATGCACGCACATTTTTCATGCATGTGTGTGCACTCATATACAGGGAGAAGGAGAGGGAGGGAAGGAGACAGAAACAGACACAAAGAGATGGAGAGAAATCACAAATGTGCCACAACGTTAGTAGGTCAGTCTGGATAAAGAGTTTATGGTTTTTATCACGCATGTAACTTTTCCACAAGTTTAATATTTTCAAGTAAATACATTTGAAAAATGGACTGTTTCCTGAATTTTGCCTGACCTTGAGATTTCCAGCTTGGATCCCACAGCGACTGCCACCTCGGCACCCAGATGCCAGAAGTGGGTAACGCCAACTGTAGAACAGAGTCCCATTCTGTTTCGGGCGGGGCAGGAGGGGCGGGACCTGGCATCCGCTGCACATTTGAAGCATGCCAGTTGTTCGAAGGACTTCACCAGTTACTGGAGAAGGTCACCACCCCCAAGAGAGAATAAAAGAGTCTAAAAGTATACATAATATAAAACACAAAGAGAACAATAAATTCAAGATGTTTGCGGCATGGAAACCTTCATCTCTTGTGTGGTGCCCCAAGGCCTTGGTCTTCGGTTTTATGAATGAGTTTGAATGAGTTTGGTCTTCATTGTGAATGGATTTGCAGCACTTTCTCCACTCTCCTGCTCACCTGCCTCTCCTCACCTGCACTCCCAGCTTCCTGAAAGGCATTGACATCTTTTGTCTTATTTTCTCCATTTGTCTTCCTCAAGTATTTATTTTTTAAATCATTTATGTATTGTAACTTTACTTAAATATAGGTAGTATACCATACGATTCCTCCATTTAAAGTGTGTAATTTTATGATTTTTGTATATTATGGATATGTTCATTCACAGTAAATTTTAAAACATTTTCATCATTTCAAAAAGAATCCTTATAACCTTTAGTTATCATCCCTCCCTTCCTCTCTTCCCCTCCAGCCCTAAACAACCATTAATGGATTTTGTTTCTCTAGTTTTCTGTTTTAGACATTTCATGAAATTGGAATCACATATGATCATTTGTGACTGACTTTAGTCACTTAGCATAATGCTTTTAAGTTTCATCCATGTTGTAGCATGTCTTAATACTTTTCATTGTCAAACATATTACGTTGTATGGATATACCACGTTTTATTTACCCATTCATCAGTTGCTGGACCTGTGAGTTATTTGCACATTTTCACTTTTATGAAAACTGGACACTAGAGCTATGAACATTTGTCTGCACGTTTCTGTGTGGACATGCGTTTTCACTGCTCACGAGTGTACACTGAGAGGTGGAATTGCTGGGTCACGTGGTAACTTTCTGTTTGAACCTTTGAGGAGGTGCCAGACTATTTGTCAGAGTGGCTTCGCCCTTTCTCATTCCCACCAACAACATATGAGGTTCCCCCCTGCCCCACATTCTGTGTCTCTTCTCCGACCTTTTCACTCTAGCCATTCCTTTGTGTGTCTGCTCCTATATCATAGTGGTTTTAATATGCATCTTTTCTGATGGCTAGTTGAGTATCTTCTCATCTATTACTTTTAATGGCATTTTAGGAAGAAACAGATAGACAAGTGTGTCTAATCTACTTGTTTAAGTCATTTACATGTGTGACAGGAAAATAATCTTCTTCTAAATACTTAACACTACCTATAGCAATGCCAGTTCTGTACTTTTCTACTTCTGTGCACTTAGCATGTTGGTGTAGTTACTGTGTGATTAAGGAACAGTGATATTGTGCTCTGGATTTTCTCTGTAAGATCACTTCTTGCACATGGTTGAGGAAAGAATTCACTCAAATGACTCCTCAGGGCTGAGCAAAAGGCAGAGCAGAAGTGATCACCAAAGACTAAAACTCAATGCTGTTTTCATCTGTGGTGGGTACATAAGTGTGTTCTATGCGTGATGAATTTCAAACAAAATGAGAACTCTGACGTGGATGCATAGCATTGTCTGAGAGATGGGTGGCAAGAAGTTTCAATGGGCTTTTTGACTTCATTGTATTATAAAAATGAGATGTATTACACATGCAAAATGATAATTGTGAAAACTGGGTGAGGGTACTTGGAGAGGTGTGTTGTTCTATCTGTTCTTAGGAATGTTTAAACATTCCTTTGTAAAAAGCTGAAAGGAAAGGAAAGATGTGTATCACATAAGGAGAGGGAAGGGGCAAAGTGCCACTGGCGAAGTGCATCAGTCCGTCATGACAGGCATTTAGCTCTCTCTTCATGAGGTGATTTCAGGAAGAGGCATTCCTTTTACACTGGGAAGAAAACCTTTTTTCGTATAACAGGAAGGAAAAAGAATAGGAAGAAGAGTGGGTATGTGTGCAGGTTTGGCCAAAAGAGAAAACAAACATTGCATGGAGGTCCATGGTGAAAGTGTATTTTCTTGTTGGGTTTTTTTTTCGATGAGCTCCCATCTCATGGCTTCTGGCTCCTCTGTGCACTGTGATCCAGCACAGCTGTTGAGCAATTGGAGATGGCCTCAGTTTGAGGAAGGTGAGATGTGAAATAAATTTGAGTAGCTTTGGGGAGAGAATGGACTGAGGAAACAGGGACCTAAACTGCATTTGTTTTGTTCACATTAGTAAGCATGGGATCATTATTTGTGGAATGAATGAATGATTTCCAGGTGTTTCTGGGGCACCAGTTGAATAGATTGTAAGATGTAACGCAAATATGATCATCTACCTATAGGAAGACATTTCTGAAAAAACAGAGTTAAAGTTTTGCCAGACAGGAAGGATTAAAGGGGATGGGAAGAGGCCCATTGTAGGGGAGCATTTTAAATCTTAGTTACCTGATAGAGCATCAAGTCCACCTTGGTAAGGAAGGAAGACAAGACCTTTGACAGGGAATAAGTGGAAAAATGAAAGAGCTATAGTTGAAAAATGAGCAAGGGGCAACTTTGCTGGAAGGACGGGGGACGAGGCCACAGGGTGGAAGGTCAGACTGAATTATTTCCAATGGCAGAGGTGATCCTGGGAATGAGCTCCACATGTGGCAGTGGCTGTGCTGGGGAGGAGGTAGAGGCCCTGAGATGAGAAGATGCAGGAACTGGGGGGCCGAGCTATTGACTGCTTGGTCCACGTGGATGGATGTTCGAGCCTCCCCTGCCTGCTCACCTCTTCCTGTTCCCTGCCTTGGGCGCCATTGCACTTTTGTCTCCCTACTAGGACTTTCACGAAGTCTGCATTTTTTCTGTGACCCCAGCTTCAGACACTGTTGGGTCAGTGGTCTAACTCT